>NC_069800.1:10412908-11037908 GCF_027406575.1 Nycticebus coucang | reverse complement strand
TAACAGTGTGGAGGAGAAAAATGAAACAGCCAAGAGATGAAAATGAAGAGATAAAGATTGAAGAAACAGGGAGAGAACCCGCAGGCAGCCAACACCCACGTAACTGGAATCCTAAAGAGAGGAGGAGAAAATACTGATTTTTATAATAAGAATATCAGAACATTTTCTGAAACAGAAGACGACCTGAATCTAAATACTGAGCAGGGCCCTCTCTGCCCACCGCCCACGCAGTGGAGCCCATTCCTGTCTATCCTGCTGTGTGAGCTTTCAGACTTTGTAAGCCCGTCTTTCTCTTCCTCCATAAACTTTGCTTCCTGCTTGCCTTAAATAAATAAATACTGAACAGGCCTACCATGTACTGGGAAAACTGACCCAGAATAGTCTACTACGAGATACATTCTAATAAAACTATTAGATTTTATAAATAAAGACTCTGGGTTTCCAGGTAAAAAGGCAGAGTTATATACAAAAATAAGAAAATTAGGTTAGCATCTGACTCCAAGAGCAACATTCAAAGCAAGACAACAATGGAACAAAAAACTTAAGGGGAGAAAAAGTGGGAATCCAGGATGATATAGGCAAGTCAACCCTTCAACACCACTGATGTGAGCCAGGACGCAAAGAAAAACACACTAACTCCCAGTCAAGAAAGGACTGGAGAATGCTGGGGAGATGACGGGTGGTGTTGCTGAGAACGTTTCACTACAGATCTAAAATTTAAAAAATAGGGAAGAAGACAGAAACACAAGTACAAAAAACAAACAAAAAAACTGCCCCCCACATACATTTTGGAAAACAAGGTAATTAGAACATGATTCCTGGGAGGCATACAGGTAATATGTGTTTTCCATAGCAAATAAAATAATACATGCTTAAGTACAAAAAGGAGCTTAATGACAAGAAAAGATTTATAGCACAAAGGTAAAAAGTTGAACAAAAAAAAGAAAAAGAGAACACATGAAAAATAGCAGTTAAAATAGCAATTAAAACCTAATACAGTAAATATTTACTGTAGTATGACAGAGTTAGGAAATAATCATATACATGTAATTTTCAGATTTGCTCACAAAAACAAAACTCAACTCTGTGCTCAATATAGGATACACAACTAAAATAAAGCTATACCGAAAGGCTTAAAATAGTCAAAAGTGTACTGAATATATAACAAGCTTTTGCAGATGTGTCACAACAGCAAACAATGCTGACATCTCCCAAAGGCTCTTCTTGGTCACTCTCCCTGTTAAGGCAGGCTGACAGGGACTGCTGGTTCTTTCCCCACGCATCTATTCTACAATGTGACCCCCATCTAGTATATACCCTTCTCATTTTCTGCACATCTGCTCGGATGGCACATGTGTCCCTTCCCCTCATATACTTCATCGGTCACTCAAAGCCAATCATGTGGCCGTGACAGTTCCGTGGAAGGAGGACAGAGACAGCAGGCAGAATGTATGATCCTCTTACATAATACAGTGCTAAACCAGGCAAACACAAGCAATCAGAAAGCAGAGACTTCTACCCTGAAAGCAGACAAAACAGAATTTGGGCTCAATAGCATTAAATGAAATTAAGTAGTTAACCTCATAATGCTAAAGACACAATTCATAATGAAATAATATTAGTTGTGATATCTATGTGCTATACCACAGTAGCTACCTTTATAAAGCAGAAACTATAAGAGATACAATAAGATAGAAATAAGTGAGAGGAGATATTAATATACCTCTTAGTCTATAGTAGATGAAGTAAAACTAAATGCAGACATGAAAGATTTGGACAATATAATAAGTAACAAGATCTCAGGGAGCTCTATTACACCCAGAGAAGAGAATATGCTCCTTCTTAAGTGCACAAGGACCACTCACATACACCAACTATATATATCAGGTGGCAAAGAAAACCTCTGTTTTCTGATCATAATGATATAAAACTAGAAAGTAATAATATATATATATATATATTTTTTTTTTTTAATAGGCCCTTCCACCTGGAATAAAACCCTTAAACAACTCTAGGATGAAAAGGAAAACAAAAATAAAAACACTACAAATCAGGAGCTTTGGGATACAACTCAATCAGTTACTTTATTTTTGAGACAGCGTCTTACTATGTCACCCTCGGGAGAGTGCCATGGCGTCATAGCTCATAGCAACCTCAAACTCTTGGGCTTAGGCGATTCTCTTGCCTCAGCCTCCCAAGTAGCTGGGACTGCAGGTGCCTGCCACAATGCCTGGCTATTTTTTGGCTGCAGTTGTCATTGTTGTTTGGCAGGCCAGGGCCGGGTTGGAACCTGCCAGCTCCAGTATATGTGACTGGCACCCTGGCCGCTGAGGTACAGGCGCCTAGCGAAAAGTCAATCAGTTTTAAAGGGAAATTCTCGCCATGAATATTTGGAACCATACAAATAATGAAAATAGCAAATGAATAACTTGTTACCCCTAAAGAGCCAGGAGGGAAATAAAAGAAAGCTGAAAAAATAAATAAAAAGCAGAAAAGCACAAATACAAAAGTAAGAAGTGACAACAAGGAAATAACTACTGAAACATTTTTCAAAGTCATAAAAAACTACTTTGCACAACTCTGCAAATACATGTTTTAAAACTTAGATGAAATGAAAAAATTCTGAATAAAGAAAGATTAAACATTCCAAGTTTCAGAGAAAAAAGAGAAAGTTATCAAAGAAACACCCAACAAAAATCCCCAAAGGTTTCACTATAAGTGCATTCTTCTTAAACCTTCAAAGACAAGAGTTAAGGAAAAAAGGGAAAACTTCCAAATTATATTTAATGAAGCGACTGTAACATCACAATACTTCAACCTAAGTGTAAATAAAGCAAGGCTAAATATGTAAAAACAATGTAATAGAACCCATTATGAATATTATACACTATAATCCAGAGAGGTTTATTCCAGGAATGCAAGGACAGTACTATGAGGCCGCATATTCACTAATTAACATATTAGTAACTCAAAGGGGAAAAATCACATTTCTCTCCAGAGATATTGAAACGTCTTCAAAATACTAATCCCTAATGAAAACACAAAGTAAAATCGAAAGTAACATATATTTTCTTACCAAGAAAAGATATTTGAAGAATCTATCGATTAATTTCTTAGATTTTAAAATTATCATTATTTACAATAAGCTCCATGTAAATACAGAGGTAGTCAGTATTCTGAAATTCTTCCAAGTTTCCTTGTTGTGAACTGGATCAGTCACTGAAAATCTTTGAAGGTGCAAAAGCTTTACTGATTTTATCATCCAACCAAATGAACATAATGTGAAAATCTAAGAACAGAAGACTCCTACAACTAGGGTAATTCTGTGGCCTGGCTGCATGAACACTCCTGGATTATACCCATTTCCTTGGTATCTCAAGAATATCTCAGTTTGGATATTTACATCCCCTCTATAACTTGCAGAAAACATCTGAAAAAAAAATGTTAAAAGTATAATTATTTTCATTAGCTTAAAGAATTTATTCAATATAGAGAACTACAGGTTTTAAATAAGCCATTTTTATATAAAGAGTATTACTTAGGGATTGAGTTGTAACTAAGTAAAATTAGGAGGTAAAGGGGGAGAGGCAAGACCATGTAAGTTATGATAAATTTCTAATAATTTTTAGCAGAATAAATACTGTCTACAAGTAAGAAATCAGGAAGTGCTCTAAAATTAGTTAGAATTAGTGTAATAGCCATAGAAGAACTAAAAAGAGACAGTTACAAGTGGTTACTTCCTGGGAATGAGATTTAGGGAGAGAGAAGCCTCAGGGAGCCTTTACTCTTTTACTCTTCGGCTGAAACTCCTCTATACTTATACTTTTCTACCATGTACATCTACTATGTTTATAATAAATAAATATTTAAATAAAACATACAAGAAAGTCACTTGAACTCTTCTTCACTTTGGATGTCTTTGTTCTTGAAACTCAAATAAAAGAAAAATCAGCATTTGCATTAGCATGCTAATACATGGACATTATTTATCCTCTCCACCCATGTTCACCAAGTGACTACCTCAAGCCACAAGCTGGGTGAGGTGTTGAGCAGAAGTAACAAAACAGGACAGACCCAAAGAGCCACACACCACACTGGGTCCTCCTCACCTCTTCTAAACAACTCTGCACAAGACTCACAGAATGAGAGTGAACTCATAGGGTGAGCAGTGCAAAAATGCAGTCAGAAAAAGTCCAGTCAGTTTACCATTTGATACCAAACTGCAACTTGACCTAAAATTTAAAAACTAAATAATTTTACTTAACAATTCGGTAACTCTTTGCAAATGAATAAGCATTGATACCTCACTCAATCCTTATAACCCTGAAAAGTAGATTCAGTTCCTCTGCTCATGTGAAACCTTAAAAAAACATAACTTCTAAGTGTGACTGACTTCCCTATGGTCACTGCACTAGTAAATGAGAGAACTAGAGCCTCTACTTGGTCTTCCCATATATAAAAACATATAGCATATAATTATCTAATGTACAGATTATTCTATTTCTTATTTAAGAACTATACACACATATAAATTTCTATTTCTTATACTGTACTAACATCTCTGTAAATAAATCCAAGCCTAATATTTTTTAAGTTCCATCTGCATTTGAATATCAACTGTAAATGAGGAAGACCAAAAAATGCTTTACACATGCTACCCCAGTGCCCTAACACATTTCAGCAAAACTTGAACACAATCTTTGTTGAAATTAAGCTGAGTAAAGAATACTGATAACAGCCTACAGCACTTAAGAAATATTACCAATTTTCACAAATAGCTCATAAATTAAATAGATTCATGAGTATTTCAAGATAGCCCAGTAAGCCTTTCATTAAATTTACATTGACACTGCCAGATTTATAGCTCTTTTATAAGCTCTAAAACTGAGAAACATTGAAACACAAGAGAGGATGGCATTAATCATCAAGAGTATCTTTCTAGGCCAGGAGTGGTGGCTCATGTCTGTAACCCAGCACTCTAGGAGGCTGAGGCAGGAGGCTTGCTTGCGCTCAGGAGTTTTGAGAGCAGCAGTGTCTACGAAAAATAGAAAATTTAGCCAGGTGTGGTGCTGGGCGCCTATAGTCCCAGGTGCTTGGGAAGGTGAGGCAATATGATTGCCCAAGCCCAGGAGTCTGAGGTTGCTGTGAGCTGTGATGCCACAGTACTACCCAGGGCGACAGAGTAAGACTGTTTAAAAAAAAAAAGAATTATCTTTCCATTGTCACTCTTAAACACTACTTTCTTAGATATGCATCATGCAAATTATCCCTCAATCTGTGGTCTCCTAGCACAAAAGGAAGAAGGCAGTTAAGAGGCAATTCTAAACTATCAGACTGTCAGACTCAGGCCAATTTAAAATCACATCAGCAGTTCATTAACATTAAAAGTTAGATTTGAAATTAACCACAAAATTCAATAGCTCATCTCTGACAATAAACTAAGTGACAGTGCAACTCTTTTGGTAGTAGTTTTTTATAATAAGTGCCATACTTATTAACCCATCAGAAAAAGTAAGGTTCAATTTAATTCCACTAACTACAAAAGCACATCACTGTTTTACCAGCAGTTAAGCAGAAAAACAGATCAGCAATAACAGTGGTTTCCTGCAATATTTGAACCCCTTGTCAACTCTTTCCTTGGGGAGGGACTGCACAGAAGAACATGGGCACCTTGCTTTCCAAGCAGACAAGGCATGGGACTTGAGCCTTACACACCAGAAGAAACATTTGACATTTACTCGTGAAAATAAATATATATTTTCATCTAATTTTATGAAAACAACAAAAAGCAAGAGCTATAGAACTGCATATACAGTATTTCCACAAACCAGTGTGGTTAGTGGATAAACACTGAGAGGAGACTTTAATCCGCAGTTGCCACACTGAAAATGTCTGTGATGTGAAATTGTGCAAATGTCAAAAACCTTTTAAGGCCTGCCATATCAAAACAGAATCACCTGTCCCCTTTAAAGCACAAGCTGGTCAGCTCCTAAATAAGTGAGCTCTGACATTGAACTAATGAGTGCTGTGTTCATTTTAATTTTGTGTTATGTTCATTCAGGTGTCAGACTGGAAAGAGACTATGTTGTGTTTTAAAAGGATTAGGTGGGAGGAGGTAGGGGGATGGGTGTGCTCCCACTTAATGGGCACCAAGTTAGCCTGTATGGCACCTCTTGTGGGGGGAGACACCATTCTAAGAAGGACTTTACCTAACAAATGCAAACATTGTAACCTAATTCTTTGTACCCTCGATTAACCCCAAGCAATAAAAAAAAAGAAAGAAAGAAATGATTACGTGTGGACCACTAGAATCGAAAAAGAGGAAATTCTACAGCTAAGGGGGAGGAAGAAGTAAGAGCATGCCAGCCTGGAAAGGTAATGACAGATGCAGGTGATGCCACATACAAGGAAGGAATGTAAACATCTAAAAATTGATATTAAAAACTTAAGTCTTCCCAGTGTCAACTCACAGAGAAACTAGGTCTAATTTTTGGCTTCAAATAATTACATCATATTATCAAAACTTACAAAACTCTAAGTTTGTAAGCTTTCCTGGAGCCAAATATTACTTGAAATAATATAGTCCTTATATAAATAATACCTGCACAGTATCTAGCTGGTTAAGTGCTTTTTCAGATATTTTATTTTATTAAAAGACCAATGACCCAATTCAAAAGGTCTTTGGCTCTGAAATCCTGGAAAAGTCACTTAATCCTGATCACTGCTTCCTTGAAAAACAGAATTGACAATTTTGATAATATGTTAGTATCTCATAATCACCATGTCCAATATCCAAGGTTCTAAACGTTTTACAAACTCATAAAGCTCTCATAAATTATGAGATGTACATATACTATTATCATCCCCATTTTATACTACAGGAAAATGAGGCACAGAGAGACTAAGTAACTTGCCCTAGGTCCCAAAGCTAGGATAATGAACTGATCTGTTCTGAGTTAGATCTAGGATGCAATGGTGCAAACTGACTGAAACCATGAAGATGAAAGTCTTCTTGTATGTCCTGTCAGTGACATAGGGTAGCAACAACCAAAAAGAGACTTCTCTCAAAACAAAAAGGCTTTCCAAAATCCTTTCAGGTTTACTGGCTGAAGGTTTAGCCTACTTTCCTAAAAACACTACTTCACCAAAAGGAGGGTTCCCCTGAGAAAAGCATCAAAGGGCTGCCATGCCTCTCCCTCTGCCAGTTACAGACTCCCCCAGGGAAGCACTTCCTGACTTGAAGTGTGTTGTGACATTAAGACATCTCCTGGCATGAGATGCGATGACATTAAATTTTACCTGAATTTTAAATGTTTTGTGAATCAGAGAAAGTAGTTTGGTGCCAGCATCAAGTATTAGGCAGCGCTCCTCAGGTGCTGTCATAACTTTCAAAATGAAAACGAAAATTATTAATTCATAGCCCTATCTTCACATATCACATGGGAAGTTTAGAAACCAGCTGTGACAAATGCCGTCTACAGGTTGTCTGACAGGGACCCTTACGCTTACGCATTTTTGCAGCCCACGTTACTGTGCATTGCATGAAACTTGACCTTGAGGATTTCCTAAAGATGTATCAGTAACAATAAAATACAGTAATTTCTAGCCAAAAGAATGAAGTTGGCAAAACAAGCCAAGAGCCCATTACGTGTTTTCTGAACTAAAAGTCCAAACTGAATTTGTAGAGAAATAAAATTGTGTCCAATAAGGCAATAGTTAAATATGTATCACTGGTCATATGACAGCAAAGAATTTTTCACTTTCAAAAGGAAACACACACACACACACACATGAAATTCCACCTCTGTCATTATAAACAGCTGAATCATTCACATTCAACAACCCCAAATTCTTTCACAAGCTGGCACTGCTGGCTGTGGTTTCCGACAGGTCTGAAATCAAAACCCTCCGGGGGAGATCATCCTAGAACTATAGGAATTAACGGGATTCCCCAAAGGTACAACGTCCGACAGGGGCTGCAGACCCCTCAATCACACAGCAGGCCTCGTCTACGCTTTCATCTCTGCGAAGGAAAAAACACTACACTGAGAAAACGTACTCGTCGATCCGGAGAATGTTCTCCACCAGTCGATCAGGCGCGTGGCCCCTGGCGAGAAGCCAGCGGGCACCAGACCCCGGGCCCGGGCGCCCCGCCGGCCCGCCCCCGCCAGGCTGCCCACCGTGCGCGCCCCCCAACGACACGGCTCCAACGCGGCGAAACGGACAAATGCGACTCGTAGGAGCCATGGGGTCCCGAAGCGCAGCCCCGACCGCAGGTGACCAGCGAGCCCCGGGTCCGCCCGCCCCCGCGCGAGGCCCGCGCCCGGCAGACGTCTGGGGGAACCCGGGGTCTTCCCAGGGCGCGTGGGAGCTGAGGGACCCTGAGAGAATGTGGGGTTTCCATGGGGCGCTGAGGGAGGCTGAGGATAAGTCTCTGGAGGGCTCGTGGGGCCTGGGAGACCCAAGGTGTGTTTTGCGGAATCCAGGGGGTCCGCGGAGACTCTGGGGGTACATTCGGCGGGGATGGCGGGTACGGAGACCCTGTTAGGGCACGCGCGGTCTGGGTCTCACCCAAACAGCCCTCGGAGGAAGGAGTGAGAGGCCTTGACTCGCTTCTCGGCCTCCGCCATCAGTTGTACCGCCTCACGCTCCTTCCCCGCGTTGTCCATGTTGCCAGCCGCGGCCGCCGCAGCCCCTCAGTTGACTCGCTGCGTTCCCGGGTGCCTCCGCCTCCCTCCTGGGCGCGGTGCGCAGGCGCAGCGCGCGGCCTGCCGGGACCAGTGCGCAGGCGCGCGACGGCGGGCGGCGGGGCGGGGCGAGGCGGGGCGGGGCGAGGCGGGGCGGGGCGGGGCTCCCTGAGGTGCCCCGGAGGCGCGAGCTCTAGGCGCCTCCGCACTGGGGCAGGAATTCCGGAGGCGTTCTGGTCAGAGTGCTCTTTAATCGTTCAAGTCTGCGGCAATAGAAGATGACCTCTGGCTTCCAGTAAAGATCATCTAAAATACGCGGCATCGAGAATCCCTGCTCGACACGGCTGACGTGGCAATGGGATGGATGAAACGCCCAACCTGTGTGCGAGTGCTGCGAAAAGAATCTATTGCGGCCGCCAGAAGCCCAGAAGCCCAGAAGCCCTGGCGTCACATGGTTGGTGCCACCCACCAAAACAGGAGCAACATCTGGCAAAAGGAGCCATTTTTTTTAATCTCCAAAAGCAAGACGTTTAAGGATATATCACGTTCCTCAATATAAAATGAGTTTTTTTTAAGCCTTCCCAGACTGCAGCTTTCTGTTGGTCCTCTCTTCCTCCTTTATAAGTGATTTGTGTATATAACATATGCATATTCCAGTTTTTACTAAATTCTATTCAGTGAATGTGAGCCATTAACTATACACACTTAGTCTTTGCATAATGCTGCCCATAAGGGGTAGATCTTCTGGGGTAAATTCCTGCCTGCCAGAAAGACTTCCAGTCTCCTAGGAGAAGTATCCGTAGATAGACAGAATCCTGTGCCAGCAACTTCCAGGCCTGTCCCCAAGGGAGTTATTTTTTAATAGAGTGTCTAGATCATTTAGGCTTGGCAGTTCTAACACGAAAACCATTGCCAAATGAGAATTTCATACTATTGATAAAAACACTGGCATGCAAAATTGCCTGGGAAAATAAAGCCTGTCTACAGAATGAAGTAAGGGGTCAAACTCTAGAAGGGAAGATTACTAAAGCGAAACTCGGAGTTCATACATTACAGGACATTGCAGAGAGAGAGAACTCTCGGTCTTCTTGCAGAGTTTATTTCTGCTTACTACTGTTAATTTAAAAATCCCAAGACTATACAGTTGGAGAGAAGACTTTCTTTCTTCCAAAGGATTATAGCCTTCAGGGTGGCCATTCTGACAGGCTAGGAAGCCTATTCTCCAGCAGAGCCCAGAAACGGAAACTTCTAGAAAGGGAATGGTAAGACAAGAGTTTAAACAGAAAGGTCTAGCCAAGTATGCAGATTCAATAGGTTACAGGAGGAGCTATGAATATGGAATGACATATAAAATAAGCATGCATCCCATGTTCACCTTGGGTGGAGATTTATATGTGTTATAATTAGTCCCTACATGTCAAATGGTCTTTTCAGGACACAAAAGCACTCAAGTGTACATCCCCCGTAAACTGCCCAGAACCAGTGCTGTGGTATGTGGTCCTCTTACTGAAGTCAGTCTCTTGTCCAATCAAAACTGTAGTTATGGCTTGTGGAGCAGAGGAGTGGAGTCAAGATCTGGCAGTGGCTGAGCTAGAATTATTTTAATATTGATTATCTTGAGGCTTGTTTCGCTGCTAGAGAAAAAAAATTCCTTGTGGCGGTTAGAGCCTACTTGTATTCTTTAAGTGTAGGGAATGTGTGACTTAACCCTTGCCTGACATGGCCTGAGATCTTGTTTAGAATTTGGTATCTTATTGTTGCAAAAAGTCTGTTCTGTCAGTCTTATGAACTCTACTTTAAAGTTAATGCTGGTCTGTTGTGTCTGAACTGCAAAAGGGAGGACATTGTATGTGTATCCTGTCAGTTTGGGAGATTTTGGGAGGTTCCCTTGGGCCAAGAGGGGTCCATTCAGTAGGGTGGGTACCTTAGGACTTTAGACGACACTACATGCATTATTTTAACTTTGTAAAGCCGATTTGTGTGCTTTAAGGAGAAGGAGGCATGAAATCAAAGGTGACATCACAGTAAACTCAAGAAAAAAGAGCGAAAAGTCTGGGGGATTTGATGGAGTGGGATCAACTCAAAACTTCTAAGTGCATCAGTGTGTTGATTAAAGCAGTTCTCAAACCTTGCTCAATGCAGAAGCCCTAATGGACATTCAGAAAAATACTGATTTGTAGACCTCTAGCTTTTGGTATCAAGATCCTCTGGAGCTAGGGGTCTAGAAAATGTATATTCTTAAAATAACTCTTTACCCCTATTTCAAAAGACTCCTATTTCTGAATTCTCAAATCTGTAATCAGCTGACTAGGAGCTTGAATGGATTGCCTTCTCTATACTGGAACTTGCAGCTAAGGGTGGCAGGGATATGTCTTGACATTTTTCATGTTTTCTGGTTATTTCCCTTATTCTCCTTTCTCACAGTCCCACTCTTCCCCCAGTCAACATCAAAGTGGGAGAAAAATTTCAAACCCTAATTTCTGGATAGAACAGATGATTTCTTTTCCCAGCAATAGGTGAGTGGTGGGGACAGGCAGAGAAATAAGCCTCATGGTAAGGTCCGAGTAGAGGGACAGATGGGGAATCCTTGAAACAAGAGGGAAAAGAAAAGGAGAACCACCTTTGATGTGGACCCGGGAAGGAGTGGAAGCACCTCAAATAGGAGCTGTTCTGGAGAAGATCCAAAGAACCCATTGCCTGTACGTGTGCTGTCCAGGGTGGGGGACATTCACCACCTGTGGCCATTTAAATTTAAATTTAATAATATTAAATACAATGTAAAGTTCCATTTATCAATCACAGTTCCTTCCCTCCCTCCCTTCCTTCCTTTCTTTCTTATCACTTCTCGCCTGAGAAAGTAGCCACATTTCCAGTGTTCGATAGCCACATGTAGCTAGTGGCCACTGAAAGAGTTAAAAATATTACCTGGCGTATTGATTATTTAAGTTAGACACTTGAAAAACAATAGGTCAAGAAGATCACTTCAACCACCCTCCTTTTTTTTTTATATGCAGCACACACACTGGACACTTTGATCTTACGGTTTCTTAAATGCAAGAGATGAAATTTACATGAGAAAAATGTACTCCCTATACTAGAAAAAAAATATTCTGATAGAAGAACCAAGGTGACAAAATATTTAAAGACGTTTATTCTGAGCAAATATGAGTTACTGCAGACCCAGGAGACATAGTTTCAAGAGGTTGTGAGGACATGCATTCAAGGTGGTCAGGTTGTGGTGTTGCAGGAAGATGAGGCCCCCTGGAGAGAAAGAGCACCCAAACACCATGTTTACAAGAGGAAGGGCTTTATTTACTGCCTGGGAGCTTACAACATAGAAGAATACAAAATGGCGACACTCCCCAACTGGCTTGGTCTTTCCCTTTTTATCTACAGTCAAAAAGTTCAACCCATAGGTACCCTCTCATTGGTCAGTTTGAATCAAGCAGGAGACACTATTCTAGTCCCCACAGAATTACAGAATTTCACAGAAGTAGGAATTTCCAAGTTCTAGGAAGTTAAGTTTACAAATTCCCAAGAGCTGAGTCACCATGGAGAGGACCCTGCAGGGGTATCCTTGTGGTTTCCTTGATCTTTTCTCCTAGACCTCAACCTTCCTGGGTATCTTCTCTCATTCCCTCCTTGTGAGACTCCAACATATTTTAATTTGGAGTCTCAATATCAGTTTGCTTCTGCAGATGCTGATATTAATTGCTTTTCAGCACTTAAATTTTAGGGACTGTGACTCTTCTTGAGTTCTCTACTCAGGCCTTAATAGTACTGTAGTGGTGGGCTAATATACATAGGAGTTTTTATTTTTCCCTGTGTGACATTCTTTTCCCCTTTTCCCCAAAGTCCAAAGTCCACTTAAGGCAAGTCCCTAAAGGAGTTTCCTCAGACTTCAGTTGTGCATTGACCAGCCAGCTCCCAGTATGTGGTTGGAGCAGGGCATGTTGACCATCTTAAAAGTTACTTTTACTTCCCAAGGGGCAGTGAAGCCCTATTCAGCCAGCTATGATGACTCCAGGTGAGAATTCCTTCCACCTTCGCTGCCACATGTGTGGTTAGGATGATGGTGTAAATTCCTTTCTACCTTAGTTTGAGGGGGACCAGGTTCTGATTCTGGACCTAGACTTAGTCCCCTTGTTCCTTTAGAGAGAAAAGATGTACAGACACAAAAGACTAGACAGAACACGGTTAATTACCCAAGTGGAGATTTTCCTTGCTACTTTTTCTAGGGTTTTTGTCTATTCAGTTCAGTCTTTCCCAGTTTTTTTAGAAGTCCCTGCTAAATTGCAGAGGATTGTTAGAGGTCTCTTTGAACAATACCAGAGGCAAGGCCCATATCCAATTAAACTTTGCTACCTGGCAGAGTTCACCAATTCCTGTTCTTATGGTCCTGTTCGTGCACTTTACCCTGTCTAAGCTTTGAACCTATAAATTACATATAATTTCCAGGTGATAGTCAAAGCTTTAGATTATTATTTGCACTATTTCTGTTATGAAGGCTAGCCCATCATTAAATTTAAACCAGATTGGCAACCTAAACCATGGGATGAGTTCTCTGGGCAAACTTTTATTACTTCAGGAGTCCTTTTTATCCTGGTGGGGAAAGCTTTTACCTATTATAAGTATGTGCAGACCATCACCAGCCAGTACTTGTTCCCTCTATACCTGGGCATTTCAGTAAAGTCTACCAGGAAGTCCTCAAAGGGCGTTGCTCCATATGACTAGATTGTTGGGGGTATCATCAGTCCTTAGCACGCGTTGAACTGGCTGCACTCCATTGACTGAGGGTTTTAGCCAGGGCTGCCAGGTGGGAGATGTAGAGGTACCGGCCCAGCAACTTCATCAAAGACTCCTGTCACCATGGTGGCTCCTAGAAGCTGGGGGACTGCTACTTGTCCATCTGCCATCTTTATTCATCCTCCCTCCATTTCCTGGCTCCGCTTCACTGCCAACTCTTTTTGGGAGTAGACAGATGAGAGCTCCAGAACCCACAGGATGAGGGGAGCCACTTGCAACAGCTGGTACGGTTTGGATGCAGCCCTTTTTGCCTCAGTGCCGACCCTAGTGTTCCCTTTAGTGATGGTGGAAGCATCTCTTGCTGTCCACGACAGTGCATCACTGCCACCTTCTGGGTTTTCCACACTGCTTCTAGCAACTAAAGTATCTCCTGCTGATACTTAATGTCCTTTTCTGCAAAATTTAATAGTCCCTTTTCCTTGTACAATGCCCTGTGTACTTGGAGAGTCAGAAAAGCATACTTGGAGTCTTGTAGATATTCACACTTTTCCCTTGATCTAGTTCTAAGGCTCAAGTCAAGGCAATTACCTCAGCCTTCTGAGCCAACATTCCTTGGGGTAGGGGCTTAGTCTCTACAGTCTCGGTTAAGGTAACCACTGCATACCCAGCCCGCTGCTCACCTTGCACCTTCATGTAACTGCTTCAGTCTACATACAAGTCCCAGTCTGCATCTGTCCAAGGTTGGTCACGCAAGTCAGGTCTGCTCAAATAAACATTATTTGTCACTTCCCCATAGTCATGCTCAGTCTCTCTTCCGTTGACTGGAAGGAACATGGCTGGGTACAGGGTGTTATATACTTATATTATTATGTGTGGATTGCCACACATTAAGCTTTGGTACTTTAATCTTGCATTAGTGAGCCAGAAATGTCCCTTAGTGTTCTTTTTTTTTTATTATTAAATCATAGCTGTGTACATTAATGCAATCGTGGGATACAATGTGCTGGTTTTATATACAATTTGAAATATTTTCATCAAAAAGGTTAACATAGCCTTCACGGCATTTTCTTAGTTATTGTGTTAAGATATTTGTATTCTACATTTAGTAAATTTCACATGTACACTTGTAAGATGCACCGTAGGTGTAATCCCACCAATCACCCTCCCTCCACCTATCCTCCCCCCTCCCTTTCCCCTTTCCCCATATTCTAGGGCTATAATTGGGTTATAGCTTTCATACAGGTTTCATAGTAGGGCTGAGTACATTGGATACTTTTTCTTCCATTCTTGAGATACTTTGCTAAGAAGAATATGTTCCAGCTCCATCCATGTAAACATGAAAGAGGTAAAGTCTCCATCTTTCTTTAAGGCTGCATAATATTCCATGTTGTACATATACCACAATTTATTAATCCATTTGTGGGTCAATGGGCACTTGGGCTTCTTCCATGACTTAGCAATTATGAATTCGGCTGCAATAAACATTCTGGCACAAATATCTTTGTTATAATGTGATTTTTGGTCTTCTGGATATATATCTAGTTGAAGTATTGTGGGATAGAATGGCAGGTCTATTTTTAGATCCCTAAGTGTTTTCCAAACATCCTTCCAAAACGAATGTATTAGTTTGCATTCCCACCAGCAGTGTAGAAGTGTGCCCTTTTCTCCACATCCACGCCAACATCTCTGGTTTGGGGATTTTGTGATGTGGGATAATCTTACTGGAGTTAGATGATATCTCAAAGTAGTTTTGATTTGCATTTCTCTGATAATTAAGGGTGATGAGCATTTTTTCATATGTCTGTAGCCTATGGCCCTGTCTTCTTCAGAGAAGTTTCTCTTCAAGTCCCTTGCCCAGCGTGAGATGGGATCACTTGTTTTTTCTTGTTAATACATTTGAATTCTCTGTGGATTCTGGTTATTAAACCTTTGTTGGAGACATACCTACAAATATCTTCTCCCATTCTGAGGACTGTCTGCTTGCTTTATTTACTGTGTTCTTGGCTGTGCAGAAGTTTTTCATTTGTTCAGGTCCCAGTAATATATTTTTAGTGTTGCTTCAATTGCCCAGGGGGTCCTCCTCATAAAATATTTGCCCAGGCCGATTTCTTCAAGTGTTTTCCCTGCACTTTCTTTCAGTATTTTTATAGTTTCATGTCTTAGGTTTAAATCTTTAACCCAGTGAAAGTCTATCTTAGTTAATGGTGAAAGGTGTGGATCCAGTTTCAGTCTTCTACAGGTCGCCAGTCAGTTCACCCAGCACCATTTGTTAAATAGGAAATCTTCCCCACTGAATGTTTTTAATTGGCTTGTCAAAGATCAAATAACGATGAATAGCTGGGTTCATCTCTTGGTTCTCTATTCTGTTCCATACAACTACCTTTCTGTTTTTGTGCCAGGATCATGCTGTTTTGATCACTATTGATTTTATAGCATAGTCTGAGATCTGGTAGCATGATTCCTTCTCCTTTGTTTTTATTTCTGAGTAATGTTTTGGCTATTTGAGTTTTTTTCTGATTCCATATAAAATGAAGTATTATTTTTTTGAGATCTTTAAAGTATGACAGTGGAGATTTAATAGGGATTGCATTAAAATTGTATATTGCTTTGGGTAGTATGGACAGTTTAACAATGTTGATTCTTCACAGACGTGAGCATGTTATGTTTTTACATTTGTTAACATCTTCAGCTATTTCTTTTCTTAGAGTTTCATAGTTTTCTTTATAGAGATCATTCACATCCTTTGTTAGGTAAACTCCCAAATATTTCATCTTCTTTGGCACTACTGTGAACAGAATAGAGCCCTGAACAGTTTTTTCAACATGACTATTGTTGGTATATACAAAGGCTACAGATTTATAAGTGATGATTTTGTAACCTGAGATGTTGCTGTATTCCTTGATCAATTCTAAGAGTTTTGTAGTAGAATCCCTGGTGTTTTTGAGATATACTGTTGTGTGACCAGAGATGCGAACGAACAGCAGCTTTGCCGTGGGTGAAAACTCACTCCTGTAATTATTAAGTCAAGAAACAGTCTACACGAGATGAGATGGTGTGTAGCGAAGATCTTTATTTAGGGGTTTGATTTTATACCTTTCTAGTCATGTACACACTTAATCTATTATCTGTTAGTTTCACCATTACCTCGATTTACCTATCTGAAATCTACTTGAAAAGAAATATCCTGTTACCACATCAACACAATCACTTTTGCAGTAAACATCTTCTTCTAGACACTGACTAATCTCTGGGCAGGTGTGTAAACAAAATCATAAAGAAGAAAGTAGCCACAGGAGAACAGAGTTAATGGAAGAATATCTTCAAGCATTCACTCAGTTTACTCAGTATGAAGTGATGACTGTGTCTTTTCCTCAGGGAAGAGCACATATAGACCTCTGACAATATGTTGTTAACATACGTCAACCCTCTGACCTGTATCTCTGAGGAAGGGTGGCATGCTCTTTGATCTCAGGCTTCACAGGGTGCACAGCTTCAGAGAATGGGCTTGTGGAATTTTTTGACTCCAGGCAAGCCAACTCTGCGTGTGTCCCAGGGGGGCCCAGGTCCCTTAAGCGTCTGGAAAAATAGCAAGCCATTTTAAACTCACACTGAGTTCACTTTGTGTGCTTGATGTAGGATATGTTTATTTCTAAATATTATCCTATATATACAAACATATCATCTGCAAAGAGTGAGAGTTTGATCTCTTCTGACCCTATATGGATACCCTTGATTGCCTTTTCTTGCCTAATTGTGATGGCTAAGACTTCCATTACAGTGCTAAAAAGCAGTGGAGACAATGGGCAACCTTGCCTGGTTCCTGATCTGAGTGGAAATGATTTCAATTTAATTCCATTCAATATGATATTGGCTGTGGGTTTGCTGTAGATGGCCTCTATCAGTTTAAGAAATGTCCCTTCTATACCAATTTTCTTAAGTGTTTTGATCATGAAAGGATGCTAGATGTTATCAAAAGCTTTTTCTGCATCAATTGAGAGAATCATATGGTATTTTTTTTTAATTTGTTTATGTGCTAGATTATACTTATAGATTTACGTATATTGAACCAGACTTGAGACCCTGAGATAAAACCCACTTGGTCATAGTGTGTATTTTTTGATGTGTTGCTGGATTCTATTTTCTAGGATCTTGTTGAAGATTTTTGCATCAATATTCATTAGTGATATTGGTCTATAATTTTCTTTTCTTGTTGGGTCTTTCCCTTGTTTGGGGATCAGGGTGATGTTGCTTCATAGAATGTGTTGGGTAGTATTCCTTCTTTTTCTATACTTTGGAACAGGTTGAGTAATATAGGTACTAGTTCCTCTTTAAAGATTTGATAGAATTCTGATGTGAAGCCATCTGGTCCTGGGCTTTTCTTTTTAGGGAGATTTTGTATAGTTGATGCTATTTCAGAACTTGGTATAAGACTGTTCAACATTTCCACTTCTTTCTGGCTAAGTCTAGGAAGGTATCATGTTTCTAAGCATTGATCTATTTCCTTCAGATTTTTGTATTTCTGAGAATAGAGTTTCTTATAATATTCATTAAGGATTTTTTTAATTTCTGAGAAGTCTGTTGTTATTTCGCCTTTGTTGTTTCTGATTGATGAGATTAGAGATTTTACTCTTTTTTTCCTGGTTAGGTTAGCCAAAGGTTTATCTATTTTATTGACCTTTTCAAAAAACTAGCTTTTGGATTTATTGATCTGTTGTATAATCCTTTTGTTTTCAATTTCATTTAATTCTGCTCTAATTTTGACTATTTCTTTTCTTCTGCTAGGTTTGGGGTTGGAATGTTCTTCGTTTTCCAGTTGTTTGAGATGTCCCATTAAGTTGTTAACTTCGTCTCCTTCTGTTCTCTTGAGGAAGGCTTGCAGTGCTATAAATTTCCCTCTTAGGACTGCCTTTGCAGTATCCAAGAGGTTCTAATAATTTGTGTCTTCATTGTCGTTTTGTTCCAAAATTTTGGTAATTTCCTTCTTAATCTTGTCTATGACCCAGCTATTATTCAGCATGAGGTTATTTAGTTTCCATGATTTTGTACGAGTATGCAGATTCCTGTTGTTATTGAGTTCAACTTTTATTCCATGATGGTCTGAGAAGGTGCATTGAATAATTTCTATTCTTTTAAATTTACTGAGGTTAGACTTGTGACCTAAGATGTGATCAATTTTGGAGTATGTTTCATGGGCTGATAGAATAATGTGTATTCAGTTTTATTACTATGAAATGTTCTGTAGGTGTCTGTTAAATCCAACTGTTGAATGGTTAAGTTTAAGCCTAAAATTTTTTTGCTTAGCTGCTTTTTGGAGGATCTATCCAACACTGCCAGAGGAGTGTTAAAATCTCTGGCAATTATGGTGCTGGAGGAAATCAAGTTGCTCATGTCAGTTAGAGTCTCTCTTATAAATTGAGGCAAAGTCTGTTAGGTGCATAAATGTTAATTGAAATCTCATCATGTTGATTGTTACCCTTAACAAATATGAAGTGACCATCCTATCTTTCCTTGCTTTTGTTGGTTTAAAGCCTATTGTATCTGCGAATAAAATTGCAACACCTACTTTTTTCTGATTTTCATTCCCCTGAAGTATAGATAACCATCCCTTCACTCTGACACTATATTTATCTTTTAAGGTAAGATGAGATTCTTGTATGCAGCAGATATCTGGCCTGAGTTTTTGTATCCAGTCAGCCAACCTGTGCCTCTTTAGAGGGCAATTTAAGCCATTCACATTAATTGTAAATATTGATTAGGCTGGTATAATTTTGGGTATCAAGTTTTTCAAATGTCCAGTGGACATTTTTAATCTTTTCACCATGTGGAAGTTGGAATTTGATCAAAAGTTTCTGAGTGAGTTTACTTTTGTGGTGGAAGATTGAGCTGGTCATTATGGAGGATAGGTCTAAGAATATCCTGGAGAACTGGTTTAGTTATGGCAAATTTCTTCAACATGTGAATGTCATTAAAGTATTTAAATTTCTCCATCATAAATAAAACTCAGTTTCACTGGATACAGGATCCTGGGTTGAATGTTATTTTGTTTTAGGAGATTAAAATTTGATGATCATCCTCTTCTAGCTTGAAAGGTTTCAGCAGAGAGATCTGCAGTCCTTCTAATGTTCTTCCCCTTGTAGGTTATGGTTTTCTTACATGTGACTGCTTGCAGAATTTTCTCCTTCATTTTAACTTTGGCAAAGTTAATTTTACTGTGTCTAAGAGATGTCTTATTCAGGTTGAGTCATGCTGGGGTTCTGAAACTCTCTACTATCTGAATTTCAGAAACTCTTGGCATGTCTGGAAAATTCTCATTCATTATCTCATGAAGAAGTGCCTCTGTGCCTTTTGAAGCCACCTCTTCTCCTTCAAGAATTCCTATAAGGCGAGTATTAATTTTCTTTGAATTATCCCAGAGCTCTCTGAGAGAATGATCCATTTTTGCTCTCCACTTCTCTTCCTCTTTGACTACTTGGGAGTGTTCAAAAGCTTTGTCTTCAATGTCAGAAATACTTTCTTCGGCCTGCTCCATTCTGTTTCTGAGGGATTCTACTGTATTTCTCAGATCTTTGAAGGCTGCAAATTTTTGTCTCATTGTGTCAAAATATTTGGTGATTTTGTCTTTGAATTCATTGAATTCTTGAGACAACTTTTGAAATGCTCCTAGAATTTCTAATTCCAACTTTACATCCATTCTATTAATCTTATTTGCAATCCAAATTCTGAATTCGATTTCTGACATCTCAGCCATTTGTTTATGAATGGGAGCTTCATTATGAATGGGATCTTCAGTTGTGTCCACCATGTCATTCCTTGGGGGAGTTGATCTACACTGTTTATTCATGTTACCAGAGTTTTTCTGCTGATTCTGCCCCATGATTATTTTACACCGTTTGGCTAGATGAGCAGATAAGGTGATGTTGGGTTGGGGGCTCCTGGAGTAGAGATTAACCAACCCTTTGCCCAAGAACTGGGACTAGTTTCTGTATCTTTCCCCCTAGAGCTTTGCAGAGGACCCATACAGTGCTACGTCCTGAGAAACTGGCGACCTGCCTGGTGTGGTGGGACTAAGTGGCTCTTTTTTGTTTTCAGCTGGTCTCTGTCCTACCCTAGTGAATCAGTTACTCTGGGTTGAAGTCTCAGCTGTGAAGAAATACCAGCAATTAAGTCACCCACCCCCCACAGGCAAAAACTGGAAAAGGACAATCAAATCTTCCCACAACCACACACCCAGGGTACAACTTTGGATAATCCTTGGGTGATTGGCCCAGTTCAAGAGGTCCAAATCAATTGTCTCAGTTAGCACTGGTCTCAGGTGGGAGAGTTCAAAAGGTCTCCAACAACTCGATAGCAGGAGTCTGTTGGCAGCTCAAGTATGACTTGCTCCGGTGCTCTGTGAGGTCAGAAGGACCCCCCCCACCCCAGCAAATGAATTAGTCTCAGAAGATTGATGCCTCCTTCCCCACCTTGCACCTGTCACACCCAGTCACTGGTAACCCCCCAGAGCTGTGACCCAGTTCCCTCCAATGAGCTTATGCTCGAGGGGTTTGCACCTGCCTGAGTCACAGGGAGATGTATGTCTCCTTGGCCAGGCCACCACTCTCTGCCTCTATCCTTTAGGGAGAGCTGAGGCCTGACAACCATGGTACTTAATGGAAGCTGGGGCAGTTCACTCAGTTCCCGCCCTGCCCCTTATTGATGTTGCTGACAGAACAGAACAATTTTGCAGAATTTTTTTTCTGTCCCAGCTATATTCCCCTGTGGATCATATGCTGTTTGAGTTCACAGAAACTGTGACTCAGCCCTGGTCTGTGTTGCTGCCCGGAGCTGGGGTATGTATCTCGGCTGCAGTCTGTCTTGGGGCGGGTGTGGTTAGAGCTCACACTCAGTTTTTGGTTTCCTGCTTGCTTTTGTCTCAGCTATGATACCCTGAGGGCCGTGTGCATCTTAGGCTCACTAAAGCAGTCCTAGCTCAGCCCCACTCTGGGAGTATGCCATCTCTGCACACGTGTAATCTAGTCCCTGTGATCTGCACAGGCCAGTACTACCTCAGGCATCCCCTTTATTCACAGGGCCTGTGTTTCTGTTCCAGATCTGTTCTGCCAGTGGCTGCCACTGGAGAAGATGCCCAACTTCCTCTGGTTGCCCAGAAAGGCAGGGAGTGTCTCTTGAAAATATACCCAGGAGTGTGAGCCCTATTGTTCCTGCTGCCACTGTTGCTGCTCTATGCCACAGGGCACTGCCTTTCCCACTCCAGTAGGGCTCCCTCAGCCTCAGTTCGCCATCTTCTCCTTACTCCCATGCCACAGAATTAGCACAGACCTGCAACAGCCCATACTCTGTCCACACCTCTTGAGAAAATGCCCAAGAATCTGGAGTCCATGGGGGACAGGCTTCCAGACCTCAGAGTGAGAGTGGAGGGGAGTATTGGGAGTTCAGAATTTCGGGTAGAAAACATATGCACTTTTATACAGTTTTATGCCTGGTGGGAGAGTGCCATGGCACATTCCTCTAGGGCACATTCCTCTACATTACTCCATGGTAAGTCCTCTCTAGGGAAGGAGTTCTGGTTGTTATAGGGTCTCTCCCGTGGGATAAAATATGAAGGGATTTGAACTGTGCTTGCTTGTTTGTACAGAGTATACTGTGAGCCGTTCTCATGGGGGAGGGGACTCCTGTCTGCTTGGCTATGGATTTTGTGCCTATTATTTGTTTCCTTTGGGTTGCAGCTCGCCTCAGCTGTGTTGATGTGCATTCTTCAACTTTTTCCCTTGGCTCAGCTCCAAACCATTGGCTTACTTATTAAACTTCTGTCCTTTATCTCTCCTTCTGGATGGGAGCCTCTGTGGAGAGCTGGCTCCAGTCAGCCATCTTGCCTCCACGCCCCCTCCCTTAGTGTTCATTAAAGTGACCACATATTGTGGTATTTTTACTCTGAGATTTTGCCCTAGAGTCAGCCTATCGTCTTCTTGCACAAAGAGAGCTGTAGTGGCTACAGCCTGCAAGCATGGTGGCCATCCTTTTGCCACTTTATCTAACTGCTTAGAGAGGTAAGCTACATATCTTGGCCAGGACTTAACCAGCTGGGTTACACACCCACAGTCATCTTTCCTCTCTCCAAGACATACACAGTGAAGGGCTTGGCCAAGGCTGGTAGCCCCAAAGCAGGTGCAGTCATCAGTCTTATCTTTAGCTGGGAGAAGCCACGTTCTTGTTCTTCTTTCTATTTCTAAGGGATCTCCCTCCTCTCCTTTAGTTGTCTCATACAAGGGTTTGGCCAAGGCAGCAAAGTTGGGAATCCAAAGGTGGCAGAAGCCCTGCCATGCCTAAGAATCCCCGAACTTGCATTTGAAGGTGCACAGTCCTCTACACCCTTGTAAGGTGAATCAGTCTCATTTGTGCTCCTTGAGGTACGAGGCCCTGAGAAGGAACATTTCCAGTACTTGGGTTAAATTTGAGTTTGGGGGGGATATTCTCCCCCAGTTCACAGAAGCAGCTTTGCTGTAAAATGCAAGCAGTTATCTCTTAAAGGAAAGAATGTGCTGGAGGGCCCCGCCAAGTTGCAGCTGGGGACAGATCATCTGCCTGGGGCAGTGGGCCATTGCACTTTGTTCCCTACCTATTTACATAATAACTTTCAGTAAGTCATATAGGGAAGTGGGAAAACAGAACAGACAACCCAGCACCTTTGTGCTTTATCTCCTTTGTTGTTTATCTCCAAACAGGACATTCTTTTTAGTTTGGAAAGGTGCGTACGTACTTTGCTGCATTAATGTTGATAAGGAATCCTTATGACAGTTTTGTTAGCCTTTGTCTTCTTTATTCTTGGATTATTTGTATCTAATGAGTTTGGATATATAAGAAAGTGAATAAAGACGGGTTATTGCTGATGTGCCTGAGTGAGCACCAGCCTTCCCTTTTAAAATCATTCATTTTGTCTGCAGTGCTGCCTCTGCGTCATTGACCAAGTAGCCCAGTGGACAGCAACATGCTTTCTGCTCTTGGAGGTGGGGAGGCGATTAATGATCTGCCTCCATTCCATGCCTAGATTTCTCTCCCCCTGCTGGATAGTAAATCCTAGATAACGTACCTGTCACTGGCAAATCTGGGCCTTTTGTTTAGACGCTTTATAGCCACATACCTCTAGATACTGTAAAAGATAGTCCGTGCGTTGGTTGCAGCCCTCTGGGGTAGGGTGCCATAAGAGGAGGTCATCAAAATGCTGAAGTAGTATACACCCTAATTCCTCAGCTGGAAATTTCTGGAGATCACGTGTAGCAACCTATGTAACAAAATATGTAGCAACTTATGAAACAGGATATGTAGCAACCTATGCAGCAAGACATGTAGGAATCAGGACAGCAGGCTTGCAGAGCAAAGTGGAAGTTTTTTGAAACATACAAGCAATCACTAGAGGTTAATGAACAGACCTTGGAAGTTCAATGCTGATCAGCTATGGAATTCCAGTATGGGGGTCAGGTTCGGGGAGAGGAGCTTGTTCTTAGGAAATAGCAGCTGCAGAGGTTGCTTGGGGCCTTTTCCCCAACATGCATGGGAAGGCCCACTTCCTACAAGCTCTGAGGTTACAATCCATTGTCCAGCCTGCTTCCTTGGTGACGGCACCAACCTTCTGGAATAGTCAACAGGATAGCAGACGTGGACTAAAGGGGAATATCACTCTGAGTAAGTGTAACCTTCAGCAATATGACAGGAGGGAGTTATGGGGAAGGAAAAGGGACTCCTTGTCCAGATTGAACAAGGGACAACATAGCCTTTGGCCACCATGGGTACCTCTCCTATGAGAGGACATGTGTAAGAACAAAGGAAAAAGGTTGCAAGCTGTTTCTGAGAAGACAGAGCAGGGAAGGAGGAGCCTGCATCCTGAACGAGGCAGACCAGTGGAACCTGCTGGCCTGTCCCTGTGAGCAGCTCAGGATGGACACATGGACACTCAGACTTCCACACACAGGAAACTAGACTGAGAAATGGCCCACCAAGGCAGGGCTGGAGCCATTGGAAAACACCAGCTCCAAGAGAGGCAGGTTCAGAAAAGGACCGATGTGGGAAGAAAGTGACTGTGTCTATGTCCACAGGAGGGGAGGGCACACCAGGCAGAGAGCTGGTATTGACAGTTTCCCGCATCTCTTTTGCTTCACTGAAATGAATCAAAGATCCTCATCCAAATTGAAGAGGAGGGGATTTGATGCCATCTCTCAAAGGGAGGGCCTTCAAGCATTTGATGACATTCTAAAAATCACCAAAGGGATGGAGTCAGTCCTCATCCTGGTCTGTTCCAGGTGCACGGACGGGCCAAGAAGAAATTCACACCTCTCGTGGCCCTGCTGCCCTGAGGGCACCACCTCTTCAGTTGCCTCCTCCAGTGACAGCTCAGCCTTGGCTCTGCCTGCCGTGGCACAAGTGGCTCAGTCATCCAGACTTCAGCAGGCAGGGAAGAAAGGGCTCCGTGCCAGCAGGCTCTTCATCAAAATCGTTCAAGGAATGCATTGATGAAAATAAAGTTCCTCCAGTTCTGCGGAAGAGGTTGTGCAATTTTAAAGGCAGAATTAAATTGTTCTATTTATGGTGGTTCTTTTCCTTTTCCTCATGGACTTGCAAAACCCAAGAGCATTTAAAGACAAGTTCAGAGGGATAACTAGATAAGTGTCTTTTATTAACTTTTTATAACTTTTTGAAACAACATCAGTTTAGATATGTGTGTGTGACGTCAACAGTGGGTGACGGCTCGCATTGTGTCAAAATTGTTACAAATTTTCTTAAATGTAGCTTTGTTAATCTTATTAACATTTTCTTTAAAAATTATTCTATAAAGATTGCAAGAGGGACTTTACCTAACAATTGCAATCAGTGTAACCTGGCTTATTGTACCCTCAATGAATCCCCAACAATTAAAAAAAAAAAAAAATTATTCTATAAAATTTAGACCAAAAAATTAGAAAAGGTTAAGTTAAATATACACAAGTATCTGTTGGGGAAACAATAAAGTAATGGTAAATTAAGTCAAAATAAATGTTTATTAAAATATATATATTATTGTCATTACTTATTTTTTTCATTGGTTGATGTGAAAATCTACAAACAAGTTTTGAAATTAACTTTGTGCCTTTAAATATGGCAAATGGGCATAGAACAAAGATGACAACATTTATTTATGTAAAACACATATTCTAAGACCTTTCTCATCTATGTTTAATATAAGTCTTCTCAAAGTTATGGTTCTGAGCTGCAGATACAATTACTTAAAGGAAAAAATGGTTTATTTCCCACATATTCTTTGAATTCTTTCCATACTAGTATCTAATGTTACCTGCAAAGAACTTTTAGGAAAAAAAAATTCACTTATAAGTCCACCTATTTAATGAAACTGTTTTCTCATATGAGTGTTTTCCTTTCTCACTTTTATCCATCAGACTTAAAAATATGTAGATATTCTTAGGATTCATGTTTATCATTTGTATTTTTTATTTATGAAACATGTTTTCTGTATTGTGTCTTTATAATTGATTGTTAATGGCCAATAAAGATTTTATGTAACCCTTGTGTTGAGTTGCATCTCTTTTCCAGTTGCTGGAAATACTTAGGTCTGTCCCAAAAGTGAGAATGTTTTCCCATAACCAGACTGCATTGTTCCAGGCTTGGCTAGGGTGTGGTGTTAGCATCTCCTCATAATCGGGTGGGAAGAACACAGTCTCCACAAACCTGCTTTACACGGTATTAACTGACTCAGAAAATATAGTCGGTCTTCATTACCCATGGATTCCACATTTGCACATTTACCTAGTTGCTAAAATTTACTTGTAGTCCTAACATCACTACTTTGGTGTTTTTGTGGTCATTCATGGACACTTTCAGAGTGGCCAAAAATGCGTGAGTGGTCTGATACATGTGCTTCCCACCAAGGTCAAACACAGTGACAACTGCCTTTTCCTTCTAACTCACACTGTTGTGTCCTTTCTTCATGCTTTTGAGTGCCTCATGTTTGCATTTTTTGCTTTGTTGTTGTTGTTGTTGTAGAGCTGGCATTTTAAAATGGCCTCCAGGAAAAGTGCTGAGTGCCGCTGGGTGCTCCTGAGCACACTGTGGGCCTGTGGGAGATAGGTGTGCGAGGTGAGCTCCATTCAGACATGGCTACGCGGTTAGCCACAGTTTGATGTTGTTGAACCAAGAATATATATATTAAAGAAGATATCTTTAAACAGAAACATGCATAAAATGAGGTTATGTCTTGATCAATTGACAAAAATGTTGTAACCAGAGACTCAGAGGAATAAAACCCTGTGTTTCTCCTGCGCGCAAAAGAGAATATACATTCTTTCTGTGTTTGCAGGTACTTTATAGAGAATGCCTACTGCAAATATGAGAATCAACTGCACATTGGGAGGGTATCTGGGTAAGGAAAATGAAATAAATCCCCATCATAGGATCTTTTTTTATCCCTAAGAGAAATGATGAAAATGTAAAAACTAGCAACTCATGCAGAGAATTAAGAGCAACTCATGCAGAGAATTAAGACAGGGAAACATTTTTGTGCTAGATAATTTCTGCTTGCCTCTCTGTTGCACTATCTTTCTTTGATGGTGAATTTTATGTGTCAACTTGTCTGGGCTACCTGACTAGATGTCCAGATACCTGGCTAGATATTATTTCTGGATGGATCTGTGAGGATGTTTCTGGAAAAGGTTATCACTTGAATCAGGGACTGAGGAAAGCAGATGGCCCTTCCTAAAGTGGGTTGGCAGCCTCCAGTCCAGTCCGCTGGGGGCCTGCACCATGTCCAGGTGGAAGAGGGTTGGATTAACTCTGACTGGGCTGAACTGTGACTTCCATCTTCTTCCCTCAGTGCTCCTGGTAATCAGGCCTCCAGACTCAGACTCGGACCAGAAGCTGCAGCATCAGCTCTCTGGCGCTCAGGCTTTCCAGCTACGCCTCGGCTTTCCTGGGTTTCCAGCATGCAGATGGCAGATTGTGGACTTCTCAGATTCCATGAGCCAATCCCTCTTAATAAATCTCTTCATAAATACAGAGGTGCCAAAAGATGTATACACATTTTAAGAAAGGAAAAAACTGTATTAAAATTGTAATACTCAGTATATATTGATAACAAAAGATAAATGAATCACATCGAGCACCTCTTGTAATTGCAGAATTCAAATGTGACTTGAGTATTACAAATTTAATACTGGTTTTTCCTTTCTTAAAATGTGTATACAAAAACATGTGTACACATTTTTTACACCCTCTGTACAAATATGAATGTATGTACACATACACACACACATACACACACACACACATTTCCTGCATGTTCTGTTTTTCTGGAGAACTCTGACAAACACGCCTTCTCCATGCTGCTCTCTGCCCTAGAATACTGGCCAGTATGGATGCCATCCACGAGGCTCCTGAGCCCTTCAACTTCTGACTGTGTTTGGCCAACAAAGTACCCAGGCAAAGGTCGGAGACGGAGGGTGAGTGAGAGTCCACTTTCCTGTCCCCTCCAGCTGACAGTCCCTGACTCCTTCTAGATTGTTCTTCTCATTCTTCAGGCTTAAGACAACTAGCATGGCTGCTGAGCCCTGTGGCTCCCTTGCACCTGCACCATCATACACAACCCTATCAATAAACCACGTGAACCCCCCTGTTCTGAGTGTGCTCGTGCTGACTGCAGAGTCCCTGACTGGCCTGCTCCCCAGTTTGTTGTCTGAGGTCAGTACAACCTTGAGACACAAATCAGAACAGACGCTGTGAGGAAGAACAGTCACAGGCCAGCCACTGTTTTATACATGTGTACACTCACAAACACATGTATAAAAATTCTGAACAAAACATTAAAAAATATACCATGCACAGAATCTGGATGGATTATGGACATAAATGAGAAATGCTAAACACTGAAACTTTGGGAATAAAAGGAAAGTAGCTTTATGACCTTGATTTCATACATAAGACATCAAAAACACAAGCCACAAGAGAGAAAATCAGCACATTCCTCCATTAAGCTTAAGAATTCTTCTCACCAACATGCCATAAATAAAATGAAAAGACAAGTCACAAACCAGAAAAAGATGTTGCAATACATATACTCAAAAAGACTTTATTAAGGAGAAAGAAATTCTATATATCAATGGAGGCAAAACAAACTAACAAAAAAACCCAGAAAAATGGGCAAAGGACTTGAAGACTTAAAGATTTCGGCAAACTCTTGGCCCTCTTCGGCTTTTGCTAAGTGCTTCAGTGGGACAGTCACAGAAAGAAAGACAGGAGCAGAAACAGGAGCACCGCAGCCTGCGCAATCGGCCTGAGGATCCAAAGTCTATGTAACTGAAGCACTGGTTAGGGGCTCTGTAAAAAACTCCTCCAGAAAGAAAACCAAAGGCTAGAAGAGGAGGATGACTTGCCAACGTGCCCCTCTAACCGGGAAATGATCTGCCAGCAAGACAGCGTCCTTGTTCCTCTCACACCCCCAAGTGGAAGTCTTACAACAGGGAGATGCCAGGCCTCTGACAACCAGCGTCCCAGGGCTTGTGAGGCTCGGGTTTCTCGCTGTGGAAGAGACTGCAGGCTGAGCTCCGGGAGCGATGCCAGCTCTGGGCCATCTGCAGCATCTCCTGGTCACAGCTGACCTTCTGTGCGCCCGATGCTGGCCCGCTCCTGAGGCCAGAGGGCCTTTCCAGTCAAGGTCAGCCCCGTCCTTCTATGGATGCCCCAGGGAGCGTGGGCCCCTCTCCTGCGGCGGGCCGGCTGTCAGACGCTTGCACGCAGACTGCCCTGTGCTCCTGACAGGCCATCTCGGAGGGGTGCCCGGCCGCAAGGGCGTCTCACACAGGTCTGCCTCCCGCCCAGGTTCTGTCCAGGACAGCAGCCAGCCTAGAACAGAATTATTTAGAAGACAAAAAAGAGCTTTGCAAATAATGCTACGTTAAAAAAAAAAAAAAAAAGCGGAGAGAAGAAACCTACCGCGATCAGCTGTGTTGTTTGTAAGTGCTTATTTGTTCCTCCAGACTGAGAAGATTCCGGATACCAGATGCACGTCCGTGGGGACAGTCCCTCCGCCACCCTCTCCCAGCACCGCTGCGTTTCCCAGCCCGGGAACTCCCGGGGCTGCGGCCCCTCCGCGCAGGTGCACAGCCCGACCTCCTGCGCGGTAACACGCACGCCCCTTCCTTGTTTCCCGCTTATTTTCTCCCGGGGGCTGGACCAACAAAGAAATCCCAATCTGGTTTTCCACAGTCAAAATCAGGAAGTTGTGTTGCTCCATAGAGGGCCCCCAGGGTCCACACCCAGTCACCAACTCAGCACCCGGCCCCGGGTCTCTTCCCACCCCTAATAGTGGCCTGTTACCACGGTCAACTCAGGAGACAGGAGGCCAGATTTGTGAAGCTCTTGAGAAAGAAACTTGCTCTTTACCTACGGAACAATTCTCAGAGACTGACTTCTTCCGGGTGGCAACAGGTGATGAGGGGCGGGGCACGCGCAGGTGGGAGGGGCTCCGGCCCAGGCCAGCCTGCTCTGCTTCAGAGCCCCAGGCATCAGCTGTGCGACAGTGTGGGCGGGAGCTACCTTCACCCACCCACCGACCCACGCATCCACCTGTCCATCTACCCGTCCGTCCCCTCCTTTTCACACCCCCATGCATCCTCCTATCCAACCACCCACCCATCCTTCCATCCTCCCTTCCTCTCCCATCCAACAATCCATCCGTTCAAACCATTTTATTGAAGTATATCAATATACAATAAATTGCACACATTTAAAATGCACAGCTGGATGCGTTTTGCATGTGTATTCATGCACCCGTGGCCTCGTCACCCCAATGGTCTCCACAATGAACGTATCTATCACCTAAAGCAGTCCTTCCTGCTCCTCCATATTCCATGGACATAGCAGGCCTCCTATTTCCTGTTATTCCAAGATAGAACCAGGGCTCATATTTCACCCTTCTTTTATCAACAAGAACAGCACTCTCATTTTTCAGAATTTCCACGAACATATCCACCAATCCTAACTTGCCCTTATTCTGTGGAAACATTCAGGCTCCTATTTACCTTTTATTCCTTGGCAATACCCAGGCAACATAGGTCGCAACTTCCCCTTATTCTGTAGACATAACCAGGGCCATGGATTAATCTAGAGCCTTGATTTCTGTTATTTCATGGACATCACAAGGTTCCCTGTTTTCCCCTTTCCATGGGACTGTCTAGAGACCCTACTTTACCCTAGTCCATGGACATGACCAGTAGCTCTGTCTCCCCCTATTAAATGGATATAATCAGCCTCCCTTTATCTGCATTCCATAGACTCAAGCGGGCTCCAATTTTTGCCTTTGGTCTCTGCACGTGAAGGGTACCCTGCTTCCCTTTCACAACTTGACGTGATCAGAGCTTTTGTTTATTTATTTTTGTCATTTCCTTACTTGTCAGGGTCCCAGTTTTCTTCTTATTGCCAGACTTCTAGGGCTTCCGTTTCATGTTATTCCATAGAAACACTCAGACCTCATATTTCCCTATTCCATGGACATTATCAGTCTTAAAATTTTCCTCTTCCAGTGTATATGTAGCCAGGTACTTTATCCCCACCCCCCTGCTCATATATGCAGCTAGGATTTTGCTCATGATAGGCATGACCAGGGCCCCTGCAAGCAAGCACCTTGTCACATGGGCACAGACAGGACCCCTTCCTTCCAGTCACACCCAGGCCCCAATTTCCCTATATCCTGTGGATAAAAGAGGCATCTATTATTATGCCCTATTTTTATGACATGAACAGGACCTATTTCCCCCCTTTCCAAGGACAAAGCCAAGCCCCTTAATTTATTTTTATTCCATGGCCATTAGTAGACCCCTGCGTTCATTTCATTCTCTGAACACCGCCAGTCTTCATGTTTCCTGCCATGGCCACATCAAGAGCCCTATTTTCCTGTCATTACATGAATATAAACAGGTCCTTCTTTTCTCCTTGTTCCATGGACATGACCAGGCACTATATTTTCTCTTCGTTGTGTGGAAATAATCAAGCTTAATATTCTCTCCTTTGCCTGGGAGGAGGCACAATATCAAGCTCAGTACTTTCCTCTTACTTCATGGATGTAGCTAGGCCTCTTGTTTTCACTGTATTACATGGATATGCCCAATGTTCCCTTTACTCCTGGACACGCCAAGGCTCCTTATCCTCCCCTTATTTTATGGAGCTGAAATTGTGTCCTATTTTCCCCTAACCCATGGCTATCACCAGGCCAGTGATTTCTTCTTTATCCTGTGGTTTTCCCTTGCACACGTACTGTGGACCTTACTAGAATCCTGCTTCCTTCTTATGCTATGTCTGTGTAAGGAGATAGAAGGCTGGTGGTGTCCTCTGGCTTGTGGCAGCAGAACTCATCTCTGCCTGCACTGTTGCCACTTAAGGTGGAGATGGGAGTTCTCCTGCCACAAAACAGAGAATGCTGGAAGGACCTAGTGTGCCCTTCTTATCTCGTTCTGTGATGTACCCTTTTCTTCTGTGGGCATTACCAGTGACACTGTCCTTTTCATGGACATAATCAACTCCTATATGTCTTTTCTTTTCTTTTTTTTTTTTTTGCAGGTTTTAGCTGGGGCTGGGTTTGAACCCACCACCTCTGGTATATGGGGCCAGTGGCCTATTCCTTTAAGCCACAGGCGCTGCTCCCCCCCCCTTTTTTTTTGAGACAGAGTTTTACTCTGCCACCCTGGGTAGAGTGCCATGATGTCAGAGCTTACAGCAACCGCAGACTCCTGGGTTCAAGAGACTCTCCTGCCTCAGCCTCCTGAGTAGCTGGGACTATAGGTGCCCCCCACAGTGCCCAGCTACTTTTTCTATTTTTAGTAGAGACGAGGTTTTGTTCTTGCTCAGGCTAGTCTCAAACACCTGAGCTCAAATGGTCCACCTGCCTCAGGCATGAGCCACCGCGCCCAGCCAACTCCCGTATTTCTTCAGCAGAATTTTTTTTATGCTTTTACCCCCATGTTCATGGGTTTTCTAGTCTGACCACCAAACATTACTTTTCTTCTCTAAGGCCCTCTGTCTGCCGGGTGTATCCCAGATTTCCAGGGCAGGCTGAGACCGTGCAGGTCTGAGCAACCTGACGCTGTTACTCAGAACACTTAGGTAAGAGATACCTGAAAAGAAACACCTTGGTAATAAGGGAATGGGGAAGGGAGTGGTCTCTCGTTAAAAAGCATGAGAGCACACGAGCATGTGCATCACTGCCTGGTGGTCTCCACACCTGTGGTGTAAATAGCCATGGGATCACTTGTATAAATAGCCATGGGAGAAGTTAGTCGGGGCTTCTACTAAGACTGACTGCTGGACCCTTGAGGCGCTCTGGCACCTCTGACCCGACTGAGACAACTGGCTCCTCCTGATGGGAAGCTGTACCTGACTGAGACAATGGGCTTCCCAGTACCTATGGGGAGCCATACCCTGAGCAAGCTTGTACAGTGGTCCATGTCCTGGCCTCATGGGCCAGGCCAGTGACCTAGCGTCCTGGCTCTGACACGCTTACTTATGTATTTTTTTTTTTTTTGCAGTTTTTGGCTAGGGCTGGGTTTGAACCTGCCACCTCTGACATATGGGGCCGGCACCCTGCTCCTTTGAGCCACAGGCACCGCCCTGCTTATGTATTTTACAATGACACATTGCAGCTCAGACTATGGGGATTCATAGTGGCCACCACCACAAGCCCTGATAAGGCAGGCTCTGAGATCAGGGGAGAATGTTGTGACAGGTCCTAGGTTGCCGATGGAGCCTGGCCTGAGTCCTGGGGCAGGAGGTGAAGAGAATGAAGCTGAGGGAGACTAAGTAACTGTCCCAGAGTCACCAGCAAAGGACATAACCCCAGGACAGCTGGTTTCCACAGCCATAGCAGGCCACTTCTCACAGACTAGTGTTTTATTTATTTTGTTTTGGATATTTTAATCTTTATTTTGAAATAATTTCAGACTTACAAAAAGGTTGTGAAAATAGCAAAAAGTGTTCTCATATATCCTCCATCCCCCTCCCCCAAATGTTAACGTCACAATACAATGCCGAAAACTTGGGAAGTTAACATCTGTACAATACTATTAACTATTCTACGGATTTTATTTTCATTTAATTAACTTTCTGATTAATATTATTTTTTCTGGCAGGATCCCATGCTGGTTCTCACCTTACAAATGTTTTAAATATAGGGCACTCTCAGGGACTTCTGTGTGCAGATGACACCTCACTCTCAGGGGTCTGCAGGATGAATTTCTGAATAAGGCCCACAGCTCCCTCCTCCCTCATGGGGAGGCTGGGATTACCTCACAAAGCCCACCATGGGGTCACAACAAGATAGCAAAAGCTAGTGCAGGGCCTTCAGGTGCAGCAGGATCCAGCAAGTGGGCACAGTGGTGAGTGTGTAGTAGGTGAGTAAAGAGAACCTGGCCCTACAGGAAACACAGGGAACAGTCGATGGCCTGGTAAGACACCTGGAACCCAAGGTAGGTAAGTAGAGTGTACCATCCCTTGTTCCTCATTACAGAATGCTCAGATTTCAGTTCAAATATCACCTTCTTCTCCTTCCCACAGATGGACCCCCTCTGTCCATGACTCCAGCCCTCACTGCAGAGCACTGACCCAGCTGTTCTGGGGGCTTCCTTCCCTCCCTGCTAGGTGTGAAGGGAGGAAGAGACACCTTGCTCATGAGAAATTCCTCTTGCCTGGATCCTCTACATTCAACGGGGTCAGAATGGCTAGAAAACAAACTGAGTAAAGAGCAGGCTGGGCGGCCCCTAGAGGGGTTTCCCTGGCTGGTCTTTGGTCAAGGTTCTGAAGGACTAAGTTCAGGTCTCAGTCTCTGTTAAACGTAGGCGAGCTGTCTCCTGGGAAAGCCTGTGTTCACAAGAGCCTCTGTGGAAGAGCAAGTGAGCGGCTGCCTGGCCACCCCAGCCTGGAAGGCACAGCGGGGCAGGAGGCTCCTGAGGCTGCAGAGATGGGGGTCCGGTGCTGGAGAAGCCTCCTGGTGCTCCTGGTTGCCCTGGTCCTGGAGGTCAAGTTGTATAAATTCCAAAGGTGGGAGGGCTTCAAGGAGGTACCCATGAGCAAGGAGAACATGGACCCCACGCTTGACTTCTTTATTCAATCCTACAACAATGCCAGCAACGACACCTACTTGTTCCGTGTCCAGAAGCTTGTCCGCAGCCAGACGCAGGTTTGTGCCTTTCCCCGGGCAGGATGCCCCCATTCTTGCGCATCTGAGCACATGGGGCTTCCATGTGGCTCCCCAGAAAAACCAATCAATGGGCGGAGCAGATTCATGGGGAATAGGTGCATTTTAGAGCTGTTCGGGTCCCAGAGTTTCCTAACCCATACTTTCACAGAGAAAGACGTCGGCTGAGGTTCTCAGCTACTCTTGCTGGAAAGAACTGCCTTTCATTCTGATGCTGAGGCTACCAGAATGACAGCACACAGGGGCAACTTAGTCTTCTCTAGAGGTCTCATTTGGCGAAATGTGAACACTCTCTGTGGGTTGCCCCCACCAACACTATTGTTTCAATGTCCATGGTTGTAAAACCTAAGGCTGGATTCTCACGTTCTACAAAAACTCAAAATTACACAGAGGGGTTCTGTTGTTTTGGATGGGGTGGTCCTGGGACGAGTGAAGTATAGACTTCAACCAGATCACCTCCCCTTTTGTTTTACATAGAAAATTTCTCTGAAATATGTCAATTGAAGGATGACAGAGGAAAGAAAAATTGTTTGACAGCCACTTTTATTGATCCAACCTCCTTCCCTCAGACAGTAAGTTATACAGTTATCCCTCTGTGTCTGGGGGAAACTGGTTCCAGGACCCCGCATTCCAAATCCACAGACATGGATACCCTAAATCATCCCTGGTGCAATATAAACGCTATATGGGTAGTTGTTCGTAGGGAATAATGACAAGATCAGAAGACTGGTCATGCTCAGTGCAGACACGACCATCCCTTTTTTTCCTGAATGTTTTTGATCTACTGTTGGTTGGATTCACAATGTGAAACCTGCAGATTCCAAGGGCCGAATGTGTATGTTAAGGCAGAGGAAATACCATGTCTTACATGTGGTTCTACTGGCTGGATTTGGGAACAAATAGTTAGCTAGGGCAAGAGGTCCCTAAGCAGAGAAAAGGAAACAGGCAAATGAGGAGGGCACATTGGGGAGTGCACATGGGCAGCGTCTGACACACAGGCTACCTGGCAGAACCTGGGCGCCCCGAGGCCCTGGGCTCAGTAAGGCACTTTCACTGCAAGACAGCAGTGTGGCTCATCTGACTTGCCTTGGCTGTGTTTCCCAGGGGCAAATCTGATACTCCAAGGAGGCCTGACTTTTGAAGTCAACCCATTATCATTAATGGTTAGCTGTTAAAGAATAGTTTATAAGCTAACTCTCACTATCATTCATGTTGATTAATGGACAGAGCCAGCCTGTTCCTTGTCAGCTGAGGTGTTTTGGCAGGGGTCTCTGGGTACCCCCATGCCCAGACATAATCGTGTCTGTGCAAACACCTCACAGAGGGATACAGGAGGTGGGGCTGGGAGCTTCCTGTGCCTGGGCTGTTAGTCCAGTGACATCTAGACCAGCAGTGAGTCAGAATAGGAGGGAGATGCTTAGCCTCACTGACCTCTGGTATCATGTATAAAAATACTTGCTGTTACTATGACTCTTGGGGTTTGGCAATCAAGTCTAATAATGAATAAGAAAGTACATCGCAAACCGGGATGTTAGTTTAAATCTATGACCAATGTGTTAGTTTTTCATGCTGGCAGCAGGGTCAGGGTCCCAGGACTGCCCTCAGGCCTGGTTTCCCTGCCGTCCTGCCCTAAAGTTTTCTAAGAGCATTGTCCTCCAAGGAGCGGCCTGAGCATTCCTGCCTCTGATACCACTGCACAGAGGACCAAGCCATCTCATGTGGCTCCACTGCTGACATCTGGGCAAAGCAGCAGGCCCTTCCAGGAGCTTCTCACTTCACCAGGGTGGATTCTCTAGTCCACACATTTATGTGGGGGAGTCCAGCCCAGCTCCTGACAGGGAGCAGTAATCTCCATACTACCTGTTAGAGTTTCCCAGGCTTCCACCTCCCAAACATGCACAGCCTCATACTTGATTAGGACCGAAGGAAGACAGGTCACAACCCCAGGAAAGGCCTGGCATGTGTCCTCTGTGGCTAATAGATCGACCAGGTCCCCTTCATTCTCATATGCCCTGGGAGAAAATCAGAATTATTTTTGCCATTGGCTAGATGAGGAAGTTGAGATTCAGGGAGGGGGAGGGACTCATCTCAGGGGACAGAGTCTCCCGTGGATACAGCCATATTCCCAACGTAATTCTCTGGTTTCTGGTCTGTTGCTCTCCTAACTCCATAGCTGCTTAACTCCATAGCTGCTTCCAAGTAATGTTTCTGCTATTTTGCTAAGACAGTACTAATTGCTAATTATTAAAATAATTATGTAAGTGAAGAAAGGGATGAAGGCTGATAAGTAACTTGCCCATGGCCACTGCATCAGTAAATGGGAATGCATGCCCCAAATCAATTTGATTCCCAAACCTAGGCTGTAGCTGCATTGCTAAACTATATTCCTGGAAGTTAGTCAGGAAGGAGGGCAGAGAGGGAGGAGACACCTGAGAGCCTGGGCTGACAAGGATGAGATGCTGGTGTCTGCACCATGAGGGCATGGCAGTGCTCCGTGGTGTTGGGCAACCCAGCATGGCAGCCCTCCCGGTCCTTAGGGTGGAGGAAGACAGGTGGGGAGCTGTCTGCAGCTGCTGCAGTGCAATCCTGAAAGTGGATGCGGGGAGCCAGTGCTCAGGGGCCTTGGGTGCCATCATGTCCTCTCCAGCCGGACAAGGAGGTGAACAAGGGCTGTGGCTCTGGGGACTTTACTCTCAGTGCCACCTTCTCGGGAGAGACCAGCCACTTGATGCTTGGAGCTGCAACTAACAGCACAATTGTTTCTTGGCAGCTGACGACAGGAGTGGAGTATATTGTCACTGTGAAGATTGGCCGGACAAAATGCAAGAAGAATGACACGAGCTCTTATTCCTGCCCCCTGCAGAGTGAGAAGCTGAGAAAGGTGTGTGGTGGTGCCGCCACGGTGGGGCTCCTGACCAGACCAGGGAGAGTGAGCACCATGGGAAGCACTAACTGGACAGGGGCAGTTTGTGCGTCCATGTGGCAGGGGCCAGCTCAGGCCCAGCCCCAGGGCTGCCTGACACCGCCCAGGGTACCTGAAGAGGGAGGGAGGCCTTTTACTTGGACAGTCCTGCCAGCCTGTGCTGGCACAGCCCTGACCAGGCTCCACCTCCTGGATGCCTCTCCCGCCCAGCTGGGATCTTCTGGGTGAAGGTAGAATTTCCTCTTCCTCAGGGTCATGGTTCTGGTCTTGGCTCTCACTCTCCAGGTCTCTGAGGATTGTCCAACTTTTTCCTTGTCCTTTTCTGTTCTTCCTGATCCCTTGATGGCACCCCCTGTGAGCTGGCACATGTAGGATTCCTCCCTGTGCCTAGGTATAGGTGTGGGGAGTAGGGGATGATGTTGCTGTCTCGCTAGGCCTTCATCCCAGGACCCTGCTACACAGAGAGCTCCAGGGGCACCTGCTGGGCAGGGAGATCCCAGGGTGTCCTTCTTTTTCTGGCTTCCCTCCCCCAGCCTTTGCGTGTGTCTGTGGGCAGCTCTGCCTATGTACACATGGTCAGTGAGCAGCAACGGTGATGGCCCCAGATTCCCAGAACAGGCCTGAGGAGCAGGAGCCTTTAAAAATATTTCACCAGAAGCGGCTTGGTGCCCCTAGCACAGTGGTTATGGTGCTGGCCACATACACCGAGGCTGGTAGATTCAAAACCAGCCCGGACCAGCTAAACAACAATGACAACTGCAATAAAAAAATAGCCAGGCATTGTGGCAGGTGCCTTTGAGGTCACTGCGAGCTGTGACACCGTGGCACTCTGCTGAGGGCACATAGTGAGACTGTCTCAAAAAAAAAAAACATATATATATATACACACACATACATATATATTTCAGAAGCTGATTGTCTCTTTTCTTTCTTCTTCCCTTTGCAGAATTTGATCTGTGAGTCTTGGATATACACTGTGCCCTGGATAAACTACTATGAGCTTTGGAACAATTCTTGCCAGGAGGACTGAGCCCTTGTGCAGGGACCCTCGATGGGCCTCTGATGGTGCCCTGAGTGCTGGCAGTTAAACGATTCTAAAGAAACTTGTCTCCCTCATTGGGGTCTTGCTAAACATAGGCGCACACACAATCACACAAATGCACACGCATTCTCTCCTCTTCACAGCTACACAACAGCAACATTCACACAACACCACCTTGCACACACACTCACATGCTCCCATTCATATGCACACACACTTTCACACCTTTGCACACTTACCCACCTACTCACACACTCACACTCATTTACATACGCCTTTAGTGGTCTTTTAAGAGCTCAGGCTATTTGGATAGAATGTTGAAGAACTTTGGGGAAACTTCATCATCCTTTGTGCCTCAGCCCAGCTCTGTCCACCTTCTCTGGATTCAGGCACATCCCTAACCTCTGGCCCAAGTGCAGGGGACCCTATTTCTTTTTCCAACATGCGTGACACTGTGACTCACACGTGTCTGTGTATGAAGTTCCCAGGCTCCGCTAGGAGGACTCACCAGGCTCAGGATGCAGACATGGCTGCAACTTATTGTGGTGAAAGGATGTAAAGAAACTCAGCAAAGGCAAAAGGCACACAAGTGAAGTGAAGTGCAGAGAAAACCAGGGGAGCTTCTGGAGTACCCTCCTGGTGCTGCCACGCAGGGCATGCTAATTCCCGACAGAGAGCTGTGAGGACACGTGTAACGAGTCAGCCTTGTTAGGACTCAGCACTCAGGGTCTCTACTGGGGGCTGGTCACGTAGGCAGGCTCTTTCTGGTACCTGCCAAAACGGCAGACTCCTTCCTGGTAGAGGACAGGTGTTCAGCACCAGCCTGTGACTGGCACCAGCAGAGCCACATTGAGCCCTCTTACTATACAGGGAAAGTTTTCCATCAGCATAGGGAGCTGTTTACCAACAAGTTCCCAAACTCCAGCCTATGCTGGTCTTGTGAATTCCTCCCTGTAATGCTGAGTCACTGAGCCTCCCATGTTCTTCCTGCTGGTGAAATGAGACCTGTGATCTCTCCCCTCCTGCGACCTGGGCATGGGCAGGGTCTGAGGGTGCCTCACGTGGACCCCGACTGGGCAGGCACACTGCGGCAACTTGAGAGTCTGTCACCAAGGGAGGGGTGTAAGCACACACGCAAGAGCCTGCCAGGAAGGCCTGAGAGAGGAGAGGAGGAAGCGAAAGCATCACGGTTGGTAGCTCTCCTGAAGGGGGGCAGGAAGCACCCCGTGCTGCAGATCGAAGGTTGCTGAGAACTGACTGGGCACCTGAGCCTTGTGTGTCCTTCTCCCTGGCTCATTGGTCCTCTTGACAACCCTACCAAATGGCATCTCTTGCCTCCAAAGGTGACCCCTGTCCAGATTCTAACATCCCTGCTTAGTTTCTTTCATTTAACATGTTGGTGGTGCTGTTGGCATTTTTGTGAAGAATTCCGCTGTGTAAATATCACAGTTCACTTATCCATGTACTGATAACGTACTTCGGGGTAGTTTTCAGCTTCTAAGAATAATATTCACAGTAAGTGTGCTCCTGTCTAATGGACAGGATGGGCATGGACGTATGCAGGTGTCTCTATGGGGTGTATGCCTAAGCACAAACTTGTTTGGTAATAGGATGTGTCCGTGTTCAGCCTTTAGCTATTTTTGCTCAAGACCTTTTAATATGTCTTGTGTTTTACTTCATTTGCCTTTCTAATATTACTTATTAATGAAAATCTTGTTCAAACTCTAAGTTCTTACTTTTTAATGTCATTTATTTATGTATTCTAATTGTTCAATTCCTGTCTTTCTTTTATGCAATCTCACACTGACACTTCTTGTAATGTTTTACCAAACTTTGTAGTGTAGCTTTGAATTACTAAAGGTGATCTCTCCCCAGCCCTCCACCCACCTGACTTTTATAATTGGCAAACGTGAAGGGTCAGCATGAGCCGTGTCTGTGGTGGGACTGGGCCCTGATTACCATAAAGAACAGCACAGCAGAGACCTCTGGGATGGACAAGTTCCAAGTCTTGACTGTGACACGTGTAACTAAACGGCATGCACATATGGGTGGCCACGCCCCTTTCCTGGCTCTGATAGTTTTCTATAATGATGTAAGATGTAAGTATTAGGGGGAATTAGATGAAGAATACAGGGGACTTCTCTGTTCTACCTTGGTAATTTCTGAATATAAACAATGCTGTCATTTTGAAGCCAAGAGGTGAACAGGCACAAACGTTCCACCTTCTCTTTTCTTTCTCCCAGAGGACAGTAACCCCTGCCTCAGGGCCACAATAGCCAAGATAGTAGAGAATGTTAAATGTTGACTAATACTTTGATCACCACTGCTGCCAGGATTCCTACTTATGGTTAAGGTTTGAGTATCTGCTGTGTGTTAGGCACTGTGTTAAGCATGTTTTATGCATTATCATCATTAATCTTCAGAACTACCTCAAGAAGAAGGTATTTTATTCTCAGTAAAAGATGAGGAAATTGTAGGTTAGCATTATCCCAGGCCTGTGGCAGAGGGGAATCCCGCCTGAGCCCTGCCTGAGACAGGGTCTTGAGCATATCCAGAACTTTGGTAAGGAGACTAAAACCAAAAAAATTTGTTTGTTCAAAGCTCCCAGCTATTTCAAACTGGTGGTGACTCGGTGTGGACACTGTGCATCTTGAGACTCCCAGGAACAGGGAGGGTCTCGACGGTGCTCTGACTGTATTCCCAGGTCTTCCCTTTCTGTGCACGCCAGCTCCACTTTCAAATGCCCACACTCGTGCCCGGTGCTCTGACTATATTCCCAGGTCTTCCCTTTCCGTGCACACCAGCTCCACGTCAAATGCCCACACTCGTGCCCATTTATCTGTGGCTTCTCTCTGCTACTTGCTCTGTCCTGGAGCCACCTAGGCCAGAGATACTAGGGAAGAGCCACCCTCAGCCAATAATAACTAGAACTTTTGAATAAATGCTCCATCTCCCTCTGCCCTCAGGTCATGAAGGCTGGGTGTGTGTGTGTGTGCTTTCTGTGGGGTCCCTAGAATTTGTCAGTGGTATTAAACCCCAGGTTTTTGCCTGAGCTCTTGGGGATAATATACCCCCCCAGGGGATGTGAGTGAGGGCAGACGTGACCCAGTGGGCTTCCTGACATCACCACGTGGAGGAGATGAGCCTGGCCACACTGTCTTAAATCCTGGGTCAAGCCATGGGGTAGAGACACTTAATCTCTACTGCTGACATGCTGTGCCTGGAAGAGACCCCTCTATAACTCCTGGCCTCTCCTCTCCTCAGTTGTTCCTCTCCTGCAGGAATCAATCTGGTCTATTTGGGAAGGATAAAGGGCATTGTTCCTGTCCTCCTTCCCACAGTGGGCACATATTTTCCTTTGTTCCTCCAGGAGAAGGATGGTGGTGGTCGGACCTGCTCTGATCCCATGTTGCTGGTGCGAGGGGGTGGAAGTCTAATTCTCGAGTTTGGAATTAGAAAGTGCACTTGCCCACAAGAGTAAGGCACATCTCTCAGCTTAGCTCTTGTCAGTGACAAAGACTCATCTTAATTCTTTGTATTATTTCTCCTTGTTTCTCGCTTTCAGCAAGGAGTGGGGTTGCCCTTTCCTGGGCCCCCAGACACGCTCTTACTCTATTTGCAAATATCTCATGGCTGTTCACTTACTCTGTAAATCTTCCTTCCTCCTTGTTCTCCTTCTCCTCATCTTCCCCATTTAAAAATCTGAAGACTCCTACACGCTCTGGGGATAGGGTTGCAGGAACTATTCAGGTCCCTTCATCTGAACTCCAAAACTGCTGTGGCCTACCAGACCTTCAGATGACATTATGATGAGCTGAAGAATTTGGAAAAATAATGAAAAGCAGACTCATGGTCCTGAGAGCCAAAGCTGGCGACATTTATTGTGTGCTGTGAGGCCGCTGCTCATTGCAGGACTCTCTAGACACAGGTATGTGCTCCAGGCATCTAGCCGTTGCTGCAGTTTTTGCTCCGGATTTTGTACTTTTCAAACAAGGGTACAGCAAACACTGAGAAGTTGCATATGATTTGCTAAAACAAATAAAATACTTCCCAAAATATTAAAAAATACACAAGGTGAAATTTGAAAAGGATATAAGACATGAGGATGAGAAAAATGACACCACCTCACCACCCCTCCAATCCAATTGATATTTATTTTTATTTCAGACACTTAGTAGTAATACTGCTAAGATCACTCCATAAAATGTCCTTCTGTTTGCAGCCAGATTTGCATAGTAGTAATAAAGTGGCTATCCTGCCCAAATTCACCAGGAGAACTACTAATTCCTTTTATTCCCCTCTTCATTTTTATTGGTTTTTTTGTTTGTTTGTTTTTTACTTCAAACCTTTTATTACCTGGACTCTGTTGGCTCCATCCATCCATCCATCTTTCAAACCAAACATTTATCCTTCCCTTTATCTACCCAGCTGTCCACTCATCTATTAATTCGTCCATCCATCTATCCTTCCACCCACCCATCCATGCATCTAGCCATCCATTCCTCCATCCATCTATCCTTCACCTGTCCACCCGTCCACCTACCCATCCATGTATCTGTGCATCTAGCCATCCATTCCTCCATCCATCTATCCTTCACCTGTCCACCTGTCCACCTACCCATCCATGCATCTGTGCATCTAGCCATCCATTCCTCCATCCATCTATCCTTCACCTGTCCACCCGTCCACCTACCCATCCATGCATCTGTGCATCTAGCCATCCATTCCTCCATCCATCTATCCTTCACCTGTCCACCCGTCCACCCACCCATCCATCTGTGAATCTACCTATCCATTCGTCCATCTATCCTTTCCTCTATTATTCTTTCCTTTCATTCCATCTGTCTCTGCTTCTTATCCTCCAACCTTCATCCATCAATCCATTTGTCCATTGCAGTATCTCTTTTTTTCTCTTTATTCTCTCCCAAATTTGCCTTTTTTATTTCCTTCTTCTTCCATAATGAAAAATCAATACTTTAAACATGCTTGGTGTGTTATTAATTATTTGTTAGTGTGATTTTGTTTTCCTGCTCTTCATTTGAAAGTCTTGGGCGGTAGGTGGGAGGCTTAAGCATTTGCATTTCCCTCAACTGGGATTCAGGATACCAACTACACCAATTCAATCTCTCAAGTCAAAAAATTCTTTTACTTTTACTTTACTATAATCTTTGATTACTCTTTTTGTAGATTTCATGGTTTTATCCAGGGAAAAACCAAAGAAATCTACCTTGCTAGATTTTGGAAGAATTATCTCTGGAGAACGTGAAGAGGAAGCCCATGGATGGACACATTTCTGTGCTGAGAAAACCCCAGCCATTGAAAGTATGTGACCATATAATTCATGAAGCAAACCAGGACATGTTATAAGCAACAGAGGATTCTGTTAATAATTATACTTCTTAATATAATTTTAGTTAGGCATAAATCAGAGCTATTCCAGGCAAGGTGGGCTATACGGTCATGGTAGTTTTAATTCATTTGGGGAAATTCAAGAGATTTGAAGGGCTTGTAGGACTTGTAACCTTCAAGGCCTCTCCATACGTGGGACTCACCCTGACAATGCATACTGCAGTTTGCTGACCCTTCAGGGGCCAGAGCTGCTTTTGGGGGGTAGAGGTAGTTGGAATATCACACACACACAGGTTAGACCCCCTTAAGTCACCCTCAGCAACAGCCAGATAATCTCTGATCCTGTTTTCGCATCTCCTCCTTCTCCTTGCCGAACACTGCTAGGTAAAAGGAACACTGCATGCCCCTGTTACTCTGATGTTCAGGTATTTAGCCAGTGCACCAGCAAGTCCCATGGCTACTAAACTAGTGTCAGTAATTGGCTGCTTACCTGGCCTGGAGTGTCTCCCAGCAGCCTGGCTAGCTCACCTCCCCTCAGGACCTCTCAGCCCTCTCATAGTCCTTCCCACAATGAAGGAGCAATATGATGGTGGCCACCTTCACAGCTCCTCTCTGAAAAAGGAGGTGTTACTGGCGTATTCTTTCCAAATGAGCTTGGATATGTACCCCCAAATTCTACTCTGTCTCATCCTAAAATCACAGAAAAACCCCACGGAAAAGTGAATTCTCCAAGATAAAGTGCTTTTATCCAGTACCTTGTGAAGCTCCCCTTCCTGGGGGACACAGTTCATGGTCTCTGACTTCCGGCAGGTGGTCCGCCACATTTCCACAGTAGCATGATACTCCAAGTGATCTGTTACCTATGGGCAGCAGGCGGCAAAGAAAGATGGCTTAATCTCTTCTCCCTGCCCTGTAGCTTCTGCCTAGCCCCCAGCAGAAGGTGAACTCCTTCTCCTCATCCTTTCTGAATCCATGGTTTATTCTGTCATTCAAAAAGAATTCACCAGAACCGACCAGAAACACCATCTTGCTGTGGGTAGAGCTACCCCCTGGATAACACAAATGATGCCAGTGATTCTGGGCGGGGATCTATAAACTTTCTCTAAGAAGGGATGGGGTCTCCAGCCTATGGCATGCTGATATTTTGAGGATGGTTTTGCTTATCTGTGGCGTCAGATATCCCAAAAGCATGCATGGAACTTTTATTTTGTTCGTCAGCTTTTGTTAGTGTTTGTGTATTTAACGTGTGGCCCAAGACAACTCTTATTCTTCCAATTTGTAGCAGAGGAAAAAAACAACTAGGCATCCCTGGATAGTAAACATTTTCCATTTTGTGGGCCATGTGATCCGTGTTGTAACTACTCAGTTCAGCCATTGCAGCCTGAAAACAGCCTGGGTGTCTGGGCCACAGTGACCTATTCACAGCAGGCCAGCAGATCTGGCCCTTGTGATGTAGTTTGCTGTCCTGGGTTTCATTTAAGTGCATCATTAATTCACTCGACTGAATTTATGTTTCCCTTAACATGTCCACTCCAAAATGACTGAGGCTGAAGGGGACTGAAGTGGGACCTTCCCCTGTGCAGCAGTGGGGCCCCTTGATGTGGGCGCATGGCGAGGGGAGAGACAGTCACACCAACCTGTGTCAGGATCTTAAGGACTCGGAAGATCCTGAAGTTGTACTCGTCGTTGCTTTCCTTGTTGTACTCGTTGACAATAAACTGCAAGGTGCTCTTGGCATTGCTTTCCTCTGCGGGCACCTCTCTGATACTGATGAAGGTTTTCTTCCTCGCTTGGTAGGTGAGGGCCACCAGAGTCACCAGGATGGCCAGCAGGGGCCGTGGGGCCTGCCAGGGCCTCGCCATCATCCCTCAGCTGGGGAGGAATAGGAAGAGCCCGCTGCTCGTGGCCCAGGACCCGTTGGATCACACTGAGGCTGTGCTCCCCTGGCCAGATTTCAGGCTGCCCTTCTCCTCCTCCCTCTTTATCTACATGTCTGGCAAGCTCACTCCCACCTTCTTGCATTCTTTCTATATGAGCTCATCTCTCTCTCTCCTACACACACACACTGACAGCCCTCCATTTCCTTCCTTTCCAGGGTTGATCCCTCAGCAACACAGACTTCAGTGGGTCCCAGGCCTTTGCCCGCTGAGCCCACCTGAGCAGGGACTGTAGGTCTGGGGATGGAGCAGACCTGGGGGGTGGCGGGCAGGGCCCTGGGGCTGTCTGCCCTGGAAGCCACCCCACCCCTGCTAGGCCCCGAAGACCTGCTCTGGGCAATTGCCCTCCCCTGAAGGACAAAGGAGCAGGGGATCCCCAGAAAAGTGAGAGCCCTACCTCTGATACAGATGACATCCTGGAGTGGCCCTGGCTCAGCTGGTAGTTGTCTTAGAGGAAGGGGAGGTGAAGAAGGAACAGGGGTGGAGCCTCTGTCTGCAGGTGTGAGGCACCCAAGAGCCTTCCAGCTGTCACTCTGCTCTCCCAGGGCAAGACCTTTGGGAGGACCAGGCTTAGAGTACAAGTGGAGAAGGTGGCACTCAGGTCTGGTGGCACTCAGTGAGGTGACCAGGTCATATGCTGTCACTAGGAAGCCTTTCCTGGTGTGATTTGGAAAGGTGCAAGGAAAAGCTATGAGGTGTTGGCTCCGTAGTGCGGTGAGCTCAGGTACTCCTGGAAGGCAGGACAGCTGAGCGTTGCCACCAATGGTCAGTTGGGCCCATGTGCCTTCCAGGGGAAGTAGCAATGATGAAGCAGAGGCCCTCCTAACACCCCCACAGATACCTATGTACCCACACTCACATCAAAACACACACACCTCCACATGGACACGCACACCTGCACACCCACACACCCATACTCATACAAAACACACATACATCTCACACACCAACACCACACCCACACCAAAACAGACTCGCCATACATGCAGACACACTGACACCCCCCTTGCACCTGCATAGGGGCAGAGTTCTTTGTGTTCATTAAACACAAAGGGCAGCAGAGTTGTCACCAGAAGGGCTTGCTGAGGCCACAGGTCACTGCTGCCTCACTAGAACTCCTTTCTTTCAGTGACAGCCCCTTCCTATAGGAATGGCAAGGAACCCAGCAGTTGTACCTTCAAACCTCCACTTTGAAATCATTTTAGGGGATACCTTCTGCCTTTCTTCCCAGCCAAGTACTCACAAAGCACAGAAAGGACAGGAAAGGGGGGCCGTACCCCAGGAACAAACTGCGTTGGGTTAAGGGTCATTATTTGGAGCCCAGGGGAGGTTGGTGGAGGGTGCTGGCATCACAGTAGCAAAAAGCGCTGTGAGGGGCCCGTCTAGGCTTCCAGGGCTGCCTAGATTTGTCCAGGGGCAGGATAATAAAATGGAAGAAAGCGAGACCCTGGGCATCAGCCGGGCCCAGGGTAAAACCACCATGGCCATACCCCCAGGCACACTTGGTCAGCTGTAAGTGGGATATCAATGCTCTTCTTGGTGGGTTGCTCTGATACTTAAGCAAGAGCCAATGGAAACTACTGCACATTCTCTTCCTCCTCAGTAATAGAACTGCATTTTTTGTTTAGGCATGGGACTGCTCACAATAAAGACTGCATTTCCCAGCCTTCCTTGCAGTTGTGAGTGCCCACATGATCAAGAGAAAGGTAAAATTATTGATTGAGACCTATATGAATTTACTCTGTAAAGAGCTAACTCAGGTGAGAGGAGTCACTTTTGCCTTACCTGCAATTGGAAATGAAGCCATGATGGCTGGAGCTCCAGCAGCTCAGTTGGAACATGAGGTAACATGAAGGATGGAAGCCAACTTGAGGAGGGGAAACAGAAAGTGGAAGGAAACTGGTGTCTTTGTACCTTCGTCAGTTTTTGGAGTAACAATGCCAGCCCTATACTACCACCCCAACTCCTATTATAGAAGCAGATAAACACTCATGTGTTCAAACCGCCGTATTTTTGGTCTCTAATTGTCACAGCCACACTTTACTGCTAATTGAAAAAGAATCTGACACAGTAAGTGCTTAAGACATGGTGAGATTATTGTGAAATGATATGAAGAATATTTATGAAATTTTATTTTCCACTTTCTGGTTTAGGTCATCCCCTAAATAGTGTAAATGCATTTGAGATGCTTATGAAGGATTTGGGAGACCAGCAGGATTTGTAGAAAGGGCATTTTTATACCTTTGGCAGAAACACAACCTGGGGAAGCCAATGTGGAAGGGATGCTGCAAACATGGGCTGTCTCTAGAGCTTGCTTCTTGCTTGCCAGGCCACTGGGAGCCACTGCAGACCCATGGCCAGCTGCAGTCATGACTAAACTGGCTGTGTGTGCAGAGGCCAGAGGGGGCGGCAAAGAAGGTTTAGTATATTACATGAGTCCAGATGGGGTCAGGGAAGAATGGACTGGCAGGCAGCCTGGGAATGCAGGTTGAGGGGAAAGGGACTTCATTCATTCATTCTTGTTCATGCATTTATTTACTCAACGTATTTTTGAGCAATGACTTTGTACCAGACCCTAGGGATACAGCTGTAAATAACCAAAGTCCTACTCTGTGTATTTCCATGCCAGTGGTCTTTGAGAGGTGTCCTGAAGAATGACACGGTGAAATCTCATGACCGCTGACTTGGTACAGAGGATGAGGCAGAGGAGATAACCAAAGCTTAACCTCTGGGCAAGTGCATGTGAGTGCGTGTGTATGTACGTGCGGGTTGTGAATATGTATTGTGAGTGTGTACCTGTGCACGTGTGTGTGCACGTGTACATGTATGTGTGCGCGTGAGTGTGTGAAGTGCAGAGGCCACCAGGCCTCTCTGGTAGAGCTGCGGCACACACATGTAGACATCCAGCAGGTGGCAGGGCGGGAGTGAGGGGCTGGGGCTCAAAAAGAGTTCCTCTCGTTAATGCCCCAGGGGTCTGACTGTGACCCCTACTATGTGCACCTACTGTGTGCACTTTCTGCTGCATGGATCGGGCCACATTCATCTCCAAGCTGAGGGCAGCCAGTCTGTCTCTGCCTGCTCACCTCAGTCACACCTCACCAGCTCCCTCAGCTCCCAGATAACAAGGCAGGTGGGCAGCACCTAAGAAGTTGGCTAGAGGACGGAGGTATCTCCTCCCACTGGTCTCACTGGTGTCCTGTGGGTTCTCTTTCTGTCACCCACTCACCTTCCTGGCCAGCATGAGCAGGGAGCAGGGAGCTGGGAACAGGGAGCAGAGAGCTGGGAGCAGGGAGCAGGGAGCAGGGAGCTGGGAACTTGCAGTAGGGAGCTGGGAGCAGGGAGCTGGAAGAAGGGAGCCGGGAGCAGGGAACAGGGAGCAGGGCCCCACATCCTCCCTGTCCCTTAGCCCTGTGCTTCTCCCACTGGTTTCTCCTCTAGTTTTCTCCCTGCTGCCCTGCTGGCTGGAATACAGCCCTCCTACAAGCCTAAGTCTTGGCCTCTTCCTCCGTGTTCATCATTGACATGGGCCCACGTGTCTTCTTTCTTTTTTCAATTGTATATATAGAGAGACAGGGATCCCACTCTTGCTCAGGCTGGTCTTGAAATCCTGAGACCTGAAACATTGCAGTTGGAAGCTGACAATGAGGTCCCTTGTCATCCCTAAATGTGTCATTGAGCAATTCCTGCAAACAGATACATTGTTCCCCCAGTGCAGCTGCAGCTGTGAAATCTGGGGGTTGAGCATAGAAGCATCCCGCCTGTCTGTCCTCAGCTGAGCCTCAGAGGCTGTGTACTGGGCTCCCAGGACAGTGAGCCTCTTTTTGTCCCCAAGTGCCCTTTCGGACTACAGGGTGCAGGGTCCCCTGCTACGTCTGTTTCTCTGAGGAGTGGCTCCTCAGCCCTTCCAGCTTATGCACCTGGGAGTATAATCCCTTCCAGTATTCATGACCTTGACACTTTTGAAGGATCATATTTTGGAATTTCCTAAGTTCATATTGGTCTAATGCGCACCTGAGGGTGGCATCCTGGTAAGTGCTGTTCCAGGGCTGAAGCCACCCTAGGTCTCCCCAGTCAGTTCCTGTGGACCTCAGAGAGGGCATGTCTCCTACCACCCCTTGAGGCCAGGTTTCCTTCTTCTGAAGGTTTCCTTCTCTCTCCTGTGTCCTTGTTCAGCTCGGGAAAGGAAACCTCAGTTCGGCAGTGCTTTGCCAGTGGCCTTTGCCCCTCCTGAGAAATAGCAACAATCAGACCCTCTGAGAACTAAAGAATAGACTATCTGTATAGCAAATATGTTTATCATCTGAAAGTCAAGGTCAGAGGCACAACATGGGGCCTGTCCACCTCACTCTGGGTTCCTTGGAATAGCTTCTGCCAGCATCTCTGTCTTTTCCAGAGTCCACCTGCTCTTCCAGCAATGTTCCTTAAGATACCCACAGAAGTATTTTTGCAAGATGCCAAGAACAAAAATTCTTAATTTTCCAAATGATGAAATAATTGCACTGATCAAAATGCTTGATCCTGGCTCTGATATATGGAAGAATGATTGAAGAAAACACATTTTTCATTTGTTTGTATAAAATAAAAAATCCAGACCTACTCTTCAGAGCTCTTGAAAGGATGAAATATTCCAATACCAGACAATAACTCTACTAAGTTCTTCTGGGACTCGTTGGTTCCCTGGGAATGACCAATCTCAAATGGGACACAAGAATTAGACACCTGAACAAAGTTGTTCTAAGACCGCTGAACTCTGCAAGAGCCCAGCAGGGGAGGCACAGCTCCCAGAGAAGCTGATCTTGTCTCTCAGGACACACAAAGGTCCCAAAAGGAGGCAGCAGTCCCTGTCCAGCTGGGAGGTCAGGAGTTGGGGATTTGGGGAAAACAGAATTCTTTCCTTCTGTACCCCTTCCACTGCCAGACTGGGCACCAGAGGACATTACAGGGAAAACTTGCTTTCAAACCAGAAACTTCTCTCTTTGGTGATTCTGAATTTTCCCAAGTTCCTGATTTTTTTATTATGATAAAACATATGTAGCATAAAATTTGCCACATTAGTCATTTCTTTTTGTTAGAGACAGAGTCTCACTTTGTCGCCCTCAGTAGAGTGCTATGGTATCACAGCTCACAGCAACCTCCAGCTCTTGGGCTTAGGCAATTCTCTTGCCTCAACCTCCCAAGTAGCTGGGACTACAGGCGCCCTCCACAATGCCAGGCTACTTTTTTGTTGCAGTTTGGCTGGGGCCGGTTCCAACCCGCCACCCTTGGTATATGGGGCCAGCGCTCTACTCACTGAGCCACAGGTGCCGCCCCACATTAGTTATTTCTAAATATGCACTTCAGAGGCGTTGCGTACACTTAGCTCCCTGTGCAGAAATCAGCATCATCCAGCTCCAGACCCTCTTCTTCCTGAAACTATTCAGCTATGGGTACACGGAGTGATGACCAGCACTCTGGAAACTGAAACTCTGTACCAATTAAGTAACAACAACATCTAGTTCCTCTCTCCCTCCAGCCCCTGGCAACCTCTGTTCTGCCTTCTGTCTTGGTGAATTTGACTACGGCTGTATGCCAAATATAAGCAGAACATTGTGACTGGCTTATTTCACTTAGTACAACATCTTCAAGTTTCATGCATGTTGTTGCGTGTGGCATGATTCCTTTCCTCTTTAAGACTGAATAATATTCCACTGAATGGAAATGCCACATTGTGCTTGTCATTCATTCATCTGTGGACACGGGGTTGCCTCCACCTCCTGGCTATTGCTTCTGTGAACACAGGTGTGTGAATGTCTGCACACTCCTGAGATTCTGGTTTTGCCCCTTTGACAATGAAGCTGTCCCAGGTTATACCTTCGGGGGCTCCAGCAGAAGCCCAGGAGCCTTGACCAGGCAGCTCTCTGCTTTGCCTGTGACTCTCCAGGGGGTAGTTACATGACCCTGTCGTGAAGAGCCTGATTGATTGATTGAGAAAAAAACTTTGCCAGGATCACAGATGACCTCAGAAGCATGAGCATGTCCCTACCTGCTCCTTCATGCTTCTTAAATCCCCAACTGGCCATGTCTCCATGGTGAGGACTTGGGCTACAGACACTCCTCGCTGCCCCTGGGAAAGACATCATGGTGAGGGAGCCTCAGTCTGGTGTGCAGCAATCTCAGCTCTGTCCTGCCAGACTCGAGCAAGCAAGACCTGGAGGGGCAGGGAGGGCAGGAGGGAACTGAGGGTGAGAAAGGAGGTGAACGGCAATGGCTTTCAGTGCCACTGGGGAAAAGGGATTCTCTTTGCTTCCACTAGGGGGCCAAGAATTGACGTTCACTGCCAAGAAGAGGCCTGTGGTAAGCATCCCAGGTGAGACCAGGAAGAGCCTAAGAAAAAGTGAAGTGAAAACAGATCACTTTCAGAAGCCCAGCTTTCACTCTTTAGAGAACTGAAAGAAAATTTCTATGTGTTAACTACCTAGAATTCCATAGGCAGCAAAATATTCTTCAAAAATGAAGAAAATGAGGACAAATAAAAACATTTTTAAAAAATAAAAAAAGAGTAAAACTTCAAAAATTAAAAAATATGGAAATGGCTAAGAATCTGTTCTTTGGTCATAGTAAACAATTATAATAGAAATATAATTTAAAAACCTCTAGCTGCCTGCAAATTTAACAGTGTATTTCTAAATAATTTATAGGTCAAAGAAGAAATCACAACAAAAACAAGAAAATTCTTTGAATTGAAAGATAATAAGCATATAACATAGCAAAACTTCTGGAATATACAAAGCATTGCTTAGAGGGAAATTTATAGCCTGAAATTCATATGTTAGAAATATTTAGGGGACACCTGAATAGAAAAGAGAGAGACTTGGCAAAACCCTCAGGATAGGAACTCCCACAGAAGGAGACTCGTTTAGCGAGGGGATAGTTTTTGGAAAAAGTCAAAAGTTTTATCAATAAGATTCAACGAAAAATAAATATTAAAGAATGTTCTTTGGTGGGGGGGAGGAAAATTATCCCAGGTCAAAAATAAATAATGTTGAAGGAATTATGCACAGCAGAAGGGAAAATATATTGATGAATCCAAATTCATTTGGATTCATAAAAAAAAAAAAATCATATTGGGCGGCACCTGTGGCTCAGTCGGTGGGGTGCCGGCCCCATATACGGAGGGTGGCTGGTTCAAACCCGGCCCCGGCCAAACTGCAACCAAAAAATAGCCGGGCATTGTGGCGGGCGCCTGTAGTCCCAGCTACTCGGGAGGCTGAGCCAAGCGAATAGCTTGGGCCCAGGAGTTGGAGGTTGCTGTGAGCTGTGTGATGCCATGGCACTCTACCGAAGGCCATAAAGTGAGACTCTGTCTCTAAAAAAAAAAAAAAAAAAAACCCAAAACAAAACAAAAAAAATCATATTGCATTATAGGCTTTCAAATATGTAGAATTTAAATACATGACAATAAGAGCACATATGATCGGTAGCCTTTATATATACCAACAACAGTCAATTTGAAAAAACAGTTAAGGACTCTATCCCATTCACAGTAGTGCCAAAGAAGATGAAATATTTGGGAATTTATCTAACAAAGGACATGAAAGATCTCTATAAAGAGAACTATGAAACTCTAAGAAAAGAAATAGCTGAAAATGTTAACAAATGGAAAAACATACCATGCTCATGGCTGGGAAGAATAAATATTGTTAAAATGTCTATACTACCCAAAGCAATATATAATTTCAATGCAATCCCTATTAAAGCTCCACTGTCATACTTTAAAGATCTTGAAAAAACAATACTTCATTTTATATGGAATCAGAAAAAGCCTCAAATAGCCAAGACATTACTCAGAAATAAAAACTAAGCAGGAGGAATTATACTACCAGACCCCAGACTATACTACAAATCAATAGTGATCAAAACAGCATGGTATTGGCACAAAAACAGAGAAGTAGATGTCTGGAACAGAATAGAGAACCAAGAGATGAATCCAGCTACTTACTGTTATTTAATCTTTGACAAGCCAATTAAAAACATTCAGTGGGGAAAAGATTCCCTATTTAACAAATGGTGCTGGGTGAACTGGTTGGCAACCTGTAGAAGACTGAAAGTGGACCCACACCTTTCACCATTAACTAAAATAGACTCTCACTGGATCAACGATTTAAACTTAAGACATGAAACTATAAAAATACTAGAGGAGAGTGCAGGGAAAACCCTTGAAGAAATTGGGCTGGGTGAGTATTTTATGAGGAGGACCCCCCGGGCAATTGAAGCAGCTTCAAAAATACACTACTGGGACTTGATCAAACTAAAAAGCTTCTGCACAGCCAAGAACACAGTAAGTAAAGCAAGCAAACAACCCTCAGAATGGGAGAAGATATTTGCAGGGTATATCTCTGACAAAGGTTTAATAACCAGAATCCACAGAGAACTCAAACGCATCAGCAAGAAAAAAAACAAGGGATCCCATCGCAGGCTGGGCAAGGGATTTGAAGAGAAACTTCTCTGAAGAAGACAGGTGCACGGCCTTCAGACATATGAAAAAATGCTCATCATCTTTAATCATCAGAGAAATGCAAATCAAAACTACTTTGAGATACCATCTAACTCCAGTGAGACTAGCCTATATCACAAAATCCCAAGACCAGAGATGTTGGCGCGGATGTGGAGAAAAGGGAACACTTTTGCACTGCTGGTGGGAATGCAAATTAATACATTCCTTTTGGAAAGAGATATGGAGAACACTTAGAGATCTAAAAATAGATCTGCCATTCAATCCTGTAATCCCTCTACTGGCCATATACCCAGAAGACCAAAAGGCACATCATAGCAAAGATATTTATACGAGAATGTTTATTGCAGCTCAATTCATAATTGCTAAGTCATGGAAGAAGCCCAAGTGCCCATCGATCCACGAATGGATTAATAAATTGTGGTACATGTACACCATGGAATATTATGGAGACTTTACCTCTTTCATGTTTACATGGATGGAGCTGGAACATATTCTTCTTAGTAAAATGTCTCAAGAATGGAAGAAAAAGTACCCAATGTACTCAGCCCTACTATGAAACTAATTTAGAGTTTTCACATGAAAGCTATAACCCAGTTACAACCTAAGAATAGGGGGAAGGGGGAAAGGGAGGGGAGGGGGGGTAGAGGGAAGGGGATTGGTGGGATTACACCAGCAGTGCATCTTACAAGGGTACATGCGAAACTTGGTAAATGGTCTGTAAAGCTAGTGAATGATGCCCCATGATCATATCAATGTACACAGCTATGATTTAATAAAAAAAAAAAAAAAAAGAGCGCATACGGTGGAAGGCCAGGGGAAAGGAGCGATAGTGTGCTGAGGTTTTCCCACCACGTCTGAGGGGGTGAAGGTGTTAGTTTATGGCAGATTTGAGTCAAGGACGCTCATTATAATCGCTGGAGTTAGTTACCACTAAAGGAAGAGTGGGAGAAGGGAAGACCAAAAGCCACTGAAGGGAAGAAATGGAATAATAAAAAGGTCTTGAATAATACACAAGAATACAAGGAAAAAGAGGGAGCAGAGACATATGAAGTGAACATAAAATACAGGAATATGGTAGATTTGAACCCAAGCATATCAGCAATGGTAATACTAGTCTTCAGTAATATGAGTAGTTGTAAATGGAACAAATGTTCCAAATAAAATACTCTGAAAACTAATTTTTAAAAGTGTTTTCTGCTTACAAAGACACATATTAATTAAGATACCATTTGAGAGTAAAATATATCATGAAACTGCTAATGCAGAGGTCTGACAACAGAGACTTCAGAGCAAGAGGCATTACTTGGGATAAAAAAAGATACATTTCATAACGCTAACAGGACCACCCAGGATGTAGAAGGTGTAACATTTTTTTTTTTTTTATTGTTGGGGATTCATTGAGGGTACAATAAGCCAGTTAGAAGGTGTAACATTTTAAACAAGCATTTAATGAAACCATATCAAAATATATAAAGCAATGATTTATATAAGGCAAGCACAAAAAAGAATAGATAAAAATTATAATCATAATCATAGTGAGAGATTTTAATACATCCTTCAGTAACTGGCAGAAAAGAAGATCAAAAGCAAATCCAACACCAAACCAAACCAAACCCAACAAAACAAAGTAAAAAGCACAAATGCATTGAAAGTTTCAACAAAATGGCATTCCTGAGACAAGTGGATATCTAACCCTCCACTTAAAAAAATACAGAATACACATCCTTGTCAAGAATATGTAGAATATTGGTCATATTCTGGACACTCAAAAAAACCTCAACAAACTCAAAGAAGAGAAATAATGAAGTAGATGTTCTTTGAGTGTGTGGACTTGAGTTAGAATTGGTAAGAAGGGTCCTGGCACTCTGGGAGGCCAAGGCGGGAGGGTTGCCTGAGCTCAGAAGTTTGAGACCAGCCTGAGCAAGAGTGAGACCTCATCTCTACTAAAAATAGAAAAAACTAGCCAGGCATTGTGGCCGGTGCTTGTAGTCCCAGCTACTCAGGAGGCTGAGACAGGAGGATAGCTTGAGCTATGATACCCAGAATGACAGAGTGAGACTGTTGAAAGGAAGGAAGGAAGAAAGTGAGGGAGGGAGAGAGGGAGAGAAAGAAAGAGAGAGAAAGAAAGAAATTGATAAGAGGAAAGATAATACAAAATTAAATAATAATAAAGCTGTAACAGCCTACAGTTCAGAGAAGTCACAGTGAAAATGAGAGCAGGTTTTGAAGTGAGGAGAAGCTAATCTTTGCCTATCAGACTGGGAGGATGAGGCCAGAGTTCCTCCCAGGAAGGGTCAGGCAGAGGGAAAGGACTCCCATGAACACCGCACCCCCATCCCCTTGCTGGTGGCACTCTGAGCTTCCCTGAGCCCAGTTGGTGCTCTGGACTCCGCCAAGGTCATGGGCAGACTTGGCAACTGCCTCTGCTCTCTGGAGATGGGCTCACTAGAGTTTCTGGAGGTTCCTTCGTCCCTGGTGATTTCTGCTCCTTTAGCGGGGGTGGGCTGGGGGCTGTAGGCAGCAGGATGGAACAGCCCTGGAAAGGTGCCAGCAGCAGGCCTGGTGCACACATGCTGGTGGGCCCAGGGCTAGGTGACCTCCTGCTCTGCCTTCTATTTTGAGATGATGGGAGAGACTCAGTGGGGGAGTGGAGAGAGGCGCTGGTCACAGGGAGCTGGTCAGCAGCTCAGGGACCCTAGTGGGCAGGGCCTCACAGGGTCCAAAGCTGGAAAGTGACGTCACCAGAGCCACTGCTATCACCTCCTCCACTGAGATCCCTGGCTCTCAGTTGACTCTGAGGACAGCCATGTTTCGGGAAGTGCTCCTGCTTGGGGGGCTCATCGTGCTGGGCACCCATGTCTGGACCCTCCATAAAGAATTTGTAGACATCAGTAAGAACTTAGACTATTTTGTGGCATCGGTGCACTTTGCTGTGGCTCGGTTCAATGACAACAACATGGAAGAGTACACGTATAAGTTGCTGGGGGTTGGACAAGCCCAGCAGAAGGTGAGTGGCAGTCATTTTTGTCCATTCCCAGAGCTTTCTTCCTAGAAGAAGAGCCCTGAGCCGGCACAGGGTGAGCAGGGACTGGCTTGCTCCCTGCTCCTACAGACAGGGGCCTCTCTCCTTTCTGCACACATCTCAGAGCTTTCTGCACTTTCCCAATTTCCGTGACCACTGCCTCCCTCTGGGTTTCATTCCCAACCTTGAGGTCTGGGAGGCTGCAGGGTGGCCTCACGCACCGCCGCACCAGACTCTGCTGCCCTAACCCAGCCTTGGAGCCCCCGGGGGAGCACATTACGCAGAGCCATGCAGGGAGGGCTGGGCATGAGTGTGTTAGTGTGTGTTGCTGGTGTGTTTCAGAGCATGAATGTGTCTCAGTGATGTTGGTCTGTGTGGGAGCATGAGTATGTGAGTTTGTTGGTATATGTCAGGGTGTGAGTCTGTGTTGGTGTATGCTGGAGAATGAGAGTGTGTGTGTGTGTGCGTGCGTGTGTTGTCAGCCATGAGTCGAGTGCAGGCGTGTTGGTGTGTGTCAGGCGCGAGTGAGTATCATCACCTACGTGGACTCTGAGCCCCAGGAGGTCAGCTTTCTAGCGGACTTTCAGATCGAAAAGTGCCTACTCCCATCCCCACCCCGTGCAGCCCTCCGGCTGTGCTAGTTTCTATATCTGAGTTCTAAGTGTCCCAGGCCTCCAGATGTGTATTAGGTAGTGATATTCATACTGAAGGCTTTTCATAAAAGCCTAAAGATCTTACACAGCGGCCTGGTGCACATGTGTATTCACCTCAGCGCACATTTGCAAGGAAAGCACTTTCATGCTGTCAGCGCACATATAAAACAGAACATTCCAGCTAAGTTCTGTTCCCTAACAGGACCTTAGTGTTCTGATTTCTAATCACACTCGCACCCATTTCCTACTCTATGCAGAAGGAACCACCTCCCTGCGACCAGCACCTCTCTTCACTCCCCCGCAGAGTCCCTCCCGTTCTCCAAGCAAAAGGCAGCGTGTGCCTCTGTGTCTGCTCATCTGTCCTGGCTGTGAGAGTTGCCATGTTGTCAGGTGTGGCCGTGGCTGGTGCAGGTTCTCTGCTGTGCAGGATTCCACTGTGTGAACGTGCCACACCCTTCATCTGCATTTCCCCGTCTGAGACCGTCAGGTGTCAGCCCCTGGGAAGACCACTGTGGGGAAGATTCAAGGGTGTGTTTAAGGTCCATTTAACGGGCACATTTCTGTTGACACAGAGAAATGGCACATAATATGTACATGCTTGTTTAGATGCATGCTCATAGTCTAGTCTTTTGCTCACTTTCAACTTGTTTCTCTGCCTTTTTAATAGAGTGATAAAAAGCAAATATTTAGCAGCTGTTTGTATAATTTTTTCTTGACAGACATGGACGATGATATTTTTAATGGACTTGGAAATGGGCCGCACAACTTGTAAAAAGCACGTTGAAGACCTTGACAGTTGCCCATTGCAAGATGGTGCAGGAGAGAAAATGGTTTGAGAAAAAAAATTAGCCCCAAAGCACATGAATCTTGTAGGAATGAGAACAGTGTTCAGGAGGGGCTCTGGGAGGAGGCTTAGGAAAGTCTGGGCTGGTGCTGGGCAGAATGAGGGTTCCTAATCCCCACCCTCTTGTCTCAGGGCTCCCCAACAAGAGGACAAGAGGAAGCCCCAAGTCCAACCCCAGGCCTTGTCTGCCACAGCCCGGCTGGCTACCCACAGACCACCAGCCCATGCCCAAGGCCTTCTCTGGATGGACTGCTGTCTCTGGGTCTCAGCCTGGTTCCTGAGACTGTTGAGGTCCAGGCTAATGATGCACTCCCTGTGGTCCTCACTTTTCTTTGGCTCATGTTTGGCTCAGTTGGAGAACTGTTTATTTGGTCACCCAAGCCGTCCCTAGGACATTTCCAGGTCTGTCTGAGTTCTGACACTGTCACCCTATGACTGACAGGTGATCCATGGAATCTTGGAGTTTGAGCATGGGCCTTGATGAGGGTGCTGGGGTCAGCAGAGTTGGTTTCACCCAGCCTGGGGGCAGCCTCCCCTTGGGGTGGGTTTGCAGCTGCAAAGCTGTTGGGTCCCCAGTGGTACAGCTATCGGGCAGTTCATTGGTTCCCTCAGAACACACGGGAGGGGGGATCATTTGTCCAGCACTCTGTGCCCTGGGGAGGCTGTGAGTGCACAGCATTCCTCAGGGGACAGGCAATGGTCCCAGCCAGGAGCTCTGTCAGGAGTCCCCAGGATGGGAGGATTCAGCCACCTCTGCCGTGGTTCTGATGGAGACTTGGGCTTCTCAAGCCCCGGCCCTTGGTAATTGTCTTCGATTTCCACACTTTGTGGTTTGAGCACCTTTTCCCTACTGCATGCCAAATGCTCCTGATGCATTACCTGTTTGTCTCACTTTGGTGTTGCTATTATTTTATTTCAGGTTCGCTGCACTTTTGTAGTAGACGCCCGACCATGGTTTTCCCAGTTCAGCCTTCTGAACAGCAGCTGCAGCGCAGGAACAAGTGGTGATGGCGGCCCCGGCTCCTCACAGCAGAAGCCCCCGCTTCCTCCAGACTAGAGCACGTGGGTCTGCGTTGTTGGTCTGTGCAGCACCAGCAGAATTAAAAAGGCATTTCTGCACTTTCTGCGTCCCTGAGCAGTTCTGTACTCTCCGCGTCATATATTTGTTCAGATGCTTCTGCCAGTGGCAAATCGTGAATGCACTTTCACTGTTAGTACTCAGGCTGCAGGTGCAGTGTGGTGATGAATCACACTGCTGTTTGACTTAAGGCAGTTCATGTGGGGCCGCTGGTGGGGCTATGTCACTCGTTCCATGACTTTGTCTGTTGGAGGCTCGGCCCTTAGTGGGGCATGACCGACAGGGTCATGTCCCCAGGGCTCAGATGACAGCTCCAGGGCGGCAGCTCCAGTCCCCATAGTTAATCGCAAAGAGCCCCTCCTTTCTATGGCTATGCAAGAGGCTCCCTGTGTTGTCTGGCCATTGTCTAGCTTTCTGATTTTTAGTAGGCTAATGGGGAAAGGAGTAACTAATTTCTCTGGTGATACTTGAAAGGTATAAACCATGGCACCCAGAGCTGAGGCCTTAGAGGAGATGTCCAGGCCAGGTTTATTGAAAGGAGAGGGTGACCTGCCTGGGCAGCTTGAGGTGGGGGGGCAGTTAGGTACCCCTTTTATATGGGGGCGGATGGGCACAAGAAGTTGCCTATCAGGTCAGGGTCTTTTGGGCACGGACTTCTGGGGGACGGGGCTGGCCAGCGCCTTTGTGTCTTTGTTTTAGGAGGAAAGCGGGAGAAGGAGAAAAGGGTTTGTGTGTGGCTGCATTAGGCCCTCCCACAATATTCATCTGCACTTCTTTGGTTAGTAATGTACTTGAGCATATTTTGATAGTCTGCTCATCCCCTTAGAATTCCTTTCTGAAAATTCCAGCCTCATATTAGCTCATTCTTTTTCAAGACTGCTTCTTCTTTTTACTTGCATTTTTACAAATGCTCACTGTAATACAACTGTACAATCAAAAGTCCTGGGGGCCAGATGCTGTCAGAGTGCCGCCTTGACTCCCAGTTCCGAAGGGTGTTTTTTGAGAATCAAAGAAGTATAAGGGAAAAAGTTACAAAAAATGTCACAATGTGTAGCAGGACGTGCAGAATGTGCCAAGGTGACCTTTTCTGTGTTACTTTATCTTGGTGTGGGGAACGCATAGTCTGATGCCTGCTGTTTATTGGTCTAACTGGTAATTGCTTTAGCAGTTTCTGCCTAGCTGATTAATTTGTTGGGCATGTGGCTGCAGGTGTTGCTGCTGATGCACACGCCCTGTCCTCCCTGTGCCTGTGATTGCAACTTTGTTACAGTTACATGTGCTTAGCTTTTGCTACTGCCCTGGACATCATGTTCCCTGCATATCTTGAAATGTCTGTGTTTCCCACACATATAATTTATGGCTCATGATGTTTTACTTTGTCACAGTCACATAGCAAGCAAGCAAGTACAAGGTTAAAAATAACCAGAACTGGGCGGCGCCTGTGGCTCAGTCAGTGGGGCGCCGGCCCCATATACTGAGGGTGACGGGTTCAGGCCTGGCCCCGGCCAAACTGCAACCAAAAAATAGCCGGGTGTTGTGGCGGGCGCCTGTAGTCCTGGCTACTCGGGAGGCTGAGGCAGGAGAATCGCTTGAACCCAGGAGTTGGAGGTTGCTGTGAGCTGTGTGAGGCCACAGCACTCTACCGAGGGCCATAGGGTGAGACTCTGTCTCTACAAAAAAAAAAAAAAACGAGAACTGCAGTGATTATACATTTCTCCACAATCATTGAATATTTCATAATTGATTTAATATCTGAATAAAAGACTGGACTTTCCTCTCCCACACCTCTGCAATGGATATTTGTGGCAGGGAAGATAGATCAGGCTCTAGTCCAAATACAATAAGGAAAAGTGGGGATTCATAGCCAAGGGGCAAGGTGGGGGTGATGGAAAACGTCAGGATTATGGGGATTCTGGCTAAATGACCTGGCAGTGTTCTTGCTGAAGGCAGGCCAAGACAAACAGGTACACCTGGTGGGTTGGGGTGAGGAATTCAGTCACCAGGGTACAGAGCTCCAGCTAAAGTGGCTTAGTAGGATTCTTGCTAAAATTGGACAATGTAGTCTCGGCACCCATAGTTCAGTGAGTAGGGCGCCAGCCACATACACCGAAGGTGGCAGGTTTGAGCCTGGCCTGAGCCTGCTAAACAACAATGACAACTGCAGACAGAAAATAACCAGGTGTTGTAGTCCCAGCTGCTCGGGAGGCTGAAGCAAGAGAATCGCTTAAGCCTAAGAGTTTGAGGTTGCTGTGAGCTGTGACGCTACGGTACTCTACCAAGGGTAACATAGTGAGGCTCTGCCTCAAAACAAAACAACAAAACAAAACAAAAAACAAACAAACAAACTGGACAATGTAGAGATGAATGTGGAAGCCCCAAAGTCAGGGCCTAGTTGAGAAGAGTTCAGAGGAGCCTGACTAGAATAGATCAAAGAAGAAATCTTTGTCAAGATATAGGAATTCCAAAATTGGACATCTCCATGCAAAAATTGAAATTGAATCCTTCTCTTATGCCATACAAAACACCAATTCAAAATGGGATAAAACAGGACCTGAAACTTCCTGCAGGAAGACGAGGCCCAATGGAGAGAAAGAACATGTGAACACCATATTTAAGAAGAAAAAGGCTTTATTCAGCCAGTGGAACTTATGACATAGAAGAATGCAAAATGGCCACACTCCCCAACTGGCTGGGTCTTTCCTTTTTTATCTCCAGTCAAAAAGTTCCAACCCACAGATACCTTTCTCATTGGTCAGTTTGAATCAAGCAGAAGATGCTGTTCCAGCCCCCAAAGAACTACAGGATTTCACAGAAGTGGAAATTTCCAGGTCCCAGGAAGTTAAATCTACAAATTCCTAAGAGCTGAGTCACCATAGAGAGGACCCTGCAGGTGTATCCTTGGGGTCTCCTGGAGAAGATCTGTTTTCTTGGACCTCACCCTTCCCGGATATCCTCTCTCAAAACTATGAAACCCCTAGAAGAAAATATAGGAAGAAACAAAGCAGATGCACTTTCCAAAATTAAAAGAGCTCAGGTATAAAGTCTTGGCATCGACAAGCTGCAGCTGTGTGAGAAGTAGCCTCCCACTCTCAGGCACATGGCATTTACTCTTCCCGCCAATAGCTGGAAGTGCTCTGAGTGTGTTTAGAGCAGGCAGAACTGAACATTTTTAAGTAGTATCATGATGGTGTGTGTGCAGGCAATTGTGAAGAACAAAGGCTTATTTGAGTGTTAGGGGCATAGGACTTGGATCTTTTACCTAAATAACAACCACCACTACCTATTTCTCTAAGTTCTAGATCAGTGTTTTTCAACCTTTTTTTTTTTTTTTTTTATCTCATGGCACACTTGAACCTATAGTTAAACTTCTGTGGCACACTTAAATTATGTTGATCAAAAAAAAAAAGAGTTAAAAAAGAATACATATCTTTTGAAAATAATTTAATTAATGATCTTTAAAATTTTTCATGGCATACCTAAGATTTTCTCACAACAAACTTGTTGAAAATCACTGGTCTGAAGCCTGGAATTACTGCTTCAATTTGGTGAAGTGTGTGTATCAGTCAGCTATTGGTGCAGATGTGCTGCATAACAACCTACCCTGACCGGATGGGGAGACACAGGAGGCTGAAATTACCAGGTACATGCATCTGCAGGCTGATTGCAACTTGGCTGGCCTAGGGGCTTGGCTATGCGACTTTAGCTCAGGGTGACACAGCTGGCTTCACCACAGGGGAAGGTAAGTCTGGCCCACATGGGTACTGGGACCCAGATCATGTGTTCCAAACTCAGTAAGTCTATATGAAAGCATGCTCAACCATGCCAATGAGATAAATGATAAAAAAATCAAGTCAATCTAACATAATTATCCTCCTATCTCACTAAGGAAGAATAACTAGGCTGAAGGCAAAGATGCAAAGAAGCAAAGATTGCCACAGTACAGTGTCTCTCTGCTCAAATTCCATCACCTGGGATCCCAGATGGTGAGAAATGCACACTCTCAGGGCTCACCCCAGGCCTCCAGATCAGCACCTGCATTTTAAGATCGCAGGCAGTTCACATGCATACCAATGTTCTGGAAGCAGGGATGCAGTGCACTGGTTTTCACACTTGGCTGCCGATTGGAATCTACAGGGGGGACTTTAAAAATCATTGGCTTTTCAGATTCTTTCCCTGAGATTCTAATTTTGTCAATGAGACTGGTGTGCAAGAAAAAATGTGCAGAAAATTTTTAAAATTATGAATATATAACTAGTGACTAGCAACTTGGCAATAAAAAATCGAAATTGGTATACATATTTGCATCAGTTCCCCATCTAGTCATTTATTACACAGAAATACTGAAACAGGGGTTCCCCATTCAAGGCTGGACAGGGGACCCCAGTTTTCCTAGCCTGGGCGATGTCATGAAGGGTATGTCTTGGCCTTTTGCCCCGTGTTGCAGGGACTGCATTCATCCATTTGTTGTAACACTCATTAACATTGAAAACGTGTTTCTATTTGCCAAGTCCTGGCCAAGTGTAATTCTCAAGACCTGATAGCCCTAGACAAAGAGCCTACGCAGAGACTCCCCACTTGGGTCTTTCCCTCTGACAGAAGCTCTAGTGCTTTTTAGTCCTTTGTATTCCTTTCTCATAAAATCCTATCTTACCACTGATCTGTGGTCCTTGGGTTCATTCCTCAAATCCCTGAGACCAAGGACCTACTGAAGAGAGAAATTCCAGCAACAGTACTTGGACTGGCCAAACTGAGTCCAGGAAGTTTCCAACTGTGAGTGTGAAAAATAGAGACATACACAGCCGGATACTTTCTGGGCAGCCCTTGCATTTGTGTCATTTCACAAAGGACCTGGAGGAGTGTTGCTTGCTACGGTACTATTCTTAATGGGTGAGATGGGAAACCCAATAATCCATCAAGGGGAGAAAGTCCAGTTGTGACACAGGGCACTCACACTCCACAGTGCTCTGCGGCCAGCCTGGCAGGTGCTCAGCCTCACACATCTCCTGTATATTGCCCCTCCTCATGCTCCAGTCCTCACAACCTGGAATGAATCCCCAGCTCTCCGCCCCTCCAGGAGCTGCTGGGCACTGATTTGAGATTCTTACAGAAAAGCAGCATCTCTGAGAACCCAGTGGGACCATGGCTCCCTCCTCCTCTAAGGCCCAGGCCCAGCCCAAGTAGGCTGGGTGATGCTTGTCCTGGCTGCTGCCTATAGCCGTGGAGTCCAGAGGCCAGGTGTTCACGGAAGTGGGGTCATGACACAGTGGGAAGGAGACCCCTTAGGGCCCCTCCACTCAAGGGCAGAGCAAGAGGCACTTGCCCGCAGCCTGTGGCCCTCTGATTGTTGCAGGAACCGAAAGGCCAAGACCGGCAGGTGAGATGCCCTCACCAGGGCAGGGCACAGGTGCTGGATTACATCACAAAGTGTGACTGCCCTGCATTGTGTGGACTCAGAAGGCCAAGCCAGACCAAAGATCAGGATATGCAGAGCCCCTGGCTGGGGTGTGGGCACAAACAGGAAGTGCTGGAGCTCCTGGAGAACTGCCGGGGGAGGTGGCTCAAAGCTCACCTCCGTGAAGAGGTGGAGGGTGTCAGCAGAAGCAGGCTGGGCCTGGGAAGCTCAGGGGCAGCGACGGTGTCAACTCACATCTCATAGGACTGAGAAGCAGGTCACCAGCAGGGCGGTGACAGGCACAGGGGTAGGTGTAGACACATCCAGGTCTAAGTGGAGGGCAGTTGTCCCTAGAAACACTGACCAGGAGGAGGAGAATGCTAGTGGCAGAGGCTCCGTCACTCATGTCCGTGGGTGGGTTTACACAGAGAAGGGCTAGAGGGTGGCCCTAATGGCTCTGTCTTGAATCCAGCTGGGCTGATGCTGAGAGAAGGAAGCGTGTGGCCACAAGACCCTTGATCCACAGCGGCGGCAGCAGTGGGCCACTGCCCACGCCCTGCACCACTGTAACTCCAGCCCCAAGGGGACGAGGAGACTGGCCTGTGCCTCCTGACGGGACCATGAGCACGGCCTGGTGCCTCTCCTTGCTCTTCCTCACCCTTCCTGTGGCCCTGGTAGCTGGCACAGACCCAGGGGAGAATGAAGTGATGGTGTTGAAGAACTTTAAACCCATCAATGCCTCACACTCCAACGTGAAACAGTGTCTGTGGTTTGCCATGCGCCAGTACAACAAAGACAGTGAGGACAAGTATCTCTTCATGGTGACCAACGTACTGCGGGCCCAGCTGCGGGTAAGGTGTTCTGTCCATGCAGTGGGGCGTTTGCACATGGCAGAGACTGAAGCCAGGCCGAGAGAGTGGGCTGTGGGGAAAGTGCTGACCCACAGAGCCACATCACTGCAGGGCATGAAGAGCTCTGTGTGCTCAGGCTGCTGTCTAAGTGCTTTGCACATATTAACTCACTTAAACCAAACCAAATGTTCGTGTGTTTTCTGGGATTAGGAGACAAACTGAGTGCTGTGAACATTTTGTAGTGATGCTGTCACAGGACACGTGTAAACCCATCCAGGCAACACGGAATGTGGGGTTGGAGAGAGACACAGAGTCCATTAATTTTTTTCAGGCCAACATTTTTTGAGTGGAATTAGAGGTATACTGATTTTCTGTTTATAAAAACACGGCCTCTTCACAAGGCTACCAGTTGCCCAGCTCAGCTGATTTCTTTCTATAAACCTATAGCTGTTCTACTCATTAAAGACTCAACAGAGAACAAGACAGACCCAGGCCTGCATGGGCTGTGGGCTGAGTGGGTGGGAGGAGCTTTGGGTGGGGAAATCCCAAAGGGTGGGCTATTTTACAGGAGTTTGAGGAGTGAGTATGCGAAGGGTTCTCAGCCTATCAGGCCCATGTGAATCGTAGCAGCGCCAGCCCAAGGGAACTGATGGTTCTGGGGGCCCTATCCTTTCCCCTATCCTTTATTGCACATACAGCATGCCCCAGACTTGGGGACAGACAGTGAAATTAGGTCTTGCCTTCAAGGAGGCCCTAAACCAGAGAAGAGCCTGTGCCCAAGTATCTTGCTGCAGGTAGCTTCTGGGCGTGTCTCTTGTATCAGGGGGCATCCCAGGCCTCCCCTAAAGATTCTCCTTGGGGGGGAAGGGAAAAAGGGGAGAGGAAGTCAGAGTTATTTTTGTTTGCTAATGCTTTTAAAAAAATAAAACAAAACCTTTTCCAGTAAAATTGCACATTGTTAACTGACAGATCACACATTGTCTGGAATACATTGTTGATGTTGAAATCACCCGCAGCAACTGCAAAAAGATTCCAAGCAATGATGAAAACTGTGCCATTCAAGAAAACCCTGGGCTGAGAAAGGTAGGTGCAATGTGACAGCCTGCGACAGCCTTGAAGCTCTGAGCTTCAGGCAGAAAATATTGAGGCCTCCCAACCCCTCTCTTTGAGGTCAAGATCATTCCAATAATTTTATTTGATTGCCAGTGATTAGCCCCAGATTGGTCAATTCTGCAGCCTCAGAACAGAGAACATGGGGCCACAGGACATGGAATCCTTGGCCCTTTTCCTCACCCCTCGTCCTGGGGTCAGGGTGTTGTCAAGGCCTCTCTCACCTCAAAGACCCTGTTGACTATGGCCTTTTGATGCAGGAACATTCGCTGACACATATGCCCTGGAAATCTGTCCTTTTGGGAACAGACTATCCACCCACTGTTCACAGTTGCTCACTCGTGTACAGGCACAAAAAGCAATTCATTAATTCACTCATATAAACGTGCTGAGCGGCAGGCACTAGGTCTGTTCTGCGTGCTGTAAGTAGCCATGACTTGGCCGGACAGTGTCCCTGGTGTCCTGGGCTTCCCGTCGATTCTTTCTGGGATTATCACGGATTTCCACAAAGGGCAGGGAAAATCCAGAGACTCCAACTGAAGGGCTGACTTGGCCCACCCAGGAAGTTTGGCATCAAGCTTACATTTCTTGGTCTCAGAGTTGGGAAAGATTCCAGACTGTTCACCTGAGTGCTTAGTCTGAGACTGAAGGGATCCCCAGATATTCTGTGGGTTTGCCCAATGGGTGTATCTTTGCCCCTTTCCTTATACTGGTGGTCTCTGGTGTGAGCAGACACCGAATGACCTGGGGGTTGATCGCCCCAGACGGCTGGGTCCTACTTGCAGAGTTTCTGATTCAGGAGGTCAGTAAATGAGGTGCACAAGTTTGCATTCTTAGCATGTTCCCAAGTGGGCTGCTCCTGCTGCTTGCAGGGGCCCCCCACATTAGGAGCCATGGCTTTCCGCATGGCACGGCGCAGGAAGCGCATGCGCAGTCAATGACATCGCTCCCATTGCATTCCATGAGAACTTCCTGCTGCACACTCAGCTTGAACAAGTCCTGACCTCTAGTAATGAACGCAGTAGACAGACCTGTAAGCAGCGAGCATGCCTCGTGCAATCTGACCTGTCATGTTTGCTGATATTAGGACCGTGGCTATTTTAAATGTATATTTTCTCCTGTTGTTTTGGGGAGGATTATAGGAAAATTGTTGTTTTGGCTATTTGTGGAAAATATCAAAGAAATTTAAGAATTGTTTGCTGGGAGCCCACTGTGTCTAAGATTTCTGTGACTCTTCTTGGTTTTTAAGGCATAAGTTTCTAAACACATTTATCAATAGTGAAAGCTTTCTTTCTTTCCAAATCTTTGAGATAATGCTGAAGAGTAATATTACTGCACGGTTTTTCCTTGTTCCTAGCTTTAATGGAAACAGCTCCAATATTTATACTCTATAAATATAAATTCTGTTATATTATAATAGAACATAAATAATAGATTTATTATATCACATTATAGAATATATTAGAATATAATATATAAATGTAATATAAATATACTATATTCTATGTATATTACATTAAGAGCTGATTTCTGAAGTTGTTTCAATTCTCTCTTTACCAAAAATTATTTTTTAAATTAAGAATATTTTCTTCTAAAAAAAAAAAGAATATTTTCTTCTGGGTGGCACCTATGGCTCAGTGGGTAGGGCACCAGCCCCATATACTGAGAGTGGTGGTTTCAAAGCTGGACCTGGCCAAACTGCAACAAAAAATAGCCAGGCGTTGTGGCGAGTGCCTGTGGTCCCAGCTACTTGGGAGGCTGAGGCAAGACAATCAGCTAAGCCCAGGAGTTGGAGGTTGCTGTGAGCTGTGATGTCACAGCATTCTACGGAGGGTGATAAAGTCAGACTCTGTCGCTACAAAAAAAAAAGAGTATTTTCTTCTATTAAGTATTGTTTTAATATCTACCAAGTATATTGCATATTTTTCTTTTTTGATCTATCAGTGTAATTAATTAAAATAATAAATTCTCATTAATACCATGCACTAACTGTGGCTCAAGAAGTAGGGCGCCAGCCCCACATACCAGAGGTAGCGGGTTCAGACCCAGCCCCAGCCGAAAAAAAAAAAAAACAACCAGATTCTCCAATATTGAGCCATTCTCTCATCTGGAATATGGTATGCGTGCACGTGTGTGTGTGTGTGTGGCAGTTTTATACATTTATTTAATTGGCAACTCTAGTCCACATTGGCCGTAGGTTTTTGAAAGTGGTTACATACATAATCAACATATTGAGTTTGTTTGAGGAACCTTGATTCTTGGTGTGTTTTCTGGACACTCCCACATGGGTGTGTCCTGAGACACTCCTTGCGTTTTGGCCTGAACAGTTTCATTGTTGTGCACATCTTTGTTTCTATTTCTTTCACATCTGGATTCCTTTAAGTGCTTCTTGAAGGCTGCTCCCTGGACGTGCTCAGGAGTGTTGGTGAAGGCCCTGGCGCAGAGATGGGTGTTCGGCTGTTACCCTTCCCATTCTCCTTTGCAGAAGTCAGTCTGCTGGAAAGGAAGAATGTGGAGGGTTCTGTCTGCACTTGTTATTTAGAACACAGTGGGAGTTGAAGGACACTTTTTAATTTAGAAATTTTGCTTTTATATGTTTTATACTACTCTCAAATTCTCCTGATGCCCAGAATCACTTGGAGCATGAGGTGAACACGTGCACACCCCCTCACCCCCACATGCATACATGCACACCCATGCATGGATACACACATGGATACATTCATGCACAAGTTCCACGGCCTTATCCCCAATCCGCTGATTCAAAATTCCCAAGTTAAAACACCCACATATTTTATAGGCATGTGTCACCAGGAAAATCTGGGAAGCACTACTTTAGGGACACTAACTGTCTTTAATTTCCTAGTTTTTGTTTACAACCTTTGCTCTCTGTTTACTGTGTAAGTTTGGGCTATAATTTATTTCTCAGTTACATCTTGACTTCAGGATTTTGTCAGTGTGGTAAATGAGAATGAGGGATTCCCATTTTTTTTCTGTGTTGTGGGTCAGTGTAAAGACCACAGGAGCTTTTAATTCACAAAGTTTGATATAATTTGCTTAACAAAACCATCTCTATTCAGTATTTTTTATCGCATGTGTCCAATACTTATCAGGGACTAAACATCCTTCTGATTCCACCTATCTCTTAATTCCTGGCAGTGCCTCACCTTGTCCCTCTAGCTACCTACCCTTCCATTCATCACATATAGAATACCTTATTTTCCTTCTCAATGATATTTCAAAAGAGAGAGGAGGGCTTTTTGGAACAAAAGATATGATAGGCCCTAGACCTGTTAAATTGCTCTGCTTCTGACTTATTACTAAAACAAAAAGCTTTAATTTATATCTAATATAGAATTGCTTTATTTACATCGTAGGATCTGTTAAAGAGAATTGAAAATAAAGTCAAGTTTACATCTAATCTCACAATGAAATATTGTGATTGTTAACATTTGTTATCCACCTGTGGTTAGCAGGGCGCAGAGGCCCCTGGGTAACTGCTGGTGGATGTGATGTCTGCAGCCTCCAGTTCTGCAGACTCCTGGGATTGTCCCTTGAAGGTGGTGACCTGTCTTCTAGTAGTAGGACAATTTCTTTTTCTTTTTCTTTTGGTACACTACTGATTTTTGTTGTTGTCTTTTTCAGAAACAAAGTTGTAGCTTTTTGGTAGAAACGCTCCCCTGGAATGGTGAATTCAATTTGACGAAGAAACACTGTGAAGATATCTGATGGTGTTGGACCACCCCTCTGACCTCCGTGTCTACCTGTTTCTGTGGAAAAACAGCAACAGCAGGAAGGGCACTGCTCCCAGTGTGCTTTCTCCACACACATCTCTCTGCCTGACATTTGTGTTTTAGATTTAGTATGTGGGGACGGAAGATGGGCTTGTCCGTTTCCTCTTTCCTGGCATCAAGGGTGGCCACTCAGCTTTAGCCAGGTTGATGGGCTACTCCCAGGGACAAGTTTGTCACTGGGCAAAAGAATACAGTGAGGTCTGGTTCCATTCTCCAGGGCAAGTCAGTGGAAGAGTCCCTTTCGATTGGGTCACTTTCTCTTCCAGAGGCCTGGACCCGGTGGGTTCCTTCTGGAGGCCTCCTTTGGCTGGAGGCTCCTTCCTGTGAGAGAGGACTGGGCAGACAGGTCTGGGCTGGTGCTCCTGTGGCAGAACCAGCAACCCTCCCCTGTGGAGTCTCTGTGAACATGCATCTCTGTGAGGATTCATGTTTCTTCCTATGTGAATGTAAACAGTGGTCTGGAGGAGAGGGTGAGGCTTGTTGGCTCTTCTTTGTTAGACGTGTGGAAATGTCTTAGGAAAGATGGCATTTTTAGGAAAACATCTCAGAATTGTCTTTCCTCATGGACAGTTGGACAGGGACAAAAAGGTCCCAGATGTCTGGAGAAAGCAAGCACCAGACTGAATGTGAGATCCTGGATGAGGTGGAGGGGCCTCCGCCTGTGCGGGGTTCAGAGACATGCCTTTGTATGCGCACATCTATTGCTAAGCACACTTGCATTTACATTAATGTTTTGTTTAACTTTATCCCTTTCCATTTTTCCTAATTGCTTTCCTTTCATTTATCCTGTCTGTAAACATGGCCCAACTGAGATGAAATGCAAGGCAGGCCTCACTTCCCCATTTGGCATTTAAGGTCCTGTTTGCTAAGATGTTACATGTATACATGTGTACAGGTGTGCGCACACATGTACTCACAAGCACACAGCCTTTCCCTGCCCTTTCCAGAGAGGAGTCCATTGCAGCAGGACCTGTGGCTTTGCTTGGTTCTCTTAAAGACCCACCTTGGAGACCCCTGGGTGCCAGTGTTGTCTGGGCCTGGGGCACAAGAGGCCACGGAACTTGGAAAGGGGAACAACCAGACCAGCCATGTGGCCTTGGATGCCACGAGGGCTCAGGACTGGCAGGGAGTCTGAGCCCTCTGCTCCGTCCTCACCCTTGTGGGTGCATGGTTGACTGCCCATCAGTCAACCCCACAGCCTGGTGGGAAATGAGGTCTGTGACAGGAGCCTGGCATAACCAGGTTGGCTCCCTCGGGACCACGTGGACAAGCAGCAGCTCACAGGTCACAGTCACAGCCCTAGCCCTGGGGAAGGGCCAGTGGACTGTGCAGAGAGTGGAGTGGTCCTGGTGTTAGAAGACATGAGTGCTACTCAGCTCAGCTCAGCTGGTTCTTATGTGGCAGGCCTTTGCCACCTGACTTAACCCCTGTGTGCTCATCATCACCTGGAACAGCATCAGGACTGCCTGCCTCCCGGAAGCACAGTGGCCTCAGAGGCAGTGGGATGGGCCTGTGAGTATTTCCCGTGTGTGTGTGAGGAAGGCCCTTGCCTTTCTAGGTGGTTGGTGCATTTAGAGCCATGTTTTCCACCCTTTTTTATCTCCTGGCACACTGAATCTATATGCTTCTTTGGCACACTTAAATAATGTTGATTAAAAAAGAAAGAGTAAATAATGGAATGTACTTTGCTTTGAACTTCTTTCAAAAATAATTTAACGATCTTTCAAAATTTTCATGGCACACCAGTTGGAAATCACTGATTTAGACCATTAGATCCATTTGTAGTGTCAGGGATAGACAGTCAACCAAACCTGGGGAGCCCTCAGAGTGTGTGGTCAGCAGGGGGCTCTCCAAGTCTTCAGTACCCTCCACTGCCGACTCTCCTGGTGGGGCTGGGGCGGTGCAGCCATGGTGTGGCCCGGCTCTGGGAACCAAGGGCCCAGTGAAGGCTATCAGGCTAACAACTTGCTAAAAACTAACCCTCTGACAATTTCCCTGAATATCTCCCATACCCCAGGGCATCAGTGTGGGAAATGCTCAGGGAGCGACCCCCAACCACTTCTCCCTTAGCAACATTATTTTCACCTGTCAGAAGTCACGTAGCCCACACATATTTTGTTATTGACAAGCACAGTTTTTCCTCTTTAAGGCTGAGCTCTACCCCATGTGTTAAGATTTATGCAATCTTGGTAAGGTACTGTATAAATGAAGCTGTTTCCACTCCTGTGGCCAGTTGCAGTCAGCAGCTGCGTCTGTCCTCCTGACACCGTCCTGTCTCTTGTCTTGTGTTTTGTTTGCGTCTGTGTCTCTCTCAATTTCCCACCATTTCCACTCAGGTCAGCTCTCTCCACTTGTGCCGAGTCAAGAGAGGTCACTCTCTCATGCAGGTACGCAACACATCAAATTCCTCCCATGGGATCCGGGATCTACTGCCCAGCCTCCCTGTGGGGGAAGTCAACACAGGGACTCTGAGGTCTCCACACAGGCCTGTCATTGGCTATAGGAGGGACAGGGGTCAAAGACACAAGTGACAAGCACAAAGGTGTCCACGAGTCAGCATAGCCTTCGAAGGACATGGCCACCAGCCCCTCGTGTAGGGCATGGAGACTGGGGGACACCAGGGAGTCCAAAGGAAGGGACCCTGAGAGCCTGCCACGGAGGACAGCACATGTGCAAACTCTGACCACTGCCACCTCTGCCAGATAGGAGCTTTTTGATTGCTAACTTAAAGTGTCTAAGGACCATGAAATGAGCAATGTGCCCTTGGAGCAATAATCTTTACTGTTTCTGTTTCCAAACTTCTCAGAGTTTCTTGCTCTTACTAACACATCTGCAGCCTCAAATACAGAGACCTCTGGGTGAGCACCCGTGGACACCAATGGTGGCATCTCCATTGGCCGACACGAGCCAGCTTTCTGTTTTGCTGACCAGGCTTCTGGGGATTTTGTCACTGGTTCCATGGCTGGAGCTTGGTCACTCAGGTGAAGCTGATAGAATTTCAGTCCGACAGCTAAAGACTCAGGAATTGAGCCCTGTGCCAGAGGTAAGGTGACAAAACCTCAGGAGCATGGAGGCAAAAGCCATGTTTGATTGTGAAAATTTGCCTTGACCTTAGTTTTGGATGATAGCAACAGCACTGAAGCATGGATGGAAGCCTCCTGAAAGCCAGCGCTCCCTGTGGGGTGTGTCCAGAAGACTAGCCCAGGTGCAGTACTCAATGGGACCAAAGATTTGGGACATAGCCTCTGCATGTGCCATTGCTATTTTAAAAGCAAAATTATAAAGAAACAAGAAAGGGTGATGGAGGTATGTGCTAGAAAATAATTAGTTATCCTTATGGTGTTATTTTCCCCCCATGATAGAGAATTTACTAAATCGGGAGTAAATGGCTCCTACTACAAATTGATTCCTGAAAATGAAAGAAAGAAAAATGATTAACCTGCTTTTGTGGGGAAAAAAGGACTAATCATGGAGGAGGGAGATAGGCTATATTGGGCACTGAAGAAAACAGAGTAAATATAAAAACATTAGGGGCAGCACCTGTGGCTCAGAGGAGTAGGGCACCGGCCCCATATACTGGAGGTGGCGGGTTCAAACCCAGCCCTGGCCAAAAACTGCAAAAAAAAAAATATATATATGTGTATATATGTATATATAAATGTTGGTAGTAGGTTATAATGAAACAGAAATATCAGGCAGCACTCACATGCTCAAAAGGGAAATCAAAAGGACTGGCTCATGCCTGTAATCCCAGCCTTCTGGGAGGCTGAGGTGGGTGTATTGCCTGAGCTCACAGTTTTGAGACCAGCCTGACCCAGAGCAAAACCCTGTCTCTAAAAACAGCCAGGCATTGTGGCAGGTGCCTGTAGTCCCAGCTCCTTGGGAGGTTGAGGCAATAGAATTGCTTGAGCCAAGAGTTTGAGGTTGCTATGAGCTGTGACTCTACCAAGGGCAACATAGTGAGACTCTGTCTCAGCTCATCCAAGCTAAACCAGGACAAACAGGGACAGTGAACTAAAGAACCAAAAGGGGTGGATTTTATCAACAGAGAAAATGCAGAGTCCTGGATTTTATAATCCGTGGGATGCTCACAGAAGCCATAAACTAAGCTTAATATGTTGACAATTCCATGATGGACAAAGATATGCCAGATAACTGCTCATTAGAGAGAGAGAGAGAGAGAAATCAGTGATTAACATCAGGCATAATGGAATTCAGCGAAGAGCGGTAGGGGTGAAACAGAATCATTTCTCTAGAAAACATTCTCTAAGACACCAAGGAAGTACAATAAAATGACACTGAGTGATAGATGATCAAAATACTTTGGAAATGAGAAAAACCACAAATAGAGTAGAAGACTGAGAGATCTCTTTTGAAAGTAGGAAAAAAAAATTAGGCTACAGATGAGGTAGATAAAATGATGGAGGCATTTTGTTTCCTAGGTATCATGCCTACAAATGAAGACTGGTCTCTAACCCACCAACAGGGAAGGAAGTGAGTAAGGGGAAGATGGAGAATGGGGAAGTGGAAGGGCTGAGCGTGAGGGGCGGCCAGCAAGGGCCTGAGACAACCTGGGCAAAGCCGTCCTGGGGGGGCGGCCAGCAAGGGCCTGAGACAACCTGGGCAAAGCCGTCCTGGGGGGGCAGCCAGCAAGGGCCTGAGACAATCTGGGCAAAGCTGTCCTGGGGGGCGGCCAGCAAGGGCCTGAGACAACCTGGGCATAGCGGGGAGGGTATGTTTGCCTGTGCCAGGCACTTGGCTGGTCAAGGAGGGTGGGAGCCAGAACTGACCTCTGGGCCATGCACATCCTTGCTGGCCTCAGTGAGAAAGCTGTGAGTAAAGTTTGGGGGACTGATGGCTGGTCTGGAGTGGGTTCCAGGGAGGACATCGAGCTCTGGCACTTCTTTAGAGCTATTTTGCTACAAAGATGAGGAAGAAATGAAACTGTGTATCTGAGGAATGTGAGTACTGTTTAATTATCAGGCACTTCAAAGGGACAGTATGTGATAGCAGTCACATCTCGCCGTGCCCCCCGCTGCTGTCGCCGTGCCCCCCGCCGCTAAATATTTACCTTTTGAAGTTGCTTGCTACATGAGGTCAAATAGCCATAAAACACCATGCATTGGACATCATAACTCATCCCCTGTAGTGTAACAACGTGTGGCCTAATCAATGTTATTTCTGTAAATCATTGAGAATTCCTGTTAAACAACTTTGTGACACCCTATTTCTTGTTCTGCCTTTAAAAGCCCTGATTGTAATAAAGATCAAGGCAACTTGGAAGTGTTTTCCAGGCTGCTGCCTTCAACTGTGGCCCAGATAAACTCTGTATTACTTTGCCTTAGGTTGATAAATAAGACCAGAGAAATTCCAGAGAAGGGGCTAAAGTAATTTTATTTATAGATACAAATTTCTACCTAGAAAACACAAGAAAGTCAGGTGAAATACTTTACTGTTATATTTAATGCATATATAGAAAACAGATGGTAAAAAATACCATTTATAACACAACAGCAACAACAAACATACAAAATATAGCTAATAGCAAGCTTTAGAATAACCTGAAGGAGAAAAAAACAGAACTTTTAGTAATGGAACAAAAGATTTGGCAAAATGGAGAGACAGATCATATTCCTGATAGGAAGACTTAACATTATATGTGTCATAAGTACTAATTTTCCCCAAACTGAAGAGGCTTGCGGTTTTCCCAATGGATAGCCCTGGGAGGACGGAAGGAGCCTGCGGTCAGGAAGAGTCCAGAGTTGTATGTTTCCCTGTGATTCAGACTTCCTGGAATGTCTGGAGCCATTCTGAGACTTGGCTGTTGATTCACTTTTTTGGGGTTGGGTTTCCTTAAATTCTGCATTTGAAGTTCTTTTGCAATTGCTGTGGATGATCTCCATATCCAGGAGGGGCCATAACTGACTCAGGGCAATAGCACAGTCAGTTTCCAAAGGCAAGAAGCATTTTTGACTGCAGCTTCCAGAAAAGACGATAAACATCGGCAAAGGGCTGCTCAAGGAAAGGGCCCCCTCTTGCCTTACAAGAAACTCTCAAGCCCAGGGGAAGCCCTGGGATGAGTCTGGAGTCTCCACATCAGCCTTCCTCTGGCCAGCAGTGCAAATATGGTCCCTGTCTTGGGGGTGGGCACTTTGGGACAGGCACAGCTGTGGGACACAGCTGGAACTCCTGTCCAAATTTTGGCCCCTGAAAGGCATTTTTCCCCATAATGGTGCTAAACACATTTGTACAGAGATGCTTTGGAAAGGTTCATGGAGTGCCCACTGAAATTTAAATTTAAAAATATAGAAAACCCTTCTCACTTCATCCTTATAAATATCTACCTCAAAACCCACCCAACTCTGCAAGAACAAAAAATGGTGAGGCTGAGTGTGGGCTGCACATGGTCTGGGTCCACAAGCACACAGATGCTTCCCCTGGGCTCCTGCAGAGATGGGGCCTGGAGAAGCTGTGCCAGCCTCATCGTCCTGGCCTGAAGCAGACCCGTGTCCTCAGCAGGTGCCAGTGGCTTGTGCGCATGGTCAAGAGGAGCAGTGCTGCCCTTGATGCTCAAGTGCCCTCTTGATGTCTGTTTTAATCCTCCAGTAAGATAAATCTACTTGTGGGACAACTGACATTTTTCAAAGTTATTTACATTCCTCAAATTCTCCCTCTCTCTCTTTTTGTATAGCACTCCTCATTTTGCTTCTCAATAGCTTTTTAGTTGTTGTTGCAAATGGAAAATTTCCCCAGTTGCTTATAGTCTGTACTGGAGAATGTTATGATTTTATTGTATTGTAGTGTATTGGCACTTCTCTTACTTCCGGGAGTAACAAATGTGAAACATTCATGCATACCTCTGATGATAAGTTGAGGGGCTGAGAGGTAACGGGAAAATAACATGGACACTCAGGATATGTGGAGGGGTCAGGTGAGGATGCTGCACAGACGTCGTGAGCTTGATGCAGTGGCCGCAGCAGGGGGCCGGCAGAGCAGGGACTTCCAAAGGCATCCTTGGCTGATTCCTGTGGTAAGGGCATGCTGGTGAGGGAGTGGATGGAGTTACAGTGACTAACAGGTTGACCTTAATGTAGGGAGATTATATGGGTTGTCCAAATGGTCCCAGATTCCTTAAGAGATGGAAGAGGAAGGCAAGGGAGTGAGTTGAAGTGACTCAGTGTAAGAAAACTTGACTTGCTGCTGGCTTTCAGGATGGAAGACCAGGAGACATGAACGTGGGCAGCTGCCAGAGCTAGAACAGGCAATTCTCTTCATGAGCTGCCGAAGGAATAAGCCCAGTGACATGGCGATTTCAGCCCAGTGAAACCTGTTTCCTATTTCTGACGTTCAGAGCTGTAACGTAATGAACTCCATGCTGCACATTGCCAAGTGGGTGGCATTTGTTCATAGTAAACTAACTAAAACTAACACCCTGGGCTTGGCAACCGCTGCTTCCTTCAGCCCCCGGGGTTGAGGGATGAAAAGTGTGCCCCTTGTATTGACCATGGGTCCTGTAGCCTCTTTTGCTGGTTCTCCTTGGCAAATGATCCTGTTAACTCTTCTTAGGCACCTTGTGGGATGTGTCCTTGATTTCCTGGCAGGGCCCAGCACGAGACAGGCAGCTGAGGGCACACATGGAACGGTTGCTGCCTCCTGAGTTCTGCATCCCCGTTGGTGCCAACTGTATTGGTCACACACCAAAGCCAAATAGAAAACACCCTCTCCTCTTAAAGCCAGAGAGCCACAGAGAAGGTTGGAAGCCTAATGCTGCTTCTTACTGTGTTTTCCCCACTCACAAAATTAGTTGTTCTTTTCTGCAGATAGAAGAAATAAACTTTTGCCCACTTCACCAGCCTTCTGCTGGGGCCAGATCGGCTCAGTGTCATGGGCCTCTGCTCAGGGTACAGGAGCTGCTCCCTAGGCCCTCCTGTAGCCTCTGCCTTCTCCTGAGGATGGGTCAGCTCAGAGCCTCCAGGAGAGGAGAGGAGACTTCAGGGTCTGGACAGCCCTTCTGTGGACCTGCTGGTCATGACAGCTGACAGTGCCTCTGTGCTCCCACCCCAGCCCACAACTGTTGGTCCTTTCCCCAGGAGGCCTTCTGCCCTCTGCTCCTGCTTGATGGCTCAGTCATGTAGGGAGCATGCCCTCCCTAGGCTCAATTCCCAGTGCAGGAGCTTTTTCTACACACACATACGCGCATGTGTGCTGTCCCGCCCTGGGTCAGAATGCTCCCTAGTGACCAGCAGTCCCCTTGCACCTTCCTCCTCACAGTTGGGTGGTTGTGGGGCAGGCTCTGGTGGTGGGAGGGGGAGGGTCTGCAGAGTGCGGGGAGACCCCCTGCGGCAATATTTCACCCATCTCTTCAGTCAGGCAGTGCCCAGGTATCAGGTGACCAGTCCTAGCTAAGAGCTTGCTTTCTTAGCTGTGTTTGAGCGAAGAGTTTCAAAGCCTTGGCTGGGCCATGGGACAGGGAAGTGAGGTCAGAAGTGTGGTCAGCTCTGTGGGAGGTCACGAACTCCTAAAAGGCAGGGCTTACAGCCAACCCAGAAGCAGCAGTGCCTGCCCTTAGCACACAGTGATGCCTGCCGTGGCCCCTCCCACAGCAGGGGACAGCCCACCTATTCACCCGAGAGGGGCTTAGCTGCCTCGCCACCCTTCTCAGAGGAGTGCGGCCACTGTCTCAGCTGTGATGTATTTTGGTACTTACCTTTATGAGTCACTAATGGAGTCAAGCCAGGGCAAGAGGGGACAGATGGGAGAGGCAGGGAGGTAATTGACCTTGTCTCTGCCACTTCCTCCCACTGGCTCACTGTGTACCTTGTCCCAAATGAAAAGAGATGAAGACTGTTATTTCTATGGTCACTTTTGTTCTGAGCTGACACAAAGTTTGATTGGTGCAATATCAAAGTAGGCCAGGAACAAAGCAGAGACCATAGTGCTCTTGCTCAGAGAATGGGGGGGTTCTCAGATTGGAAGCCTGTGGGGCTGGAGTTCCAGAGCCCTCCCCTCACCCCAGCTTTAGTCCAAGTACAGGAGGCGTGAGCAGTGTCACCTTCCATCCACAAGGACAGGAATGAGAGTCGGGGGCCACGCTTGGAAGACACCAGGGAGGGTCAAGATGCTGCTTCCTTGGCTCCTCAGGGGCCTTGTCCCTGTCCTATCCCACAGAGGCCTACTCCAGGGACACTGCAGTGACAGGCCCCAGGGGCCTTCCAAGGCAGCAGGCTCCCCCTAAGGGTGCACACGTGCAGGGGACTGGCTTGCTCTGCTTCCGGAACCCTACTTGTTCTTCCTTGCCAGGCAAACAATTGCCAGAGACTATAATTTATAGCAAAGTTCCCAAGGATAGGATACCCATGTTTCCTTCTGACAAAGCGCATTGTGATGGAGTAAGAGAAATGTCTGCATGATCTTTCCCTATTCAGCAATCGCTGAGTAGGACGTGAGGGCCCTGCTATTAGGAGAATCTTTGAGCCAGACCACCTGAGCTGGAACTACAGATCATGTGATGCCATCTGCTGAGCCACAGTGAAGTCGGGCAACCTTCTCAAACTGGGACTGCAGTTGAGGGGTGCTGAGCCCAGGGCTGGTGCAGTGCTCACTGTGAGCCTGGCTGCACAGGGCACTGTCCCCAGCTATGGCTGCACTTACAGCTTGATGTCTGCTTTGGGAAGTGGCCTAGGGAGGGCAGTAATTCAAAAACAATAGAGCTGGCTGGGCATGTAATCCTAGCACTCTGAGGGGTTAAGGCAGGTGAATTGCCTGAGCTTACAGGTTCGATATCAGCCTAAGCAAGAGTGAGACCCTGTCTCTAAAAATAGCTGGGTGTTGTGGCAGGCACCTGTAGTCCCAGCTACTGGGATGCTGAGGCAAAAGAATCACTTAAGCCCAAGAGTTTGAGGTTGGTGAGGTATGACACCATGGCACTCTACCCAGGGTGACAAAGTGAGACTCTGTCTCAAAAAAAAAAAAAAGCAATAGAGCTCTCTTGGGACAGACTTTATAGCCTCAGCTGCACGGCTGTTCAAGGGTCTTCTCTCTGGAACACAACACAGCTTTTCAGCCTCTTGGAACATCTTAGGTCCTACAGGTGAAGAAAGGCTTTAGGTGGATTGTAGAGAGATTCTGGGAGGTGAGAGTGGAGAAACAGAAGCTTGGAGCAAGAAGGATAAATAAATTGCAAAAATAATTTTATCTGGATAATTTTATCTGAGCACTCCAGCCCGAGGTGGCTCCAGAATTTCTGCAGTGGGCTCACCCATAGCATCCCAATGGAAGAGAAGTCAGAGGCTTGTCCTCACCTGCTTTTCCACAGTTTATATGAAAGTGAGAAAGATTTGATTGTCTACATGAAGTGGAGGGTTGGCTGGTGGATACAACCTTGGGGAGGGAAGGAGCCCAGGCCCTTACCCATAGTGTGGACTTCTGTCCCCTTTCATGTAGGCTATGAGGCACCCCCCACACGAACTACCTGCTGGCTGTCCCCCCTCCTCACCTAAACCCTGCCCTGCAAAAGCGATGTGTGTTGTTCCTGGGTTTGGTCTCTAGCCCCAGGCCTGGGACAGGGCAGCCTCCCTCATCCCTGTAGGATAATATTTAGAATTAAACATATCCTACATCAAGCACACAAAGTGAACTCATTGTGCAACAATCCCTCTCTCCTCTGCCTTCTGTCACATTTTCTCCGATCTCTGACTTCCCTTTTTCCATCATAAGGAGTCTTGGATTTACGATGGGCCCACCTGGATAATCCAGGATAATTTCCCCATTTCAAGATTCTTGAAAGTTATAGTTCTCAATGCGTAAGAATTAAACTGATAGAAAAGAAATAAGATAGGAGACCCTCCAATTCACTAGAAGAGAAAAAGTCTCAATTCCACAATCATCGGTAAAGGGAAAAAGAAACAATAGAAATCACAATTAAAAGATGTAAAGAAAACATTAGTAGGCTGGGCGCAGTGGCTCCCACCTGTAATCCTAGCACTCTAGGAGGCCAAGGAGGGTGGATTGCTTGAGCTCAGGAGTTGGAGACCAGCCTAAGTAAGAGTGAGACCCTGTATTTAAATAATAGCCGGGCGTTGTGGCAGGGGCCTGTAGTACTACCTACTCTGGAGGCTGAGGCAAGAGGATCATTTGAGAGTTTGAGGTTACTGTGAACTATGACGCCAGGGCACTGTACCCAGGGGGACAAAGTGAGACTGTGTCTCAAAAAAAAAAAAAAAAAAAAAGGAAGAAAATAAAACGTTAGTGATCATAAAAATGTGGGTATATTAAATTATTAAATTCCCTATGAAAAGACAGGTAATTTCACATTTGTTAAGGAGCCAAGGTCCAGCAGTATTATGTTTATAAGAGATGCCTGGGAAACAAGAGGACAGAGACCATGTAAATGGACAGGTGACAGCAGATCTCAGCAACTAGAAAAGATGCTTAGGATGTTTTAGAAACTGCAACAAGGCAAAAAGATGAATGAGCTGGCATAAACTTTTAAAAACCAGAAGATAAGTATCTTTATAAATATTGCTCGCTTGGAGAGCCCAGGAGACCGGGAAAGGCTGATGCATTGAGGGGACCCATGCGAGTCACTCAGCAGGTCATGTCCCTACCTTTGGGCTCAGTGGCCCCTCCACGCCCACTGTGTTCAGAACAGCCTGGCTGCACAGGAGGCCTCAGGAAATATTTCTTGACATGCTAGTTAAGATGATTCATTTGGAAGATATAGCAATTCTGAATCTGAATGCACCTCATTATACAGGTGCTTTAAATTAGAGCGAGCAACAGTTGGTAGAGTAACCAGGGGACACTTCCTAGTGACAGCGGGAGTCTTTGCAGACTCCTCTCATGGGAAGAGAGGGCACTTGTGGCCCCCAATCAAGAAAGGCTGGACAGGCTGGGCACCCAGGCTGCACCTTCCTCAAAGGGACACCTGCAGAGCCCACACCCTCCCATTAGGGTTGAGGTTCAAGGACTGATTTCTCAGAAGACTCCAGCCCAGGAGTCGAATTTGGAACAGACTGCATGCTGAAGAAAATACTGTGGGCAGTGGGGAGAAGTGGAGAAAGGGCAAAGCCCAGCCTCCTGTCTCAGCCAGGACCCTGGAGGAGGACATTCCAAGCCTGAGACACACAGGGCGTGGGCGGGAGGGAAGCAGCCTCCGCACAGGTCTGCTTTCCTCCCTCCCGTTCCTCTTTCCTCTGTCCTCCCCAAGCAAGGTCAGTGGCCTCACCTGACTTCTTGCTTGGCCTCAAAACCACCCTCTTGTTCCTGATTTCCCCCCCATTTGGCTGTCACTTTCAGGGGAATCTTTTTCATTTTTTTCTCTCTTCTTTCATCTCCTTTACTGCATCTTTGTCACCTATCCGCTGGCCTTCACGTGTGAATGACGTGAAGTGAGGCTGCATAATGATGCTCAGATAATGACAGACCACATGTGCAACCGTGGGCCCGTAAGATTGTGATGCTGTACGATTGGTGTGCCTTTCTGTGTTTAGATACACGGATACTCGCCAACGTGTCACAGCCGCTCGCATGTGCCGTGCATCTGCAGCCGGTGTGTAGCCAGCTGTGCCGTGTGGGCTCATGTGAGTGCACTCTGTGGTGGTCACATGATGGTAAGGTCAGCTAAGGACACATCTCTGCTTGAGATGTGAGGAGGGGGGACAGTGGGTAGTGGTATATGTCAGTTGTCAAGTTCACATACGAAGCTTCCTGATTTCAGGAGTCAATGAACTGTGTATGTGGCTCACGTATTCTCTCCATTTCTGTCTCTATGTCTCACACTTACACACAAATGAAGAATGCTTTTACAGGCTTGGGGGAGGTGCAGGTTGTTACCTTTGCACACTTGTCGACTATGGGATTTTTCTGGAATTTGTTCTAAGCAAGAAATTGGGTATGTACAAGGAGGTACAGCCAGAAAATGGTCATGATATTGTAGATAATAATAGCAAATGATCAGAATGACATGTGTTCAGAAGAGGGGCCTGGCTAAATCAATGATGGGACATTATTCAGCCATCACAAGTGGAAAAGGTCCCCTCTAAATGAGACGGGCTGGGGTGACAGCAGACCAATGGGCAAATAAATAAGACTATTTCTGACATTCCTAATGAAATGTAAAATGGGATAGTGGTCTTGGGATTGTTTGGCAAGTGGGGTGGGGTGAGGACACTTAAGACAGGTGCATCTTGCAGGTACCTGACCCTTCACTTGCCCCAAATTCAACCTTTATGTTTCCTGCCCAAACCTGCTTCCCCTCACTGCCCACTCAAGTACCTGCTGCCACCACCTGCTGCTTCAGCACTTATTACCAGGGGCCCACTGCTGACTCCTTGCTCCAATGTGTTCGCTCAGCTGGCTCCACAGCTCCACCCAGGATGCATTTTTTTCCTGCCTGCTCCCACTCTGGCCGAGCCTCCTTCCTGCACAGCTGCAGTATCCTGATGGCTGTAGCTGAGCACCCAGCTCCACTCATCTGCCATCAGACAGAGTCATACTGAAAAAAGCAAAAATATTTCCAGGTTGTGCCCCTAACCTCCATTTGGTTTTCAGTGTTTTAGGCCATGTGATGGGCAAAGCACAGGCTTGGGACAAGGGACAGAGCAGGACACTGACAACAGACCGTGAGATACGGTGCGGAGCAGGTGACAGCAGTGGCAGAGCTGTCAACACACTCATCCTACAGCGAGAAGTTCCAGAGGAACTCCTGGGAGATTCCCAACTTATAAAAGTAATTAATACAATATCTATTTATCTGTCCAACCGTCTACCCACCCATCCTTCTGTCTAGTCATCCTCCTTTCTATTTATTTATTTATTTATTTAATGTATGTATGTATGTATTTATTTATTTATTTATTTTTTGCAGTTTTTGGCTGGGGCTGGGTTTGAATCCACCACCTTCGGCATATGGGGCTGGCGCCCTACTCCTTTGAGCCACAGGTGCCACCCCTCCTTTCTATTTATACTTATATTATTGGTCTATTTAAGTAGTGAGAGCGGGGAGGAAAAAAAGAGCAAAGTGCTAATGTGTAAACTAACCACACACCCTTCACATCCCGGATTCATGATACCCTTTTGGAATCCTGGGGAATGGGCCTGGTAGGGAAGGAAGGGGTGAGCCCTTGCTTTTTATCATGTTAAGGCCTCTCTATGTTTCAGTTTTTACTGTGGGATTTTAATGGTCTTTGTAAAATATTATTCCCTTTATGAAGACAGTGAGCATTGCAGAAACAATTAACTGAGTGAAATTTCTGCACAGTGCGTCCCTGGGCCCAGGCTGGTGCACTGCTCCCAGCATGCAGGTCTCCTTTGCCTCGAGCTTCACAGAACACTGTGTTCCTTCTTGAAAAATCTGGGTCCTCCTCTGCTTAGCACAGGGGTTCTTTAATACAGTTCCTGTGGGTCATGACCCAAAGGTTGAAAACTGCTGGCTTAGTGTTTTACAGTTTATAACGTTTATATACAGCAGATCCTTTTGCTTTGGGTTGATCGTTTAAGATCCAATTTCATAGATGTCAGACATTTTATTCAACAGTCTTCTATTGACATGTATTACGGTGGTTTTTCCCATTTCCTTTTTGTTCTTTTTTTTACTCTTAGAAACTATGTTGCCATGAACAGTTTTCAGCCAACTTTGTACCTGTAGGCAAATATTTCTGTGAGATAAAACCCTAGATGTGGAGCACTGTGTTAACAAATAGGCAATTTTTAGATGTTTAATAGAGGCTGCCGGTCCTTCTCTGCCAGCGACTTGCAGGCAGTGTGTCTATCCGGCATGTTGCTGAGTTTAACGTTTTTTCTAATGTGTAGGAGAATAGTAACATGTCCTTGGGTAATTTAAATTTTTATTGTTTTTCACTTGTGTAATACAGATTTTTGTATTTCCTTTTCTGTGATTTATGCGTTCATAATTTTTCTCCAAGTTTTCTATTGGATTTTTTGTCTTTTTTATTTTATTTTATTTTATTTTTAGAAAAAAATACTTGTACAAGCTTTTTGATATTATGAAAATTAAAATTTCCTGTGTCGCATTTGTCAAATTCTTACCATTTGTCTCACTTCAAAACCACTGGGATGTCTACAACTAAAAAGACAGATAACAAGTGTTGGCAAGGATGTGGGGAAATTGGAACCCTCACATACTGCTGTGGAAATTGGAACCCTCACAACTGTGCAGCCACGTTGGAAAACCATCTGGTACCTCCTCAGGAAGTTAAGCATAGAGTTAACATGTGAGCCAATACCTGGGTATACGCCCACAAGAAATAAAAATGTATGTCCACACAAATGTGTGAATGGGAGTGATGATGTAACAATGTTATTCACAATAACCATAAAGTAGAAACAACCCAAATGCTCATGGCTTGATGAATGGATAAATATTACGGCATGTGTATGTGGCAGTCGATGGTTCCTAAAGAGGAAGCGGTGAAGCAGTGATGGTCACACTGTCACATGGCAGAGCCCTGGACTCATGCTAAGTGAGAGGACACAGACACAGAAGATCACATCTGGAGCCTTCCCTTCACACAAAATGGCCAGAATAGGTACATCTGTGGTCAAAGAGGGCAGACTCCTGGCTGCCCAGGGCTGGAAGGGGGTGGGGAAATTGGGAGGTGATGGTGGAGGAGCATGGGGTTTCTTTTTTCAGGCTACGGAAATGCAGAGAAACCTCCACAGCTGGCCACTTCCCTGCATTGACCACCTCCTTAAGTTGGGTTAATTTTCATGGACCAGACATGCGTCACCTTATGTGTCTGTGCAGTGGGCCTGGTTCCTTATGTTGACCACCTCCGTGTTTTGACCAGTTTGTTAGAGTCCCTTGGTGGCCAACTTACAAAGGCTCTACTATATTCTACTACAATTGATTGTGGCTTGAATATGAGCCTCTGTTAATGTACTGAAAGTCACCGACTTATATACTTAAAGGGGTGAATTGTATGGTGTGTGAATTACTTTTCAGCAAGTCTGCGTAAACTCCCTCCCCATTAACCGTGAGCCTGGTCACATAGCCTTAGCTGCTAGCAGCCCCAGCTGTGCCTCAGGAGACACCTGTTAGCTGGTCTTTCCTGAAATCCTGATGATTTCCAGGGTCATGAGCAAAATAAAATGTTCCATATATGCTATAGTACTGGCAACATCAGTGCCTGGGTCCCTGCCAGCCCCACAGGTGATGGAGTGCATCTGGTGGGGCATACACTGACAATGGAGAAGAGAGGCCTTGCCACCTCGCCAGGAGGGCGGGGAGGAGAAGCGCTCTCCTGACCCTACTCCATGGGGCCCTAGACAGGCTCTAGGACCTCTGCAGGCCCCCCTTACTGCTCACCGCCCCCACCTCCCCTTCCCCGGCCTCAGCCATGAAGGAGCCAGTGACTGTCCTGGTTCCCATCCACACCCATTACAGTGTTCAGCAAACACCAGGAGGAGGTGTGGGGTGTCTCCCTGCTGTGTGTGTTGTGCAACTTCCTCCAGACATGTGGGTTCCATGCTGGACCCCAGGCAGGAGGTAGAGGGTGGATCAATGGAGCAGTAGGAGCACAGCCTCACCACAAGCTGATTGCTCCAAACATTTGATGTGTGGCCAAGAGGTAAAAAGGTCGTCTCCTGGGCATAGTGCCTGCTCAAATTCTTGGCTCACTTTGAACCAAGGCAATTGAGGAAATTGTCTTTTGTTTGAATTTTAAAAACCTTTTTTACAAAGGAGAACTTAACCCTGTGGCAGATGTCTTTGGAATGACCTATTCTGGAATAATCTTTCATCTTTTGATTTTTGGGAGATGTTATACAAAATGCGTGGCTGGATTTATTTTTCGTTGTCATCCTTTTCCTTTGCCTTTTGTGTTTTGTCCCTGCCTAGACAAGGCCCTCCAGTTTCGCTTGCAGTTCAGTTTCAAACGTCTGAGGCTTTAACCAGGTGATTCTCAGGTCTGATCAGTTTTGTGCTGATCAATATTTTATCTTACAAAGAGAAACATTAACTTCTAAACACCTTTGCCAGCCCTAAGTACAGAGCAGGGTGGAGTTCTGCTGTGTTGTGGAGCCTAGCGCTGGCAGACAGGTGTGGGGATCTAGACACAAATGGGCAGGTGCCTCGAGGAGGGGGCACCATGTAAGCAGAAGCAAGAAACTCACTTGTGTGAACACGGGGAGGGGGAGCAGGCAGTCAGGTCTGTGCTGACTCTGCCACTCATTCTTTGTTCACTGCTCGCCTGGCAGAAGGGCTCGGGCCAGTGTGGCGTAGCCGGCTGATGCCTTCCACCTGGCGTATCTGGTGGCAGCTCCGGTCAGCTGGTGCCCCCAGCTGCTGGCCCAGGCAACCCCATGGCCTCCTCTCCCTGAGGCCTCTTGGGCCCTGAGCCCCTGAGGCTGGCTGTTGGGTGCCTCCTCCTGCCTGTGGGACCAAGGGTCACATAATGGGGCCTTAGCAGAACAGCATGGAGATGACTTAGCTTCCAGCTGGGTCAGTCCAAAGAACAGAAACTTAAAAAGTCAGGGCTAAGGGGCTTCTGTGGCTGCTGGCCCTTGGTATACCCGTGGCCTTTTGAGGGTTGGTGGGGCCCTAGTGGAGGAGCCCCCCACTTGAGCAGCATCACAGGGGCTGGGCTTACCTCACAAAGGGGCTGCAGCTGTGACTGTAGCTCTACTCCTCTGGGGAACAGGGCCAGAGGGCAGCAGTGCTCCCGAGCGCAGGCTGTAGCTGACACCCTGACCAGGTACAGTGGCATGCTGAGTGTGTTGGGGACGGAGGGCAGCCAAGGGGGCCAGAGCCAGTCAGCACAAGTCCTCACCAAGGAGACAAGACCTCCAGTGGCCCAAGACAGTCACCTCAAGGCCCAGGAGCCAGGAATGTTAACTGGAGGTGGGTCTGTGGTGTGGGTGTGTCAGGGGGGCCAGAGTGGCCTCCAAGTAGCTCTGGGGGAGTAACCTGGGGCTCACAGAGCAGGGACACTTCACACTACAGTTAACTGCTTGAACCTCACCTTCGTTAGATAAGACTAGAGCATGGGGGGAGAAGCAGGACGAGGGGCACCTCAGGATATGGGCAGACAGGCAGAGGTGGGGAGAACTGCACCTGAGCCAGGTCTGTGCCGGGCATGTTTCCTGCTCCCTTGGCATCCGCTCTTGGTGCAGGTGTGAGTGGGGTTTGGTGGACCACAGTGCAGGTTTGACCAAGGGGTCACGCACTTAGAAGTTGCTTGTTAGTAACACTCATTCACAAGATAAAGGTGTCCCTGGGCTGTGCACACATCCAGTAGCCTCCTGCACAGCTGAAGGTTTGATTTGCATTTCTGGGACAGACAGCATGCTTGGGGCCAGACTGGTATCACCAGAGGTTGGCCAGAGTAAGACCTCGTGAATCTTCTGGCTGCATGCACCTCACGTATGACTAGTTCCTGATGAAGATCTGGTGTCTTAGGTTTGCCATCACGTTCCAGGCTCAGTTGGGATGTGCTCTGTTTTCCACGTATCTGTCATTAACGTGGCTTATGAGTTCTGTCTGTGTCTCTCAAGCTACTTGCTTACTCGCTCCCTGTGCTTGGCACATGTTGGCCAGACCACAGCTTACAAACTACATCCGAATTATCTCTGTAGTAGAACTGGATATCTCCAAAAGCAAATGCACATTCCACGCTGTTTTCATGTGTGCACATCCAGTAGGTCAGGTAGCTGACAAGGTGAAGGCCCAGTCACGAGTGGACACCGGATGGGGCTTCCATCAAGCAGCCTCAGCTTTTGGTTGACTTCTCCGTGGCGTTTCCCTCCTGTATGGAAGTGGTTGTCATCATTATGTGGCCCCATGGGATGATGGAAAGAGATAGTGTGATGAGCTGTGGGGCTCTCTGAACCTGGGCATCTCTTCAGGTTGTTGTAGAGCCTCCATTACATAAAATGAGATCAATTAAATCACTGGTCAGTGGTGCTGACCTCAACTCTCACCCCTCTCCAGTCTCAGGATGAGCTGACTTTCTAGTGATCTGGCTGGTTCCTCTGGCAGCCTCCATCCTGAGGCTACCACAGCGCCAAGAAGAGTCACCTCATCAGCAGAAACTCAGGTATGGCTGAAAGGGGCTTGTTGTCAATAACAAAATATGCTTCTGTCACCCCTCAGTCATTCAGGGAGTTCCCAGGGTTCTAGGCATTCTGTGGGGATGAAGACGAATGAGCACTTTTCATGCAGCCGTGTGTTCACAGCGGTGCTAATAGACGCTCCTTCCTTTCAGCCCACAGCAACCAAGAAGAGCCAGGAGCAGGGTCTTGCATCTTCACAGGCAGCCAGGACCAGTCCAGCCCTGGAAGTACAAGAGGGTCTTGGCTGTGCCCCTTTGGTTGAGGTGCCATGGTCAGACTCTGCCAGGAGCTGCTGCTCCTGGTGGCCACTGCGGCCCTTGTGTCCAGAAAAGTCCAAGCTGGGGGCTCTGCCAAGGTGGTGAGGCCATTCCAGGACATCCCCAAGAACTATGTCTACGTGCAGCAGGCACTCTGGCATGCCATGAAAGAGTATAACGAGGCCAGTGAAGACAAGTACAGCTTCAGGGTGGAGGAGGTCCTGAAGGCCCAGGAGCAGGTCGGTGAGAGCTTTCTCTTTGTTTTCTCCTCCCACCGTTAGCCAGCCCATCGCCTGCAGATGGCTAGTACACCAAGGGGTAGGAAGCACAGCTGGGAGACTCTTCTAGCCAAAACACATTAATTTTAGGGATTTTTGAAGGAAAATTGATCACATTTCATTCTTCATTCTGGTATGATAAAAAACATAAAATATTGGGGCAGTGCCCGTAGCTCAAAGGAGTAGAGCACTGGCCCCATATGCTGGAGGTGGCATGTTCAAACCCAGCTCCAGCCAAAAACTGAAAAAAACAAAAACAAAAACGAACAAACAAACAAACAAAAAAAACAAAAATAAAATATCTACTAATGTCACTTAAAATTGGTTATAGTCACATAAAAAAGTAGAGGTAAGAGCCCAGAAGGCAGCTCCAAGAGGCTGAGTTTAGGGCCATTTGACATGAGCCATGGGAGGACAGGCCCTAAAACCACAAAGGCCCAAACTGCCAGGAAGAGGAAAATGCCAATTCACAGACATAAAATAAAAAGGCCCAGTAGAAAATCACACCACTTGCAAACACCATGTAATAACTAACTCAGGCAAAGATCATCTGGGACTGCTGGGTGAGAGAGTGTTTGGGGTGAGTCCTGGCAGGGATTGCTTGTTTATTACAAAGGGGAAAAGAGGCCCTTATAATCAGAAAATCTGCTGACTGCTGCCCTCACCAGAGGCTCATGCCCCTGCCTGGACAGGCTGGCGTCACATCACACCCCTCTCCCACCAATGTGGTGTGCTGAGTGTTCTTGCCCAGAACATGCTCCCTGATGGAATCAGAGAAACAATTAGATGAACCTGTATCATAGGACATTCTAAGATCATTTAAAATATAAGTGTCATGACAAATGGGGAAAAAGCTAGGAAACCATTCTTCATTAAAGGAGACTTAAGAAGCATGAAAAGTCTTGTTCTTAGGACCCCTGGGGAGGTATGGAGCTAGGCTGCTATTAGAAGACAGCAGGTCACAAAGGTCACATTTACTGAGCAAGATGACAGCACTGTAACAGTGCTGTGGGTAGGCAGGGCCCTGACATGGGTCACAGCAGAGCGCCTGCAGGACTGGGAATGAGGCCAATCTGGCTGGACTTGGAGGAATGAGAGGGTGACAGAGGTAAGCAATGACACTCGGGTTGGTGAGTGGTGGCACAGAAAGGACCCACAGGGCAGAGCACCTCTCTCTGCTCCTCTTCCTCCTTGAGCTCATTTCCCTGCCACTTCCCCCCCCCGACTCTTTCCTGTCCACCTCAAGGCTTCCATGCCACCTGCCCAGCCTCCTGTTTCCTTGTCTGACCCAGAGAGATGGCTCACTGGGAGGTTGCACCCTGTGAGGTGGGGGCATCTGGCTCCTCAGAAGTCTTGCTGTGTGTGTGGGGCCCCATCTGCCTCTGGTTCCTTGTGTGGGCCTGGCTGTGTGCTGGTGATTCTTGCAGAGGACACCTGTGGCCGGGTGTGTGTCAACCCTGATGGCTCATGATCACTGACAGTCACTAGTGTCTTCTGCATGTGTGGTCCAGGGCTCAGTGAAGTCCCTACCCTCTCTGGAACTGTTCAGTTTTCTCAAATTTCTCTTTATCTGTGTTTTCCCACCCACACAGATAGAAACAGTGCTTCTGATTGATAGGCAGGATTTTACTAATACAATAAACCAAATACCCAGGTATCTCAAAAATTATATACCATTTTGCACTATTTGTCATTTTTTTTTTTCTATGAATGTACCTTTTATTCTTTAGTTCACCATGAACTCTTCATGGCAGGTAAGAATTCAAAAGAATCAGGGAGAAAGAGGTTTTTCAAAAAGGTTGCAATGAAAGTATTCAAAATTCCTGGACATTCCAGCTACCAATGCTACATAGGAAAGAAAGAATATTTTTTTAAAAAAATGCAAAACCCCCAAAACAAAATAAAGCAAAAAAAGCAAAAACAAAAATTGTTGGTGACAATTCAGACTAAACTTAACAACAGCACATAAAGAGAACAGCCATATCTCATAGAGCAATTAAATTAAAAGCCGAACGATATGTCAGGGTGAGGCTGTGTCCTGCCTGTGGCCACTTTTGAACAGAGTGGTGATGACAGAGTCAGCAGGGACCATAGAGACCTGAATCTTTTTCACCTGGCCCTTTAAGAAAAAGTTTGCAGGAGGAGAGCAAGATGGCGGCTGAGTAACAGCTTCCCTGCAACTGGGCACGGTGAGTCTGGGGAGACAAGACTCCAGGCATCTCTGGCTGGTGGGATCTGCCTATAATCATCCCTTTGAGGACACAGGGAGTCAGTGAGAGACTTCTGGACCCCAAGAGGAGGACAAAAGCAGTGGAAAACTGGCAAGTAGTTGTGTGTGTTCGTTCAGTCTAATCCTGCTGGCAACTTTAAGTATAGCAGCAGTGAGACTGCAAACTGGAAAGGCCTTATGAGCTGTTTTGTTGTTTTTGGACTTGGCACTCAGTTGAACTGCCTTGGGAGAGCTTGGGCAGGAATGTGGAGAACTCAGGGCCCCAGACTGAGTTGCTGATCTGGACGGAGCTAATAGTGTTTGGCTGTGGGCCCCGTGGAGCCATTGTGAGAGAACTGCCCTGGCAAGCTCTGCCCTCAGGGTCACAGAGCAAGAATTGGGCAGGAGCTAGTAATCTAGTGACTGAGCAGCCTAAAGGCAGGGACTGAGCCACCTTACAGCCTTAGCTCTCAGAGGCAGAGTGAGACCAGGTTTGGCACACTGGGTAAGTGGATAGCCACTTCAGCAGTGAACCCAGTGACAAGTGTTTTCCTGGGAAAGCTTCTGCTTAGCCAAGTTTAGAAGTTTAAAGTGCCTTTTAAGAGGGCTGAAGAGAGATTTAGGGTCTCCACACTGCAGGGTTTGAGAAATCAGCAGAGACCTACAGTTGTATCAGCATTGTGATTAACATCTCACACCCCAGAAGATCACCTGTTGCCCAGACAATATTCAACAAGATATATATACTGCTTTGTTTTTTTTTTTGTTGTTGTTGTTTTGTTTTTTAATTTCAACCTTTTCCCTATAGATTTTTCTTTTCTTTTCTTTTTTCCTTTCTTTTCTTTCTCTATTTTTCTAGTTTAAATACAATTTCCCATTGTTGCCTTTTTCAATAATTAGAACTTCATTTTTGCTAGTTTTTCTACCCCTATTATTTGTTTTTTCCCTCCAATTTTATCCCATAAAGTTTTCTGTTTGCTTGGTTTGGTTTGATTTATAGCATTTTTATCTTTCCTCTCTACTTAGTGGAGGGTGGGGTACTGTGTCTGATCAGGCTAGCAAAGAGCTGTTGACCTTAAGGGAATCACCCAACCCAGTACCCCCACAGGTTGGGTTTTTTTTTAAAGATTGTGTCAAAGTACCCTACTGTACACCTGGTATTGCTCTGTCTCCCTCTTTCTGTGCCTCTCTTCTTTTTGTCAATATTCCCTTTTACCCACCCCCCCTTTGTCTTTTTATTCTTTTCTTTCTTTCTTTCTTTTTTTTTCTTTTACCCCTTCTTGCTCTTCAACCTTCTCAGCCTTCTGGTCCTGTACTAAAAGAACTCATCGAAACCCTAGTCCACAGGCACAGCAACATAAAGAGCAAGAGGAAGTGAAAGGAAAATTAGGGCAAGGAAACAGATAAAAGAAATCACTCATGAGGAAGAATCAGCAGAAAACTCCTGGCAACATGAAGAACCAGTCCAGAGCAACCCCGCCAAGGGACCATGAGGTACCTACTGCAGAGGATTCCACCTATAAAGAAATGTTAGGAATGACAGAAAGGGAACTTAGAATACACATGATGAAAACAATGAAGGAAATGATAGAAACAATGAAGGAAACTGCTGATAAAGTGGAAAATAACCAAAAGGAAATCTGAAAACAGAATCAAATAAGAGATGAACGATATAAAGAATACAGAAAGGATAAAGCAGAGCTGAAGGAACTGAAACAGTCAATTAGAGAACTTAAAGATGCAATAGAAAGTATCAGCAACAGGTTAGACCATGCAGAAGAAAGAATTTTGAAGGTAGAGGACAAAGTTCTTGAGATAACTCAGATAGTTAAAGAGGCAGAAACAAAGAGAGAAAGCAGAACTTTCACTGACAGAATTATGGGACTTTATGAAGTGTTCAAACATATGAGTTATAGGAATCCCAGAAGAGGAAGAAGAATGCCCCAGGGGAATGGAAGCCAAACTAGAGAATAATATAAATGAAAATTTCCCAAATATCACCAAAGATTCTGATACACTCCTTTCAGAGGGATATCAGACCCAGGTCACCGCAACTCTAACCAAGCTTCTCCAAGACACATTGTGATGAACCTGTCCAAAGTCAAGACAAAAGAAAAGATTCTGCAAGCTGCCAGGAGTAAGCACCAGTTGACCTATAGGGGCAAATCCATCAGAGTGACTGCAGACTTCTCTAATGAAACTTTCCAAGCAAGAAGACAATGGTCATCTACCTTTAATCTACTTAAACAGAACAATTTCCAGCCCAGAATTCTATATCCTGCTAAGCTAAGCTTTAAAATTGACAGTGAAATCAAATCATTTACCAATATACAAACATTGAGGAAATTCGCCACCATAAGACCAGCTCTACAGGAAATACTTCAACCTGTTCTACACACTGACCATCACAATGGATCAGCAGCAAAGTAAGAACTCAGAAATTAAAGGACAGAACCTAACTTCCACACTGATGCAAAAGATAAAACTAAGCAATGGACTCTCACTAAATAAGACGAATAGAATACTACCACACTTATCAATTATCTCAATAAATGTTAATGGCTTGAATTCCCCATGGAAGAGGCACAGATTGGCTGACTGGATTAAAAAAACACAAGCCATCCATTTGCTGTCTGCAAGAAACACACCTGGCTTCAAAAGACAAATTAAAGCTCTGAGTCAAGGGTTGGAAGACAATTTTTCAGGCAAATGGAATTCACAAGAAAAGAGGAGTTGCAATCTTATTTTCAGATACATGTGGATTTAAAGCAACTAAAGTCAAAAAAGACAAAGACGGTCACTTTATATTGGTCAAGGGAAAAATACAACAAGAAGACATTTCAATTCTAAATATTTATGCACCCAATTTAAATGCTCCCAGATTCTTGAAACAGACCTTACTCAGTCTGAGCAATATGATATCTGATAATACCATAATTACAGGAGACTTTAATACTAGTCTTACAGAGCTGGACAGATCCTCTAAACAGAAATTAGAGATATAAGATATTTAAATGAGACCCTAGAACAATTGTGCTTGATAGATGCATATTGAACACTCCATCCCAAAGATAAAGAATATACATTCTTCTCATCACCCTATGGAACATTCTCCAAAATTGATCATATCCTAGGCCACAAAACAAACCTCAACAGAATCAAAAGAATTGAAATTTTACTTTGTATCTTCTCAGGCCATAAGGCACTAGAGGTGGAACTCAACTCTAACAAAAATGCTCGACCCCACACAAAGGCATGGAAATTAAACAATCTTCTGTTGAATGACAGATGGGTGCAGGAAGAAATAAAAGAGGAAATCATTAACTTCCTTGAGCATAACAACAATGAAGACACAAGCTACCAAAACCTGTGGGATATTGCAAGAGCAGTTTTGAGAGGAAAATTTGTCTATTTAGATGCCTACATTTGAAAAACAGAGAGAGAGAGTGCATCAGCAAACTTACAAGCCATCTTATGGAATTGGAAAAGGAAGAACAGTCTAAGCCTAAACCCAGTAGAAGAAAAGAAATATCCAAAAATCAAATCAGAGATTAATGGAATTGAAAATAAAGTAATCATTCAAAAAATTAATGAAACAAGGAGTTGGTTTTTTAAAAAAATATAATAGATAAACCATTGGCCAGACTAACTAGAAATAGAAAAGTAAAATCTCTAGTAACCTCAATCATAAATGATAAAGGGGAAATAACAACTGATCCTACAGAGATACAAGACATCATCTCTGAATACTACCAGAAACTCTATGCCCAGAAATTTGACAATGTGAAGGAAATGGATCAATATTTGTGTTATTATTAAATCATAGCTGTGTACATTAATGCGATCATGGGGTACCATATACTGGTTTTATAGACCATTGGATAAATTTTCATCACACTGTTTAACATACCCTTCCTGGCATTTTTTCAGTTATTGTGTTAAGACATTTATATTGTACATTTACTAAGTTTCACATGTACCCTTGTAAGATGCACCATAGGTATTATCCCACCAATCACTCTCCCTCTGCCGATCCTCCCCTGTCCCTCCCCTCCCTCTCAATCTCCCCCATATTCTTAGGTTATAACTGGGTTATAGCTTTCATATAGCTTTTCATATGTACTCAGTAGGGCTGAGTACATTGGATAATTTTTCCTCCATTCTTGAGATACTTTACTAAGAAGAATATGTTCCAGCTCCATCCATGTAACCATGAAAGAAGGTAAAGTCTCCATCTTTCTTTAAGGCTGCATAATGTTCCATGGTGTACATATAACATAATTTATTAATCCATTAGTGGATCTATGGGCACTTGGGCTTTTTCCATGACTTAGCAATTGTGAATTGTGCTGCAATAAACATTCTGGTACAAATATCTTTGTTATAATGTGATTTGGATCAATATTTGGAATCACACCCTCTCCCTGGACTAAGCCAGGAAGAAATAGAGCTCCTGAACAGACCAATTTCAAGCCCTGAGAATAAAGAAACAATAAAAAAGCTTCCAACAACAACAACAACAACAAAAATGCCCTGGTCCAGATGGCTTCACACCAGAATTCTATCAAACCTTTAAGGAAGAGCTTATTCCTGTACTGCAGAAATTATTCCAAAAAATTGAGGAGGAAGGAATCTTCCCCAACACGTTCTATGAAGCAAACATCACCCTGATACCAAAAAATTGAGGAGGAAGGAATCTTCCCCAACACGTTCTATGAAGCAAACATCACCCTGATACCAAAACCAGGAAAAACCCAGCTAGAAAGGAGAATTTCAGACCAATTTCACTCATGAATATAGATGCAAAAATTCTCAACAAAATCCTAGCTAATAGATTATAGCTTATCATCAAAAAAGTCATACATCATGATCAAGTAGGTTTCATCCCAGGGATGCAAGGCTGGTTTAACATACGCAAGTCCATGAATATTATCCACCATATTAACAGAGGCAAAAATAAAGACCATATGATCCTCTCAATAGATGCAGAAAAAGCATTGGATAAAATCCAGCATCCTTTTCTAACTAGAACACTGAAGAGTCTAGGCATAGGTGGCACATTTCTGAAACTGACTGAAGCTATCTATGACAAACCCACAGCTAATATTTTACTGAATGGAGTAAAACTGAAAGCTTTTCCTCTTAGAACTATAACCAGACAAGGTTGTCCCCTGTCACCTTTACTATTCAACATAGTGCTGGAAGTTCTAGCCAATACAATTAGGCAAGACAAGGAAATAAAGGGAATCCAAATGGGAGTAGAGGATGTCAAATTCTCCCTCTTTGCTGACGACATGATCTTATACTTCGAGAATCCCAAAGACTCAAGCACAAGACTCCTGGAAGTTATCAAAAAATACAGTAATGTCTCGGGATATAAAATCAATGTCCACAAGTCAGTAGCCTTTGTATATGCCAATAACAGTCAAGATGAGAAGCTAATTAAGGACACAACTCCCTTCACCATAGTTTCAAAGAAAATGAAATACCTAGGAACATACCTAATGAAGGAAGTGAAGGACCTCTATAAAGAAAATTATGAAATCCTCAGAAAGGAAATAGCAGAGGATATTAACAAATGGAAGAACATATCATGCTCATGGATGGGCAGAATCAACATTGTTAAAATGTCTATACTTCCCAAAGCAATCTACCTATTCAATGCCATTCCTATTAAAATACCAACATTGTACTTTCAAGATTTGGAAAAAATGATTCTGCGGTTTGTATGGAACCAGAAAAAACCCTGTATAGCCAAGGCAGTTCTTGGTAATAAAAATAAAGCTGGGGGCATCACCATACCAGATTTTAGGCTGTACTACAAAGCCATAGTGGTCAAGACAGCATGGTCCTGGCACAAAAATAGAAACATAGACACTTGGAATTGAATAGAAAACCAGGAAATGAAACTAATCTTACAACCACCTAACCTTTGATAAACCAAATAAGAACATACCTTGGGGGAAAGACTCCCTATTCAATAAATGGTGCGGGAAGAACTGGATATCCACATGTAAAAGACTAAAACTGGACCCACAAATTTCTCCACTCACAAAAATTGATTCAAGATGGGTAAAGGACTTAAATTTAAGGCATGAAACAATAAAAATCCTCAAAGAAAGCATAGGAAAAACACTGAAAGATATTGGCCTAGGGAAAGACTTCATGAAGAAGACTGCCATCGCAATTGCAACAACAAAAATAAACAAATGGGACTTCATTAAACTGAAAAGCTTCTGTACAGCTAAGGAGACAACAACCAAAGCAAAGAGACAACCTACACAATAGGAAAGGATATTTGTATATTTTGAATCAGACAAAAGCTTGATAACTAAGATCTATAGAGAACTCAAATTAATCCATGTGAAAAAAGCCAACCATCCCATATATCAATGGGCAAGAGACATGCATAGAACCTTCTCTAAAGAAGACAGACGAATGGCTAACAAACATAGAAAAAATGTTCATTATCCCTATCTATTAGAGAAATGCAAATCAAAACCACCCTGAGATACCATCTAACTCCAGTGAGAATGGTCCACATCACAAAATCTCAAAAATGCCGATGTTGGCGTGGATGTGGAGAGAAGGGAACACTTTTACACTGCCGGTGGGACTGCAAACTAGTACAACCTTTCTGGAAGGAAGTATGGAGAAACCTCAAAGCACTCAAGCTAGACCTCCCTTTTGATCCTGCAATCCCATTACTGGGCATCTACCCAGAAGGAAAAAAATCCTTTTGTCATAAGGACCCTTGTACTAGACTGTTTATTGCAGCTCAATTTACAATCGCCAAAATGTGGAAACAGCCTAAATGCCCACCAACCCAGGAATGGATTCACAAGCTGTGGTATAAGTACACCATGGAATACTATTCAGCCATTAAAAAATGGAGACTTTACATCCTTTTTATTAACTTGGATGGAAGTGGAAGACATTATTCTTAGTAAAGCATCACAAGAATGGAGAAGCATGAGTCCTATGTACTCAATTTTGATATGAGGACAATTAATGACAATTAAGATCATGGTGGGGATGGGGGAAGAAGAGAGCAGAGAGAGAAAGAAGGAGGGAGGGGTGGAGAAAGGAAGAGCAGAGAGAGGGAAGGAGGGAGGGGGGTGGGGCCTTGGTGTGTGCCACACCTTTTGGGGGCAAAATAGGATTGCAAGAGGGACTTTGCCTAACAAATGCAATCAGTGTTATCTGGTTTATCGTACTCTCAATGAATCCCCAACAATTAAAAAACAATAAAAAAATAAAAAAGGAAAAAGTTTGCAGATCCACTGTTTTTTTCTCTTTTCTTTTGAATATTTAAATTAATTTTATTTGATTTTCCTAACATATTGAAGGTATCTACATGTTAAGGTATACAATGTGATGTTTGGATTTACATAGACATTGTGAAATGATTACCACAACCAGCTAATTAAAACACATTAATTGCCTCAGCTCGTTACTTTCTATTCATTTGTTCATTTTTGGTGGTAGGGACCCTTGAGACCTACTCTCATAGTAAGATAGAGTGTATAATGATTATTATTAACCATAGTAACCATGCTGGACTATCTCAGTTGACTGTGGTTCTGCTACAGATTTTATAGAACGTGCTGGCTCAAAAGAGCATCTTCAGCAGTCTTGAACCACACCAGAAACCGCAGAATTGAGAGAATTGTAGTTGACTGTGAACCAGGCCCATTGCTTTCCCTGGGTGCACTCAGATCTCATAGCTCACTAAATGGAAACTACCTTCTACTTTACAGAGGAGAGAACAGGCACGTAGAGGTTTAGTAACTTGCCTAGGGTCACATAGCTAATAAACAGAAGAGTCAAGATATGAACCCACTGGCTGTGGGTTCTGAATATAACACTGACCTTAGTGAAGGTGTTAAGGACAAGTGCAGCCCCTGGGAAAGGAAGGAGCATACAGTCAGAGGGGTCTGCCTGCAGGAGTGAGAAGCTACCCCAGCATCAGGACCCCACCTGCCTCCCACTTCCTGTACATGGGGGCCATTGTAGGGCTGGTGGTTGGTTGGTAGCTGAGGAGTGTGAATTTGCAAGTAATATTCAAATATACAGCATTTGCTCTCAACTGGGAATGGCTTTTGCTCTTTAGGGGAGTTTTGACAATGCCTGGAGATGTTGTCTGGTTCTCATGACTGGAGGGGTTGCTCCTGGAACCTGGTTGGGAGAGGCTGAGGGACATACCTACAGTGTACAGGGTGGCTCCAAAACAGGATCCAGACCAAACTGTCAGATGCGATGAAGTTAAGAAACTAACTTGAAATACAGTTGTAGAAAGGTCTAGGAGGACATTTGGAAGTTGTTGAGTTAAAAAAAATGAAAGCGAAAACTCAATTTCTTGCATTTCCAACCTGGCTTGTCATTCCTAAGGCACCATCAAGAGCAATCTTCTCTGTCTTCCTCATATATGTAACTGAAAATTTAAAAGTGTATTTTATAGTAATGAAATTGTATTTTATATGTCATTCTACACTGTATTGCCTCTTAAAATATGGCTTGAAAATCTAGATATACTTAGATCCATTTGCATTGTATCCCACGAAATAACGTGCCTTGATTTTTTTCACCCACCCCCTGATGGATCATGAGGTTTATCGATAGGGAAGGGAAACGATGAATGCTCCTTTGTCCACATCACAGTGCGTGCCCTGAGTCTGAATTCCTTGGTTAAGGAGTGCATTCAACGTGTATCCTGAAATTGAATCCATTCCTTGGTTAAGGAGTGTATTCGCAAGATAATAGTAAATTGTCTCCCAAAAGGGCAAAATCCACTTAGATTCCTGGCAGTGCCACAGGCCTGACAGTTCCTCTCATTTTTACCAACTGTAGATTTGTTTGTTGAACCAACAGATGTTTGTTGAACCAACAGATGCAAAATTAACATCTATTTATATTTATTTCTCTGCATAGCAAAAGAATCGAGTGTCTTTATTGAGCTGATGGCAGTCTGTTTTCTTCTGTGAGTTGTTTTCCTTTCCCTTCTGCTTTGCTTTTCAAGTTCTCACAGATTAGTAGGTCATCTTTATGTCCAATTTATTTTAATCTAGGATTGTTTTTACATGTACTGCCAGTATTTTGTCCTTGCCTGTTGTTTAAAATTTTGCTTACAGTGTCAAGATGTTTGATAAAAAATATTAACATAATAACATTTATCTTTTCCTTCCCATATGTTGTTTTGAATCTTGCTTAAGAAGGCCTTTTCCAACCTGAGTATAACAGTTGTTATAATTATTCTAAGACATAATTTTAGCTCATTAGTGTAGTTTAGATGTATTTTAGTTTATGATGTGGGTGCTGGATCTAACTTTTAAGTTTTAAAAATGAAGAGGCAATTTACCAAACACTGTTTTTAAAAAGATCTCTGTGTTTTGGAAAGCCAGTTCAGATATAATTGAATCTATTGCAAGATCTGTGATTTGCTTCACTTGACCTGTTTTTCTGCCCCTAGGCCGGTATGGTAGAGCTGCCATTGAGCAGGACGTTATTCTTTATAAAAGTTTTTAGAAAATAAGGATGGACGTTTCTTCTTTAAAATCTTTCTATTGCGAAATCAACATAAAAGGAGTCAAATTTGGAAAGCATAAATTGCAAGCAGCATGAATCTCCATAAAGGAACGCTGTGATACAATTCCCTGCATAAGTGACTCCAGAAAGTGAAAGGGGGAGGCGGCACCCAGAGACAAGACCGGGAGGGTGGAGAAGTTCAGACTAAATTTATTGAAAGGAATGGAGTCCCTCCTGGGCAGGGTAAAGATGCCTGTTGCACGGCTGTGGGCAGTTGGAGACCCCTTCTATATGGGGCTGTGGTGGTGGTGGGGACTTTGGTGGGTTAGGGTCCTTTGGTGTGAATTTCTTCAGGGGTGGGGCTAACTAGGTCCTTCCTGTTTTTTGTCTTAGAGGAAGAGAGAAAGAGGGAGAAGGGAGACAGAAGGGAGGCCCAAGAGAGACTGAGGAGAGGAAAGAAGGGGGAGGGAAGAAGAGGGGAGAGGGAGGAGGGGGAAGGGTTTGTGTGGGGCTGCATTAGGCCCCAACAGAAAGAACATCTCTGGTCTCCCAGGCGTCCAGTTACCACTGTCCCCTGCCCTGCCCCTGGAGTGACCTTTACTGAAGCCTGCATCCCTTAACACCTGTATATAAGTGGAGCCCTCTGTTACACATTGTTTTACTTTGGCTTTTATTTTTCAGTATTTATGAGCTTCACCTATGTTGTTACATGTGGCAAAAGTATGTTCATTATTTTAGAAATCAAGTGTTTTATTTCTTTTTATTTAAAAAGTTTATTGTATATATTTAAGGTGTACAGTATGATATTTTGCCATACATGGAGATGTGAAATGGTTACTACAATGAAGCAAATTACCATATCCCTCATCACACACATCTCCTTTCAGCAGAAATCTTGACTAGCAGTATTGTAGCTGCAGTCCTTGGGTCACACATCAGATCTGCGGACTCGCCCATTCTAGCCCCTGCTACTGATCATCTTCTGACTGATGTCTCCCCATCTCCTCCCTCACCAACCTCACTCCCTATGTGAAGTGAAATAAGCCAGATACAGAAAGAAAAACCCTGTATGATCTCACTTATATGTGATAGATTTTTTAATTTTATTTTTTAACTGGCATTAACAATTGTACATATTCATGGTGTACAAAGTGCTGGTTTGATACATACAACGTATAGCTATCAGGTCAGGGTAATTAGCATAGCCACCATCTTAAACATTCGTCATTTCTTTGTGTTCAGAATGTTCACTGTCTTACTTCCAGGTGTTTGAAGTTATAGATTATTGTTAGCCATAGTGATCCGACAATAGTGCAGGACACTAAAACGTATTCTTCCTGTCTAGCTACAATTTTGTGGCCTTTAACAAATCTCTCTCTGTTCTTTCTTCCTCTGACCCTCCCAGCCTCTAGTATCTTCTGTTGTTGTTTTTACTTCTATGAGATCAATTTTTTCGCATGTGAGTGTGGACATGCAGTGTCTAACTTTCTGTGCCTGGCGTATTTCACTTAACATAACGTCCTCCAGTTCCATCCATGTTACCACTGATGACAGGATTCTGTTCTATGGATGAGTAGTGTTCTATTTTATATAAAAAGTTTGTTCCTCTTGCTGTGTAGTATTTCATTATCGAAATACACTATAATTTTTGTATTCTTCCTATTCCTGATTCATACTTGGGTTGTTTTCAGTTTTTGACTGTCACAGGTGGTGGCTCTGTGTGCAGGGAGGCACACCTTGACGACACTGTGGGTTTGGTTCCAAAGCACCACAATAAAGCAAACATTGTAATAAAATGAATCACATTTTTCTTTTTCTTTTGGTTTTCCAGTGCATACAAAAGTTATGTTTGTTGTGACTCCAAGATAAAGATTCAAGACAGAAGCAAGTTTTCTCAGCACCCCTGGTCAGTGGTCACAGCAAGAGGGACAATGTCACAGTGACTATTTTCTTAGAGAAGAAAACCTGGAATGCAACTGGACATAAGTCCTGACATTGCTTTCTATGTAATATCACTACTCTTTCTTTGTTCTTGAAAAACCGTTTTTTCATTATTAGCTAGTATTTGGGGCCCAAATTTCTATCAGTGTTAAATATATGCCACTAAATAGATTTGGAAGTCCCTGGTCTATCAGACATGTTCTGTAGTGGAATTATAACTGTTACTAATGGATTAAAACCCTTTTATAGGTCAGGCATGGTGACTCAGGGAGCTGAGGCAGGTGGTTTGAGATCAGCCTGAGCCAGAGAGAGACCCTGTCTCTAAAAATAGCTGGTCATTGTGGCAGGCACCTGTAGTCCTGGCTACTTGGGAGGCTGAAGCAAGAGGATCACTGGAGCCCAAGAGTCTGAGGTTAATGTGAGCTGTAATGCCAAGGCACTCTACTGAGGGTGACAGTGAGTTTCTGTCTCAAAAAAAAAAAAAAAAAAAGCCTTTCTATGGTTATTTCTCAGGCTTTGTGATATGTAGGACAGCCTAAACTGAAACACAAATAATGTTTTTGAATATACCAAACACTGACTTTGTTAAGTTGTTTTTCTTCCTTCAGAAACCAAAGCACAATAGGAATAAGCGTTATATGCAATTCAAAATGTATTTCAAAGCAAGTACCAACAACAAATCATAAAGACTTTAAATAATGAAAACAGGCATAAGAAATATTGATGTTTTTATGCCTGCTAAAGTAACAAATACAGAATCAAATTTAGAAAAAATTCAGATTCCGCCAGGCACCGTGGCCCACGTCTGTAATCCTAGCACTCTGGGAGGATGAGGCAGGTGGGCTGCTTGAGCTCAGGAACTTGAGACTAGCCTGAGCAAGAGTAAAAACCCTGTCTCTACTAAAAATAGAAAAATTATCCAGGTGTAGTGATGTAGTCCTATATGTTCCCAGCTACTCAGGAGGCTGACACAAGAGGATTGCTTGAGCCCAAGAGTTTGAGGTTGATGTGAGCTATGATGTCACTGCACTCTACCCAGGGGAAACTGAGTGAGACCCTTTCTCAAAAAACAGAAATCAGATTCCTCCTAGAGTATACTAAAAAAAAACCCCCAAAACTATGTTTACACAAAACTGTAGTCTATTAAAGGTGCAATAGAATTATGTCTAGAAAACCAATGCATATATCTTAGTTAGCATTTTTGCAAGAAAATATTTTTTTATCATTTGAATCTTCAGCAAGTTATAATTTTTTTGCTGGTACAGGGTCTTGCCTTGATGTTGACTGATGACAACAGGCTACTGAATGATCAGGGTGGTAGTGCTGAAGGTTGGGTTGGTTGTGGCAATTTCTTGAAATAAGACAGCAATAAAATTTGCCACACTGATTGATACTTCCTTTCATAAATATTTCTCTATAGCATGCAATACTGTTTGAGAGAATTTGACCCACAGTAGAATGCCTTTCAAAATTGGAGTCAATTCTCAAGTCTTATCAACTAAGCTTATGGAATATTCTCAAACTTTTGTTGTCATTTCAATAGTGTTCACAGAATCTTCACCAGAAATAGATTTTATCTCAAGAAACTCTACTTTCTTTGCTCTTCCTTAAGAAGCAACTCCTCACATGTTCAAGTCTGATGACTAGCAATTCAGTCAGTTCTTCAGGGGCCACTTCCAATTCTCTTGCTCTTTCTACCACATCTGCAACTTGAACTCCTCAAAGTTATTCATGAGGGCTGGAATCAACTTCTTCCAAATTCTTGTGAATGTTGATATTTTGACCTCTTCCCATAGAATCACAAATGTTCTGAGGGAAGCTAAGAATGGAGAATCCTTGCTTTACTTACTGTGTTCTTGGCTGTGCAGAAGCTTTTTAGTTTGATCAGGTCCCAGTAGTGTATTTTTGAAGCTGCTTCAATTGCCCGGGGGGTCCTCCTCATAAAATACTCGCCCAGACCAATTTCCTCAAGGGTTTTCCCTGCACTCTCTTCTAGTATTTTTATAGTTTCGTGCCTTAAGTTTAAATCTTTAATCCAGTGAGAGTCTATCTTAGTTAATGGTGAAAGGTGTGGGTTCAGTTTCAGTCTTCTGCAGGTCGCCAGCCAGTTCACCCAGCACCTTTTGTTAAATAGGGAATCTTTTCCCCCACGGAATGTTTTTAATTGGCTTATCAAAGATCAAATAACGGTAAGTAGCTGGATTCATCTCTTAGTTCTCTATTCTGTTCCAGACATCTACTTCTCTGTTTTTGTGCCAGTACCATGCTGTTTTGATCACTATCGATTTGTAGTATAGTCTGAGGTCTGGTAGCATGATTCCTCCTGCTTTGTTTTTATTTCTGAGTAATGTCTTGGCTATTTGAGTTTTTTTTTTTTTTTTTGTAGAGACAGAGTCTCACTGTACCACCCTCGGTAGAGTGCCGTGGCGTCACACGGCTCACAGCAACCTCTAACTCTTGGGCTTACGCGATTCTCTTGCCTCAGCCTCCCGAGCAGCTGGGACTACAGGCGCCCGCCACAGCGCCCGGCTATTTTTTTTGGTTGCAGTTTGGCCGGGGCTGGGTTTGAACCCGCCACCCTCGGCATATGGGGCCGGCGCCCTACTCACTGAGCCACAGGCGCCGCCCCGGCTATTTGAGTTTTTTTCTGATTCCATATAAAACAAAGTATTGTTTTTTCAAGATCTTTAAAGTATGACAGTGGAGCTTTAATAGGGATTGCATTGAAATTATATATTGCTTTGGGTAGTATGGACATTTTTAACAATATTGATTCTTCCCAGCCATGAGCGTGGTATGTTTTTCCATTTGTTAACATTTTTAGTTATTTCTTTTCTTAGAGTTTCATAGTTCTCTTTATAGAGATCTTTCATGTCCTTTGTTAGATAAACTCTGAAATATTTTATCTTCTTTGGCACTACTGTGAATGGAATAGAGTCCTTAACTGTTTTTTCAGCTTGACTATTGTTGGTATATATAAAGGCTACCGATTTATGAATGTTGATTTTGTAACCTGAGATGCTGCTGTATTCCTTGATCACTTCTAAGAGTTTTATTGTAGAATCCCTGGCATTTTCCAGATATACAATCATATCATCTGTAAAGAGCGAAAGTGCAGGTTATGTCTCCAACAAAGGTTTAATAACCAGAATCCACAGAGAACTCAAACGTATAAGCAAGAAAAGAACAAACGGGCCGGGCGTGGTGGCTCACGCCTGTAGTCCCAGTGCTGTGGGAGGCCGAGGCAGGTGGATTGCCTGATCTCAGAGGTTCGAGAACAGTATGACCAGCAGTGAGCCAGAGCAAGACCCCATCTCTACTAACATCAAAAACAGCCAGACGTTGTGGAGGGTGTCTATAAATCCCAGCTACTGGGGAGGCAACGAGATAGAGCATCGCCAGAGGAAGCATTGAAAAAAAGAAGAAAGAAAATGAACAACAACAGAAAAAGAGTACTTCAAATAAAGAAGAATGATGAACAAGCAAGCTGAAAATAAAAATTAAAAAAATTAAAAAAAAAAAGAAAAGAACAAATGATCCCATCGCAGGCTGGGCAAGGGACTTGAAGAGAAACTTCTCTGAAGAAGACAGTCACGCAGCCTACAGACATACAAGAAAATGCTCATCATCTTTAATCATCAGAGAAATGCAAATCAAAACTACTTTGAGATATCATCTAACTCCAGTGAGACTAGCCTATATCACAAAATCCCAAGACCAGAGATGGTGGCGTGGATGTGGAGAAAAGGGAACACTTCTACACTGCTGGTGGGAATGCAAATTAATACATTCCTTTTGGAAAGATGTTTGGAGAACACTGAGAGATCTAAAAATAGATCTGCCATTCAATCCTATAATTCCTCTACTAGGCATATACCCAGAAGACCAAAAATCACATCATAACAAAGATATTTGTACCAGAATGTTTATTGTAGCCCAATTCATAATTGCTAAGTCATGGAAAAAGCCCAAGTGCCCATCAATCCACAAATTAATAATTAATAAATTGTGTTATATGTACACAATGGAATATTATGCAGCCTTAGAGAAAGATGGAGACTTTATCTCTTTCATGTTTACATGGATGGAGCTGGAACATATTCTTCTTAGTAAAGTATCTCAAGAATGGAAGAAAAAGTATCCAATGTACTCAGCCCTACTATGAAACTAATTTATGGCTTTCATATGAAAGCTATAACCCAGTTATAACCCAAGAATTGGGGGAAGTAGGAAAGGGGGGGAGGGAGGTGGGAGGTGGGCGGAGGGAGGGAGATTGGTGGGATTACACCTGCAGTGCATCTTACAAGGGTATATGTGAAACTTAGTAAATGTAGAATGTAAATGTCTTAACACAATAACTAAGAAAATTCCAGGAAGGCTATGTTAACCAGTGTGATGAAAATGTATCAAACGGTTTATAAAACCAGTGTATGGTGCCCCATGATCACATAAATGTACACAGCTATGATTTAATAAAAAAAAAAAATGGAAAATCCTTTCCAAAATGTTTTCAGTTTATTTTTCCCCTTATTTTTCACTATCAATGGGAGCTACATGCATAGCATTATAAAATGTATTTCTTAAATAAGACCTGAAATTTTGAAAGTACTCCCAGATCCACGGGCTGCAGAATGCGTGTTGTGTCCGTTCATCCCTGTGCATCTCTAGCTTTGCTTGACTGGCCAGGTGCATTGTTGATGACTGGTGATATCATTTAAAAACAATCCTTTTTTTACTGAGCAGGTCTCAACAGTGAGCTTAAAATATTTAGTAAACTGTGCTGTAACAGATGTGTAATCATTGAAACCTCATTGTTTCAGTGAGAGTGTGGGCAAAGTCAGTTTGGCATAATTTTTAAAATGTTCAGAATGATAAATGAGCTCTGGCTTTAACTTAAAATCACCAGCCGATTAGCCTTTTATAGGAGAGTCATTCTGACCCTGGAAGCTTTGAAACCAGGTATTAATTTCTCCAATCTACCTCAAAGTCCTAGATGGCATCTTCTCTCAATAGAAGGCTCTTTCTTTTCTTTCTTTTTTTTTTTTTTTTTTGCAGTTTTGGCCAGGGCCAGGCTTGAACCCGCCACCCCTAGTATATGGGGCTGGCGCCCTACTCCTTGAGCCACAGGTGCCACCCAGAAGGCTTTTTCATCTACATTGACAATCTGTTGTTCAGTATAGTCACTTTAATCAATAATCTTAGTGAGATCTTATGGGTCATTTGCTGTATCTTCTACATCAGCACCTGCTTCCTCACCTCAAACTTTTGTGTTATGGAGACAGCTTCTTACCTTGAACCTTATGACCAATGCCTGCTAGCTCCAAACTTTCCTGCTGCAGCTCCCCCAGCACATTGTACCCCATAAATGCATTAATGTATAAGTTATGATTTAATAAACAAATTAAGAGGAAAAAATGACAAAAAAGAAGAGAGTTAGGGCCTTTCTCTGGATTAGGTTTTGGCTTAAGTGAAGGTGGTGGCTGGTTTGATCCTCTGTTCAGACCACTCAGACTTTCTCCCTGTCAGCAATAAACCTCTTGTTTTTGTTATCATTCATGTATTCACAGGAGTAGCACTTTTAAGTTCTTTCAATAACTTTTCCTTTGCATTCACAACTTGTCTATTTGGTACAAGAGGCCTATCTCAGCTTTTATCATGCCTTCCTCACTAAGCTTAATCATTTCTAACTTATGTTTTAAAGTGAGGGATGTGTGATTGTTCATTTCACTTGAACACTTACAGGCTATTGTAGAGTTTTTAATTGATTTTACTTCAATATTGTTGTGTCTCAGAGAATAGGGAGGCCTGAGGTAAGGAAGAGGGATGTAGGAATGGCTGGTCTATGGGGCGATAAGAACACACACATGTTCAAGTTTACCATATTTATGAGTATTGTTTGTGGTGCTCCCCAAACAATAGTATGATGGCATTATCAGCAATATTGTCATGTTACAATAGAAACATCAAGGATCATTGATCACAGATTACCATAACAGATATAATAATAATGTACAAGTTTGAAATATCACAAGAATCATCCAAATGTGATGGAGAGACATGAGGTGAGCACATGCTGCTGTGAAAATGGCACCAGCAGACTCACCTGACATGGGGTCATCATGGACCTCAGTTCATAAAAGACGCAATATCTGCAAAGCATAATAAAGTGAAGCAGTGAAATGAGACATGTCTGTGAGTGTGTGTGTGCCTTCCTGTGAGTGTGAGTGTGTGTGTGCCTTCCTATGAAGGTGTGTACCTTCCTGTGAGTGTGTGTGCCTTCCTGTGAGTGTGAGTGTGTGTACCTTCCCGTGATGTGTGTGCCTTCCTATGAGTGTGAGTGTGTGCCTTCCTGTGAGTGTGAATGTGTGTATGTGCCTTCCTGTGAGTATAAGTGTGTGTGTGCCTTCCTGTGAGTGTGAGCGTGTCTACCTTCCTGTAAGTGTGTGTGCCTTCCTATGAGTGTGAGTGTGTGCCTTCCTATGAGGGTGTGTGCCTTCCTGTGAGTGTGTGTGCCTTCCTGTGAGTGTAAGTGTGCATGCCTTTGAAGTTGAGCATACATCTAAGAGATGTAGAATTGCTGGGTCAAAGACTATGCAAATTTCCATCTCTGACTTTTATCAATGAGGTTAGCCCTGTATATAAAGGGTTTAGGTGAGAATTTTGGGCCTCTATCTTAAGCCGATTATGCCATGTAGCATAACTGAAGCACAGAGTAAAATTTGTCATGTTCATTGTTTTTGAGGTCCTATACTATAGGGCATGTACATCAGGGGCAGGAAATTTGGCAGCATCGTAGAGTTCTGCCTGCCACATGCATTTTGTTCAATGACTAGGCAACTTTTCTAGAATTTCTGAAAAGTTTATTGTCTTTTCTCAGTTATCTCTGATTGTTCTGGGACCAGTTATTGGGTTTAACTTGATCTTTCTTTTTAATGTCTTCTTTCCCCAAGTCTTTTTTAATAAGGTCCACATTTGCTGTTGCTCCAGTTCCTCAAAAGGCCTTCCTTGAGTAGAAAGGCTGATGGGGACTCCATGTGGGCAGGATGCCCTGAGAGGAAGGGCTGTTGGAGGCTTCATAACATTTAATATGTGTAGATTACTAAAATTGCCAAAGAACGGGCAATTTAGAGACAATCCATACACTCTAAGCAAGTTTCATGTGGGGGCATCTTTTTATTCCCTCAGTATCTCTTGGTTAAGTGTGAAGATGCTATAACCTCAGCCATTAGCTTTCCCAGGAGAACATTCTTTGGGGAATAGTTTTTTTGCTTTATCTTTAATTAATTTAAAATTAAATACAACAATGAAAAAGAGATGTCAAGGTAATAATCTTCCTAAGTTACCCCAAAACTTCTGGCAAGGAAACTTGGATAAGGGACAGGGAGACATTCTTTGCCCTAAGCAGTCAATGACAACTCACAGTCAACTGATATAACAATTGATTCTATGTATCATTTATGATATATAATTTTTAAATTACTAATTGACAGGTGACAGATAGTTTGGAGTACTATCTTGAAGTCAAAATTTCCCGAACAATGTGCAAGAAAGCTTCAGGAGAAAATGAAAACTGCTTATTTCAAACAAATCCTCAAATGCAAAAGGTATGTGGCTGAGGCAAGTCAGGGTGGGGTGGGGTGGGGTGGGAAGGGTGGCGATGGCCCTCATTAGATTTGTGTACCAGAGAGGACCCTTAGGACCAATTTTGCTTTAGTTTTCTAGTTTTCCATGTTCTGTTCATATTCAGGATTGTAGATGGCCAGATTCCCCCCATCCCACCTACACACACAAGAAACACATGCACTTAGTGGCTAAAGCAAAATCAGTTCTAGTCTACATCTGGGCTGGGCTCTGCTGGAATGTTCTTCTACCCCCTGTGGTGTCTGCTGGGGCATTTACATTCCAGATAGCTGTTTTACCCACACATCCAGTACCTCAGCCGGGATGGCTGAGATGATTGGGGGCTTGCCAGACATCCTTCCATTCTGCTCAGGGACTCCCCCTGAGGCCAGCTGGTAGGGTGGTCAGTCATCCTGCTTTGTTCAGGCCTGAAGTGTTTTCTGGGATGTGGGCCTTTGAGTGCTGAAAGCATGGAAACCTCAGGCAAACCAAGAAGAGTTGGTCATTCTAAGCTTGGATGACCTCACAAGATGGCGCTCTCAAGGGCATTCAACTTCATACTGACAGTGGAGGAATTGGTGGCAGCCATGCTCATGTACTATATACCCCACAGGGTGTTGACCTGGTAGAAAACATGGCATGACTTCCCTCCACTGAAGTCCTTAAAAAGAGGGTTCCTCTCAGTGCCAGGGCCCCAAAAGTGTGTGACTGCTTTAGAGCAGGGTACATCTGAGTCCAACAGTTTGGCTGTTATGTGGAAGTGCTGGGCAGATTTGGGACAGTCCCAACATGAGTCCCGATGACCACATAGACTCCATGGAGCCTGATGTATACAATTTACTGCTTCTTCATGTCAGAGATGAGGTAACCTCAGCCAGGTTGGGGTGTCATTAGGCCTTGTGTCCAGGTAGGGACAGCTACAAGGGAGCCAATTCATCACAGAGGGGCCCACCTTAGTAAAAAATTCCCTTGCTCTTCACCTAGTTGATTAATAGGGATACATTTTAGATTTAAATTTAATCTTTTTAAGTGTACATAAATATTTTCTTTTTCTTTTCTTTTTTGGCCAGGGCTGGGTTTGAACCCACCACCTCCAGCATATGGGGCCGGCACCCTATTCCTTTGAGCCATAGGCACCAATATTTTCTAAAAGTGCATTCTCATTAAAGTGCAAATGATGAGTGGTGGCATGCCCCAGGGTCCCCTGGTGAAGTCCTAATCCTACCCCTGTCTAGGAGTTACCACTGTGATCATTTGAGTACCCTTAAGATAATTTCACTATAAATGTATATGAACTGATATAGCCTTTCTTCTTTTTCCTTGTTTATTTTTCTGATGCAACTTTCTTTTTTTGCATTTTCATGTTTGTCTTAGCAATCTTCTCATAGCAGTTGTGTTCAATTTTTATATTTCATACTTGACGCTGCATTGAAAGTCTCTATACATGTGTTTTTCTGCATTTTTTCACCCATTTGGTAAATACCTAAAGACATGCCTAGGCATAAATCATATCAGATTAGTGGTTGCCAAAAGTTACTAAAACATTCTCCAGTAAAAAGTATCTTCTTATTATACTGAATAATAGTAGACATCATTATAGGTGCCAAATGCAAGTAGGTGGCTACATCTAGAGAATGAATTTTTGTCATAAGCTACTAGAAATAGTTATGAATTAATTTTCCAAAAATTCAGTTAGATACTAAAAGTGATAAACCAAATATCCATGTGCCTAATACACAGGTTTTAAAAGTATTATTATTTTATCATATGAATTTTAAATATCTATTTCTTTTTAAAATTTTTTATTTATTTTTACAAATAAATTTTCTTACATATATTGAAGGTATATAACTATGGAATTCACAGAGATAGCACAATGGTTACCACAGTGAAGGAAATTAACATATCCATCATCTTACATTCTTACCCATTTTTTGGTTTGATTTGGTGGCATGAGCAGCTAAATTGAGTCATTTAACAGGAATTGTTCATCTTATATTTGCCACTTTGTGACTTCTGAACTACATTTCCCCGTGTCTTCCCTGACCTGGGTAACCACTATAAATAGTTGTGAATTAATATTCCAGAAATCCAGGTAGATTCAAAGAATGATATACCAAATACCCATGCTCATTACCACACAGAGTTCACAACACATTATCATCTTATTGCATTAATCTTAAATATCTATTTATTTCTTAGATTCCACATGTGAGATCATGTAATATTTTTTCATTCTGTATCTAGCTTATTTCTCTAAATATAATGTCCTCCAAGTTCATCCATGTTGTGCAAAGGGCAGAATCACCATTTAAAAGGCTGACTAATATTACTTTGTGTATCTATACCACAATTTATTTATTTATCTGTCCAGTGATGGACGATTGAGCTCTTTCTGTATCTTGGGCTTTTGTGAATAGCACTGCATTGAGTTTAAGAAAGCGTACAGATATTTTTCCAAGGTGGTGATGTTTTTCTAGAGCTGGTGCTGAGTTCTGTGGTAGTTCTATTTATAATTTCTTTGGGAACCTTCACACTGTTTTCCATAATGGCTGCACCAATTTACATTCCCACCAACAGCGACAAGGGCACCCTCTCTCCACACCTTCACCAGCATTTGATAGCTCTTGATTTTTTGATAATTGCCATCCTAATGGGTGGTATGAATTCAAAATATTTATTTTATAAGTGAATATTACATATCCATTCCATTCCTTCTCTTAAAAATTACTGATCTTCTAAAATTGGTGAGTAACATTCCTACCCATGTTTTAAAACTTTTATCTATGTACACAGAGTTTTGTATGTTTTTTAAAATTTATATAAATTTTGAAACTTGCTCTTTTTTTTTTCATTCAACAATATGTTTTGAGATGTATTCATGTTGGTACAATCTGCCATTATTTACTTAAGCCAAATGATTTCTTGGGCCAGTGGATGTATACAGAAATAAGCCAAAAATTATTTTCATTACTGTTAGTTAAACTATTGTATGACTACATGACATTGTATATAATCAGACCTTATTATGGACATTTCTGGCTGTTTTTAGTATTTCACTTTTAGCAACAATGCTGTGAGGGTCTGATGTGTGCTGACCATACCAAGGGATGGTGCAGGGTGGGACTGCTGTGCTGCACGGCATGTATGGCTCCTGTGCAGGGGTGGGAGTGCCACACTGCACAGCAGGTACAGCTCGCACCTTATACCTCACACAGCTCAGGGGTGGGAGTGCCACACTGCACAGTATGTACGGCTTGCATACATGTGACAGCTTCACGTTTACTCTCCAAAACGGTTAAAGCAACATGGCTCCACTCAGGGTTGTGTGCAGTTGTTCATTTCCCCACAGTCTTGCCATCACTCGGTGTTGAGAGTCTTTAAAGTTTCCAGTCTGATATATGTGAGAGGTTACCTCTCATCATTTTACTTTGCATTCCCTGATTTTCAACAAGGCGAGATGTTTTAATATTCGTAGCTTTTCACTTCGAGGACTTTCTGTTTAAGACCCCTGGAGCAATCAGATGCCCCTATCAGGAGCTGTGGCCTCAGGTGAGAGGAACAGAGCCAACCCTCTGCAACCCCTGACCTCACTCTCCTCCTGTTTCCTACTTTCCTGCTTTTGTTCCCCCTTGGCCCAACCCAAACTGGCATAGTCCATAGTGGTCACAGGGCAAGAGTGGCCCACTGGAGCAGCCCATGGAGGTCAGTCCTCCAAGACAGACCAGGTGGAGCCAGCAGATATACAGTTATGGACAGGCAAATGGAGCAGGCCCAGCACAGAGGCTGGGAGGAGCTGTGAGGTCAGCGTGAGTCCATTAGCTATCCATCTGATGCCTCACGTGAGAGGTGATTCTGGGTAGATTGGTGGAGATGCCTAATTAGATTCTGGATCCATGAAAGGTTCATTCAAAATTTGCTGAGGGATTGGACATAGAGTGTGAGAAGAGGAAACTCGAGGATGACTTTAGGTTTGAGGGGTTTCAAGGCAGCTTACTGTCATGACTTTCTCTTAGGATCTCACTGTCTATATTGAGTGCTTGGCATTTAACAAACCTTCATTGGCTCTCTGAGTCTACATGGAGATTTCCTTCCATTTCTGATCTTGCATGGGACTGTAGAACTCCTGCAGGTGGGACCTTACCTGTTTTCTTGGATTATTTATTAGGATTTAGAAAAGAAAGAGTAAACATCTGGTCTTGGAAAATAAATTTTTAAAACTTACTATTTTAAATAGCTATTGGCCTCATAAAATAAAATCCAATCATTTCCCAAACTCTAAAATTATGTGAGAACATCATATAACAAAACTATTTGATCTTACACTATGGTGCTTCCACGTATTATTTAGTTGATGCCTGAGAAATAATTATTTAAGAGTTTCCCCAAAATTTTTAGCTATTATAAACAGTGGTATAATGAATATTTATTTCTATTTGTGTATCTATCTGATTATTGTTTCCTTACACAGGCAAAGTTGTAAGAAATTGAATTACTCATCCAGTATTTTTTCACCTCTTAATAATCTTGATATATGGGCGGCGCCTGTGGCTCAAAGGAGGAGGGCACCAGTCCCATATGCTGGAGGTGGTGTGTTCAAACCCAGCCCCAGCCAAAAACTGCCAAAAGAAAAAAAAAAAAAAAAGAACAATCTTGATATACATCATTAAAATGCCTTCTATAAGATCTTGATCATTGGATTTTTCAGTTCCTCAGTTTTGGGACTGTTTTTCATTTACCTTGGCTGGTCCACAAGTTAAGCAACAAATCAGCTTTCTGATAAGCCCGATGCCCACTCTCTCCCTTTCCACCACTGCGAGGCTCCAGGAGCCCCCGACAGCCCCTCCTGCCTGGGTGCATCAAGGAGGTCTGGCTCAGCTCTGTGTGGGCCTCTGTCTCCTTCAGAGTATCCCACACCTTATACCTCACACGGGTCTGTGTGGGCCGCTGTCTCCTTCAGAGTATCCCACACCTTATACCTCACACGGGTCTGTGTGGGCCGCTGTCTCCTTCAGAGTATCCCACACCTTATACCTCACACGGGTCTGTGTGGGCCGCTGTCTCCTTCAGAGTATCCCACACCTTGTACCTCACACGGGTCTGTGTGGGCCGCTGTCTCCTTCAGAGTATCCCACACCTTGTACCTCACACGGGTCTGTGTGGGCCGCTGTCTCCTTCAGAGTATCCCACACCTTACACCTCACACGGGTCTGTGTGGGCCGCTGTCTCCTTCAGAGTATCCCACACCTTACACCTCACACGGGTCTGTGTGGGCCGCTGTCTCCTTCAGAGTATCCCACACCTTACACCTCACACGGGTCTGTGTGGGCCGCTGTCTCCTTCAGAGTATCCCACACCTTGTACCTCACACGGGTCTGTGTGGGCCGCTGTCTCCTTCAGAGTATCCCACACCTTGTACCTCACACGGGTCTGTGTGGGCCGCTGTCTCCTTCAGAGTATCCCACACCTTGTACCTCACACGGGTCTGTGTGGGCCGCTGTCTCCTTCAGAGTATCCCACACCTTACACCTCACACGGGTCTGTGTGGGCCGCTGTCTCCTTCAGAGTATCCCACACCTTATACCTCACACGGGTCTGTGTGGGCCGCTGTCTCCTTCAGAGTATCCCACACCTTATACCTCACACGGGTCTGTGTGGGCCGCTGTCTCCTTCAGAGTATCCCATACCTTATACCTTACAAGTTTCACCTCTATTCAGTGTGCTCGTTCACATTCACATCGATGTCGTGGAGGTATTCTGACTTTATTTTTTTATTCTAACTGAATAATAATTTTAAGAGAAAGAGAATAATAATTTTAAGAGAACAAGCGAAGGAAAGCAATGTGCTCGCTCTTATGCTGTGGGCCTGAAGCCCTACTTCTTCTGTAGGACTCTGGGGTGAGATCCATGTCCTTCTTGCCCACTCTCCAGCAGCAAGCTTTCCTTCTCGGCTGCTGGCCATGTGTGATCTGCTTCCCTCCCTGAGGCATGCAGACCCTTGTACTGCTGGGGTCCTGCTCTTTCCCTGTATGTAGTATGGGGTCTCCATGGGCTAGGGGTGGTGGGGCTAAGTGAGCTCCAGAGCTGGAGATGGAGTTTCCCAGGGATGACCAGTTCCTAAGCTCTAACCCTGCTGTCTGCAAGTGAAGGCTGCGTTGTCCATGACAGCTCAGGTCACATCAGGGAGAGCTGAGGCAGATCCACGGTGAATGGGCCACTCCCCTGCCGTCATGTCCTAGGTGGGGGAACTCAGCACCTTAAAAACCTGAGACCTGAAAACAAAAACGTCTATTATTTTTTCATTTTTCTCTTATACTGTGTACAAGCTAATTATTACTTTTGTCTCTTTTAGATGATTTTTTGCACCTTTATTGTTAGATCCAAACCATGGAAGTTTGAACTCACTGTCCTGAGGAAACAGTGCAGAGATATCTAGCCATCTCCTACCGCATTCTGCCACACTCACTTCCATTTTAAAGAAGCAAAGACACTCACAAGAAATTTGAACAACACAGTTGACCCACTGACTTCCTTTTTGTGGCCTTTCTACTTTTTTGTGTTCTTCAGGGGCTGATACTGAGAATGTGTGGTGTGTTTAACAGCATTGGCAGCCTCTTCTAGCCAGTGACTTCACTTACTAGCATGAACAACCTGCTACCAATAAATGGAAGCAGTTTCTACACCTCAGCAGACTCTGAGTGCAAATTCCTTTTTGCTGACAGTTCTTTCTGAATAACTGACCAGAGGACCCAGCCTTCAGTCACATCCAGTATCTGGGAACTTCCTGTAAGGCTCCAAGGTCCAGCTGCCTGTTCTCCCATGGATTTCCATAGACACCTCCCTTCCCTGCCCTGAGAAGACACAGACCATAGGGTTAGAAACAGCTGGTTTTAAACTCCAGATGCAAGAGACAGTTGGGCCATTTGGAGATTAATGTTGGTTTTGAAAAAATACATGGAGAGAGGGCTCCATCTGTGTGTGTGTCACAAGTATGTTCATGGTTGGGTGTGCCAAACTAACACTGCATGAGAAATTACCCAACCACTTAATGGCTGAAGCAAATTATTTACACATCTCATGGGGCTCTGACGAGACCACGAGGCCACATACACACTGACCACACAGCCATTATCTGAAGGCTTGATTGGCGCTGGAAAACTCCCTTCTAAGGATGCTCCCTCGAGTGGCACAGGCTGGCTGCTCTACACTTGGGCCTCTGCGCAGGGCTACCTATGAATGGGTGTGGTGTTTGATGCCCTCTAGGTTGGGTTCCAAGAGACTGAGGCAGAAGCCACACACCCTTTGTGACTTAGCTTCAGATGTTACACACCACCTTCTCTTCCCCATGCTGGTGGTCACCCCACCAGCCCTGGTTCAGTGTGGGAGAGGACTATACACAGTCCACTACAGTACATGTGTGCATGTGTGTACATGCACGTGTATATGATGTGTGTGATGTGTATGTGTGTGAATGTACATGGTGTGTGATGCATGTGCGAAGCATGTGCATGTGTGATGAGTGTACACATGATGTGTGTGCATATGTGATGCATGTGTGTGTTGCATGCATGTGTGATGAATGCATGTGTAATGTGTGTGCATGTGGTGAATGCATGTGTGATGTGTGTGCATGTGTGATGAATACATGTGTGATGTGTGTATGTGTGATGAGTGTGCATGTATGATGTGTGTGCATGTGTGATGTGTGCACATGTATGATGAGTGCATGTGTGATGTGTGTGCATATGTGATGAATGTATATGTTGTATGTATGTGTATGTGGCAAACGCACATGTGTGGACACACTGAGACGATGAAGGTGGATAACCTGATCATAAAGATGCACTTTTTGACACTAGATACAGAGACAGCAGCACTGGTGCAGGTAGAGGCCAGGTGACAATATGACCTATTTGTCTGGAATACCTGTTGTTTGGTTTAAGCCACCCAGATTAACTGCCTTGTCTACCCCCATCCTGTGTGCTCAAGAGCCATGGGGACTCAGCTAGAGCAGATTTTGCTACATTCCCTGCCTCAGCCCCTGGCTTTCTGTGCTGCCCCTGCCACACCTCGGGCTACACCTCCGTGCTTGGTGGCCAGCCCTGCCTGGTCCTGTGAGCACCGCAAAGAAGAGGTCCAGAAATATGGTGGCCGAGTAACAGCTTCCCTGCAACTGGGCACCGTGAGTCTGGGGAGATAAGACTCCAGACATCTCTGGCTGGAGGGATCTGCCTATAATCATCCCTCTGAGGATACAGGGAGTCAGCAAGGGACTTCTGGACCCCAAGAGGAGGACAAAAACAGTGGGAAACTGGCAAGTGGTTGCGTGTGTTCGATTGACCTAATCACGCTGGCAACTGTAAGTACAAGCAGCAGTGAGACTGCAAACTGGAAAGGCCTTACCTGTGAACTGTTTTGGTGTTTTTGGACTTGGCACTCAGGTGAACAGCCTTGGGGAGAGCTTGAGCAGGAGTGCAGAGAACTTTGGGCATTGTCTGGGGCCCCAGACAGAGCCACTGAGCTGGAGTGCAGGGAGCCATTGTGTGAGAGAACTGTCCCCGCAAGCTCTGCCCTCAGGGTCCCAGAGCAAGGATCAGGCGGGACCTAGTAACCTAGTGACTGAGCAGCCTAATGGCGAGGACTGAGCTGCCTTACAACCTTAACCCTTAGGGGCAGAGTGAGATGGTTTTGGCACACTGGAGGCTTGGGCTGTTGCCCTGGGTAGAGTGCTGTGGTGTCACATCTCATAGCAACCTCAAATTCCTGGGCTTGGCACTGCTTGGACCTCCACATGATCTGTGCCGTGACCCCGCACCAACCGGGCCTCCGCATGCCCTGACTAGGAACTGCAGGAGCCGTGCAACCCTGCATCATCCCTCCTGTGTCCTCCCAGCCTCCACACTGGCCTGGTTATCTGGCCAGGAATACTGGTAGCCACGTTCCCTCTGGAGCCCTCCCTGCCTCTACGCAGAGCCCTTCTCCTGGCCAGAGACTGCTGGAGCTTGGGCTCTCTGTGCCAAAGTCACTGGGTGCCAGGCACTGGGTGCCAGGCACTGGGTGCCAGGCACTCCCAGGCGCTATTGCTGGATCCGGGTGTGTCACACGCTGGAGCTGCTTCCACAACCAGATCTCCCTAGCCAGAGCAGCCCCAGAGGAACTACACAGGGTCACTTCCTACAAAGATCAAGCAACAATAGAGTGATCCCGCTGGGATCTAATGTTGGAGAGACTCCTCCCCAACTCTGAGGACGGCCAGAAGCAATGGTGAAAAACAATCATGAGGCGAAATCAACAGAAAAACTCTGGCAATATGAATAATCAGAGTAGATCAACACCCCCAAGGATCAGTGGGGCAGACACAGCACAAGATCCCATGCACAAACAAATAGCTGAGATGTCAGAAATCAAATTCAGAATCTGGATAGCAAATAAGATTGAATTAGAACTCCAAGCAGTAACCCAAAAGATATCTCAAGAATTCAATGAATTCAAAGATTTTGACACATTGAGACAAGAAGTTGCATCCCTCAAAGGTCTGAGAAACACAGTAGAATCCCTCAGCAACAGAATGGAACAAGCAGAAGAAAGGATTTCTGACATTGAAGACAAAGTTTTTGAATGCTCCCGAACTCTCAAAGAGGATGAGAAATGGAGGACAAAAACAGATCACTGTCTCAGAGAGCTCTGGGATAATTCGAAGAAAACTAATATTTGTTTTATAGGGATCCCCAAAAGCGACAAAGTGGCTTCACAAGGCACAGAGTCTCTTTTCCATGAGATTAAGAAGGAGAACTTTCCAGACATGGCAAGAGATTCTGAAATTCAGATAGCAGTTTCAGAACTCCAGTATGTTTCAACCTGAATAAGACATCACCCAGACACATCATTATCAATTTCACTAAAGTTAATATGAAGGAGAAAATTCTGAAAGCTGCCAGACAAAAGAAAACCATTACCTACAAGGGGAAGAATATTAGAATAACTGCAGATCTATCTGCTGAAACCTTTCAAGCTAGAAGAGGATGTTCATTGACTTTTAATCTCCTAAAACAAAATAACTTTCAATCCAGGATCCTATACCCAGCTAAACTGAGTTTCATTTATGATGGAGAAATTAAATACTTCAATGACATTCACATGTTGAAGAAATTTGCCATAACTAAAGCAGCTCTCCAGGATATTCTCAGACCTATCCTCCATAAAGACCAGCGTAATCCTCCACCACAAAAGTAAACTCACCCAGAAAATTTTGATCAAATTTCAACTTCCACAGTCGCAAAAGGATTAAAAATGTCCACCGGACTCTCCAAAGGCTTATCAATATTCTCGATTAATGTGAATGGTTTAAACGGTCCTCTAAAGAGGCACAGGTTGGCTGACTGGATACAAAAACTCAAGCCAGATATCTGCTGCATACAAGAATCGCATCTTACATTAAAAGACAAATATAGACTCAAGGTGAAGGGATGGTCATCTATATTCCAGGCAAATGGAAAGCAGAAAAAAGCAGGCATTGCAATCCTGTTCGCAGACGCAATAGGCATTAAACCAACCAAAATAATTAAGGATACGGATGGAAACTTCATATTTGTTAAAGGTTATACTCAATATAATGAGATCTCTATTATTAATATTTATGCACCCAACCACAACGCACCTCAATTTATAAGAGAAACTCTAACAGACATGAGCAACTCGTATTCCTCCACTTCCATAGTAGTTGGAGATTTTAACACCCCTTTAACTGTGCTGGATAGATCCTCCAAAAAGAAGCTAAGCAAAGAAATCTTAGATTTAAACTCAACAATTCAACATCTGGACTTAACAGACATCTACAGAACATTTCATCCCAACAGAACTGAATACACATTCTTCTCATCAGCCCACGGAACATACTCCAAAATCGACCACATCCTAGACCACAAATCTAACCTCAGCAAATTTAAAAAAATAGAAATTTTTCCTTGCATCTTCTCAGACCATCATGGAATAAAAGTTGAACTCAATAACAATAGGAACCTGCATACCCATACAAAAACATGGAAGCTAAACAACCTTATGCTGAAGGATAGATGGGTTATAGATGAGATTAAGAAGGAAATCACCAAATTTTTGGAACAAAACAACAATCAAGACATGAATTACCAGAACCACTGGGATACTGCAAAGGCAGTCCTAAGAGGTAAATTTATAGCACTGCAAGCCTTCCTCAAGAAAACGGAAAGAGAGGAAGTTAATAACTTAATGGGACATCTCAAGCAATTGGAGAAGGAAGAACACTCCAACCCCAAACCCAGAAGAAGAAAAGAAATAACCAAAATTAGAGCAGAACTAAATGAAATTGAAAACAAAAGAATTATACAACAGATCAATAATCCAAAAGTTGGTTTTTAGAAAATATCAATAAAATGCATAAACCTTTGGCTAACCTAACCAGGAAAAAAAGAGTAAAATCTCTAATTTCATCAATCAGAAATGGTAAAGATGAAATAACAACAGACCCCTCAGAAATTCAAATAATCCTTAATGAATACTACAAGAAACTCTACTCTCAGAAATATGAAAATCTGAAAGAAATCAACCAATACTTGGAAGTATACCACCTACCAAGACTTAGCCAGAATGAAGTGGAAATGTTGTACAGGCCTACATCAAGTTCTGAAATAGCATAAACTATACAAAATCTCCTAAAAAGAAAGCCCAGGACCAGATGGCTTTACTTCAGGATTCTACCAAACCTTTAAAGAATAACTAGTACCTATACTACTAAACCTCTTTCAAAATATAGAAAAAGAAGGAAAATTACCCAACACATTCTCCGAAGCAAACATCACCTTGATCCTCAAACCAGAGAAAGACCCAACAAGAAAATAAAATTATAGACCAATATCACTAATGAATATTGATGCTAACATACTCAATAAGATCGTAACAAACAGAATCCAACAACACATCAAAAAAATTATACACCATGACCAAGTGGGATTTATCCCAGGGTTTCAAGGCTGGTTCAATATACGTAAATTTATAAATGTAATTCAACACATAAACAAACTAAAAAATAAGGACCATATGATTCTTTCAATTGATGCAGAAAAAGCTTTTGATAATATCCAGCATCCCTTCATGATCAGAACACTTAAATTGGTATAGAAGGGACATTTCTTAAACTAATAGAGGCTATCTACAGCAAACCCACAGCCAATATCCTATTGAATGGAGTTAAATTGAAATCATTTCCACTTAGATCAGGAACCAGGCAAGGTTGCCCATTGTCTCCATTGCTCTTTAACATTGTAATGGACGTTTTAGCCACCGCAATTAGGGAAGAAAAGGCGATCAAGCGTATCCACATAGGGTCAGAAGAGATCAAACTTTCACTCTTCCCAGATGATATGATCATATATCTGGAAAACACTAGGGATTCTACTACAAAACTTTTAGAAGTGATCAAGGAATAGAGCAATGTCTCAGACTACAAAATCAACACCCATAAATCTGTAGCCTGTATATATACCAACATTAACCAAGGTGAAAAAACAGTCATGGACTCTATTCCTTTCACAGTAGTGCCAAAGAAGATGAAATATTTGGGAGTATACCTAACAAAGGACGTGAAAGTTCTCTACAAAGAGAACTATGAAACTTTAAGAAAACAAATAGCTGAAGATGTTAACAAATGGAAAAACATACCATGCTCATGGCTAGGAAGAATCAACATTGTTAAAATGTCCATACTACCCAAAGCAACATATAATTGTAATGCAATTCCTATTAAAGCTCCATTGCCATATTTGAAAGATCTTGAAAAAATAATACTTAGTTTTATATGGAATCAGAAAAAAACTCGAATAGCCAAAACATTACTCAGCAATAAAAACAAAGCAGGAGGAATCACACTACCAGACTTAAGACGGTACTATAAATCAATAGTGATCAAAACGTCATGGTACTGGCACAAAAGCAGAGAAGTAGATGTCTGGAACAGAATAGAGAACCAAGAGATGATTTACTGTTATCTGGTCTTTGAGAAGCCAATTAAAAACTTTCAGTGGGGAAAAGATTCCCTATTTAACAAATGGTGCTGGGTGAACTGGCTGGCAACCTGTAGAAGATTGAAACTGGACCCACACCTTTCACCATTAACTAAGATAGACTCTCAGTGGATAAAAGATTTAAACTTAAGACCTGAAACTATAAAAATACTTGAAGAAAGTGCAGGGAAAACTCTTGAAGGAATCGGCCTGGGTGAATATTTTATGAGGAGAACTCCCCAGGCAATTGAAGCAGTATCAAAAATACACTACTGGGACCTGATCAAACTAAAAAGCTTCTGCACAGCCAAGAACATAGTGAGTAAAGCAAGCAGACAGCCCTCATAATGGGAGCTAATATTTGCAGGTTATACCTCCGATAAAGGTCTAATAACCAGAATTAACAGAGAACTCAAACGTATTAGCAAGAAAAGAACATGTGATCCCATCTCAGGGAGGGAAAGGGACTTGAAGAGAAACTTCTCTAAATAAGACAGATGCACAATCTGCAAACACATGAAAAAAAGCTCATCATCCTTAATCATCAGAGAAATGCATATCAAAACTACTTTGAGATATCACCTAACCCCAGTAAGAGTAGCCCACATAACAAAATCCCAAAACCAGAGATGTTGGCATGGATGTGGAGAAAAGGGCACACTTCTACACTACTGGTGGGAATGCACACTAATACGTTCCTTCTGGAAGGATGTTTGGAGAATACTTAGAGACCTAAAAATAGACTGCCATTTGATCCTATAATTTCTTTACTAGGTATATACCCAGAAGACCAAAAATCACCATATAAAAAAGACATCTGTACCAGAATGTTTATTGCAGCCCAATTCATAATTGTTAAGTCATGGAAGAAGCCCAAGTGTCCATCAACCCACGAATGGACTAGCAAATTGTGGTACATGTATACCATGGAATATTATGCAGCCTTAAAGAAAGATGGAGACTTTACCTCTTTCATGTTTACATGGATGGAGCTGGAACATATTCTTCTTAGCAAAGTATTTCAGGAGTGGAAGAAAAAGTATCCCATGTACTCAGCTCTATTATGAAGCTAAATTATAGCTTTCACATGAAGGCTATAACCCAATTATAGCACAGGACTATGGGGAAAGGGCCAAGGAAGAGGGAGCGAGGGGGGAGGTTTTGGTGGAGGGAGGGTAATGGGTGGGTCCACACCTATGGTGCATCTTAGAATGGGTACAGGCAAAACTTACTAAATGCAGAATACAAATGCCTATACACAGTAACTAAGAAAATGCCATGAAGGCTACATTGAACAGTTTGATGAGACTATTTCAGATTGTATATGAAACCCACACGTTGTACCCCTTGATTGCACTAATGTACACAGTTATGACTTAACAATAAAAATAAATAAATTAAAAAAAAAGAAGGGGTCCAATGCCAGGGGGGCCCAATGCCAGGATGGATCTGTGGTGTTCACACCTGGGTGCTCTTTTCCATCTTGCCTATAATACCTGTTGTTTGGTTTCAGCCACCCAGACTGACTGCCCACATCTAAGGTCAGCTGGGTTCCTCCAGCCACACATTGGACCAGGTCTCACTCTTCACAGTGCCTGGCTCCTGTAGACCCACCAAGGCAGATGCAGAGTGAGGTGGATAGGATCAAGACAGTTCCATCGATACCTGAATGTTCTGAGTTTTATTGACCTACTGTTGCCTATGTTTTTGTGTGAGCATGGGGGGAACTAGAATGTGTGGATATGGGCTTCTGTGCCACCCCAGTGCCGGCTCCTTCTCTAGCCAAGGTACAAGGCATGGGGGGCGGGGGGAATGCAGCCAAGGTTCTTGCTCTTCAGATGACAACATGGATGATGGTGTATTGACTTTGCCACCATGAAATTCATTTTCCTTGGCTTTTGAATAATTTTGGAAAAGGAAAAAGAGAGGCCAGTATCAAAAACTCACCTTACAAAGCAGGGAATGTTCCTGCTATGGATTGAATGTTCCCCCTCCAAAATCCAGGTGTTGTCAGTGTGATGGACTTAAGAGGTGGGGTTTTTAGGCAATGACTAGGCCATCAGGGCTTCTCCCTCTTGGGTAAGATCAAGGCCTTTATGGCAGGGGCTGCATGCAGCCCTCCTGCTCAGCTCACCCTCTGCCCTCTGCTTGTGAGGACACAGCAGGAAGCCCCTTACCAAATACCAGCACCTTGCTCTTGGTCTTCCCAGGCTTTAGCTCTGAGAAATGAATTTCTGCTCTTTACAAATTACCACATCTGTTGACTCAGCTTTTTTTCCTGGGCTCATCAAGATCCAAATGGTTGCTCATTTGCAACCATTCATGGAGAGCTGGGTAGACACTGCCATCTGCGTGATAACAGTCTGGAGACAGAGGATGCAAGCTGCTTGCCATCCCCAAGGGTGTCCAAGAGAGATCTCAGTTTTGGACCTAAAGTGGAGGTCTAGAATGAGTGGTCCCAGTGCCTGCACCCTGGCAGTCCTCTCCCTCTCCACCCCTCCCCAGCCCACCTGCCCTTCCTCTGCCTCAGGACAGAGACCTACCCCCACCGTGCCATACTCCTTGTCCCTGTTACTCTGTGTTCACTTTTATATATTCAATGTGCCAGGGCTGTGTCCCAGCCCCGACCTTCCAGGAAAGATGAGGAAAGTGTCTACATGTGTTCCTAGCAAAAGAGGAAGTGGCCACTGTGGAGAATAAGGGAGTGTGTGTAGAGAGTATTTTGGAACAAAATTATATGTAGTATTTTCTTCTACTGTTTTGTTTGATTTCATTTGCAACCATTCATGGAGAGCTGGGTAGACACTGCCATCTGCGTGATAACAGTCTGGAGACAGAGGATGCAAGGTTAGGAGCTAAGAGGGCACAGAGCTGAATTAAAACTGTTGTTTCTGGAGAATGAGGGCACTCATGACCCTGCTACAATCTGTGCTCCTTTTTCTTTCTGGATTGGGGACCAGTGATGCTCCTGACCAGGCATTCCCAGCACGTCTCTGGCCTCAGCCTCAGAGGTCTCACAAGAACCACCTTGTGACCATGCCCAGCACTTACAGACCTGGTCCTCTGACTCTTCCACACAGCTTTCTGAGGGGAGAGGTGCAGCTGCTGCTCAGATCAGGCACAGATGCACAGGGCAAGGTGGGAGAGATCTTCCCCAGGGACAAGTCCCTTAATGTCAGACCTCCTCCTCACCTCCCGGTCTCGGCACTGGGTGATGCATGCTGACCCTAGACCCTGGACATACAGAGGGGATCAACACAAGCCCCAGAAAATGTGACACCCCTTTGGGGGTGTGTGGAGAACTGATAAAGACCCACATGTGACAACTGAGTCAGGCAGGGATCAGAGCATCAGATGGGCTCCCCTGTCACTTCGAGAGGAAGGGCTCTGCTCCCACAGGGTCTCAGTCTGGGGTTCCCCAGTGGGCTGAACCTCAGGAGACCCCATCCTCAGGTGTGGTGGTTGAGTGGAATGAGTGAATGACTCTCTGGAAGACACGTGTTGGAACCCAAGTTGGTAAAGGGCTCCCTGAGCTCTTGTCTGCTGGGTCATGGTCAACAGAAGACCGACGGTGGGGCAGACAGGACAGGTTGGGGCAAGTCAAAGCAAGAATCTGCTCACATCTGGACAAGGCAGGGCGGGGCTCTGAGGACTCCAGAGTCTAAGACAGGGGCAAAGAGAAGAAGCTGTGCCCACCTCAGCACTGGGGGCCTACAGGGAGACCCTGACCTGACTCTCCCTTAGCTTTGCCGGGAATGATGGATCTGGGGCTCACCCACCCCCTGTCTCTATGGTGGACATGCTCCAAGGTAATGTTCTAAACATACCGTCTGTCTTGATCTGATTCTCTCATCAGCTGAGCTAGAAACCCAGGCTGATGAGTGATGAGTATATTTGAAGATGATACCAGGAGACATAAAGGAGAAAGGGGAAAAAATATCAACTTTCCTATTAACAGTGGTCATTGCAGTCCACAGGGCTCATCCTGTTGGGGAACCTCAGGGTACCCTGGGGTGGGGACACTTTCTGCCTTCCTCCTAGTGGTGAAGTGTGACCCACAGACCTGGCCTCTCCCATGCCTGGGGGGGCTGCCTGCTCTGCTGAAAAAGCTCTACATACACAGAAGCCCAAGCCATTCTGGGGAAGGTACAAGTGCTTGTGCTGGGAGTGAAGGTTGGTGGGACTCAGGGTTCCACCAGAGGGCTCTGAGGGCAGGGCAAACTGGGCCCGAGGGCTGAGTGCACCCCCCCACTCACCAGCTAGTATAAACAAGGTCTCATTGGAACGCAACCACTTACTGTTCTTACATTGTCCATGGCTGTGCTCAATATACACAGGCAATATTGAGCAGTTGAGAAAGAGACCACATGGCCCACAAAGGCCAAATGGTCTTTAGGTCTTTACAGAAAGTGCCATGAATGCTGGTCGGGGAGCCTGGGGTGTCAGTACCTGCTGGGACTCCAGTGCGTCTCAAACTGATTGTGCACAGAGGTCCTGCAGATTCGTGAAAACACACATGTGGCGCAAGGAGGCCTGGAGCCCTGGCCTGCTCTGTCAGGCACATCTGTGCTCTGGGAAGCCACGGTTATTATAGCTCTGGACTTGGCACCAACACTGGGAGCTGGGACAGCAGCTCAGATGCCACCCGGACCCAGCTTAGGAGGAACAAGGGGGACGAGGACCACATCCTGACCAAGCCCATGAGGCCACGCAGCTAAGCCACTCCACCAAACTGCCCAGCACCCCCAACCAGGCACACAAAACTTTTTAAAATGCTAGTCTTTAAGATCTATTCTGCATGAAGAACTTGGACAGCAAAGAGTTTCTTTTAGAAAGAATACCTGGGTATGAACTGCTAACATCTAGAAAATAATAGCAAACAAGCACAGAGCTGCTGTGCCACTGCAGAGACACCTCGAGGGGACAGCTGTGTCCACAGAAGGAGAGAACATCATGTGCCCTGGCATGTGGGAGTGTCTCACTCAGGGGAACCCCTCTGAGCAGGTCTTGTTCAGGAGCTCGAACCGGGTGAGCCAGGGCTGGATGCTGACGGTGAAGAAACAGATGAAGGTCTGGAGGAAACAAGCACAGGGTCCATCTCAATTTTTCCTGTTCCTGGGTGCTCTAGGTGTGCCTCCCCCCCACTCTGTGTAAGCCCAGAGCTGTTACTAACCTCCACTGTGACCTGGGGCTCCTTCCTGACCCAGGAGCACCTATGTCCAGCCCCTTCCCCAGCCAGTGGCCTCTAGGGGAACCCTATGTTGTCTGGTGTGACCCTGCCCTCATGAGCAGCATAGAGATGCTTCCTTCCTCTGATGAGGGGATCTACTGAACCCCAGGTGTGGCCTCCAGTGTTGGACTTCACAATGCCCAGCACTGCCACTCAGCAGGTCGCAGCAGAGACAAGGCGGTGGGACCTCTCCTCACCCTCTACTCCTCTCAGGGTCTGGGTCACTGCAGGGGGAGCCTGAGAACATCAGCAGGTCAAGGTGAGGCCCAACCCCTACCAGGCTTCTCCAGAAGACTGGAAAGAGGAGATAATGAGGACCAGAGAGAGAAAATCTTCTACCAGGTCTAACAGGACCCTGGAGGACAGAAGCAGTCTGAAGGCCATGTGCCCTGGGTGTAGGCAGCTGTAGTGGTGTGAGGGGTAGAGTCTGAGGACTGGCCAGGGACTGCAAGAGGATCCCTGAGCTGTCTGTCCGATAGGGTCCCCGCTAAGGCACAGGCTGGGCGGCCTGGCAGAGCTGCTGAGGCTCCTCCTCCACACCCCCAAGGAAAAGTCTTCTCCGCTTCTTTCAGGCCCCCACCCTGCCTCCGTGCAACCCCCGCAGCTGCGTAAGTGTGGGAAGCTGGTGTCCAGTCTTACGTTGTTCAGTTCTGGCCTTTCTTGAAAGGGGCAGTTGTCAATGTCATCCTCAAATTTCCCACACTTGGTTCGGCCCAACAGCAGGTTCATGGAGAACGCTATACTCTCAATCCACTGTTGGAAAAAAAAGAATATTTCTTGAATGCCTTTAGTAACCACTAGTGTAAATGCCACTGGGGTAAGAAGAGGCAGAAACACTCTGCTCTATTTGGAAGCTGTCCCTGGAGGAAAAACCCAGGGGACCTTCTCTGGATTGGGGTGTTAAGGGCAAAGAGCAGGTGGTCATGGTGGGTCCTGGGAGACACAGGCTGTGTCACTGATGTGAACACAACCCCCAGCTCCAGCCCATACCCTCAATAGGGACTGGCCAGGGACTGGACACCACGCGGCAGCAGAACCTGCCAGTGTGCTGCAATGTCCACAGAGGCTGAAGCTCTGTATAGGGTGGGGTCCCTCTGCCCTCCTTTCAGGGTGTCGGTGGCAAGGGAGGAAGAGCAAAGTCCCCCACCCACCCTGGGACGGTGAGGACAGGAGTCAGGTGATAGAGGCTTCTTATTGCTCCTGAATCCTTAGTTCTCTCTCTCTGTTTCTCTAATTTTTAATTTTTATGTCCTTTAATTACTTCTAAGTGTATCAATACAGTCATTTTCTCTTTTGCTTACTTGGAAACTTCATGTCCTTAGTAGCCCTTATTCTGAAGTCATTCTTCAGTTGAATGATATAAAAATCATAGAGATTGAGTAGACATTGACTCAATTGAAAAAAATAAACTAATGTACATTTTTCATAAAAACTGAAACTATTAGTGGTTTGATTCGGTTCTATTTTACCCACACGAACTACAGATGGTGAATCAAGAGTCCTTGCGAAGACCTGCCCCTGCCCCAGCACCCAGCCCCTCTCTCAGCTCCTCCGGCAGGACCTGTGGGAGGTCCTTCTCACCAACCTTATCTTTCCTGGAGTCCAGCACTTGCAATAGCCGATAGGCGTGCGAGTCCTTGCTCTGCATGTTGAATATGTGCAGGGCATACTCCACCGTGAAGGGCAGGTACCTGTCAATGGGGTCCTGCTCATTCCTGCTCTCCTCTGTGTTGAAAGGCCAGGGCTGGGTCGGCAGGACCTGAAAGCCTGAGACAAGCAGCAGCAGCGCCCAGGGCAGCGCCCTCGTCCAGGGCAGACAGGACATGGCGCAGGTGCAGCCCTGGCTTTGTTCTTCCTGGCACGACTCTCACAGGAGCTACTAGGCTCAGGTCTGGCCCTCACACTTACTTGCTCAGGCACAAGCTCCTCCCTCTGGTCCTCATCTCAGCCATCACCCTGTCCCTCCCACACGTGGTCTCGCCTCCTCCAGACAAAGCTGCTTCTATCATCTCCTGTGCAGGGGAAGAAGCACCAGCGGGGTGGGAAGGACCAGCAGTGTGGGGGAGGGGTCCCCAACACCTCAGGGAGCGAGAGGAGGGATTTATGTGGGGGCTGAAGACTCCAACCCTGAAGAGGGCGCAGAGTGCAGCAGGTGTCAGTGGAGGGTCCCTGGACACCGGTGGGGGAGGGCATGGAGACAGCATGGGCCAAGTGCCAGAGCACGTGCCATGTGTGTGCAGAGGCCGGCTGCAGGGCTCCAGGGACAGGTCCACACCCTGGTCCAAGCCTCACCTGCTGAGGCCTGAATGTCTGGTCTAGGGGTGACAGCTGCTCTTGGGTGTCATTGGCCTATTCCTTTCTGGGCCTGTTCCCTGGGCTTAGCAGCCTCAGGACAGAAACTTGAGAAAGACAAGTAGTTGGTGTCACCTAGAGTCACCCACTGGGGGTACAAGGGTTGGCAAAGCTGGAGGATTATCCTGGGGCCCCACATTGGTGGGAAGAGTCAGGGTGCAGGAGGGGGTTGGATAGAAGAGACACCAGGGTCCCTTTCTCCCAGGTCCAGCTGGGGCAGCGTAGCCTGTGCTGAGTTTTGACTGTGGAATGACAATGGCTGAGGAGGCCCAGGCCCAGGGGACTGCCATGAGCTGGTGCCCACTATCCTTTCCCAGGCCTGCAGGGTAGAGGGTAGAGGGTAGAGGGATCCTCCAGAGGGACTTTGGGACCTGGATGGTGAGGACAGGAGTCAGGTCTCAGCATTGCTGCCCAGAACACAGCTCCACCTCTGGCTGACCATCTCATCCCTGGGCCAGGATGACAAATGGTATTTCATGGTTGGGCCACTGAGTGCCCAGGTGCCCTTCCAACTGTGGCCCATCCTGGGGAGTTCGCTTGAGTCTCTCAGGGCCACAAAGAGCTGGGGGGTTCCTAACCTTGCAGAGCCGAGTGCCCTCCCTGCACCTCCCCTGGCGTGAGGCCTCTGTCTCAGCTGTCCACTCTGAATGGGCATGTTGCTACCCTGCCTCCTCCAGGCTGCTGTTTGGGGGATGAATTATCCTCGTGCAGTGAAAGTGCTGAGCTAACTGGAAGCCGTTCACTCAGGTTGAGAATTCTGCACTGACAATGCCATTCCTTATCTCTGCTGAAGCGACATTTGCAGCTTGTACCTTAGTTGTCTCTCCTACGCGTGGGGCCTGAGCCGCAGCCTTGAGAAAGGTGCAGCCTGTGCTGAGCTCTGTCCATGAAGTGACAGTGGCTGAGGAGGCCTGGCCCCGGAACCTGGCAAAGGTTAAATTTAGGGTCAGCGTCCTGGGCCTGGACCTTCCTCAGAGCTGCCACTGAGGCGGAGAGCAGCATGTAGATCCTAGGAGTTATGGTCACCACTGAGATGACCAGATGCACCTGTGTGTCCTGGAGTGTACCACAGATGGAGGGACAGGAACACAGGCTCAGAAGAAGCAGGGGCCCAGAAAACAGGCACAGCTCAGGGCCATGAGGGACAGGCTTTCTCTCCCTTTCTCACCTCTCCAGGCTGCCCCTGTGTCCCCTGTCACTCGCTCCTTGCCCACCTGGAACATCCCTACCCACCTGCCCCATGTGCTGTGTGGTCTTCCACATACTCAGGTTGAATCTATTTTTCTTTCTAAACCACAGAATCACCATATTTACAAGTCAGGCTTCTCTCTGTGTTCAGACAAAGGTGGATAAACTCACCTCCAAGCCCAAGTTAAAGTATGAAAGCCAAGTACAGGCACCTATAGTTTACATTGAAAGACCTTTATTCTTGTCCAATGCTCTTATGTGTACCATCAGTTAAGGGCCAGGAAAAATGTCTCCTTATACCAATAGTACAAGGTACATGGTCAATCTTAGGGTGAGACAGATGCAGGTTACAAAACAATAAATGAAACGATCCATCAAGCAGCCACGGTAGTCTTGCACCTGCATAAAAACAGCACCATGGATGTGGAGTATTCAGTAGAACAAGGGATGACATTACATGGAAAATGGCCATTCCACAATTATGTTGAAGAGTTCTCATCTATCTCTCAGAAGCTGTCTTCTGGAAGACTATATGTTAAGGACAACACAGCTATTGTGAATTGATCTGCAATAAACATTCTACTGCAAATGTCCTTATGATAAAATGATTTTTTTTCCTTTTGGGTAGATACCTAGTAATGGGATAATGATATCAAATGGAAGGTTGACTTTTAGCTAGTATCCAGGGCGGCGCCTGTGTCTCAGTGAGAAGGGTGCCAACCCCATATACTGAGGGTGGCAGGTTCGAACCTGGCCCTGGCCAAACTGCAAAAAAAAAAAAAAAAAAAAAAAAATAGCTGGGTGTTGTCGCGGGCACCTGTAGTCCTAGCTACAGGCTGAGGCATGAGAATCACCTAAGCTCAAGAACTGGAGGTTGCTGTGAGCTGTGATGCCACAGCATTCTACTGAGGGCGACAAAGTGAGACTCTGCCTCTAAAAAAAAAAAAAGAAAAGCAAGTATCCAACGTACTTAATACTAATATTGAAACTAATACAAAAATAACTACATGCCCACAGGAGAGAAAAACACAAGTATATTCAAGTGGGGGGAGGTGGAGGGAAATTAGGGAGCTCTCACCTAGTGTGCACAATTTGAGGGTACATAGCACACCCTCTGGGTGAAGGGCTCAACTACAACTTGTACTTCACCTTAGAAATGCAAACAATGGGCTCGGCGCAACTGGCACAGACTTAACATGTCTCTTTTCCTTTTTTCTCTTTTTTACTCAAAGAAAAGATGGAGTAACAGTTTTACAAGTCCTGCCAGATTTTTTATGATAACCATTGTAGATGAATAATGCCAGTTCCCACTGAAGTATCAGAATCTCATGCAAAACTCTAACAAATGAACACCTCATGACATCAGACTATTCTGTTATTTTCTGTATTTTAACTAAGTTCTAACACAGGAAAGTGGTGGTCATTACTTTTCATTGACTTTAGCATCTGACCTCAGGAACTTTAATTCTGAGTTTTGGCACAAAGCAGTGACAGATATTTCTTTTTTTTTTTTCTTTATTTTTATTAAACCATAGCTGTGTACATTAGTATGATCGTGGGGCACCATACACTTGGTTCATAGATCGTTTGACACATTTTCATCACATTAGTTAACATAGCTTTTGTAGCATTTTCTTAGTTATTTTGCTAAGACCTTTACATTCCACATTTACTAGGATTCACATATACCCTTGTAAGATAAACAATTTTTAAATGTTTTTAGCCATTTGAAAAGTATTGCCAACACACTGTCTTGTGTTAGCTGTGGTCACTTTGTGCGGAGAACCAAAGAACCCTAAACTCCAAAACTACGATTGAAGGATTTACCGTTTAATAAAAAAACGACACAGCAACTTTTACCAAAGAGCAACTACTACAAAAGGAATGGCAGGAAAAAATGACTTCACAAAAATACACAAATACACAAAAATACAAAAAAAAAAATTTGACTATTTTTTTTTCAGAAACTGCCAAAGTTTTAGTTTTTAATAATTAATAGCACAACTGACCAAGGTCCAAGATATGAAGATAGCATGTTCAATCATGTGCCAAGATTTACATCATTTAGTAACCCTGTTTAAGGTGCTATATAAATAAAGCTGTTCCCACAGTTCAGTGCTGGCTGCTGTCTTAGCTGCTCCAGCCCTCCCCATCCCATCTTTGTTTCTGTGTGTCTTCTTTCCTCCTTCCCCGCCATTCCCACTCTGGTTCATTCTCCTTCCTCATGCTGGTTTGTGAAAACCCTCATGCTAAGGGATAGCATCCCAGTCAGGTCAGCAATGCTTACAGTTCTGGAATGGTTGAATTCAGTGTTGTGGCCTTGGCCACTGGCTGGATGAATCCAGGAAGCAGTGAGACATTGTTTAGTGATCTCAAAGGGCACACCTAGGTCAGTCACTGTGTCCATCTGACAAGGTCTGTCTAAGGCTTCTGCCTTTGAAAGTGTCTTTGGAAAACTATCCAAAAGTCAGGTACATCCGGTGAGATTTTAAGCTCATGAAGGGCCAGCAGGGTCATGATATCATCTTGGATGAGTTTCCGTCAGCCTGTGAAAGCCTTGCCTAACACAGGAAACTCTGTGCCCCTCAGGGTGTGATCTCACAGCAGTTCCCTGCTGGAGAGGGGCTTCAGCTTGAAGTCTGTCGGTGTGCAATGATATGGCACCCTTGCTTGAACCCAGGAGGCCATCTGATCTTTGACAAAACAGACAAAAGCATATACTGGGGAAAAGAATCCTTATTCAATAAATGTTGCTGGTGAAATTGGACAGCAACATGTGGAAGACTGAAACAGGGTCCACATCTCTCACCACTCATAAAAATTAATTCACAATTAATAAAATATTTAAGCCTAAGGCATGAAACTATAAGAATTCTAGAAGTGGAGGTTGAAAAAACTCTTATGGATAGCAGCCTAGGCAAAGAATTTATGAAGAAGACCCCAAAAGCAATCACAGCAAAATTAAAAATAAACAAATGGGACCTGATCAAATTTCAAAGTTTCTGCATAGCAAAGGACACAATCAACATAGTAAATAGACAACCTACAAAATGGGAGAAAATATTTTCTTATTATACATCAAATAAAGGGCTCCCAGAATCTATAAAGAATCCAAGCAAATCAGCAAGAAAAAATCAAACAAGCCCATTAAAAAGTGGGTAAAGAACATGAACAGAAACTTTTCAAATGAAGATATTCTAATGGTCAACAGTCACAAGAAAAAATGCTCAACATCTCTAATTATCAGGGAAATGCAAATTGCAACCACAATTGAGATATAACCTCCAGGGAGAATGGCTCATATAAAAAAAAATCTCAAAATGAGTACTGGATGGTGTGGAGAGTAAGGAGCACTTATCTGTTAGTGGGACTGCAAACTAGTGTAGTCTCTGGAAAGTAGTATAAAGATTTCTCAAAGAACTAAAAGTAGACCTACCATTTGATTCAGCAATCCCACTACTAGGTATTTAATCAAAGAGAAAAAAGACATTTTATCAAAAGACACTTGACTTGAATGTTTATAGAAGCACAATTCACAATTGCAAAGACATAAAAACAACCCAGTGCCCATCAACACATGGATGGATTAATAAAATGTGGTATATGTATACCATGCAGTAATACTTAGCCATAAAAAATGGTGATCTAGTATTTTTTTAACAACCTGGATGCAAGTGGAGACCATTCTCCTAAGTGAAGCATCACAAGAGTGGAAAAACACCCTATGTACTCAATACTAAACTGAAGCTAGTCAATCAATACTTCTGTGCACAAATGGAAGTACACCTCAACAGAAATCAAATAGGTGGGAGTGGGGGGAGGGCTTGGGTAAATTCATGTGATTTTCTAAAATAAAATAATAGGAAATAGAAAATGTAATAATTCAAAGAATACTGCAAAGGATTTACAAAATAATGAGAATCAATGAACAAAATGGCAGCAGAAAATTATACATGTCAATCATTTTCTTGAATGTAAATGGACTAGATATCCCAATCAAAAGACAGAGAATAACTGAATGAATAAAAAAAAGAGAACTCAGCTATATGTTTTCTACAATAGACTTGCTTCAATTTTTATGGCATACTTAGGTGGAAAATAAAGGCATGAAAAAGATATTCCATGCAACTGAAAATGAAAAGAGAGAAGAGGGAACTATATCGATATCAGATAAAATAGACTTTAAGTGAAAACCTGTTAAACAAGACAAAGAAGCACATTTTGTGATGACAAAGGTGTCAATTTATAAAGAAGATATAGCAGTTGCAAATATATAGGCACCCAACATCAGAGCACCTAAAAATATAAAGCAAATTTTAATAAACTGGAAAGGAGAGACAGTATAGTACAAAAGTCTTAAGGTCCTTTATTACCTAACTGTCAGTAAGAGACAGGTCATCCAGACAAGAAGTCAACATGGAAACATAGCATTTGAACTGCCATTTAGACAGAAAAATATACAGAACATTCTGTCCACCAGAAGTAAAGTACACATTTCTCTCAAGAGCACAAATAACATTTTCCAGCATAGATTACCTGGTGGGCCTCAAAAGCAGTCTTAATAAGTCATATCAAGTATATTTTGTGACCACACTGATGTGCAACTATAAAATAAAGAAGAAAAAAGTAGGAAAACTCACAAATAATTACAAAATACACCACACGCTATTGGAAAAAAAAAAAATGTGTCCTAAAAGAGAAAAAAATTGAAAATATCTTGAGATATTTGTACAACATACCAAAACTTATAAGATGCAGCAAAAACAGTTCTAGAAGGAAAGCTCATAGAAATAAATACCTAAATAAAAAAAACCCATATAACCTAAAATTACACATAAAACATCTAGAAAATTCAGAACAAACTATACCCAAAGTATGTCAAAGATCTGAGTAGAAAGAAAGAGACTAGAAAAGCCATAGAAAAATGCAAATGAGAGAAAGTTTTTTTTTTTTTTTTTAAGATAGACAAAGCTTTAGCTGGATTAAGAAAAAAAAAGACTAAAATGAATAAACTTAGAAGAGAAAGAGAAAATATTACAACTGACACCACAGAAATAAAAAGGATCAGAATAGACTACTACTATCAACACACACGAGCCAGTAGAATAGTCTAGAAGTAATAAATAAATTGTGGCTGTGTCCCAGTGTTCCATGGCAGGCAGAATTTTTTTTTTTTTTTCAGAATATTACGGGGGTACAAATGTTTTGGTTATACGAATTGCATTTGTACTGTTTGAGTCAAAATTATAAGTGTGCCCATCACCAAGATAGTGTGCATTTTACTCATTAGGTGTGATTTTACCCATGCCCCTCCTTCCTCTGCCACCTGCTTGATTTCTGTTGAGTTTTACTTCCACGTGAGTGTGAATTTAATTAGTTAGAATTTAATAGCGGGAACATTTGGTGTTTGTTTTTATTTTCCATTTTTTTTTTTTTGTAGCTCTTGGTAGAGTGTCCTGGAGTCATAGCTCGAAGCAACCTCAAACTCTTGGGCTGAAGCAATCCTCTTGCTTTAGCCTCCCGAGTAACTGGGACTACAAGCGTGCATCACCATGCCTGGCTATATTTTTTTAGAGACGGGTTCTCACTCTTGCTCAGGTTGGTCTTGAACTCCTGAGCTCAAGCAATCCACCTGCCTCAGCCTCCCAGAGGCATGAGACACTGTGCCCAGCCTGTTTTTCTATTCTCGCAATACTTCACTTGGAAATGGTCTCTAGTTCCATGTAGGTTATTATTACAAAAGATAGTAGATCATGTGAACTTACATGGTTCTGAGTTCAAACAATACTTAATTTACGTAAGTGCTTATATTTTTCAGCCAATTAAATAGAGCTCATTTATATACTAGTTTTGTCAATACCATCCAGAGATAGAAAAAAATACGACCTGCGACATACAGACATACAGAAACATACAGATTTTTATATCTTTCACTCTTAAAATTTAGTCATATTGTAGATCCAATAACACACCTCCAGAGTTTATGAAAGAATATCTCAATACAAATTGTGTTTATTGCCAATGGAATAGGATAACTTTCCATATGGCTAAAGCTTTTTACTAATATTTGTGGGAAAAAACCTTAACATTTGTAGTTTTCCTTATGGAAAAACACTTTTAAAGAGGCAGTTTTTGTGCATGTCATCCTTTAGGAGCCTCTGTTCACCAATAAAAAATACAATCCATTGTTCTATTTTTGTTTTTCATTTTGGGAGGTGTGTGAATGTCCAGTGTGTGTGTGTGTGGGTGTGTGGGTGTGTGGCGTGTGGGTGATGTGGTGTGTGTGTATGATGTGGTGTGTGATGTAGTATGTATGTGGGGGTGTGTGGTGTGGTGTGTGTGTGTGAGATGTGTGTGGTGTGTGTGTGTGGTGTGTGGGTGATGTGGTGTGTGTGTGGTATATGATGTGGTGTGTGATGTAGTGTGTATGGGGTGTGTGTGTGATGTGGTGTGTATGGGGGTGTGTGTGGCGTGTGTGTTGTGTGTGTGTGATGTGGTGTGTGTGGTGTTGCATGAGGGTGATTGTGTGTGTGGTGTGTGTATGATGTGGTGTGTATGTGGGGTGTGTGTAGTGTACTGAGGGGACGTGGTGCGTGGTGTCTTTGTGATGTGGTGTGTGTGTGATGTGGAATATGTTTGTGTGTGGTGTTGTATGTGGTGTTTATGTGTGGCATGGTGTGTGTGCTGTGGCGTGTTTTTTTTCTTTTTGTATTTTTGCAGTTTTTGGCTGGGGCTGGGTTTGAACCTGCCACCTCCAGCATACGGGGCTGGCGCCCTACTCCTTTGAGCCACAAGTGCCACCCCTGTGGCGTGTTTTTGTATGTATGTGGTGGAGTGTGTGGAGTGTGTGTTGTGGTGGTGTGTGGGAGTGTGGTGATATATGTATGTGTTTTTGTGTGTGTGGTGTGTATGTGTGTTTTATTTGTGTGGTGGGCTGTGGGTGTGGTGCGTACGTATGTTTTTCTGCATGTGGTGTGGTGTGTGTTCTGTCTGTGTGTGGTGGGGTGTGTGTGGGTTTTTTTGCGTGTGGTGTGTGTGTTTTTGTGTGTGTGGTGTGTATGTGTGTTTTGTGTGTGTGGTGGGGTGTATGTGTGGTGTGTACGTATGTTTTTCTGCGTGTGATGTGGTATGTGTTTTTGTCTGTGTGTAGTGGGGTGTGTGTGTGGGTTTTTTGCATGTGGCGTGGTGTGGGGGGGTTATGTATTTTAGATGTTTTAGATCCTTTCTGTTCTAACACACATTGAAAATGAACAATTTTTTCAAGATTAAAAATTCCCTATCGTGGACACTATAATCCTAAATTGTCCTTAATAAAGGTGATTTCTTTGTCCCAAACTACACAGTTTCCTGGCCCATACTTTTGTACATAAAACTAGCCAGCACCCAGAAAGCATAGTGACCATTTGCTCCCCGGGTGTAGGAGTCCGCTCTCTCTGTGTGTGCGTGGGAGTCCGTGCTTGCTGTGTGTGTGTGGGGGGAGTGGGGTGGTGTCTGCACTCTCTCTCTCTGTGGGAGTCCTTCGCTCTCTGTGTAGGAGTTCGCTATCTCTCTGTTTAGGGGTCTGCTTTTGGAAAGCACCTGCCTGAGTCTCAAAGTGGGCTCTAATCAGTTTTTTTTGTATGTGGGCTCTAATCAGTTTTTTTTGTATCCAGTCTGATTCCAGTTGGTGTGTGGCTAAGGAAATGTTCCAGTGACAATGGAAAGCTCAAAATGCGAGTTCTTGGAGTTCACATGCAAGAGGAAGCCCACCCTCACTCTCTGGCTAGAGTGAGACCGCAGCAGGTACTCCTTTGCCTTTGGATCTCACACCTGACACAAAATTGTTAATAAAAGAACTTTAGATAAAATGAATTTAACGCAGTTTGACCAAAGAAGAATTCATGAATCCAGCAACATTCAAAGCTGGAAGAGGCAGAGAGAGCTTTGCTCTGGAAGCAGCAGCAGGTTCTGTAAACAGGAAATAAGGAAAGTGCTTGCTTACCCACAGCTGGGTACTCACAGTGCACCGGTGTGGTGTGATGTGATGCCTTACTCCTTCAGCACTTATCCATAGTTTGTGAACTTCAGAGGGACCACAAGCCCCTGAAAGCATGTTTAAACCCACATTTTTATCTACCCTACCTACCTCCCTGGATACTGACCCAGTCAATATGCACAGGGCCAGAGAAATTGCACTTCTAACCACCACCCAGGCCATGGTGATGTTCTGGTCTGAAGTACTTGACTCATTTGGGTATATGGTGATTGGAGGCCTCTAGTTTTAGAAGCACTGGCTGGCTGGCTGGCTGACTATTTGTAATTGATTGAGGTTAGGCTTTAATTATTAAGCCAGCCACAAGAAATGCTTCCAAGTTAAGTTTTGGTTTGCTTATGGAAAAGCACCAGGTGCAGAAACAACCTCAGACTAACAAGTCCTTCTTATTTGCTTTACCAGAGAACAGACATTTTTACAATGTTTATTAACAGTTCTTAAGAGGTCAAAAAATATTGGAAACAGTTTAACTCCTGAACACATTGCCCACAAGAAAGCAGTATATATATGTGTGTGTGTGTATATGCGTGTCTATATTATATATATAGGTAGTGTATATATATATACACACATACCAATAGACACAAAGGAAATACTCAACACACCATGCTTTGTAGAGGCAAAAATTACAGAAATTTCAACTGTTAATTGTTAGGCATTGACTAAATATAAGCATGAGTCAGCCCTTGGGAACCCCAGCTCTGAGGGGCCGCTGTGCAGAGGGCCAAGCTCAAAGCGTCCTCTCTCTTCTCCAATTCCTGGGGGCTAGAAACTCTCCTTTCTCTTTAAAATTAGCAGGGATGTTTTGACCCTTTCCCTGATGCAGTGTGCAGTGCAGAAACCATTCTCAAGCTTCCATCCTGCTGACCTACAAGTTTGTGTCCAACTGCAACAACTCCAGGGATATATATTCCACACCTGGGCTATTCCAAGTGTGATGCAGGGATCAAGAATATCACCTTCCCCTGGTAACTAGCAGGACATGCAGATTCCCTGGGCCTGCTCACACCTCTGACTCAGATTCCTAGGGATGGGAAGGTTAAGACTTTGGGTTTGAACAGGGCTTTAGGGGATTGTAGTCCCTCTGAAGTCTACAATAGCTGCAGATAAATTCAGAAGGCATCTTCTCAGAGAAGCAGGAGTTACTCTTGGGGGAGACGCAGGAGCTTAAAGAAGGAGCTGGCAGGGCAGTGCCTGTGGCTCAGTGGGTAGGGCGCTGGCCCCATATACTGAGGGTGGTGGGTTTGAACCTGGACCCAGCCAAACTGCAACAAAAAATAGCTGGGCATTGTGGCGGATGCCTGTAGTCCCAGCTACTTGGGAGGCTGAAGCAAGAGAATCGTTTGGGCCCAAGAGTTTGAGGTTGCTGTGAGTTGTGACACCATGGCACTCTACCCAGGGCGACAGCCTGAGATTCTGCCTCAAAAAAAAAAAAAAAAAAAAAAGAAATTAGAAAACAATGTCAAGGCACAAAGCAACCTATATTCACAAAAGCTAGAATGTTATTCTCTGGCCTGGTGTTTTCAGAAAATGTTTGGCAAGCACTATTCTAGGTGATTTGGGCTCATTCTCACCCCACATGGCATCTGGTGTTCCAGAGTGTCTTGTGCTTTGATTCTCCATGCATCCCCCAGGGGTCTGTGAAAATGTAAACTCTTTTACCAAAGGTGGGGAAGCCCTGTGTTTTAGAAGATGCTGCTGCTGTGGATGCCAGGACAACCCCATGTGTGGGGCTAGAAGTCTGTTCTTCACCAGCCAGTCTGCCATGGACCAGAACAGATGAGTGAGCCCCTCAGGGGCAGTGGCCACATGTGCGGGGGGAGGCAACCAAGGCCCTGTCCTGCTCCATTGTGCACACTGGGTCCCCCCCAACCTCTGAGTCACTTAAACCTCTGGCCACATGGGGCACTGGCTATGAGCCTGGAGACAGCAGCTCAGGTATATCTTACTCATGCCCCTTGGAAGGCCCAAAGGGTTGGAAGGATCACCAACCTGATCCCACCAGCAGCTCTGCTGGGAGAAACTGCACCAACAGTCCAGGCCCTTCCCTCCAGAACCACAGCACACCAGTTTTCTTTAAATGCTAGCGTTTAATAACCTATTCGACACGATAAGCCTGTATAAAAAAAAAAAGCCAAGCCACAAGACCCAGACACATGTAAAACAAGAGAACAAACAAGCTTGGAGCTGTTCAGCTACTGATGTGTAAGCTCCTGTGAATGGCTGTGTCCACAGAAGGAGTCAGCAGCACATGGCCAGGCGTGAGGGTGTGTTCCACTCAGGGGAACCCCACTGAGCAGGTCTTTTTCAGGAGTTTGAACCATTTGATCCGAGGAATGGTGCTGATAGTGAAGAAGCAGCTGACCGTCTGCAGGAATAAGCACAGGCAGGGCCCAGGGTGCAGGAGGCTTGGGAAGCTTGTGGCTCGTACTCTGAGCTCAGGGTCCATCTCAAGCTTGCTCATCCCCAGGGACAGTAACTGAGGGAAGTGACTCTGGCCTTCGGGTCTGACCACCTGGCCTAAGCCCGGGAGGATCCTGAACAGTGTCCAAATCTGAGGCCCACTTCTGTGCCTGTGCCAGGGCCTGCCCTCTGGCCAGTGGCCTTCCGGGAAAGCCATGGCTGTCCTGGTGTGATCCATGGCCCCAAGAGTGGCAGGGAGGTGTTTTGTCCCAGTAACAGAAGCTCTTAGGTAACCTGTCAATCTTACAATAAGGAGGTCAACTAAACGCATCCTTGAAGCCATGCCTCATGCTGAGCTCCTTCCCAACCACAGGTGCTTCCCAAGCCCCAGCAGGTTCCTTCTCCTATAGGCAGGTGGGAAATGGATGTGAAATCAGCAGCGAGAACATACTTTACTTGGGTGCAGGGAAGTGGGGCCCCATGTGGCTCAGGTGCAGTGGTGTGAGCAGGCAGGGTCGGGAGACTCAGATTAGCTAGGGACAGCATGTGGACGCCTGAGCCTGGCAGAACTGTTGCCGGCTCCCCCTCCATGTCTCCAGGAAAGGCTTTGTCAGCTGTGCCTGAGCCCCCACCCTGCCTCCATGCAGCCCGCGCAGCTGCATAAGTGTGGGAAGCTGGTGTCCTGTCTTACATTGTTCAGCTCTGGCCTTTCTTGAAAGGGGCAGTCGTCAATGTCATCCTCAAATCTCCCACACCATGTTCGGCGCAGCTGCAGTTTCATGGAGAACACCATTCTGGGATTTTCCTGCTATACATAAAGAGGATAAAGTGGACACTCCCCTCTTCTTGCCCCTAAACAGTTGGTAGTGGAGATGCCATCAGTGTGGGGAGAGGCACAAACACTCTGCTCCATCTGGAAGCTGTCCCTGGAGAAACCCAGGGGACCTTCTCTGAATTGGGGAGTTAAGTGGCCATAGTGGGTCCCTGGGGAGACACAGGCTGTGTCACCTCCCTGCACACATCCCCCAGCTCCAGCCCATGCCCTTACTCTACCACCGTGAGAATTGGCTCCACCCTCAGGAGTGTCTGCACCTACAGCTGCATTCCCAGAGGACAGGCACCAGGCTGAGGGCCTCCAAGTTGGCTCTCCAAGAGTTCTCAGGAGAGGGAGCCTCACCTACAACATGTGTCAAACCTTTCCCTGACCTCCAGCAAGAACAGTACCACCCAGTACCCCAAGTAGGCACACACCATGGGAGGAGGGGTCAGGAAACTGACCAACTGTCTCTTGGTGCACAGTGCATTCTGACATTCTGCCACTCCCCTTCCCACTCATTCTATTCCCTCTGTACCTCCCTCTCATCCTGTCCATTCCTCCAATCCCAGGCTACCTCTGGAGCTGCCAGATCCAGAAAGACACATGGAAGGCTGCAGCCCAGACAGCATGGGGCTGCAGAACCTGCCAGGGTGCTGCAGTGTCCTCAGAGGCTGAAGCTCTATATGGGGCAGGGTCCCTCTATCCTCCTTCCAGGGTCTCGGTGCTGAGAGAGGAAGAGCAATGTCCCCCCACTCCCCAAGCCAGAAGTGCTCCTTTGGAAGAGCATCTCCCCATTCATGACGGCAGCCAGTGGACAGTGCAGCCTTGAGTCCACTCGGATGAGGCACTCAGGGTTCAGAGCAGAGGTGAGTGTCAAACCAGTTCAGGTCACTAGTGCAAACACATCACGGAGCCCAGAGCAGGTGGACCTCAGCAAAGAGGAAGTGGCCAGACAGTGGCCTCAGGATGGATGGTGGCTCCTTACTGCTCCTGAATCCTTAGTTCGCTCTGTCACTCTCCATATGTGTATGTTTGTTTTTGTATTTTCATTTTATGTCCTTTAAATATTTCTTGGTTTATCTATATGGTTATTTTCTCTTTTCTGTACGTGGGAAGTTCATCTCCTTCATGGCCCTTATTCTGAAGTCATTCTTCAGTGAAACGATGTCATAATTCATGGAGATCAAATAGTATATCTAATATTGGGCAGACATTTACCTAATTTAAAATAATCTCTAAATTAAATATTTTCTGAAAACTGAGACTAACTCAGGTTTTTTGTTGTTGTTGTTGTTTGTTTTTTCACCCTCAGTAGAGTGCTGTGGTGTCACAGCTCACAGCAACCTCCAGTTCTTGGGCTTAGACTAACTCAGGTTTTATGTTACCAAAGTATGGACTGCAAATGTTCACCCAGGACTCCCTGACAAGGGTCCCATCCTCACTTAGCAGTGAGTGGAGGAGGTCAGGCCAGGATAGCTACCCACCTGCTTATTCCTGGAGTGCTCCTGCCAGGAACTCAGGACTCGCTCCAGCCTGTAGGCATAGTCGTCCTTGCTTTGCTGGTTGAATGTGTGCAAGACAAACTTCACTGTGGCAGAGAACTCAGGATCTCTGAGTTTATGATTATCAGTGTTTTTTTCCTCTTCAGAACACCAGGGCTGGGTCAGCAGGAGCTGGAAGCCTGAGACAAGCAGCAGCAGCGCCCAGGGCAGAGCCCTCGTCCAGGGCAGACAGGACATGGTGCAGGTGCCCAGGCAGCCCTGGCTTTGTTCTTCCTGGCACGACTCTCACAGGAGCTACTAGGCTTAGGTCTGGCCCTCACACTTACTTGCTCAGGCACAAGCTCCTCCCTCTGGTCCTCATCTCAGCCATCACCCTGTCCCTCCCACACGTGGTCTCGCCTCCTCCAGACAAAGCTGCTTCTATCATCTCCTGTGCAGGGGAAGAAGCACCAACGGGGGTGGGTGTGAAGGGGGATGGGAAGGACCAGCAGTGGGGGGGAGGGGTCCCCAATACCTCAGGGGGTGAGAGGAGGGATTTATGTGGGGGCTGAAGACTCCAACCCTGAAGAGGGAGCAGAGTGCAGCAGGTGTCAGTGGAGGGTCCCTGGACACCGGTGGGGGGGGGCATGGAGATAAGCAGGGGCAGACAGCATGGTGAATGGGGGTTCGGGGGGAGAGGTGTGGGCAATGTGTGGCACAGCTGCTAGACAAAGTGTTTTCATCTTGAGGGAGCAGTGAAGGGAGCCTGAGGGTCAGGAGACTGTCCTGCCTACCTGCTGTCCCTTGGCATCTCTGCTCCACTGTGCTCCCAGCCCATCCTGAGGGCCTCCAGGGCATGATGGGACTCTAGGGAACCCAGGAACATGCTGCTATGGGCTCAGTCTGGGGGCCTGCCTGGTTATGGACACCCCTCCCAAAGGTGTTTAGAGGAGGGACGGCCACTTGCCAATAGAGCAGAGCGAGTGAAGAGAAAGCCAGAAGAGGGGAGCCCAGCGGGGCCAAGATGCTGCCACTGGGTGGTGGCTGGTGCCCTCCAGTGGCCAAACGTTGCCACAGCTCAGGGGAGTTTTGGCTCCAGAGAGACCCTCATAGCCTCCAACTCCAGCAGCAAGTGGGGCTCTGAAAAGACAGAAAAACATTTTCCAGGCAAGACTTAAGTTTTGTCCCCATGAAATAGGCCTTCAGCATATCTGCAGCTGCTTGTCAACTTCAGAAGGAACCAGATCTCCTGAAGGCAGGTTAGAAAGCACATTCCTGAGGGGTGGAGCAAGATGGCGGCCGAGTAACAGCTTCCCTGCTACTGGGCATGGTGGTTCTGGGGAGATAAGACTCCAGGAATCTCTGGCTGGTGGGATATGCCTATAATCATCCCTTTGAGGATACAGGGAGTCAGCAAGGGACTTCTGGACCCCAAGAGGAGGACAAAAACAGTGGAAAACTGGCAAGTGGTTGCGTGTATTCGATCGACCTAATCCCGCTGGCAACCGTAAGTACAAGGAGCAGTGAGACTGCAAACCGGAAAGGCCTTCCCTGTGAACTGTTTCAGTGTTTTCAGACTTGGCAATCAGTTGAGCTGCCTTGGCCAGAGCTTGAGCAGGAGTGCAGAGAACTTTGGGCATTGTCAAGGGCCCCAGACTGAGCCGCTGAGTTGGGCTGCAGGGAGCCATTGTGAGAGAACTGCCCCGGCAAGCTCCATCCTCAGGGTCCCAGAGCAAGGATCGGGTGGGAGCTAGTAACCTAGTGACCCAGCAGCCTAAAGGCAGGGACTGAGCTAATTTACAGCCTTAACCCTTAGGGGCAGAGTGAGACCAGTTTTGGCACACTGGAGCCTCGGGCTTTTGCCCTGGGTAGAGTGCCATGGTGTCACAGTTCATAGCAAACTCAAACTCCTGGGCTTGGTGCTGCCAAGACCTCCATAAGAGCTGCACCATGATCCCCGACCCGCAACCCTTGCCCACTGGGCCTCTGCATGCCCTGACCAGGAACTGCAGGAGCTGCGCAACCCTGCGTCCTCCCTCCTGTATCCTCCTTGCCTCCACACTGGCCTGTTCATCTGGCCAGGGATACTGGTAGCTGTGTGCCCTCTGGAGCCCTCCTGGCCTCTGTGCAGAGCTCTTCTCCTGGCCAGAGACTGCTGGAGCCTTTGGCTCTGTGCCAAAGTCATTCGATGCCAGGCATTCCCAGAACCATGTGCACCACCTCTTGCCCTATTGCTGGATCCTGGTGTGTCACACGCTGGAGCTGCTTCCACAATCAGAACTCCCTAGCTGGAGCAGACCCAGAGGAACTACACAGGGTCACTACATACAAAGATCCAGCAACAATAAAGTGATCACCCTGGGGTCTAATCTTGGAGAGACACCTCCCCAACTCCGAGGATGGCCAGAGGGAACACTGAAAAACAATAATGAGGTGAAATCAACAGAAAAACTCTGGCAATATGAATAATCAGAGTATATCAACTCTCCCAAGGATCAATGGAGCAGACACAGCACAAGATCCCATGCACAAACAAATAGCTGAGATGTCAGAAATCGAATACAGAATCTGGATAGCAAACAAGATCGAATTAGAATTCCAAGCAGTAACCCAAAAGATATCTCAAGAATTCAATGAATTCAAAGATCAAAGGACCTAAGATTTTGACACATTGAGATAAGTAGTTGCAGCCCTCAAATATCTGAGAAACACAGTAGAATCCCTCAGTAACAGAATGGAGCAAGCAGAAGAAAGGATTTCTGACATTGAAAACAAAGCTTTCGAATGCTCCCAAACTCTCAAAGAGGAAGAGAAATGGAGGGCAAAAACAGATCACTCTCTCAGAGAGCTCTGGGATAATTCAAAGAAAATCAATATTCGTCTGATACGGATCCCCAAAAGCAGAGTCTCTTCTGCATGAGAATATGAAGGAGAACTCTCCAGACATGCCAAGAGATTCTGAAATTCAGATAGCAAACAGTTTCAGAACTCGGCACGATTCAACCCAAATAAGACATCTCCCAGACACATCATAATCAATTTCACTAAAGTTAATATGAAGGAGAAAATTCTGAAAGCTGCCAGACAAAAGAAAACCATTACCTACAAGGGGAAGACTATTAGAATAACTGCAGATCTCTCTGCTGAAACCTTTCAAGCTAGAAGAGGATGGTCATCGACTTTTAATCTCCTAAAACAAAATAACTTTCAACCCAGGATCCTGTACCCAGATAAACTCAGTTTAATTTATGATGGAGAAATTAAATACTTCAATGACATTCACATGTTGAAGAAATTTGCCATAACTAAACCAGCTCTCCAGGATATTCTCAGATCTATCCTCCATAAAGACCAGTGTAATACTCCACCACAAAAGTAAACCCACCCAGAAAATTTGGATCAAATTCCAACTTCCACAGTCACAAAAGGATTAAAAATGTCCACCAGACTCTCATAAGGCTTATCAATATTCTCAATTAATGTGAATGGTTTAAACTGTCCTCTAAAGAGGCACAGGTTGGCTGATTGGATAGAAAAACTCAAGCCAGATACCTGCTGCATACAAGAATCGCATCTTACATTAAAAGACAAATATAGACTCAAGGTGAAGGGATGGTCATCTATATTCCAGGCAAATGGAAAGCAGAAAAAAGCAGGCATTGCAATCCTGTTCACAGACGCAATAGGCTTTAAACCAACCAAAATAATTAAGGATAAGGATGGACACTTCATATTTGTTAAAGGTAATACTCAATATGATGAGATCTCAATTATTAATATTTATGCTCCCAACCAGAACGCACCTCAATTTATAAGAGAAACACTACCAGACATAAACAACTCGATTTCCTCCTGTTCCATAATAGTTGGAGATTTTAACACCCCATTAGCAGTGCTGATAGATCCTCCAAAAAGAAGCTAAGCAAAAAAATTTTAGATTTAAACTCAACCATTCAACATCTGGACTTAACGGACATCTACAGAACATTTCATCCCAACAAAACTGAATAAACATTCTTCTCATCAGCCCACAGAACATACTCCAAAATCGACCACATCCTAGGCCACAAATCTAACCTCAGCAAATTTAAAAAAATAGAAATTTTTCCTTGCATCTTCTCAGACCATCATGGACAAAATTTGAACTCAATAACAACAGGAACCTGCATACCCATACAAAAACATGGAAGCTAAACAACCTTATGGTGAAGGATACATGGGTTATAGACAAGATTAAGAAGGAAATGACCAAATTTTTGGAACAAAACAACAAACAAGACACAAATTACCAGAACCTCTGGGATACTGCAAAGGCAGTCCTAAGAGGTAAATTTATAGCACTGCAAGCCTTCCTCAAGAAAACGGAAAGAGAGGAAGTTAATAACATAATGGGACATCTCAAGCAACTGGAGAAGGAAGAACACTCCAACCCCAAACCGAGAAGAAGAAAAGAAATAACCAAAATCAGAGCAGAATTAAATGAAATTGAAAAGAAAAGAATTATATAACAGATCAATAAATCCAAAAGTTGGTTTTTTGAAAAGATGAATAAAATAGATAAACCTTTGGCCAACCTAACCAGGAAAAAAAGAGTAAAATCTCTAATTTCATCAATCAGAAATGGTAAAGATGAAATAACAACAGACCCCTCAGAAATTCAAAAAATCCTTAACAAATACTACAAGAAACTCTACTCTGAGAAATATGAAAATCTGAAAGAAATTGACCAATACCTGGAAGTACTCCACCTACCAAGACTTAGCCAGAATGAACTGGAAAGGTTTCCCAGGCCTACATCATCAAGTTCTGAAATAGTGTAAACTATACAAAATCTCCTAAAAAGAAAGCCCAGGACCAGATGGCTTTACTTCAGGATTCTACCAAACCTTTAAAGAATAACTAGTACCTTACTACTAAACCTCTTTCAAAATATAGAAAAAGAAGGAAAATTACCCAACACATTCTACGAAGCAAACATCACCTTGATCCTCAGACCAGGGAAAGACCCAACAAGAAAAGAAAATTATAGACCAATATCACTAATGAATATTGATGCTAAAATACTCAATAACATCCTAACAAACAGAATCCAACAACACATGAAAAAAATTATACACCATGACCAAGTGGGATTTATCCCAGGGTTTCAAGGCTGGTTTAATATACGTAAATCTATAAATGTAATTCAGCACATAAATAAACTAAAAAATAAGGACCATATGATTCTTTCAATTGATGCAGAAAAAGCTTTTGATAATATCCAGCATCCCTTCATGATCAGAACATTTGTTAAACTAATAGAGGCCATCTACAGCAAACCCACAGTCAATATCGTATTGAATGGAGTTAAATTGAAATCATTTCCATTTAGATCAGGAACCAGGCAAGGTTGCCCATTGTCTCCATTGCTCTTTAACATTGTAATGGAAGTTTTAGTCATTGCAATTAGGGAAGAAAAGGCGATCAAGGGTATCCACATAGGGTCAGAAGAGATCAAACTTTCACTCTTCCCCAGATGATATGATCGTATATCTGGAAAACACTAGGGATTCTACTACAAAACTTTTAGAAGTGATCAAGGAATATAGCAATGTCTCAGGCTACAAAATTAACATCCATAAATCTGTAGCTTTTATATATACCAACAATAACCAAGTTGTAAAAACAGTTATGGACTCTATTCCTTTCACAGTAGTGCCAAAGAAGATGAAATATTTGGGAGTATACCTAACAAAGGATGTGAAAGATCTCTACAAAGAGAACTATGAAACTTTAAGAAAACAAATAGCTGAAGATGTTAACAAATGGAAAAACATACCATGCTCATGGCCTGGAAGAATCAACATTGTTAAAATGTCTGTACTACCCAAAGCAATATATAATTTTAATGCAATTCCTATTAAAGCTCCATTGTCATATTTTAAAGATCTTGAAAAAATAATACTTCATTTTATATGGAATTTGAAAAACCTTGAATAGCCGAAACATTACTCAAAAGCACAGCAAGAGGAATCACGCTACCAGACCTGAGACTGTACTATAAATCGATAGTGATCAAAACAGCATGGTACTGGCACAAAAACAGAGAAGTAGATGTCTGGAACAGAATAGAGATCCAAGAGATGAATCCAGCTACTTACAGTTATTTGATCTTTGACAAGCAAATTAAAAACATTCAGTGGGGAAAAGATTCCCTAGTTAACAAATGGTGCTGGGTAAACTGGTTGGTAACCTGTAGAAGATTGAAACTGGACCCACACCTTTCACCATTAACTAAGATAGACTCTCACTGGATAAAAGATTTAAACTTAAGACATGAAACTATAAAAATACTTGAAGAAAGTGCAGGGAAAACTCTTGAAAGAATTGGCCTGCGTGAATATTTTATGAGGAGGACTCCCCAGGCAATTGAAGCAGCTTCAAAAATACACTACTGGGACCTGATCAAACTAAAAAGCTTCGGCATAGCCAAGAACATAGTAAGTAAAGGAAGCAGACAGCCCTCAGAATGGGAGAAAATATTTGCAGGTTATACCTCCGATAAAGGTCTAATAACCAGAATCCACAGAGAACTCAAACTATTAGCAAGAAAAGAACACGTGACCCCATCTCAGGGTGGGCAAGGGACTTGAAGAGAAACTTCTCTAAAGAAGACAGATGCACGATCCACAAACACATGAAAAAAAGCTCATCATCCTTAATTATCAGAGAAATGCAAATCAAAACTATTTTGAGATATCACCTAACCCCAGTAAGAGTAGCCCACATAACAAAATCCCAAAACCAGAGACGTTGGCGTGGATGCGGAGAAAAGGGCACACTTCTACACTGCTGGTGGGAATGCACACTAATACGTTCCTTCTGGAAGGATGTTTGGAGAATACTTAGAGACCTAAAAATAGACCTGCCATTTGATCTTATAATTCCTTTACTAGGTATATACCCAGAAGACCAAAAGTCACAATATAACAAAGACATCTGTACCAGAATGTTTATTGCAGCCCAATTCATAATTGCTACTGGAAGAAGCCCAAGTGCCCATCGACCTACTAATGGACTAGCAAATTGTGGTACATGTATACCATGGAATATTATGCAGCTTTAAAGAAAGATGGAGACTTTACCTCTTTCATGTTTACATGGATGGAGCTGGAACATATTCTTCTTAGCAAAGTATCTCATGAATGGAAGTAAAATTATCCAATGTACTCAATGTACTCTACTATGAAGCTAAATTATAGCTTTCACATGAAGACTATAACCCAACTATAGCACAAGACTATGGGGAAAGGGCCAAGGAAGGGGAAGAGAGGGTGGAGGTTATGGTGGAGGGAGAGTAATGGGTGGGGCCACACCTACGGTGCATCTTAGAATGGGTACAGGCGAAACTTACTAAATGCAGAATACAAATGCCTACATACAGTAACTAAGAAAATGCCATGAAGGCTACGTTGAACAGTTTGATCAGACTATTTCAGATTGTATATGAAACCAGCACATTGTACCCCTTGATTGCACTAATGCACACAGCTATGATTTAACAATAAAAATAAATTAATTAATTAAAAAAAAAGCACATTCCTGCTCTCTGTTTCAAATATTCTGCCCCATAGATGTGAACAGAGCCAGGGAATGTGTATTTCTCCCCAGCTGCCAGGGATGGTCATGATCCTGGTCCCTGGACCACACTTTGAGTAGCCCAGGTGCAGACTGTGCCCTAGAGGTGGGTACAGACCAAGCTACAAAGAAGTGACTCAGTTTGAAGGGCTGTGCGTGGGGGTGAGGATGGCTTTGGGGAGCACACAGGATCCCCCTGGGGACAGGGTCAGAACATCATGTCTGCTGGCATAGTCACAAGGACATGGCTCTGGAGAGGAGAGAAGTCCCCATGAACCTGAGAGCCTGGCCCTCTGCACGGCTGTCCCGTGGGTCTTCGAAGCATCCTGCCTCTTCTTTCCGCTACCTCCTAGCATTGCCCACACTCAGGACACCCTGCCATGTCCCCTCCTACCATGTGTGCTCTCAGCTAGGTTGTACTCTGTCCTGAGACCCAGATGCTTGTTCTTAAGGGAGCTGTGTCCCCTCTGTGGCACCATGTCCTTGTCTCCATGAGCTTCCATGTCCCACCGTGTGCACAGGCCAGCACCCTCTCCTAGAAGTGGGGTTGGGAGGTGTTATTTACAATGAAGAAGCAACTCAACATGGTCATTCAAGGGAAAGGAGACAAATATGCCACAAAATGCCACCCAAAGAGGTTGTGTCTTTTCTCTGCTGGCTTTAGTATTGTAAAGCTGGCACCGAAGTTTTAATTAACATGGTTTCTCAGCCAGAGAATGACAGGGCCAGCTGGGCATGGGGAGCGAGTGTCAGCAATTGTGGAAATGTCCTTGTTGGATTTGGGGGGAAACAGGTGACGAGTGCTGTAAGAGTGAGAATCCTGACACACCCAGACAGGCTGTGAGTGTCTTGGGAGAGGCGGGCAATGTCTACAGGGTCACTCATGCTTTGCCAAGTGAGGGACCAGCAAACACAGGGCTGTCCTGCAAATCATCAGGTTCCCCTCATTCTGAGAGCAGGTACCCGAGTGTGTGGCAAGGAAGTGTCACACAGTGATGCCAGAACTGTTGTCACTGTGCAGCCATGGCGGGCATGGCCCACCAGACCTGAGACCACAGGGACATGACCACTATAAGTGAGTGTCCGTACTCTGGCTGAGTCCCTACTGGCCCAGGCTGTCCTCTCTTCCCACACTGAGAGACATTGGTGCTCCCAGACATGAGCCACAGACAGAGAAGTGTGTGTAGGACCAGACTGCTAGGACCTAGGGATGTGGGCAGACATGTTGCTGCAGCCACAGTGAAAGCAGGCCTGGTGAGCCGTGTCAGTGGTCACAGCCCTCATCCTGGATGGCCTTTTCTCCTGTCTTTAGGGCTCCTGCTCATCCTGCAATGCCCCAGGCCAAATGTTGACTCCCTTCTAAAGCTCCCCCGGCTGTCCTAGAAAGAGTTCTGTCTCACTGAAGTGAGTCCTGGACGCTTGGTGACCTGTCTCTGGGGCAGGCAGGGCTCATCTTTGTATTGCAGGGACTGAGCACCCACGTGGGTCTCACAGGAACAGTAACTCCTCACTGAGATGGGCCTGATTCCCTAGAAACAAAGGCCTGTATTTCTGGAATATTCTTTGGACAATCAGAGCATAACACTAATGACCTGGCCAAACCACCAGCGCTTTTCTGGGAAGTGGATCTCTCCCAGATCCTCAGACCCTGTGGCTCAGTGCCTTCCCCAGGGTTTGGTCTCTGTCCCCATTGCCCAGGTTGACTTGGCCACATCCTCTAAATAAAGTGTTCTGTATGACCTTTCTTGGTAGAGCCTGCCAAGGGTCCAGGCTCACCTGCTGGACTTCCTGGTCTCTTCCTTAGCTGGGCCCTGACAAGTGGTGGCAGTGGTGGGCTGTAGCATACAGGATTTCTTTTGTCCTTTCTGAGCTTTCTTGGTATTATTCTTCAAGAAGTTTGTCCTCCTGGGGAGTTGGAATTATCTTGTCAATGCAGATAAACAATAGGGCAGGGACTACAGAGCTGTCAGCGGGCCAGGCAGGGCATTTTGGTGGACTGTGAGGATGCTGGGTGGCCAGTTCCTGTATGATGTGCATGGTCAGCACACTATAGTCTACAGCACCCATGGCAGAGGCGAGGCATGGGCTGAGGAGTTCTTTGGAGTTAGACATGCTAGAGTGTGGGCCTCACACACTACTCTTGCGAGTTGAATTACATGGGACACATTTTTACTTTATGAGACTTTCTGTTTCCACAATCATAAAGAATCAAATTAGAATTAAGTGCTATCTCTATCATAGGGCTATTATGAAAATAAGTGAGAAGCTGTTTATAAGACACTGACAGAATGTCTGGCAGAACCAGGCCCTCCATTGATGGTATTCATGCTGTCATCATTATTATTGGTTACTGGAAAAGTGTCAGGTTTGGCGAGCACAGTCCTTGTCAACAGTCAGGTGGCCAGTGTGCTGCGGAACACACCCAGCATCTGAGTTCTGGGCAGCTGTAGTCAGGGAAGGTGGACTTGCTGAGGTGTCCACAGCTCATCCCTACTTACCAGGTCCCCGGACATAGGCAGGGAAATGGGACTGCATGTTGCTGATGGGCTTTGAGTATAGACTTTGGGTCTTATTCAGGTTGGGATCAGAAAGCAAGAAAGTTTATTCTGGAGAATTGAATATAGTGGTTCTCTGTTTGAAAAGTTCTGGCAGCCAAACCCACTTTCCTGAGCTTCAGATTCAAAGTGTTGAGAAACTGGGGTCTTGTCCTTTTGTCCTGGCCTTGCAGCTATGACGCCTCACTCACCCCAGTATTCCTAAGCCCCTTCCCTCACCAATGACATGGTTTGCGATCACGTCCAAATGAGGTCACATGCAGTGATGCTGTGTGACCTCTCATGGTGGGACTGGACTCTGCTTATATCTGGACTGTGAAGACCCTCTGCCTCCACCCCCACCCTGCCCAGCAGAGAGAAAAAGTCTTATTTATAATAAAATGAAGGATAAGCAGATATACTCACCAGCTGAGACCTCAGTTCCATTCCAACAATCATAAAGAATCAAATCAAATCAAATCAAAACCTTCCCTTCCAACCACATTGCTTTATGTCTACATGGCGCTCGTGACCATGGCGCCCGTGACCGTGAGCCCTTTCTGCAGAGGCACTCTGGGCCACCCTGCTCTGTGCACTGTGCTCTGTGTTCCCAGGGCCTTTCACTTTGACAGTTTGGGCTGATGTTCACCTCACTCCTTTTGGCCAGTCTGACAGCCATGTCCTTTCTGCCTGCCCTGATGGTTGCCCAGCCATGGATAAAAGCTGCTTTCTCCACACGCCAATTCTGTTCAGGTCCTTGTCGGATCTCTGGCAGTAGTTTCTATCAGCTCAGCCAAATTTTCCACAATTAGTGTTAGTTAGAGATCAACCTCTCATGGGTACTTATTTTGGAACCTCAGACAGTACACTGATGGCAGAGCTAACAGTTCCTTTGGCTCAGTCTACTTTCTACCTTCTTTACCTTTCCAGGCACATCAGCGACTCTTGACTGAGTGACTGACCTTCCTAAGCCTCACCATAGTACACAGGAATTCAGGCTAAGGGATTAGATTTGGAATATGTTTCTCTAATGTCCATAAATGTCGGTTCAAGTTAAAAGGTAACCTATAGAAGTATTAAAATCTAAATACAATGTTGAAGGTGGGGTTATGCCTGGGTATGTCTGTCAGTCTCTGTCTTTACCCTTAGAGTCTGGCTGATACTGTCAAAATTGGCAAATCCTGTGAGGTCGGCTGATGACCTAGATGTGTTGTGAGGAAGATACTCTAACAATCAGAATGCAATAGCTTGCTCTTGGGACAGAGGCTTGGCACAGGTGAAGACTGTGTTTTGTATTCCAAGCTCATCTGCAATTTCTATCATGTGCACACTTGAGTCTGACAAAAATAATAATTTTCAGCTTTTTTGCATCCTTTTGAATTCAAAGAGAAGCTGTCAGGCCCAACAAGGTGATAAGCCTAGGGGTCAGCGGCAGGTGGGTTTGGGCTGCGGCCTCCTCCTCAGGAGCTGCAGGCTGTGGGGTTGGGCAGTAGCAGTGCAGGTGGAAGGACAGAAATATTTCTGGGAAGCCCAGTGAGTTGTACCAGGAGTCTTGTGGCCCTGGTCTTTAGGCTTTCTGCATCAAATGGTCTGAACCACCAGGGATGCTTCATACTAACATGAATTTCAAGAGCTTTATGCGGAGTCTTCCCAAATTCTGAGGTGTGGAATTTGCCTTCAGGGCTCCTGTGCTGGGCCTGCTTTGTGCTCCCTTTTCTGTCTGGGAACATTTTTCTACAGACCCTGCACATCCCCATCTCCCAAGACTGCTTTGCAAAACTGAATTCATAGCAATGCTCACCATAGCCTGTTGGTAGGCACGTGCACTGCACCAGCAAAATGGAAATACAAACAACAAAGGCCTCCTTGGTAAAATCTCAGAGCACAGAATTCAGCCCTGGGGCAGGTTTCACTGTGTCCATGGAGTCTTGGAGGTATGGCTGATCTTACTCCCTGCTTGGGTCCAGACATGGACCTCCAAGGACTTGTTTGATCCTTATGCAACAGGGAGACCACCAAGCCCCCCTGACTTAAACTCGAATCTCCTCTAAATCCAAATTATAAGTCACTTGCAGTGGCCTTTGCTCATCTTTCCTTGCCATTGTCAATAATTCTCAATTCTGACTGCCCATGAAACCCACCACGGACACTGAAGGATCACCTGACCTCTGGGCAGGGGGAATAGGGAGAGTATCTGCAGCAAATGCTCGGGTGATGCTGGTGTGTCCAGCAGGGCCCACCTGCAGGCTGCCATTGGAAACTACCAGGCAGAGGGTTGTAAAGAGCCTGGGATCACATCCCTGGCACTGGAGGATGTGCCATCCAGCAGAAGGAGCCTCTGGGGGTCTTCCAGGGGGCCCTCTCAGTCACCTGTCCCCCCCACACCCACCAGGGGAGAGTGTCCTGCCTGCAACTGCAAATCTTGCTTTTGAGAACTTAAAAGGCTCTCACTGGAAGAGCCCAGCACAGGTCCTGCTTCTCACTGGGACTGCTCTGGATCTCAGCCCAGGCAGCCCCTGCAGAGAGGAAGAGCAGGCCCGCCAAGGGACAGAAGCCAATGCTCCAAGCCTGCCAGCCCCTCAGGCCTGGTCTTTCCAGTCTTAGTGAGCTAAGGGAGCTATTAGGGGCATAAAGTGAGAGTTCAGGGCCTGAGACTGCAGCAAAAAGGATATGACTGATGCAAGAGATGCTCTGATGACAAAAGTAATTTGGCTGAAAGTAAAGTTTTTTTTTTTTTTACTTTTAGTGCTAAAATTAGCATAATATTTATGTTTATGTTTAAATCATTTGTAAGTAGATAGTTCAGTGGTGTCAAGCAGGGTGACGTTGTAGTGCAAACATCACTTCAATCCATCTCCTCTTACATGGGCATTTTGGCCATTTATGTATCTTCTTTAGAGAAATGTATTCAAATCCATTGCCCATTTTTGGTCAAGTTATTTCATTTTTGTTGTTTACTTGTAAGAGTTCCTTATTCTTTATATTAACCACTTGTTGGCTGTAACATTTACAAAGATGTTCTCCTTTTTTGTGGATTGCCTTTTCACTCCCTGGATAGTGTGTTTAAATTTGATGTAAGTTGGGACAGGTACATTCACTTATTACCTGCATGGGCAATTCGTGTGTAAATCAGATGTTTATAACTCTAGGACTGCCTGTACTGTACCTTTTTAGTAAGTTTTGAAGTCAGAAGTATGAAACTTGTAACTCAATATTTTTATTTTTCGAAATTGTTTGGCTCTTCTGGGTTTTTTAAGATTACATATACATTTTGGGGTGGATTTTTTGATTTCTGTCAACAAAATAATTATCAGGATTTTTATAGTGACTGCATTGAATCTGTAGGTCACTTTGGGCAATATTGACATCTTTTAATCCATTAGCATAGACTTTTTAATAAATCTTTCCATTTATTTAGGCATTTTAAAATTTCTTTTGACACTGTTCTATAGTTTCACTATTTAGGTCTTTTCCTTCCTTGCTTAAGTTTATTCCTAAGTATTTTATTCTTTTCGATGGTTTTATAAATTATTTTCTTAATTTCCTTTTTGGATTGTTCACTTGTTAATGTGTTGTAAACACAACTGATTTTTGTGTGTTGATTTTGCATCCTCTACTTTGCTGAATTTGTTTATTACTTTTAACTCTGTGTGTGTGTGTGTGTGTGTGTGTGTGTGTAGTCTTTAGGGTTTTCTATATAAAAGGGCATGCCATTTGTGAACACAAACAATTTTATTTCTTCCTTTCCAATTTGGATGCCTTTTACTTATTTCTTGCCTAATTGTTCTGGCTATGACTTCCAACACTATTAAATAGAATGGAAAGAGTGGGCATCCTTGTCTTCTTTCTGAGGAGGAGGAGCTTTTAGCCTTTCACTACTGAGTATCATTTTAGCTATGGGATTTTCATCTATGGCTTTTATTCTTTTGAGATAGTTTCCTTGACTCTTTTAAAATATAATCTTTATTTCACAATATTGGGGGGTACACGTGTTCTTGTTGCATCTGTAAATTATAGAACGGTGAAATCAGGCCTTCTCTGGAATAGAGGACATTGTACCCCCACAGGCACAAAGGTTTTATCCCTTACCTCTCTTCCACCCTCCCTCCTCATTAGTTTTCAGTGTTCTTTATACCTTTGGTCTCCAACCTCAGTCCATGGCACCAGTCCATGGTCTGCTAGGAACTGGGCCACACAGCAGGAGGTGAGCCAGCAAGAATCTATCTTTATCTGAGCCAGTCCTCATTGCTCACAGCAGTGCTGCCTGAGCTCTGCCTCCTGTTAGATCAGGAGTGGCAGTATATTCTCACAGGAGCACAAACCCTGCTGTGAACGGCACATGTGAGGGATCTAGGTTGTGCACCACTTATGAGAATCTGATGCCATTCCCCCAGCCTTCCATCCCCATTCCCCTGTCCATGGAAAAACTCTCTTCTGTGAAACTGGCTAAAAGGGTGGAACAGCTGCTTTATACCACTTTATGACCATGTGTACCCATCATTTAGCTCCCACCTATTGAGAACATATATGGTATTTGTTTTTCCATTTCTGAGATACTTCACTTAGGATAATGTTCTCCAGTTCCATCTAGTTGCTGCAAATGACATTATTGCATTCCTTTTTATGGCTAAGTAGAGATAGGAAATCAACCTAAGTACCCATCAATTGATATGTGAATAAAGAAAATATAGTATATATAGAGTCTTTTTAGCAGGAAAGATTGTTTAATTTTGTCAAATACTTTTTCAGCATCCTGTGAGATAATCATGTGGAATTTCCCCCTTTGCTCTGTTTGTGTGGTACATTCCATTGGTTGATATTCGTATGTCAAGCTATCCTTGCATTGCAGAAATAAATCCCATCTAGCCATAACATATAATCTTCATGATGCCCTGTTGCATTTTGTTTGCTAGTATTTTGTTTAGGACTTTTGTGTAAATATTCATCATGGAGGCAGCGCCTGTGGCCACTATAGTGGAGGTGGCAGGTTCAAGCCTGGCCCAGGCTAAAACTGGAAAAAAAAAAAAAAAAAAAAATTCATCATGGATATTGGTTTATAGTTTGCTTTCCTTATAGTGTCATTGTCTTGCTTAGTATCTGGTAGTGTTGGCTTCTTAGAATGTGTTTGGAAGTGTTTCTTCTATTTTAATTTTTTAGAAGAATTGGGGAAGAATTGATAATTTTTCTTAATTTTTGGTAGAATTCACAATGAAAGCATCTGGTCCCGGGCTTTTCTTTATGGGGAGGTTTTTGATTATTTTAATGTGGAAACTTGGAGATTGTTTTAATAGGAGAAAAAAAGAAAAAAAGGAGAATTCAAAATAATGTTAAGTTTGGGTAATAAAAGAGTGGTTCCATGAACAGAAATGAGGAATTATGGAAAGTGATTAGTGACAAAGAAAGAAAAAAAATAATGTTGATGAGAAAAGAGGGAAGAAGAGAGAACCTGAGGGGGAAGGGGAGGAGGCCACAAGTGCTCAACCTGAGCTCACTGAACCTGCTCCATGGTCACAGCCACACAGGCAGTGTGAGAGATGGTCTAAGCTGACTCAGCCATTCAACAAATGTCAGGTTCTTCTGGTCAGTAGCTTTTGGCAATTAAAGCTAAGCAAATACTAATGGCCCCTTCCTTGCAACCTCCTCACTCTAGGGATAGAAACAAGTCTCTGATCAAAGTCTTTCAGACACCCACATACTCACTTGCAAGCAGGCACAAGTGGCCTTCCTTGTAGGTCACTCTGCTTTCTAGCTAGTGTGTACATGAGAGGTTTAGTTTACTCTAGAATGCAGATGTCCCAAGAACCGCATCAGCCTGGCTCAGAAGGGGAAAGTCTAAGAAGTGGGGTGTTACAGAACCGGTCCAACCATCCACTTTGAGCCTTGCTCCAAGGTGCCAGGGGCTCCAGCTCCCCTCATTTGTTCCAGGGTCACAGAGCCTGTGCAACATTTTCCCAACCAAACCTTTATGTTATTTTAAACAAATAAATTCTATCAGCTCTTGTATTGGTTTTGACGATGACAGGCATTACCTCATCAGCCTTGTTAATTAGGGACTTCCAATTCCAGTGACTCATCCTGGATTCGCATTCCTGCTGCGGGAGCCCTGATACTCACAGCTGCCCTTGGGCTGCAGGACTCTACCTGCACATACACTTCTCACTGTCCATGCGGAGGTATTTTGAGGTCCATCATCACACTGACCAACACTGTTCAAAAGAAAAATACTGTGAGCTGATGTATGTAATTTAAAATATTCTACATTATCAAAAGTAAATAAAAAGGTGAAAAAACTTTAATAATGTATTTTATTTAGCCCAATATATTCAAAATATTGTTTCAATGTGTAATCACTATGAAAATTGTTAAGATACCTTTTCTTTTGTACCAAGCTCTTCTTGATTCAAATGCTACATTTTTCAACAGTCACATTAAAATATGGAACTACCAAAACAATGAAATTGTGTTTAAGAAAAGACATTTCACACAACCTGAAATAAAGTAAAAATCTAGTCTCTTACTGGCCCTCATTGCAATGTCATCACACAGGGCTTGTCCATCATCGCACATCCCCTCGGGTGGCGTGGTGCCAATGGTGTGCTGCAAACCATAGCATCTGTTTCTGGGTGTAAGGCCTCTGGCTTGGAATATCCATTACCTCCTGGGGTTCCCTGGGGTCCTCATGGAGCTGGATGTTAATCTGTACCTGAGTTTCTTCTGTGTACAAAGGGAGGTCTCTAACAAGAGGCTGGGAATGGGATTTGAGCCAGAGCTGTGAAATTAGGATTCATCTGAAAGGACATGGTTACTGAATTCTTAGAGACACATAAAGGCTTAAAAGGAGAAGACAAAAAAGAAAACCACAGGCCAAGGATATTTGGAACAGAGAGAGGGGACTAAAGAGTGGGGGAAGAGAAGAACCGTGGAGAGAGGAACTGAGGGCTCAGCTTACCGTAGGAGGCTAAGTTTATTGGCCAAGGAATTACCTGCCTAAATATTTTTAAAACACTGTTAAGAATAGTAAAGAAAAGATAAGAAAAGGAACTTTAGGGAATTGGGGGAAAGTGTTGTTTATTCTCAGGGAAATGGAATGTGCAATGTGCTTGTCTTAAGTTTCCTCATGTTAGCTGAAGAGAACTGTGGGTAAAAAATAAAATATGAACATTTGGAGTTTTAATTAATTCATGGCTCAAGAGAAAATTCCTTATTTAAAATAGGTGTGGTAAAGGGCAGATTAAATTTACCTGTAATTAAAGGACTGTGTGCTTCGTACCTGGTCTCACCTGCAGGTAAGTTTTGCTTGACTGAATCCCACCACCTCCCTTTTGGTGCTGGGTCACACAGGTCATACCTCCTAAAAGCCTTGAAACCCCCTCCCCCCATTTTTGGTAATGTTGTCTCTTGCCTGCCAAACCATGTGAAGAGTTCATTGTACCAAGAAGCAGTCATTGGCATGGACGCTGAAACGCCTCCAGAAAAGCCCTGAAGTGTGATGGTGGTTGCTTGTGTTTCCAGGAGATGCCTTACATAACCGGCCCGGTGAATGGCAGCCGAAGGCGCTCTTGGTTGGAAAGGGACATCAGATGGCGCCTACCTTGGCTGGCCAAGTGTGGGGTGGAAGTGTGGACTGGCCTCTAAACAGTACAGCTGGCATGCCAGCAGTCTCTGGGGTTAAGATCAGAAAATTCTGAACTTTCCAGAATGCTGTTGATAACCAAGAACAAGAAATTTATTTTATTAACTAAATACTATATTATAGTAAACTCTGTATACATTCTACACTCTGCTGTTGACCAGAAACAATGATTTATTTTATTAATGAGATAATATCCCCAAGACACTGTACCTCCCCAAGGAACGTTTGGTTTAGAAATTCTCTCTCCATCCCTCTCTCCTCAACAAACATAATAAAGAGGAAATAAGACTATTAAAAAATGATACATCTTTTTCTCACATGCAAGATGGAAGTTTAAATTCTTAAATATATCTTGAACAAGGCTTTGTGACCACAATTCTCCATTCCTGGGGATGGCCTCCTCCTGGCTGCGCCCCACTTTAATCTCCCTGTGACTGGCTGTGGAACTGCCCCTCTCTGCCAGCTGCTCCCTGTTGGGCTCTATACCAAGAGGTGGTGCCAGAGGGGCAGGGAGGCTGGAGCAGGGGGAGGGGACATTTTAAAGGAGATTGCCCTGGAAAATCACTTCCCAAGGAATTGGATCCAGATTAGAGCAGGAAGGTATTTCATGAAGCTGGAGATTCCCTTCTTGATTCTAAAATCACATATGCATGTGGTCAGTTCTATTTGATTTCATGAACAGTGATCTATAACTTACAGAATGTAAAAAGCGGAGACACCCTCCTATTTTTACTGTTGTTAACCACAGTTAGGCCCTTCTTCTCACACTCCTTTTTTTTAGCAGGAGAACTCCTGAGCTGCAGTCTGGACCAGGACTGTCCACTGAGAGATCAGTTGCTGGCCCCTTGGCAGTTGGGTGTGGCCCAGTGAGTCAAGCTTAGCCGGGAAGACATGAGCAGTGGGCTGCAGTCATGGTCACTGAAGGCCAGAGCAGCCCTGCTGCGCCTTGCTCGCCACATGAGGAGAATCTGTTCTTGTACCAGGGGTGTCACCACAAAGCTAAAGGCCAGGAAGGTGACTGAAAGGGCCTGTTTTAGGAACATTCTGTTCCTAATTTCTTTGGGAAATGAAGCAGGGACAGGAGCATTTTGAAAACATGCTTCCCCTTAGCTTTCAGAACAGGAACAGAGGAAAAATAAAAACAAAAGAGAAGAAAAGCAGCTGTGACAGTGAAATTGTGAATGTCAGCCTGGCGAGGCTGTGGTGGCCCGTTGTTGGGTTTGGGCAAACACAAGTCTAAGAGTTGCCTTCAGGCATTTTATATATGTAGCTAACGTGTACAGCCAGGTGGATGAAAGTAAAAGAGATGACCCTCAAAAATTTGGCTGGACCTCATTCAATTAGCTGAAGGCCTTAATAGCAAAAACCCAGGTTTTCAGAAGAAGAAAGAATTCTGCATCGGATTATAACAGAATTCTGCCTGCCAGACCAAGCCCGGGCTTGCCAGCCCCACAGTCATGTGAGCCAGTTTCTTAAAGTAGACCTCTTAGTACACAGTATGTGCATAGAATTCTCTAAATAAATATGAATATAGCATCTTAAAATCTCGTACACATACATGTACATACACACACAACATATCTCTGCAGTATATACAAGATGTCCCAAAAGTCACCCCTAAAGTCACCTTACATATGGAAAATATGGAATTGTAGCTAAATGAACCTTTATTTATTAAATATTTATTATAAAATTTTACAAAGGGGTGACCAACACACAGAGAATATTTTGTAAATATTTTATAAAACTTGGGACATCCTGTATTACTGATAATATAGAATATGTATATATTTCTATCAACATATACACATAATACATCTTATTGACACCCTTCCTGTGTGTACATGTGTGTGGCCTGCTGCTTCCTGAAGAACCTTGTTGATAACACTGACTGATTCAGCAAGAAGAGAGACTTCCTTGTGAATTTAAGGACTGGACCAATGTGACTTGTGGTTCTTAAGGCCAGGATAGGGAGTTGGGGACCAACCTCCATCCAATTTCTCTTAAAGGGGGCACTACAAAGCTGAGAAAGATCTAAGCTACTGTGAATTATAAATAGAGACTGGGGCCAAAGTCATCCCACTGAGACAGGGGAGAGAGGTCTAGAGAAATGACACCTGAGTTTGGGGGCACAGATATGGTCTATGAAACCACTCAGCCTCGTAGGTCTGTATGAAGAGGACCCCCCCTAATGCGAACAGTTAGGGATTTGCCTCCTACAACTGTTGGAATCACCTGGGGAGTGTGACTTCAGTTGTCTGGGTGCAGTCTGTGTGAGTTAGCATCTATTCAAGGTTTCCAGGAGATTCTGATGGACAGCCAGGAGCAACCAGAACCCAGACTCACCAACCAGGCCTGACCTTCTGACCAACTTCACCAACCTAAAATCCTCAGTGTTCTACTGATACTTTCCAATTGATGCAGACTCTGTTTATGGAGATACAGGTTTGCTTCAGCTCTAAGAGAACATGCTTGATAAACTGAAGGAAAATAAGAGAGGGTGAGCAGAAGTGGCATTAGCCAAAGGTGGCTCGGGCTGGTGGACATTCTGACGGAGAAACAGATATTTGTCTTAGGACGAGAGACAAGGTCTGTTTCAAAATTAGGCGATTTTGGCAGACTGGAAACTATCGCTTTATATCCTTCCTCAGAGTATCCCTTGGGCAAAATATAGTGGACTGCAAAAGAATGGGAAACGATTGGGGTTTGAAGGCAAGGCAAAGATGTCACAGCAGCCCTATCAGAGTGAGGAAGGGTGAAGGGCCAATCTGAGAGGCAGGGAAGGTCATCACTGGGAGGTGAGAAGCTCTGGTTCAGGTGGTGGCTGACCATGCCTGAAGGAAAGATGGTTCTTTAGCCTTCGTCAGGATCCCCTGAGGCCTATGGTTGTGGCATGACATCGCACAGCTTGTCAGCCTAACACAGTAAGAATTATTATATATTATCCCACTGTTTCTATGGCTAGGAATTCAGGTGCAGCTCAGCTGGGCACTGCTAGCACAAGGTCACAGTCAAACTGTTGGCTGAGGCTCGGCTGGGGTGGCTTGGTAGGGAGAGGGCTTCCATACATCCTCCCTGGGACTTCCCATTGGCTGCCCATGTGTCCTTATCACACAGCAGCTAGTGTTCCAAGAGGCAGAGGCAGGGGCAACCAGGGTGGATGCGGTCTCTATATAAGCTAGATTAGGAAGTGACATCTGCCTTTTCTGCTACATTCCATTCATTAGAAGGTGGTAGGCCGGGTGCAGAGGCTCACACCTGTACTCGTACCACTCTGGGAGGCTGAGGCAGGGGGATCGCCTGAGGTCAGTAGTTCAAGACCAGCCTGAGCAAGAGGGAGACTCCCTACCTCTACTAAAAATAGAAAAAGTAGCTTGGCATTGTGGCAGGTTCCTGTAGTCCTACCTACTTGGGGGGCTGAGGCAAGAGGATCACTTGAATTTAGGAGTTTGAGGTTGCTGTTAGTTATAATGACGCCAAGCACTCTACCCAGAGTGACAAAAGTGAAAAAAGAAGATGGTAATGACTGTCCAGCCTGTTCTCACTGGAGGAGATGACACAGAGCATAAACACCAGGAGAGAGGATCATGTGGCCAGAGGAGGCTGGCTACCACAGCGTGTTGACTGAGCCACACCTCGGTCTCTGATTCAGCAGGCTGGGGGTGGGGCTGAGAATCCACATTTCTAACAGGTTCCCTGCTGCTGCTGCTGCTGTTCCAGAAACTAAACTTTGGGAATCTCTATGCCCAATCATGAGGGACAAGTTACAAGTGCTGCAGGGACTGTGCCTTCACCCACACACTAAGGCTGAGAGTCTCAGCAGCTGGCTGAGATTCTCACCGAGTCTGAGCCAGACAAGAATTTGGGAAGAGTAGTTTATAAACTTTGTTAACTACAAATTTTTATTCGAGCTTTGCTCTTTTTGGACTCAAATGTCTTCATTGAAGTCAAATGACTTCAACTTGCAAGGGGAATTAATCTTGCACTTTAATTTTTTTTCCTGGGAATGAGATAATGGGGACTGGGTGGTAGGTGTACATTTATGGTCAAGTTTGGGTTGTTTCCACATTGGCTTGTACTTAGAGTAACTTGCTGTTGCTATTTAATTTTTTGAGTCTTGACTGGAAAACATGGCTGGAAATTATTTGGAATGGGAAACAGAAGAAAGAATAAACATTTGACTTGGGGAAAATGTAGCTCCAGGGTGAAATTACTTTAAACATTATATCTCAAGTTATATCTCAGTTAATAAGGGATGTAATTCTCATATATCATACAATTCACTCATTAATGGTGCAATTCAGTGGTTCATAGTATAATCCCCAAATTGTGCAAATATATCCACAATCTCGTTTTATTTTATTTATTTATTTTTTACTTTTTTTTGAAACAGTTTCACTTGGTCACCCTCAGTAGAGTGCTGTAGCATCATAACTCACAGCAACCTCAAACTCTTGGGCTCAAGTGATTCTCTTGCCTCAACCTCCCAAATAGCTGGGACTTCAGGCGTCTGCCACAACACCTGGCTATTTTTTTAGAGACGGGGTCTCGCTCTGGCTCAGGCTGGTCTCAAATTTACAAGCTCAGGCAATCCACCCACCTCGGCCTCCCAAGTGTTGGGATTATAGGCGTGAGCCATTGTGCCACTGTGCCACTGTGCCTGGCTCCACAATCTAATTTTAGAGCACTTTTCTTATCCTCCCCAAATAAACCTCCTACCCATCAGCAATCACTCCCTACCCCTATGGCCCCCAGACCTAGAGAAACACTCATCTATATTCTTTTGCTATAAATTTTCCTGTGCTGGATTTCATATGAATGGAATTATACGGTTATAGTTTTTTGTTGCTGACGTATGCTCACTTAGTGAATTTTCAAGGTCACCACAGGATAGCACATATCAGGATGCCATTCTTTTTATTGCTTTTTATTGCATAGTTCTTAGTGATACCCTACTGCATGGATACACTGCATGTTGTTTACTGACAGGGATCTTGACAGTTCATAGCAGCAAAAAATACTCATTGGCTTTTATGAAGTTGAGGCATTTTTTATGTGTTTATTTGCCATTTATTAATACATACCTTCTTTTGGAAAATAACTATTCAAATCCTTTGGGGTGTTTTAATTGGGTTGTTTTTAACAACTGTTTTTAAATTAAGCTATTTGTCTTTATTTTTTAAATGGAGTGGTCTAAAAAAATTTAATTCATGTATTTATCTTTTGGGGGGTCATGAGAGTTCTTTGCATATTCTGGATACAAATTCTATGTCAGATATATAATTTTCTTCTATTCTAAGGGTTGTCTTTTCACTTTTTGGATGGGATGAATTTAATTAGTGAGTTGTTCTGACCTATTTGACAATTTCCTGAATCCAAATCAGTACCATTTCTGAGAGGTCAGACGATCCTCCAAGGAAACATGGTTGGTGTTGGGGAAGTGGCCTCATGCAGGTGGGAAAAGCATGTCCAGAGGGCCTACTGTCTTTGGTGCCCAGGGGATGCCAAACCTCTGGCTGATAATGTCTTAAAGGATGAGCCCAACTACGTCATAAGAAAGGAAAATTACACTACCTTCTATGAACACAGCAGCATCTTCTGATGTAGGGTGGGCCCCTGCTTTTAGCCACAGTTATATCTGTCATGCCTGCACTTTTAAGAGTGACCTGCTACCTCTAAGGTCCAGAGGGCAGGTCCCTCACTTCCTGCAAGGTAGTCCTTGGGGGGTTACTTCTGAAATTGTCAAGAAATGTCTTAGGATTATGAATCTGAGAACTGAATGGTGAGTCCAGTCTTTCCCCCTCTGTCAGTGAGAGTAGGAACCACAAAGTTCTGCGAAACCAAACTCAGCTGGCCTGAGGAAGGGGTGGTTCGTTTGCAGATTAAACAGCCCAGAGAAAGGGCTGATGTCAGCCTCTGCTTGGTGCGGGGCTCAAATATTGCAAACTGCCTGCTCCTTGCTTTCTCTTATTTCAGTCCTGGTGCCCTCCCATGGTTTAGCTTTATTTCCCAGCAAGTTTCAAATGGACCCCAGACCTCATGTCTTTATCTTCTCACCCAGAAAGGAAGAAAGTGTCCTGCTTTTCAAATAGTCAAACAAAATGCCATTATTAAGGCTGACAGGCCCTGATCGGCCAGACTTGGGTCATCCCTTGCAATCCCTTAAGCCAGTCACTAGGGCTTGAAGAACAGAGATGGGCTTAGCCAAGGTCATATGCTGTGGACTAAAGGACAGAACCAGCTTCCCTGGGGACAGGTGAAGTGAAGGAGAGGAGGGGTGGATCTCCAGGTGGAAACAGTTGTCATGCGAAGGTGGGGCACTTGCTGACTTGTGTCTGGAAACAGCCTCCATGCATGCAGAGTGACCATCTGGCTACAGAGCATGTGTGGTGTGCACTGCTCAGCACCACTTCCCAGCTGATTGCCACTGAGAAAAGGTGGGCATCTTCCTTAGTCTGTTCATCAGGAGCCTGGATTGGGGTTAAAAAAATAAATACTGCTATTTGTGAACGAAGGTCCTTCATAAAGAGGGCAGATCCTGATTCCTAGGAAGCCCTTTGGTTTCTGGGCACTTTGATGGATATGGGGCACTCTGGAAAGAGCCGAATGGTTCTACCCTACAAAGGTAGCCTGTGGATTTGTGAGGGATCCAGAGGGAAAGGATAGCATAGATAGCTGGAAAATGCTCAGAGAAAGAGCAATCAGTGAGATTACATGGCCAGTGAAGGTAAGTGGCAACTACCCCGGGAGTGAAACCAAAGGCATTCCAAGGGCAGGGAACTGCCCGGTGCTGTGTTTGAAGATATGGGAGGTTGTGCTCCACAGAAAACTGCTGAGTTTCCTGAAATCTCCACTAAAGGTCATTGATCCAACCAGAGCTTTGGGGGAAGGAATATTCCATTTGCTTTTGCTCTCTTGTGTTTTAATTACCAGACACCAAGGGGTCTGGGCTAGATGTTTGTTGAGATATCTGGCATTGAAAGTGTGTCCAGAGACAGGTATGACTGTGAAAACACCTCCACTCACTGCAATCTGCAGATGTCTCAGGAGTGATGGACTTGGACACAACTGGATTATGCCCAGTGGAAGCTTGGGGGAAGCAATGGGTGGCAGGTTAAAACCCGCTGTCCTGGTCCTATACTGGCTTCAGCAGATCCAGCTTTTGAAAGTGGGAATGTGGGATCTCAAAGTGTTGCCAAGCTCAGGACTAGTGTTATTCATAGACCTCACTTGGTCTCAAGGGAGCTGGAGGCCCTGACTGATGTCAGTGACCACTGAGGATATGAGGCTCAGCCACACAAGCCTCAGGTGGTGTGATTCTGAAGTGACCCATTTGGAATCCCAATGCTAAGGGTGAGCGAGGACATATGGATAATTAAAGGAACATCTGTCCTTACTTTAACCACTGTTTTGCTCGTGCCTTCTCAGTATTAGGTGTGCACAGCAGAGCACAGCAGAAAGGAGTGGGAGGTTGGACTTTTTTCTCCAATTGTCTCATCTCTCTAGCTCTGACCTATAGGTTTGGAACAGGGTTGGTGACTTTCTCTCTCTGGAACCTTTCAATGATGTTGATGGTCTAGTCCAAGGTCACTTTTGCCAACAATCATAAGCAGATGTATTCCTCATTGACAGCCACAGTGGGTCGAAAAATTCCAAACCTCTGAGAGTCTACAAATAATGAGCTAGGAAGGCAGACACAGAAGCAAAATCAGTAGTGTTATCAGCAGTGACTGGTTAAAGTTACACAGATATACAGGAGTAAACTTCACAGGAAATATAAAAGATGCGTAAAGTTATTTTACCCTACTGAAGGGCATAATAAAAGCATGGACACACTACAAGATGTACAGTATTCTAAAATGAAAGGCCCAGATATTAAATGTTATTTTTTTCCCTGAATTAAAATATCAGTCCTGGTTCAAAACACAATACTTCTACTTTTTGAACCTGAAAAAATAATTTAATTTGGAAGAATAAGTACATTTAGAAAACAAAATTTGGGGGAAGAAAGAATAAAATGATTCTTACCTAAAATATATAAAAACATTATATATATTTAAAATGGAACAGTTGGATAAAACATTAAAAAGAATCACCTCTCTGCTGGGAGGCCACTCAACCGCCACTTCTGGACACCTGCTATTCTGCTTGAGGTCCTCCCTCCCAACAGAAGCCTGAGTTACCAAGTCCATGAACCCAAGACAAAGTCACGCTGACTCAATCTTCCCAACTTAGGCTTTAACTTCCCTCACCTCAGAGACATGTGTTAACAGAACCAAGGCTCTGCCTGCAACGTGGGGGTGGAGGGAAGCAGGTGCCTCCTCCCTGCCCGGCCTTCCCAGCTCTGGCTTTGCTGGTGCAGCATGTGGGGGCTGGCCTGGGGGCTGTTTTGGTGAATTCCCTTTTATCATTTTGCTTTCAGTGTTCATAGTGGCTGCCAGAGAGCTTGGTCCCTGCAGCTCTGAGCATTGAAGGTATTTGGGAACCTGCCCCAGTGGGACCAGCAATGAGGATTGCACCCTTCTGCCTGAAACAGCCAATGGAGGGACACTGGGGGTGGGCCCTGTGTCCCAGGACTGTCACCTTCTGCTCAGGGCTGGGAAGCATCCTCTATCTCATGGAATGATCTGACCCCTAGGTAGTATTCTTTATGCACAAAAATGTCCTTGGAATGGAGAAGAGAACTGGAATGAGAAAAGAACTCAAAGCATGTTACAGCTGTTGGGTGTTTTAACTTCTCCATCCCTGATTTGAGCATGAGTCCAGAGGAAGGAATAGTGAGTGTGAACCTAGCACACGACCTCCCAGGATGGACCAAAGCAGGCTGCCTTGGCTGTAGGATTTTTTCCATCTCTGGTTCTGGCTGGTGTTTTCCTCAGTTACACTTACACACGGGTACTTCTAGTCTTTCTTTCCATGTAGGGGCCTAAAGGATTTTGTGGGAAGTATATGTAAATCAGTATTTATTTAGTCTCCAGGGAATGGGATGGGAGAAGTCAGTCCTAGGTTTCTCACCTACTCTGCAAACATGCACAGGATCCAGCCAGGCAAGGATTGCTGGGGCCCCTCCTCTGTCTAGGGCCCTTTAGAGGCAGCAGCCCAGCTTCCAGGGCCCACAGCCTGGACACCCTGCTCTATGGACTCCTCACGAAGAGCTGCCACAGCTGATGCCTGGGCTCCCAGTTCCTCACAGCTCTTATACCTGATCCAAGACTTAGGTACCCCCAAAGTGGCCACTCAGCCCCAAGTGGCATGCTGTGGCCCAGTTTGCTTAGGTGCTGGTCTGCTGTCTAGAACCAGGAGGACTTGGAGCTATCCAGAAAGAGACTGCTGAAACCCTTCTCATGTGCACATCCCCAAGACAGCCACCAATTCAAGAAGGAGCCATTGCTACTTTTTATTGAAGCAAGTGAGAGTGAGTGTGTGCACCAAATTTGAGTCATGTGTAGGGAAGCCTCCTCTACCTGCCTCCTGGAGTGGGTGCACAGGGAGACCTGTGCAGGTGGTGGTGGTGGTGGGAGCCTCCTCTAACTGCTGCCCAGAGGTGGTGCACAGGGAGACCTGTTGGGGGAGGGAAGGGCTCCATCCCAGGACAGGACACCAGCAGGCCGTACAGGACGTGGGGAAGAGGTGATCAGCACAGCCAGACCCCTAGGCGTTCTGACAACTGTACTTTGTCATGGTCATTTTGCTCTGCCAGGGAACACTGTAGATCTCGAAAGAGCAGAGCACTTTCTGTGAAAGGAAAGAATAATTAATGAGGTTATAGCTAAGAGGGAAGATGCCTAACCACAGGGTCTCAGGGTGGTATGAGGGAGCTTGGGGCGAGATACTCGGCCCCCACCCACCCCCCAAGGAGTCCCAGGACACCCAACCCACCTGTGCAGTGACTGCATAGGCCCTACCAGGGCTCCTAGGGCACTGTGTCCGCTACCTGGCCCAAGGATGCCACCGTCCTCCTTTAGCACAGCTCTGGCAGGGCCAGAGGTAGGCGGCTCCTTCCTCCAAGCTCCCTCTACTTCTAGCTCCTGGGCCAGCACTCAGAAGGCCCAGAGAGAAGGCCCCAGCAGAGGATCTGGGGCTTGGGGAGGGTGACAAGGGGAAGCTTTCTCCAGAGCAGAGACCTTACAAAAACCAGCCAGGCCCTTGGAGAGGCTGGAGGTGGGTGAGCAGGGGCAGCTTGGAGGGCTTGGGCTGCTTACAGGCCTCTAATTACCTCTAATCTGCTCAGTGTGACTATGGCCATGGGCAGGTGGCCAAGGCTGGCACTGGACAGAGGCCTTCTCCTTCCCCAGTGCAGCAGGCAACACCCCATAACACCTTCGGTGAGCAGGGTTGTACTCTTAGCACCCCAACTCCCCAGCTATAGCCTCTTAGTCATTCAAATCAGTCATGTGCTCATACCCACCCCACACCCTCCATATGCACACAGGTGCATGTCTGTGTAAACTCATCTGTACCCTCACCAACAGGTATCTATGCATATCTCACACATGACCACACCCCCAAGATGTGCACATGGACATGTATGCACTTCCCACACTCCCTGTGCACGCAAAACTCATACACACATGCCCCTCCACACCCCCACCTGAACACATGCTCACGGGAATGCACACCTCCCCCCTGCAGTGCATCACTGCCCCTGACCCACACCAGGCACATACCCTCTTCAGATATGGCTGCTCATGGAAAGGACAGACGTCCAACTTGGGCTGGGACTTGGTACATGTGGTCCGGCCAATTTCCACTTCCAAGAAGTAGTTCATCCCAGACACGAGCTACACGTGTGCAAGAAAAGGTTCACCTGCAGCACAGCCCACCAGTGTCACACACAGGCGGTTCAGTGATAATGCGTTACTGCGTGTTCCTGAGCTGTTGCACTGTCACTCCCCCTCTCCTGGACATCAGGGGACTGTGGCCCAGGCAATCCCTTGTAACTGGCTTTCTCTGAGCAATGCACCCAAGTAGGAGAAGAAAATAAAGATGGAAGGTAGAAACTTACCCCTCTCACTGCATCCAGGAATGGCAGACACAGCTGTGGTACACAGGCTGTGGGCAGTCAGCCTGGTGGGTGGGGGTGGGGGGCAAATAAACACAGTCCCTGCACCAGAAGCACAGGGCAAGGTCTACAAGGGAAGGCTGCGTGTCTGAGCAGGATCCAGCACCTCCTGCCAATTGTGGCCCAGGGCAGGGAGTGCTGGTCATTCTAGGAAGGCTGTCTCCTGATGTCGCAGATTCAGCAACTTCTAGCCACTAGTGCACAGCCCCACAGAATCTTATTTCTTCTATTTCCCCCAGATTTGTTTCCTGATTTAACAGTAGGAAATGAGATGCTTCACACATGGAGGTTTTGCGCCAATAAGAGACTGCTCTTGGATGCTTCTGTTTAAATGTGCTTTTAGTACTGATACTTCTCAAGTGTGTAACACACCTGCGTGGCTTACATTTGGCTACAGAAGTGTCCCCTTTCCCTGCACAAGGCATCCCTTAGACACGCTATGTCAGGACTGTGGAGAAGCATGGGATAAGGGATCCTGTGACCAGGGTTCTAGATCTTGCCCCACAGAACCACGACCATAGGGCCAATGGAGGTGGCTCACAGGACCAATGATCTATAGCACCTGAGCTTCACGGCAAGTCAGACCCTCCCTCCAGTGGTGCAGGTGGACCCACCTTGCCCTGTCCAAGAGAGAGGGCAGCAGTTGAGGGCTGCAGAGGGAGAGACAGGCTGACCTGGACTTTTCAGATATTCAGGGGCAGGAGGAAGAGCTCTACACCCTGGGGTGCTGCCATACGGTGCTGTGGTGTCACTGCTGGCTGCTGTGCAGTGGCGCAGGGCAAGCTTGAGCCCAGCTGCCCTAAGACCCCTCCTGTCCGCTGACTGCCCTCTTCCTCTGCTAGTCTCACTGCACCCAGGCTGGGATTGGGTGGGGCTTAGGTGACAGCCTCTGTACCCCAGCAGGTACTGACGTGCCAGTGGCTGTGGGTGGTGTGAGGGAGCTCAGGGTTAATGGTGCTCGCCCTAGGGGCTGCTCATAGGACTGAGACTTTTAAGGGAAGCCTGACCCTTCAGGACTAGGAGCCCAAGTTCCCCGAGTGGCACCTGTTGAGGGCACTCAGAGAGGAGGACCTGTGTCCTCTGTGTGCACATTATGATCCGAATCCAACCTTGAGGGGACAACAACAGTCTCTATACCACAAAGGGCTGGATACTAGGAACAGATCAGCTGTTGCCACGTGAGGGTTTTTACAGGTTAAAGGAGACTAAGGAGACGGCTGCCATGCATGGCCTGGTAGTGTACCCACGTATAAAGGCTATCAGTGGGACAGCCAGCAAAATCTGAGTACCTCTGTGCAGAAGACAATGGTCTATATCAGTGTTGATTACTGATTTTCAAGACTGAATCGTGATTATGTGAGCGAATGCCCTTGTTTTTAGGATCTGTAAGTTGATCACCCAAGGGGCTATATATAACAAACTGATCAGTATAAGGAACTACTACCCGACTGATACTTACATGTGGTACATGTCTGGTCTATGAAAACTAGGTCAGCTTAAGGCGGTCAACTATGGCGGGTCTACTATATACAATGAAGTACTTTTTCTCAAGAGGTTCAGAAAAACAAATGCATACACAGTGCACGCACACACCAGCTATACAGGCATACAGAGAGTAAAGTGGGTTAAGTCAGTATGGCAAAATGATTCCATGAGGGAGGTGCATGACAGGTCTACAGCCATGCTTTGTACTAGTTTTACAACCGGCTCTGTAAGTCTGAAATTATGTCAGAATAAAAAGTTAAAAGAAAAAAAAGTGTTTGAAAAATTATTTAATGGCAGAGCCTGGAGGGCAGCCCGGTGAGGGGTTCTGTTTTCCCGCCCCGCGTGGGTATTCAGTTAGCAGCCTAACCCTGACCCTGGCGTCTGCAAGCAGATTTGAGGCACCAGGCGCAGATCCGGACTGCAAGGCCGGGTTTTGGCCAGGCAGGAATCAAGGCATCCCGGTGACATGCACGCCAAGGGCTGCGGGACTGAAGAGACTTGGGAAACTGTCTGGGTGACGCGCTTGGGCGCGGCCGCGAGGGGCGCCAGGTCGGGGAGCTGCAGGGCGGCAGGGACTGGGGCGCGCGCGGGGTGGCCCCTCAGACTCCGGGCCCGGGGTCGCTGCCACACGCACCTGCTTGCGGGCGCGCACCACCTGCAGCGCGCGGCTGTGGTACCTGTCGTTGCTCGCCTTGTTGTACTCGCTCACAGCAAAGTCCAGCGCGTGCTGCACATCCTCCTCGTTGACGTCGGCGTCCATGAAGCCGCCCAGCAAGCGCTGCTTCCGCGGGCCGGAGCTAGCGCTGGTCGCGGAGCTCACGGCCAGGGCCACGGCCAGCGCGGCCAGCAGGAGCAGCGCGGCTCGCGGGGAACCAGCCATGGTCAGTTCGGACGCAGAGCGTGAGACCAGAGCTGCTGAAGAAAGACTGGCAAGAGCCAATGGCCACAAGCCTCACCCCCTCCCCAGCCCAGGCGCGTCCATTTTATCTCACTCGGCCGCCCTGCCCCTTCCGGACCCCTCTGCACCTCCTCCTCCTGTCCGGCCCGGCCCCGGTGGGCCGTGTGGCCTCCGCACTCCGGACCCTCCCTCCTGCTCCCTCCCACGCCTGCGCCGGCTTCCCTTAGGTTCTCCCAGCTCGGCCAGTCGGCCTTCCTCCTACCGCCGCCCCCTCCGGTCCTCTCTAGTCCCTTTTCTTTATGGCGCTTCGGTCCCCTTGCCCCGTGTCTCTCCCCAGGCCTGTCCTTCCTTCCAAGCTTGGGTTCCCCTGGTATGGGGAAGAGTTCGATGCTCTCTGGGCTCTGAAAATATGTGACCTCCAAACTGTTTTTTTAGAAAAGAAGGAAAAAGAAGTCTTGGCCTGTGGAGGTCTTGGGAGGTCTGGAGCGCGTGTGGGGATCCTCAAAGCTGGGCGTTATTTCAGAGGCAAACTCTAGACCACGTTCTGATCTGGGGAACTATTTTGCCAGACGTAGCGGAATTAACTTTTATTTTTAAAGGTTTAAAAGGTTCCTTTTTCACAACTCAATGTTATTCGTTAAACAAACCTTTTGATAGCCAGCTTGCTGGAGCTGAGGGTAAGACCTGCCTTGGTGCGGCAGTAGGGACAGAGGAACCAGCTAGTGAGAGGGGGCGCGGGAGGCTCCAGTGGCCAGACGGGCCGGACAACTGCAGAGTGAAACACCTCCAGGTTGCCAGGTCAGGGAGGCCCTGGTGTCTCCCGCCTTGGCCTCTGTCTCCCTCCCTGGCACTTGAGGCTAAACTGGGAACCACCCTATTTCCCAGACCTAGTCAATTTCATGTAAGTTTCCTAGGCCTGGGAACAGGCAGGGATTGTATCCATTTATTTGTTAGGCTATATATACCCCTGGACAAAGGGGGAGCGGGGGCTGAGTTTTCTGACCAGAGTTTTTCCCTCTGCCAGAAGTTCTGGTGCTTTCTCTGTATTCTTTTCTGTAAAATAAATCCTGTCTTTACCACTGATCTGTGGTTGGCAGATTCATTCTTGGCAACCTGAGACCAAGGACCTACTGAAGAAGAAATTCGGGTATCACTTTCACCACTGGTGACCAATCCAGGCAGTCTAGGCCTGCAGATGGAGTCTGGGGTCAGTCAGTTATGGATGGGACATTGCAAAGCAATTTTTAATTTTTCAGTAGCCATGTTAAAAAGAAAAGAAAGAAACTGACGAAAGTCATTTTGATCATGTTTTTATTTCACCTAATACATCCAAAAAATTACTTCAACATGGGAGCAATTATTAACGAGATAATTTACATTCTTTTGGGTGCTGCACAATGTATTTGGAATTGTGTGTGTATTTTTTACACTTAGAGCGTGTGTCAGTTTGGAGCGGCTCAATTTCAAGTGCCCAGAGCGACATGTGGCTGGTGGCTGTGGTTTTGCACAGCCCAGCATTAAGGTGGGTAGGGGAGTGATGGGGGGAGTATTTAATTAAGATCAGGGAGTTATAGATGATCTGTTGGAAGTGACACAGGAGGGACAGAGGGAGATGGTGCCACTGGACACTGATCAGGGAGGTAGTCCCAACTAGACTAGGCAGACTGGACTCCAGACAGACGGGGCTCCTTTGCACAGCCAGTGCAAAGGCCCTGAAGAGGGGCTGGACATGCCTCTTCTGGGAGGGAGGGGCGTATCCTGGAACCTCACAGGGCACTGTGGGTGGGGGCTGGGCGGGAAGGGTACAGGGAGACCCCCAGCAGGCAGAGGAGGGGCAGTGAGTGGAGCCCACAGCCCAAGGATGAGACACAGGCTGGTCTTGCTTCTCCTGTGCACGGATTGGGAAACTCACCTGATCTTTAAAAAAATAATCACCTTTAATGAGGTAATTCATATACAATAAAATGTCTCATTTTATGTGCCCAGAGGAGTTGTAGGAAACACACACACCAGTGTTAACACTACATTCAAGATCTAGAGTATGTGTACTGCCCCTGCAGGTGACCCTTATGCCCCCCGAGCCCGGGCAACCCACCCATCCCACCCTGGAGACTCTCCTTTTTGCCTGTTCCTGTATTTGCTGTGAGTGGAATCGTGTGAGGTGAGCACAAATGTGTCTGGCCTTCTTTGCTCAGCGTGGCTTTGAGCTTCCATCTAGTGTTTTCATTAACCTGATTGTTAGTTCTTTCTCCCATATTGAGAAGACCTGGTAAGCTGGGTACCCTGTGGGCTAACAAGGCTCTGAGCTCAGGATGATGGGGCTTTGGGTTTCAAAGTAGCCCTGGGAGTGGAGAGGGTGAGGGGTGTTCTGAGCAGAGAGCTGGCTCCCTCTGTTCCTTCAACCTGACCTCCATTCCTGAAGATGACCCTGTGGCAGTGACCTTGTGGTGAAGATGGCAGGCTAGGCAGAAACAGTGGGGCCTTGAAGGGCAGCCAGAAGGTCCCCCTTGGGAGTGGTGACAGTGATGGCCAGGCAGTGCAAGCACAGCCCTGTTGTGACTGTGGAGTAGGGAATGAGAGAGGCTGGTCAGTGGAATCCGGCAGGTGGGAACCCCGTCATTGATGAGTGCCCATGTTCAGTGTTAGGAGAGGGGACCCTAAGGCCCGAGGCCCATGTACCATCCATCCCCACTGGGAGTCCGGGGCACTACTAGGTATACTAGATGTCCCAGGGATGGCCTCTGCTCCCCCTGAGGGAGCAGAGTCTCCATGCAGGGTGGTACATGGTGCTTTCCTAGTTAGACAGGAAAGAGAGTGAGGGCCATGGAGCAGGGTGATGGAGGGCAGCCCCAGGCCAGATGGAGGGAGTGCGTTCCCCAGCGTGGCCCCACCACCTTTGGCTGCTGGGGCTCTGGTCCTAGGAGGGAGTGCTGTGCAGAGGGCAAGCTGAAATGCAAGGAGCCCTCCAGTCTTTTGGCCTTAAGAAGAAGGTTCAGGTCACCCAACTAGCTGGGAGTGGCTGGGTGGGAGTGAGTGTGCTAGGAGGGGTGGCTGGCATGCTGACACATGCTGCTACAGGTTATGAACCTGCCTGTGGTGGTGCATGCTGCAGGAAGGGTCCACTATTTTGATATAGTGACATCTTCAATCCCAGCTGAATCGACATCAATGCAGGGCACTCCCAGGGGCCACCACAACCACACCCACTATAGTATGATAGGAAGTAGTGGTCATGGTAGAGTGGACTCTGCTGCAGCTGTTAGGGTGACCTTGGACCAGGGTTTTATTTCTCCGCCTGGACACATCTGGAGAGTTGGCTGCTTTGTACATGGTAGTGTCAGGGTCAGAACCGGCAAAGTCAAGCACCCATCAGCAATGACATCTACACAGGGTCTGAAATGGAAGAGCTGCCTGTAGCCTGATTCCTGTAGCCCACAGCTTCAAGGACAAGCTGGCAGGGACCCAGAGAGAAATTACTGACACAGGACAGAACCTGGGACCTTCAGCACCCCAGAGGACCCTGCTGCCTAAGAGGGGAGCATATCTCTCTTCTGGTAGGTGAAGACAGGGAAACTGTGTTCTTGTGGCCGTGTGTGACTGCTGGTCTCACAAGGTAAAACAGTGAGAAATTAGGTGAGGGAGTCACAGAATTTCTCTAATTAATAAATAAGAGGTAATAAGTTAATACTACACAATACTGTAATAAATAAATGGCCAAACACATAAAACCTCACGTAAAGTTGTAAATGGTCAGATCAAGTTGCTCACAAGTTAAGATTCTGAACATTCAGGTTTTGAGCAGTTAACACTTACGGTGTCTATGGTCACACCTTAGACTGAACAAGTGTTGGGATTTGGTGGCATCTCAAAAGGGAAAGATGAGGGTCCCTCCCTTTATGGAGTACCTGTAGTTCCCCAATGTGGGAAGCTCCGCAGTCCCTCACGCACTCCCATACCTTCTCCCTTCTCCTGGCCCCCCACCACAGAACATGGGGTTGCTTTTAAATCACATGAGAACGTTGGTAAAGCATTGGGGCTCTGATAGGGATTGAAGCTATGTCACCATGAAACTGATTCTTGCGGGGAAACCTGCTGGTCCCTGCACAGGATATGGTGAGAGAGTAGAGATCAATTGCTTTGCACCTCACAAAGACAAAGATTATCATTTTGGAAGTTTCTACCAAGGGTCCATCATGTAAAGAGCCCTCACTGGTCTGTATTACAAGTTACCATTTATTTTCACAAGCCCTCTAGTTAGCAGAGCAGAGCCACTGACTGAAGAACAACTGCTGAGTGGAGGAGGCAGGGAGAGACCCCAGGGACATAGGTGGGCACAGTCGGGTGCTTCTCCTGTCTCCTTCTACCTCGGCCTGCAGAAGCTCTGGCCACCAGCAAGCAGGGGGCTCTGAGTAGGGTTGAGCAATGCCCCTGGAATCTCTGGGTGGTCAGACTTTCCTTTCCAAATCCACATTCTCGTCACTGCTATTATTTCCCTGTCAGTGTTCGTGCAAACTTAAATTTCAGTTCCTTGGCAGAGACTGGGAGAGTGAGTCTTGTTCTTGCCTGGGATCAGGCTAAACTGACTCACCGAATGCCAGAGCTAGCACAGAGGCCCTCCCACACAGCCCTGTCCGAGCTCCTTTCAGGCCCAGAGCAGCTGGATCTAGTGGCAAACAGTCTCCTTGCTGAACCTCGGTCATGCTGCTCTGAGCCTTTTATTGCAATGGGCCACAGCCTCAGCCCCATCTCACCCTTGCCAACTGCTGGGTTGCTGGTTTTCAGGACAGAATTCTGCTTAGTCAGTGTAGCCAGAGTCCTCCCACCCTTGATAGCAGACCACCCTCACCCTCTGGTCAAGCAGACCACCCTCACCAAGTCTGGTCAAGACTCCCTACCTTCGAAGTCCATGTCCCCCTACTGCCTTTAGCAAGAGTTCTGGCAGGTCAGTTTAGCCAGCACCCCTTGCCTGTGCTGTTTTCTTTGTAATCTTCCATCCACAAACCCCACCCTGTTCCTTGGCTATAAATCCCTTCATGCCCCTGATGGATTTGGGACTGAGCTTTGTCTCTTTCCTCTCGACATTACGTGGACCCCTATTGAGATGGTCTGGAATCAAGTCTTCCTTACTGTTTCAACAAGTGTCAGAATAACATTTCTTTAACAGTAGGAGCCAGCCAGGCCCATCCTCCACCCTCCCCAAATTCTGCCTGGAACAAGTTGACAGTCCTGTTGCCAAGAAGGAATCAGGGGCCTGGGAGATTCAGAGGTACCCTTTTCCCGACAGCTTATTATAACAAATTTCAAACAGTGAAGTTAGAAGAATTTTATAGCAAACTCCTGTCTATCCATCACCTTGGTTCTACATTAATGCTACACTAACTTTCTCACCTGCCAGCACTTATCTGTCCCTCTCTATCCATCTTCAGTCCATCCTTTTTGATGAATTTTAAAGTAAGTTGAGGACACCAGTATACTCCAGCCCTAAACACATAAGCATACTTATTAGTGACTAGAGCTCAATATTTATTTATACCTTTTCACTTGTTGTAAAATTTATCCATGGTGAAATACATAAATCTTAAGTGCACATTCACCGAATTTTAACTAAGGTACATCCCTTTCTGTAAGTAATTCACACCCATTGAGTACAGACCAGACCATAACCCCAGAAAGTCTTCTGTCCCCACTTTCTAGTCAGTGTGGGGGCTCACCTTGGAGGCAGCCACTGCCCCGTGCTAGTCATTGTAAAGGAGTTCTACCCATGTTGAAGTGTGTGCGAATGGAATCCCACGGTCTGCAGACATTTATTCTGGCTTGTTTTTACTCAGCATGGTGTTTTTGAGATTTACTTATCAAAGTTAAGTTGTGTATTTATTAATTAGTCTTTGATTGCCAAGACGAGCCTCCATATAAAGACTCTGTGATGTCTCAGGCCCTGGATTTCTGGTGCATTTGCTGTAACAGGGAGGGCAGGTTTTAATGACTCAGGATGTTTGCTGTTGTTTCTCCTTTCTTCTTTTTAACCTTGACCAACTTCCTCCCTGTCCTGCCTATTCCCCCTCATTAGTCTTTCTCTCTCTCCCAAGGTCCATTTTACTTTTTACTTTAAGCAAAATCTAGTAAGGCTAAAACAGTACCACCATGAATGGAGAATATCTGATTTTATAGAAGAGATTGCTTTTTCCAGATCCTCTCCATATGTGAAAATAAAAATTCTTGTTTTTTAAAAATCAAATTAGTACCTGTCCATTATAAGAAAAAAAAGAAAATTAAAAAATGTATATAAAGAAAACAAGTTATTCTGGCTCGAGTCAGCTGTGTGTCTGTGTGTGATGCCTGAACACACCACACAGATGCGTTTCCCCCAGGCTGAGATCGTGTGAGGGTCATAATTTCATGTAGCCTTTTTTATAGCTTTTATTTTAAAACTATCATTATGTCATGAACAAAATCATGTTAAATAGTTGTTGAAAGCTGTGTTTTATTTTTTATTCTGGGTATTCCATAGTTTAATTTTTTTCTCCAATGTTAGATTTTTAGGCTTTTTCTAGTGCTTTTTCCCCTAGAAGGGCTAATACTGTGAAACACACTATTTATTGTGGTACAGAATCTTGGTGCGTATTTTAGATTGTTTTCTTCCTAGAATAGAAATTTTGGGGTCAGAGGTTACAAAGACTTTTTTTAAGTATCTTGATAACAGGTTGGACAATAGTCCATCAGACTGCATGCCAGACTTGGGCACATGTGAGTGGTGGAAAGAAGTCCTGGGGTCTGAAGAGAAAGACATGTAAGCAAGTATTTCAGTGCAGCCAAGCCCAGGTCACCACAGAAGGCTGAAAGGTACAGAGGCCGGTACTGCAGCTTCAGCCTGGGGGCCCCAGGGTGCTTCTCCTGGTACTTCTAAAGCTAAAGTTCTTTAGACAGAGTAGGATGACTGATTCACTCGGGTTTTTTTTTCCTTTCTTTCTTTTTTTATTAAGTCAAATACACATAGATCATGAATAAATTTATGCATATGTGGGTTGCAATGTGTTAATTTTTTAATACAATCTCACATGCTTACATCAAACCAATCAACATAGCTTTCGCCTCATTTACTTGATGATTGTGTTAAGACATTTATGTTCTACACTTGACAGATTTGACTTGTACCCTTGTAATATTCTCCATAGGTGTGTGCCCACCTTTTACCCTCTCTTTATCAACCCTCTCCCCTTCCCACTCCATTTCTCTCCTTCATCCTGGGCTATAGTTGTGATCTATCTTTCATAACAAAGTGTGAGTAAATATAAGTAGGTTTCACAGAAGTACTGAGTACATTGGATACTTTTCCCTCCATTCTTGAGATACTTTCTCAGGAGAATATATTCCAGGTCCCTCCATGTAAACATAAAAGAGGTAAAGGCTCCATCTTTTTTAAGACTGCATAGTATTCCATGGTGTACATATACCACAATTTATTAATCCATTCATGGGTCGATGGGCACTTGGGCTTCTTCCATGACTTGACTATTACAAATTGAGCTGCAGTGAATAATCTGGTGCAAATATTTGAAAAAGAATCACTTTTGCAAAGTGATTTTTGGTCTCTTGGATATAGTCCTAGTTGAGGAATTGCAGGATCCAATGGCAGGTCAATTTTTAGATCCCTGAGTGTTCTCCAAACTTCTTTCCAAAAGGAACGTATTAGTTTGTATTCCCACCAGCAGCAGAGAAGTGTTCCCTTTTCTCCACATCCATGCCAACATCTGTAGTTTTGGGATTTTGTTATGTAGGCTACTCTTACTGGAGTTAGATGGTATCTCAAAGTGGTTTTGATTTGCATTTCTCTGACGGTTAAAGATGACGAGCATTTTTTCATGTGTCTGTAGACCATGCGCCTGTCTTCTTCAGAGAAGCTTCTATTCAGGTCTCTTGTCCATAGTGAAATGGGATCACTTGTTCTTTTCTTATTAATAAGTTTGAGTTCTCTGTGGATTCTGGTTATCAGACCTTTGTCGGAAACGTAACCTGCAAATATCCTCTCCCATTCTGAGGGCAGTCTACTTGCTTTACTTACTGTGTTCTTGGCAGTGCAGAGCTTTTTAGTTTGATCAGATGCCAGTATTTCATTTTACATGGAAACAGAAAAATCCTCGAATAGCCAAGACATTACTCAGAAATAAAAACAAATCAGGTGGAATCATGCCATCAGACTTCAGACCATACTATAAATCTATAGTGATCAAAACAGCATGGTATTGGCACAAAAATAGAGAGGTAGATGTATGGAACAGAATTGAGAACGAAGGGATGAATCCAGACACTTATCGTCATTTGATCTTTGATAAGCCTATCAAAAACTTAAATTGGGGGAAAGACTCCCTATTTAACAAATGGTGCTGGGTGAATTGCCTGGTGACTTGTAGAAGACTGAAACTGGACCTACACCTTTCGCCATTAACAAAAATTGACTCTCACTGGATAAAAGACTTAAACCTAAGACATGAAACCATAAAGATTCTTGGAAAGAGTGCAGGAGAAACTCTTGAAGAAATTGGCCTGGGAGAAAACTTTATGAGGAGGACTCCCAGGACAATTGAAGCAATACCAAAAATGTTTCACTTGTTAATTCCAAGACATTTGGAGTTTCCCTTCTCTTTGCTCTCCCAGCTTTGAATATTTTCCATGACCTAGTCCAGGAGAGGCTTATCAAGGTTTGTCCTCCTTGGCACTCCCAGTGTGCAGGCCTCTCCCCCTACCCACACCACCCATGTGCACTCCCACTCTGGGGTCACACTCGGTCTTGAGACTTTAACATCAGTGCTGTACCACAACTTCCTCATGGATGCTTCCAGCGAGAAGCCCTCCTGAACCTCCAAGTCCATCCGACTGCCTCCCTATTGACAGTAATGCCCAGGCTCCCTGCATACTGGGCCTGCTCCTCTGCCTCTTCTTCCCAGCTTCCCCATCTCCCATAAGGACCACTGCCACTTTCGGGTTGCTCAGGTCAAAACTTGGAGTTCTCCTTCATCCAGTGTCTCTGCTTCCACTTCCTCTCTCTCAGGGAATCCTGCCCTCTACACTTCCAAAACCCAACTAGAATCTGCTCACAGCCTCCATCCTGCTGTCCTGCTGTCCCCTGGATAGCTGCAGCTGCCCCAGCAGCCTGAGCTCAGCTCTGTGGCCCAGGGCTCCTTTAACAACCCAGTTGAATCCAGCTGTACTTCTGCTCGGGACCCTGTGTTGGGGGGTGGGGTGGGCTCTCGCACACTGTAATGAGGTGAGTGCATTTGTAGTTTATTGAATGTTAATTAGCTTAAGTTTAAAGAGCCCCTCAGAACCTCTGGCTGTGCTCAACTGTGGCAGTGTAAGGGTTCTCATTTCATTCACAGTAAACGCCAAAGACCTGGGCAGTGGCTTCACAAAGCCGTGGGCGATCTGCCTGCTGCACTCTGACCTCCTCTCTCACTGTCTTCCTGCTCCAGAAGGGGCCAAGCACACACCTGCCTAGGACCTTTGCATTAGGAGATCTGGATCTCCATTCCCACCTCTCCCAAATCTCTTGCCTCACTATTTAAAATGCTAATAGTGAAGTGGGAGGGTCACTTGAGCTCAGGAGTTCAAGACCAGACTGAGCAAGAGTGGACCCTGTCTCTACTAATAATGAAAAAACTGAGGCAAGAGGATCACTTGAGCCTAGGAGTTTGAGGTTGCTGTGAGCTACGATGCCACAGCACTCTACCCACAGTGGTTAAGTGAGACTCTATGTCTCAAAAAAAAAATGCTAATAGATGCCCCTTTCCCACCTTCCCATCCTCCTTCCCTGATTTATCTTCCCCCTGTTGTACCTTCAGATTTGTGTATTTTTCTTATTTTCTGTCTCTACGCACTAAAATGCAAGCTTGACATTTTTGTCTACATATTTTGTTCACTGCTATTCCCAGTGCTTGGTCTATAACAAATGCCAATATTTTTGGAATGGATGAACGAACTGTGTTAGTGCACTTCAGATTAAGATCATTTTGTTTGTGTTTGAGAAAATGATGTCAACCTTTCCTCCCATTATAGCTGATGTCTTATGAAATTAATTTCCTTCAGTAAAAGAGGGAAGAGAGTCCCCAAGGGACATGAGAAAAAAAGAAGTAAAATGGAAAACAATAATACATTTTAGCATTTGCTGTTAATGTGTCACATGTCATGGAAATAAAATCTGTTGGGGGGCTAACACAGTCACACACAAACCCTTTTCCCTCTCCCTCCTTCTTCTCTCCTCCTAAGACAAAGACACAAAGTATCTGACTAGCCCACCTCCTGAGAAAGTCATCAAAAGACTTGACAGGCAACCTGCGAAATATGCCCATCCCCACGGCCCCATATAAAAGTAGTCTCTGGCTGGTTCCTACCCTGCCCCCGCAGACACCATCTTCATACTGCCCAGGTGGGTTACCCTCCTCTTTCAATAAAGCAGACCCAAACTTCTCTCCTGCTGCGGCTTCATCTCTGGGTGCAATTGTTTGCAACTTTCAAAATCTATGCAGAGAGTCAGAGCTTATGTGACTGAGGGCCACAGTGTTCTGGGCAGGTCAGAGTCTGCAGGCACTTGTTTAGAAATAGTTGGTAGTTAAAGTGCCAGCAATTAAGAGAGGCAATTCCACTCTTCTCCAATTCTTACCTTCCTCCACTGAAACTGGTTTTCTGAACCTGAGCAATGTCCCTGGAGGAAGCTGCTTCTCCTTGAGCTGCTTTTACACAGCCCAAAGTTGAAGGTCGGAAGGCTGCAGGCAAGTGACACCCAGGAAAGAGGTGACAGGAATAAAGAAATGTCCCAGTGGGAATGGCACTAACAATTTCCAAGGTTGGGCAGGTAATCTTTGATTTATGTCTAATTTATCCAAGAAGAAGGATTTTTTTGCAAAGAAGAATGGGTGTTAGCCTGAATCCTCTCCCAGCCTATGACTCTCTGACTGTGGACGTCAGTAAGCAGGGCCCAGGCGTCAGCATGACCCCTGTACCATAGATGGAGGGGCTGTGTCCACCTGCCAGGGTGTAAGGCACTTGCTGCAGTTCTTAGGGTGGAGAAGAAACAAATGGAAAAGGGCTATTTTGAAAGGTACAGATGTGGGTACAGCATTACAGCGTTGAAAAGTTTTATTTGGGGTATAATTTTAATGGCAAAAGACCCAACTCTGTGAGATAATTTAAAGAGGCTTATTCAGAGCTGCGTATGTGTGAGCCATACCCAAAAAGCCTTGAGCAAGTGGTCTCGCTGTAGTTTCATTATAGTTTGGTTTTACACATTTTAGGGAGACAACAATTACATGTAAATTCACAAATCAATTTGGGCCAAAAAGGCAGGATATCTTGAAGGGGTCATTACAGGTTGTAGATAGGTTTAATGATTCTTTGGTTTGTAATTAGTTAAAGAAATGAACCTTTGTCTAAAAGCTTACAATGCTTTAAGAAATCTGTTAATCACAGTCAAGGCCCCTGAACTGTGCCAGGACTTAAGTGATCTGCTAAGTACATTGATGACCTGCAGGTGTGGTTTAAGCTTTGCCTGGTACAGTCTTAGGCCCAAGTTACAGAAGACTACTCCTAGAAGGGAGAGGCAATGTAAGGTATGTCTAACCACCCCCTCAGGGCCAACAACTCAGCTTTAGGGTATTTATGGGGTCTTCTTGGCCAAGAGGGGTCCATTCAGTCAACAGACTAGTTCATTTAGTTCACAGGAGGCTGAATGCATCAGACTTATGTGGGATGTCCAGTATATGAATCAGGTTAGCTTGTGGGAGTGAAATAAAAACAAAATAAGGAAAAAAAGATTTTATTTTACTTTTATTCTTTTATTTTTCTTCTAAGCTTTTCTTGCTTCACATAGATCTGAGTTTCTAATCTATATTGTTTTCCTTCTTCTTGAAAAAGAAAATCCAGAGTGACTCATGAGCATGTTTGGAGGTGCTGTGTGTCAGGTGACTGTGGTGTGACACTTGGTAATAGAAGCTGAGGACCAATTTCTTCAGGGTGGAAAAGACAAATGGGTTTGATCCCTAAATTGCTGGTGTGTTAATTGCAGGGACAGGATTCTGAGACAGCAGGCGGGGTGATAGGGGTCCCCTGGCCTGTGCTCAATGTCCTTCATTACTGAGACTGAAGGAAAGAATGGGGTAGCTGAATGTTTGAGACTTTGTATTTTGAATGATTTTAAATTTATAGACAAGTTACAAGAATAGATGGTTGGGGAGAAAAGATTAAAGATGGCGGCCAAGTAACAGCTTCCCTGCAACTGGGAACAGCGAGCCTGAGGAGACAAGACTCTAGGCATCTCTGGCCGGTGGGATCTGCCTATAATCATCCCTTTGAGGATAAAGGGAGCCAGCAAGGGACTTCTGGACCCCAATAGGAGGACAAAAACAGTGGAAAACTTGCAGGTGGTTGTGTGTGTTTGATTGACCTAATCACACCAGCAACCATAAGCACAAGCAGCAGTGAGACTGCAAACCTGAAAGGCCTTACCTGTGAACTGTTTTGGTGTTCTTGGACTTGGCACTCAGTTGAATTGCCTTGGGGAGAGCTTGAGAAGGAGTGTGGAGAACTTTGGGCATTGTCTGGGTCCCCAGACTGAGCCACTGAGCTGGGCTCAGAAAGCCATTGTGAAAGAACTGCCCTGGCAAGCTCCGCCCTCAGGGTCTCAGAGCAAGGATTGGGCGGGTCAAAGTAACCTACTGACTGAGCAGCCTAAAGGTGGGGACTGAGTTGCCGTACAGCCTTAATCCATAGGGGCAGAGTGAGACGGTTTGGGCACACTAGAGCCTTGGGCTGTTGCCCTGGGTAGAGTGCTGTGACGTCAAAGCTCATAGCAACCTCAAACTCCTGGGTTTGGTGCCGCCCAGACCTCCATAAGAGCTGTGCAGCGACCTCCGACCGGTGACCTGCACCCACCGGGCCTCCGCATTCCCTGACCAGGAACTGCGGGAGCCACGCAACCCTGCGTCCTCCCTCCTGTGTCCTCCCAGCTTCCACACTAGCCCATTCATCTGGACAGGGACTCTGGTAGCTGCGTGCCCTTTGGAGCCCTCCCTGCCTCTGCACAGAGCTCTTCTCCTGGCCAGAGACTGCTGGAGCCTTGGGCTCTCTGTGCCAAAGTCACTGGGCACCTGGCACTCCCAGAACCGTGCGCACCACCCCCAGCCCTGTTGCTGGATCCGGGTGTGTCACACGCTGGAGGTGCTTCCACAACCAGAACTCCCTAGCTAGAGCAGCCCCAGAGGAACTACACAGGGTCACTCCCTACAAAGATCCAGCAACAATAGAGTGATCCCACTGGGGTCTAATCTTGGAGAGAAACCTCTCCAACTCTGAGGACAGCCACAGGCAATGGTGAAAAACAATCATGAGGTGAAATCAACAGAAAAACTCTGGCAATATGAATAATCAGAGTAGATCAACTCCCCCAAGGATCAATGGGGCAGAAACAGCACAAGACCACATGCACAAACAAATAGCTGAGATGTCAGAAATTGAATTCAGGATCTGGACAGCAAATAAGATCGAATTAGAATTCCAAAAGTTATCTCAAGAATTCAATGGATTCAAAGATCAAATGACCAAAGATTTTGACCCATTGAGACAAGTAGTTGCATCCCTCAAAGATCTGAGAAACACAGTAGAATCCCTTAGTAACAGAATGGAGCAAGCAGAAGAAAGGATTTCTGACATTGAAGACAAAGCTTTTGAATGCTCCCAAACCCTCAAAGAAGAAGAGAATTGGAGAGCAAAAACAGACCACTCTCTCAGAGAGCTCTCGGATAATTTGAAGAAAACCAGTATTCGTCTTATAGGGATCCCAGAAAGTGACGAAGTGGCTTCACAAGGCACAGAGTCTCTTCTCCATGCGATTATGAAGGAGAACTTTCCAGATATGCCAAGAGATTCCAAAATTCAGATAGCAGACAGTTTCAGAACTCCAGCATGACACAACCCAAATAAGACATCCCCCAGACACATCATAATCAATTGCACTAAAGTTTATATGAAGGAGAAAATTCTGAAAGCTTCCAGATGAAAGAAAACCATTACCTACAAGGGGAAGAATATCAGAATAACTGCAGATCTCTCTGCTGAAACCTTTCAAGCTAGAAGAGGATGGTCATCGACTTTTAATCTCCTAAAACAAAATAACTTTCAACCCAGGATCCTGTACCCAGCTAAACTGAGCTTCATTTATGACGGAGAAATTAAATACTTCAATGACATTCACATGTTGAAGAAATTTGCCACAAATTTGCCAGAAATTTGCCAGAAATTTGTCTGGACTTAACAGACGTCTAATTAAGGATAAACCGGCTCTCCAGGACATTCTTAGACCTATCCTCCATAAAGACCAGTGTAATTCTCCACCACAAAAGTAAACCCACCCAAAAAATTTTTGATCAAATTCCAACTTCCACAATCGCAAAATGATCAAAAATGTCCACCGGTGTCTCGAAAGGCTTATCAATACTCTCAATTAATGTGAATGGTTTAAATTGTCCTCTAAAGAGGCATAGGTTGGCGGACTGATGCAAAAACTGAAGCCATATATCTGCTGCATACAAGAATGACATCTTACATTAAAAGACAGATATAGACTCAAGGTGAAGGGATGGTCATCTATATTCCAGGCAAATGGAAAGCAGAAAAAAGCAGGCATTGCAATCCTGTTCGCAGATGCAATAGGCTTTAAACCAACCAAAATAATTAAGGATAAGGATGGACACTTCATATTTGTTAAAGGTAATACTCAATATGATGAGATCTCAATTATTAATATTTATGCACCCAACCACAGCGCACCTCAATTTATAAGAGAAACTCTAACAGACATGAGCAACTCGATTTCCTCCACTTCCATAGTAGTTGGAGATTTTAACACCCCTTTAGCAGTAATGGATAGATCCTCCAAAAAGAAGCTAAGCAAAGAAATTTTAGATTTAAACTCAACCATTCAATGTCTGGACTTAACAGACGTCTACAGAACATTTCATCCCAACAGAACTGAATACACATTCTTCTCATCAGCCCACGGAACATACTCCAAAATCAACCACATCCTAGGCCACAAATCTAACTTCAGCAAATTTAAAAAAATAGAAATTATTCCTTGCATCTTCTCAGACCATCATGGAATAAAAGTTGAACTAAATAACAACAGGAACCTGCATACCCATACAAAAACATGGAAGCTAAACAACCTGTGCTGAAGGATACATGGGTTATAGACAAGATTAAGAAGGAAGTCACCATATTTTTGGAACAAAACAGCAATCAAGACATGAATTACCAGAACCTCTGAGATATTGCAAAGGCAGTCCTAAGAGAGAAATTTATAGCATTGCAAGCCTTCCTCAAGAAAATGGAAAGAGAAGAAGTCAATAACCTAATGGAACATCTCAAGCAACTGGAGAAAGAAGAACACTTCAACCCCAAACGCAGCAGAAGAAAAGAAATAACCAAAATCAGAGCAGAATGAAATGAAATTGAAAACAAAAGAATTATACAACAGATCAATAAATCCAAAAGCTGGTTTCTTGAAAAGATCAATAAAATAGATAAACCTTTTGCCAACCTAACCAGGAAAAAAAGAGTAAAATCTCTAATTTCATAGATCAGAAATGGTAATGATGAAATAACAACAGACCCCTCAGAAATTCAAAAAATCCTTAATGAATACTACAAGAAACTCTACTCTCACAAATATGAAAATCTGAAAGAAATCGACCAATACCTGGAAGTACGCCACCTACCAAGACTTAGCCAGACGAAGTGGAAATGTTGAACAGGCCTATATCAAGTTCTGAAATAGCATCAACTATACAAAATCTCCCTAAAAAGAAAAGCCCAGGATGGCTTTACATCAGAATTCTACCAAACATTTAAAGAACTAGTACCTATACTACTAACCCTCTTCTAAAATATAGAAAAAGAAGGAATATTACCCAGTACATTCTACGAAGCAAACATCACCTTGATCCCCAAACCCGGGAAAGACTCAATAAGAAAAGAAAATTATAGACCAATATCACTAATGAATATAGATGCTAAAATACTCAATAAGATCCTAACAAACAGAATCCAACAACACATCAAAAAAATTATACACCATGACAAAGTCAGATTTATCCCAGGGTCTCAAGGCTGGTTCAATATATGTAAATCTATAAATGTAATTCAGCACATAAACAACCTTAAAAATAAAGACCATATGATTCTTTCAATTGATGCAGAAAAAGCTTTTGATAATATCCAGCATCCCTTCATGATCACAGCACTTAAGAATATTGGTATAGAAGGGACATTTCTTAAACTAATAGAGGCCATCTACAGCACACCCACAGCCAATATCGTATTGAATGGAGTTAAATTGAAATCATTTCCACTTAGATCAGGAACCAGGCAAGGTTGCCCATTGTCTCCATTGCTCTTTAACATTGTAATGGAAGTTTTAGCCATTGCAATTAGGGAAGAAAAGGTGATCAAGGGTATCCACATAGGGTCAGAAGAGATCAAACTTTCACTCTTCACAGATGATATGATTGTATATCTGGAAAACACTAGGGATTCTACTACAAAACTTTCAGAAGTGATCAAGGAATATAGCAATGTCTCAGGCTACAAAATCAACACCCATAAATCTGTAGCCTTTATATATACCAACAATAACCAAGCCGAACAAACAGTCAAGGACTCTATTCTTTCCCAGTAATGCCAAAGAAGATGAAATATTTAGGAGTATACCTAACAAAGGACGTGAAAGATCTCTACAAAGAGAACTATGAAACTCTAAGAAAAGAAATAGCCGAAGATGTTAACAGATGGAAAAACATACCATGCTCATGGCTGGGAAGAATCAACATTTTTAAAATGTCCATACTGCCCAAAGCAATATATAATTTTAATGCAATTCCTATTAAAGCTCCATTGTCATACTTTAAAGATCTTGAAAAAATAATACTTTGTTTTATATGGAATCAGAAAAAACCTCGAATAGCCAAAACATTACTGAGCAATAAAAACAAAGCAGGAGGAATCACGCTACCAGACCTGAGACTATACTATAAATCCATAGTGATCAAAACAGCATGGTACTGGCACAAAGGCAGAGAAGTAGATGTCTGGAACAGAATAGAGAACCAAGAGATGGATCCAGCTACTTACCATTATTTGATCTTTGACAAGCAAATTAAAAACATTCAGTGGGGAAAAGATTCCCTATTTAACAAATGGTGCTGGGTAAACTGACTGGCAACCTGTAGAAGACTGAAACTGGACCCACACCTTTCACCATTAACTAAGATAGACTCTCACTGGATAAAAGATTTAAACTTAAGACATGATACTATAAAAATACTTGAAGAAAGTGCAGGGAAAACTCTTGAAGGAATCGGCCTGGGTGAATATTTTATGAGAGGGACTCCCCAGGCAATTGAAGCAGTATCAAAAATACACTACTGGGACCTCATCAAACTAAAAAGCTTCTGGACAGCCAAGAACATAGTGAGTAAAGGAAGCAGACAGCCCTCAGAATGGGAGAAAATATTTGCAGGTTATACCTCCGATAAAGGTTAATAACCAGAATCCACAGAGAACTCAAATTTATTAGCAAGAAAAGAACACGCGACCCCATTTCAGGGTGGGCAAGGGACTTAAAGAGAAACTTCTCTAAAGAAGACTGACACAAAATCTACAAACACATGAAAAAAAGCTCATCATCCTTAATCATCAAAGAAATGCAAATCAAAACTGCTCTGAGATATCACCTAACTCCAGTAAGAGTAGTCCACATAACAAAATCCCAAAACCAGAAATGTTGGCGTGGATGTGGAGGAAAGGGCACACTTCTACACTGTTGGTGGGAATGCCCACTAATACGTTCCTTCTGGAAGGATGTTTGGAGAATACTTAGAGACCTGAAAATAGACCTGCCATTCGATCCTATAATTCCTTTGCTAGGTCTATACCCAGAAGAGCAAAAGTCACAATATAACAAAGACATCTGTACCAGAGTATTTATTGCAACCCAATTCATAATTGCTAAGTCATGGAAGAAGCCCAAGTGTCCATCGACCCACGAATGGACTAGCAAATTGTGGTACATGTATACCATGTAATACTGTGCAGCCTTAAAGAAAGATGGAGACTTTACCTCTTTCATGTTTACATGGATGGAGCTGGAACATATTCTTCTTAGCAAAGTATCTCAGGAATGGAAGAAAAAGTATCCAATGTACTCAGCCCTACTATGAAGCTAAATTATAGCTTTCACATGAAGACTATAACCAACTATAGCACAAGACTATGGGGAAAGGGCCAAGGAAGGGGAAGGGAGGTGGGAGGTTTTGGTGGAGGGAGGGTAATGGGTGGGGCCACACCTACAGTGCATCTTAGAATGGGTACAGGCAATTGCACTAATGTACACAGCTATGATTTAACAATAAAAAAAAAAGAATAGATGGTTGGTTTTATGTGTCATCTTGGGTAGGCTATATTCCTCAGTTATTCAGTCAAATACTGATGTAAGTGCTCTTTGAAGGTGTTTTTCAGATGTGATTAAAGTTAACCACCAAGTAACTTTAGGAAGAGAGGTCTCCTAGGTGGTCTGGGTGGGCTTGATACAACTAGTCTTAATTCTATTGAGTTTCCTAGAAGAAGAAGGAATTGTGATTGCGGGAAGCGGCTTAACCAAGGTGGGGGATTCCTGAAGTGGGGAGCAGGGATAGGTGGAGTCAGAGATTCTTGGATTAGTGGACAGGAATGTGGAGATGGGTATGGCAGGCTCCAGGGGAAACTGAGAACAAAGAATGGAGGTGAGAGCTCTCCTTCTCAGTTCACCTTGCTGCATTTTTCTCCTGGTCAGGCTCTCTGGGGAAGGCCATTTTCCTCACCAGGTTCACTTTTCAAGGCTTTCAAGGTGCCCAGAACTTCCATGAAGAGATTTGAAATTTTTCTCTATTTCCATGCTAGGGGTCCCCTCAGAGGGGTCCGTGTCCACCTGGTGTTACCGTGTTCTCCAGTGGTTTTTCCCAGTGGTTTTGAGGGAGGATACTCAAGAAGGGTGAGGTCTAGGAGAACAGATCTTCTCAAGGAGACCATAAAGATACACCTGCAGGGTCCTCTCCATGGTGACTCAGCTCTTGGGAATTTGTAAGTTTAACTTACTGGAACTTGGAAATTTCCACTTCTGTGAAATCCTGTAGTTCTGTGGGAGCTGGAATAGCATCTCCTACCTGATTCAAACTGGCCAATGAGAAAGGTACCTGTGGGTTGAACTTTCTGACTGGAAATAAAAAGTGAAAGACCAGGCCAGTCAGGGAGCATGGCCATTTGGAATTTTTCTATGCCGTAAGTTCCCAACTGGTGAATAAAGCCCTTCCTCTTACAAACATGGTTTTTGGGTGCTCTTTCTCTCTGTTGGGCCTCATCTTCCTGCAACAGTTTCAGTGCGTTATGTTACACGCTTCTCCAGGCTCTCACAGCACATCTAGTGCAGCAGCTGGCAGCTGGCTGTGTGGTGAGCTATGCCTCTGGCTCAGCACAGAGCCCTGGATGCTGGACTTCAAGGGAGGTGCTGGTTTTTCCTAGCCACAATATTTTGTTCACTTCCTTTTTTCTGTGCAACATGTAAGCCTTTCTGGGAAAGTCTTGTTAGGAAGTCCTTTTTCAAGACCTAAGGGTCTTGACCTAAGACCCTAAGACCTAGACCTAAGGTGCCTCTAGAAAATGGCACCTTTTTATTTTAACCACCAAAGTCTGTAGGCCTTAAATATGCCAGGGGAAGCAGGCAGTTTAAAGTCAGAGGCCTGGGCACTGTTTTTCAGTGCAGCTGGAGCTTGATTGTGCCAGGGTAGCCCAGACCCTGCTGGGGAGTCAGAAGAGTCCCTGAAAGGAGCAGCAGGATGGCAGACTCTGGGACAGTTCAATACCACCTAGGCCTGCTTTGTGGAGCCAGACTCTGAGGGTTGCTGCTCCTGTAGCAGTTGAGCAGGAAGAACTTGATCCTCCTTGGGACTGTGGGCCCTCTGTCCTTCTCTCCTTCCTCTGCCTCCAGCTCAGCTGCAGGCCCCTGGCATTCTCTACCATCCCCCCCCTTCCTATCCTGCAGGGTGGGAAGAATGGCTACCACAATCCCACTCTCTGGCCTGGGGACCCTCTCCTCTTCCCCTCTGCTGTTGGGACAGGAAAGGTGGCACAGAGCCTGCGGGGGGCTGACCACCCTCATGCCTCCTGTTCAGGCCAGTGGTTCTCACCCCAGTCACAGAGCAGACCTCTGTGGGAAGCTTTTCAAAGTCCACCACTAGTATCAAGGTTTCTGGTTTAACTACTGGGTAGTGAGGCCCACACATCCATAGTTTCCACCTCCAAAAGTGGTAAGCAATGAAGGCCGAGGGTTAAAAGTCAAAGCACATGCTCCATGAGCCAGGAAGCAACTCCTGCCTCTGAACATCACACTAAGGATTTAGCAATCGAGGGTGGGAGATCTTCTGGCAGGCATTTCTTGCAGCATCCTCCCACAGCAGACCCTGAGGTGTTGTTTGGGTTCCCACCAGGCCCTCAGGTTGAGTTGAGAAGTGAGACTCCCGGGGAGTGGAGTACAATCAGGTGCTCACTACAGCAGATGTGAAGCTGGGGCTATGAGACAGTGCTGGGACCCACATGCCCTACAGAGCTGGTCTCAGGTTTCCAGAACAGGATAGTCTTACTAAGATACTAACAAAGCACACCATCACCTTGTACCATGTTTTTATTTTCATAAAACAAACACTATTTACTGGGAGTCTTAGCTGCAAATCCTACCAAAATCTCAGAAGGCATGACCCACAAGCACAGGCCGTGTCACATGCCTGTTGTAGAAGGTGAGGCTTCTGTGAGCAGGGCTGTGGGAGCAGGGTCAACAGGATGCAGGGCTGCACAGGCTTGTCAGTCTCCTGGCTCTGCCAAGAAGGCTGTGATCAGCTAGTGTTTCTCATACTTTATGAGTCAGAAGTCCTCATCCCACTCTCTGGCTGCACTGACCTCAGTGCCCTTGCCTAGGTCAAGGTTCACAGCTGTATAGAGTTGAAGGCAGAGGGATCTTTGGAAGAAAGGGTCATCCTATAAATGTGTTGGTTTCTTCCTAGAACAGCCTCTGTGCTGCTCAGGAAATTTTTTTTACTTTTTTGAGACAGAGTCTCACTTGGTCACCCTTGGTAGAGTGCCATGGCATCTTAACTCACAACAACCTCAAACTCTTGGGCTCAAACAATTCTCTTGCCTCATACTCCCAAGTAGCTGAGACTACTGGCACCCACCACAATACCTGGCTATTTATAGAAACAGAGTCTCACTCTTGCTCAAGTTGATCTTGAACTTGTGAGTTCAGGCAATCCACTCGTCAGCCTCCTAAGTGCTGGGATTATAGGTGTGAGCCACCGTACCTGGCTTGGAAATTTAATTCCATATCACCCTTACCAGGCTATGAGAGCAAAGGAAGGGGTCCTGATGCAGGGAAGGAGCGGGCAGGGGTGGGGCAAGAGCAGGGAAAGGGTGGAGGCAGAGCTGCTTTAAGGGCCCTGCTATCTACCCAGTGCTGCGGCAGGTCTTTTTACACGTGCCACATCATTTAGCCCTCAGATAAAGTGGGCAACATCTCTCCACAGAAAGTTGGAGATCAGCACATCCTTCACTCTCAGGCGGGCAGAAAGGGGATGCAGACAGTCTGTCCTGTCCCTGCAATAGTGGGAGGTGGTGAGTGCAGGGACCACAGAGTCCAGAGAGCCCAGGATGAGGCAGGTCAGGGAACTGAGGAGGGAGAAAGTGGTGTGAAGCCAGGAGCCCCATGAGCATCGTGTCATAGCAGGGGGAGCCGTAGCACTTCCTTTGTCAGCCACAGAGCAGACATCAGGAAAGTGACCTGGCTTGGTGACGTGGGTAAGCACCAGACATCTCTACAGTCATTTACTGTGACCTTCAGTTTCCACTGCTTCTCAGTAACTTAAATTTCCAAAGATTTACAGAAGAGCTAAGTAAATACAAAACACACTCAAGGTTTGGGTGTTGATACTTTGAGGAGAAGAAAAATTAGTACAGAGAATAAATTTTGTTTTGAGAATATATATATTTTTTTTTTGGTAGAGACAGAGTCTCACTTTATTGCTCTCACTAGAGTGCCATGGCGTCACAGCCACCTCCAAATTCTGGGCTTAGGTGATTGTCTTGCCTCAGCCCTGCCACAACACCTGGCTTTTTTTTTTTTTTTTTTTGGCTGTTGCAGTTGGCCAGGGATGAGTTCAAGCCTGCCACCCTCGGTATATGGGGCTGGCGCCCTACTCACTGAGCCACAGGCACCGCCCTGAGAATAATTTTTTTTTTTTAATGATACAATCAGTGGTAAGAATGGAATCCTTTTCCTGAAGGAGTATTTTAAACAAGTAAGTGATGTTAGAAAATGCTCTTCTGGCATATTGTAGAATTCTCTGGGGATTCTAAAGTGGATTCCTCACTGTTTAGTCCGACATTTCTCATTAGCTGGATAAATGCAAGCTTTGTTCCTTCCAGAACTTAAATTTCTCCTTGTAGAAACAGAAGAGGGTAGAATAAAGGGTTTTATTGTCATACAACTCTCTTGTACTTAAGGCTTAGTGCAGGAATCTCAGGCTGGCACCCTTGCTGCCTCCCTCCTGTGGTACAGCCATGGGGATCTGTTGGAAAAGGCCTTCCCTGGGTTGCAAGAGCCAGAACATGGGGCTTGGCATGGGAATCTGTCTGGAATTGGCTAAATGCACACCCCTCTTATAAAATGGCATAAAGATACGGGCTTTGTTTCTCCTCTGCTTCAAATACTGTGTGCCCCCATCCAGGGCACACACTCCACGGGCACCCTGACTGCCCTGGCCACAGTAAACATGGAGGTGGCTGCTCTAGACACAGAGTAGTCAGTCTGTGAGGCAGGTCTCCCACCGATGCCCTGGAAATTCCCATAGCACCCTTGCTGCTGCTTTTCCATCCAGAGGGCCTGAGTCTGTCCCTTTTTCACTTCCTCCCTGAAGGACTTACCATGGTGGGGAACTGGCCACTTCTCCTTTCCTCTCTCACTTCCCCTTCCCACTAGGAGCACAGGCAGAAGGACTGACCCCAGCACAACCTCGCTCTCTCCTGGTGCTCCCCATGTGGACCAGCCCTCTGCATGGTGCTAATGGCACACCCACTGAGTGAACAGCAGAGCTGCAGTTTGCTCACCAGGCACCTCGTGAGGCATGGCCTTGGCCACACTTAGATACCTTTAACAAGCCTGTCATCCAGGCTCCCACAGGTTGGGACTGCCTTTCAAATACATCCTTTTCCTGTTAACTCAATTGGCCTTGGCGTCAGTTATTTGCAGCCAAGCACCTTCATGGATACTGAGCTGCTTACCTTTAAGAGATCCCATTATAAGTATAAAAGGCAGCTGGGAGAATGGGGACTGAAGACCCCATTCTTGGCAAAGAAAAGCACCCCTAGACAAAGAGGAAAACTAAAAAGTAAGTTGAGTAAGTCAGAATAAAGAAAAGTCAGCTAGTTTACATTTAAACTAGCCATTGCTAGCAAGCCTCTTGCCTTTTCTGAAATTCTAGTCTGTTAGGGATACAGCTTACAAACACCCTGCTGGGTCTGTGAGCACTCTGAGGAGAATAATGGTCATAGAAGAGGCTATGACAAGTCCTAATACATCTTCTAGGGAGTTCCCTGCCCATTAAATAGGGAAAAGCAGATACCCATTGTGGAGATTTGCATTTGCCTGGGGCAGAGACCAAGGGAGCAGCTTGAGCTCTGAGAAATGAGCAGAAGAACTTATATCCCTTATCACAGAGGAAAATCCTCTGTGGTGGTGATGGGAGTAAAATGCCTTCCTCCCACCAGTTCCTCAGAGGAGATCAATGCCTGTGGCATTTTACTTCACAGAGAACTAGTGGAGCTTAACACCTCCCTAGAAATCTGTGTGTGTGACCTTAAGCAGGAGGGTCTCCCAATACAAGGCTCAGATTTCAGATTATTGAAGGCTACCCTTAAGGTTTCTTTCTTTCTTTTCCTTCCTTTATTATTATTTTTTTTTTGCAGCTTTTGGTTGGGGCTGGGTTTGAACCTGCCACCTCCTTGAGCCACAGGCACCACCCCTCTTAAGGTTAATAATAATAATAGGGGGCGGCGCCTGTGGCTCAAGGAGTAGGGTGCCGGTCCCATATGCCAGAGGTGGTGGGTTCAAACCCAGCCCCGGCCAAAAACCACAAAAAAAAAAAAAATAATAATAATAATAATAGGAGCTGATATGATGAATTGAGAAACTGTTGACATCTTTGTTACCTCCCTCATCTTACCCTCTGAGCAAATAAACTTCAATAAAATCAGAGTGGAGCAAACACTCTGGGCCATTTCCAGAATCCCACCATGGGCAATGGACCCCCTGAGCTCCTACTTTTTTTTTTTTTAATTAAATTATAGCTGTGTACATTAATGCAATCACAGGGTACCATGTGCTGGTTTTATATATAATTTGAAATATTTTCATCACACTGGTTAACATAGCCTTCACAGCATTTTCTTAGTTATTGTGTTAAGACATTTATATTCTACATTTAGTAAGTGTCACATGTATACTTATAAGATGCACCATGGATATGGTCCCACCAATTACTCTCCCTCCATCCATCCTCCCTCCTCCCCTCACCTCCCTTTCCCCTTTCCCCATATTCTTAGGCTATAATTGGGTTATAGCTTTCATATGAAAGCTTGTTATACCCATCTCCTCCTGTAAGAAAAGACTCAGACCCCACTTCAGGTATAAAACAGATGGTGATTTATTACACCTGCATAGGGTACCACTGCTCCAAAGAACAGGTGGCCCCCAAGTGAAGAGCAGGCTGATTTTTTTATACCCTTTTTGTGTTATGTGGCAAGCAAGCCAACAAACAAACACAGAAGCAGAATGTGACAGTTAGCTCAGGGTGACAGCAGGGTGGTTGGCTCAGGGACAGCTTAGGAAACTCAACTTGATAGCTTGGGAAACTCAGCTTGGTAGCTTGGGAAACTTAGCTTGGGTAAGTTTCCATTGTTCTGAAACCTGTTCTCTGAATTTACCCAAAGGGCGGACTCCCAGGGGACTAAAGCTGAGACAGGCTGAGACAGACTTGGGCCTTTTGGGGGCTGATGGTCTATTACTAAAGTCTTTTGGGAACTATTAATCTATTACATTCCTCACTGGTCTTTTGGGGGATCAAATCATTGATTTATCTGCATAGCTGTGGAGGGGTTGATAGTGAGTACGTAACACCATCAGTTTTATACATTGGAGTCTCTGTTGTATGAATGCCATGAGGTGGTTAAAAATGATGGGGCCACAGGTTAATCTGATTAAAAGAAGCAGGAGTGGCCCAGCTATGGGTGATAGAAAGGTGATGAGCCATGGGGACTAGTTAAATAATGATTCATACCAATTATTATCTTTCTTTTGTAGTTCTTCTCGTTCCTGTAATTTTTTTCTGACTAATGCTAAGCTGTCCCTTATGACTCCAGAGTGGTTGGTGCAAAAACAACATATTTCTCCTAGAGCCATGCAAATTCCTCCTTGTTTTAAAAATAATAAATCTAGGTCTCTTCTGTTCTGGAGAACTACTTCTGTTAACAAGTTTAAAGATTTTTCTAAGTGGGCAATGGACGTTTCTAAGTTCTGGAGATCTGAATCTAGATTGTGAGTGTTTTGAAACTGGGGCTGAAAGGCCCAGTTCCTAAGGCTGTAGCGCTCATGGCTGTGGAGCCTGCTAAACCTATGCCTACCAGCAGGGGCACCAGAATGGGGGCCCTAGTTTGTCTGTGTAATCCAAACAGATGTTCTCATCCTCCTTCACCAGAATGTAAGTAAACTTCAGGGATAATATGGGTTAGGACACAGATTTGGGGAGTGTTATACAGGATTAAAAAAATTTATGCAAGGAGTTAATCTGGTAAAGCATGTGAACCAAGTTCCTTTTGGGGCAATTAAATAGTATGAAGTGGTAAGGTGGATAAAATTGCAAAATTGGATAGTATTTAAACAATTTTCTTCATAAAGGGAAAAACTTAACAGGTACCCAGGGGATATTAACGGTACTTGGTTTGGGATCATTGGGGGAGTTTTAAGAGGAAACCTGGGGAGAGCCTTAGGGGACTCCAGATTAAGGAAGAGGTTTGGACCTATTGGCTTGACAGGATGTGGATGGGGAATTTTCTGGATGGTAAATAATGTACCAGGGTCCTGTCCAGTGATATAAAATCTGATCCCTCAAGTCCAGCCTGTTTTCCATTCTTCTTTCCACCAATCTTTAATGAATAATCTTACGGGGTTGCAGTTCTCACCGTGGGTACAGACACCTGAATTAATTCTGCGAAGCCCTATGTGTGGGTCTTTAATTACCCCCCATAAAGCCAAGGTTTCACAGTCCCATTTTCTACACTAGTAATCCCCAGCCCTTCTGCATGATTTCCCATCTGAGGAGCATAGATAATAGTCTGAGTCTCGGACATCTGAGGCTGATGTTTGGCTTATGCAGCCCCACCCGGGATTTCCCTGTCCCTGAACCTGAGGCCTGCAGTCGAGCAGCATGCGGAGGTCGAAGAAGAAAGCTGGTTGAGTATTAGTTGCGAATGTGCAAGTGATTTCAGTGCCGTCTTCAGTTCTGGAGAGGATCCAGTCGTGGGGTATGAGTTGGTATTTATTATAGTTAGTAGCCCCTTCTGCTGGCTCCTTGGCCGGTGCTGGTGTGGAGCAGGCAGGTAAAAATGAACAAGGAGATTTGTGAAGCCAAAATTTAGAAAGGTCTCCAGTGGGCTCGAAATGCCATGTTGAAGGGATGTGGTTCTCAGTGGCTTTCTTGGTGTGAGAGTAGTGTATCCATGGTTTGTTTCCTCAAACTTTATGGCTGTGTAAGTAGAATAACAGGGTAAAAACCTTCCCATTGGGGAGCTAAGGTTTCTGGGTTATGTTTTTTTTTTTTTTTTTTTTTTTTTTACCAAAACCCAACCTCCAAGTTGGAGGTTGTGAAGTTGGTTTAACGGCAAGGCACTGGTGGGCTCTGACGCGGTTGGCTGAATTACATCTCAAAAGTCTAAGTGGAGTTTTTGCAGGGCCTGTAATGAGCTTAAAAATTTATGGTTATGGATGGTGGCTAATAGTTCATCAGTTAGTTTTGGGATTATAGAGCATGGGGTACCATGGAGTATTTCAAAGGGTGTTAATTCCTGGAAGTAAGGGGTGCATCAAGCCCGTAAAAGAGTGAAGGGGAGCAGGTCTACCCAGCTGCTGTCAGTTTCTATATGTAATTTGGTTAAGGTTTCCTTTAAAGTTCTATTCATTCTTTTTTTTTTTTTTTATTAAATCATAGCTGTGTACATTAATGCGATCATGGGGCACCATACACTGGTTTTATAGACCATTTGACACATTTTCATCACACTGGTTAACATAGCCTTCCTGGCATTTTCTTAGTTTTTGTGTTAAGACATTTATATTCTACATTTACTAAGTTTCACATGTACCCTTTTTCTACCTGTCCTGAGCTCGGAGGTCTATAGGCACAATGTAATTTCCAAGTAATTTTTAATGTGGCCGCCAGGTTTTTAAAAACCTGGCCAATGAAGGCCAGGCCATTTTCAGATCCCAGGGTGAGGGGCAACCCAAACCAGGGAATAATGTCAGTGAGAAGGTGCTTTGTCACTGTTAGGGCTTTTTCTTTTTTTTACAAGGGAATGGTTCTGGCCACCCTGAAAAAGTGTCAATTAAAATTAAAAGGTATTTATAACCATAACATCCTGGTTTGATTTCAGTGAAATCGAGTTCCCAATGTTCCCCTGGATTTGCGCCCCGGAGGCGTGTCCCCGTGTGATGTGGTACCTGAGTTGTGTTTACTTTGTTACATGGGAGACATCTGACAGCTGCATCTTTTATCCACTTGCGGAGGTGGGGAACATACAGGTGTCTGGAGATGAGTTGGCTGAGTTTTGTGGCTCTAAAGTGAGTTCTCTGGTGTAGTTGGTTGACTAGTTGCCATCCTAACATTTCTGGGAAGAAGGGGCGTCCATCTGGGACAGATGAACCAGCCTCTGGGACTGGGCAGACAGTCCAGGCATTTTCTTTCTTCTTGGTCTGTTGCAGAGTAGACTGGTGCTGGTGGCAATAAGGGGTCTGGTAAGGCAGGAAGAATGTGGGAAGGCCCCTCTGGTTTTAGGGTGGCCACTTTTGCTGTTTGATCAGCTAGAGCATTTCCTTTGGCAACAGGTGAGTCTGTTCGCTGGTGTTCGTGGCAATGGATGATGGCAAATTGTTTTGGCAACCAAATGGCTTCCAGGAGGGCCAGGATTTCCTCTTTGTGTTTAATGTCCTTTCCACCAGAAGTTAGGAGTCCTCTTTCTTTATAAAGGGCGCCATGGACATGAGCTGTGGCAAATGCGTACCGGCTGTCTGTGTATATGGTGTCTGCTTTCCCCTTAGCTAGCTGTAAGTCTTGTGTGAGGGTGATAAGTTCTGCTTTTTGAGCTGAAACCCCATGTCCCAATGTCTGTTCCCAAAGGACCTCTGTGAGCAAGGTAACAGCTGCTCCAGCTACACATTTACCCTCATGGATATAACTGCTGCCGTCCGTGAACAAGTGAAGGTCAGTGATCTGGAGGGGCATGTCCTTTAAATCCAGTTGCAGGCAGGAAAACGTATCCAGTGTGTCCAAGCAATTATGAATGGGTTGTGTCAGATCATCATCTGCCAGAAAGGTGGCCAGGTTTAAGATGGCTGTTTTGAGGAATGTTACTCGGGGTGGATTAAAAAATAGTACCTGGTACTGAGTGACACGGCAGTTGGAGATCTATCAGTCAGGGGGACTCAGGAGGACAGTTTCTACAGTGTGGCCCCCAACCACTTGCAGGTCCTGGCCTAGGGTTAGCTTTTTTGCTTTTCTGACTAGTACAGCTGTAGCAGCAACAGCCCGCATGCACCCAGGCTACCCAGAGGCAACTGGATCTAGGCGCTTGGAAAAATAAATGACAGGACTTTTCCAGGGGCCTAGGTTTTGGGTAAGGGCTCCTTTTGCTATGCCCTTGGTCTCAGCTACAAAGTGTTGAAAGGGCTTAGTGATATCAGGCAGGGCCAGGGCAGGTGCAAAAACGAGGGCATGCTTTAGTTGGTTGAAAGCATCCAGTTCTGCCTGGCCCCACTGGAGGGACTTATTGCCTCCCCATGTGCTTATGTACAGGGGTTTGTCTATTTCTGTAAAGCCCAGGATCCACAAACGACAGAATCCGACCACGCCCAGAAATTCGCGTACTTGCCTCTTAGTCATCGGTGGGGGAATGCAGAGGATGGCCTCAATCCGGCTCTTGGAAACAGCATGTTGGCCTCCTTGTAGCTCATACCCCAGGTAGGTTACGACTGTGGCGCACAGTTGTACTTTTTTGGTGGAGACGCGGTATCCCAGCTTCCCCAGTTCTTGTAGGAGGTTGATAGTGGCATGTTCACACTCCGGCTCTGTCTCTGAAGCTACAGGAGATCATCGACATATTGCAAAAGGGAGACGCCCTGGTGAGCATCCCGAAATGGGAGGAGGTCTTTGCTCCTCCCATTTGGGGGAGTTTTTGAAACCCTGGGGCAGGCAGGTCCAAGTCAGTTGTCTGGTTTTTCTGCTTTCCAGGTCCACCCACTCAAAAGCGAAAATAGGTTGACTAACAGGAGAGAAAGGAATTGTGAAGAAAGCATCTTTCAAGTCGAAAACTGCATACCAAATTCTAGAAGGGTGGATTAAACTGAGTAAGGTGTAGGGGTTTGGGAAAGTGGGGTGGATTGTGTCTGTGTGGGCGTTTACTTCCCTTAAGTCCTAGACAGGTTGGTAGTCATGTGTACCAGGTTTTAATGGGAAGGAGGGGAGTATTCCAGGCTGGTTTGCATGGAACCAATATGCCTGCCTTTTGGAGTCAGGTGATGTGCACTGCAATTTCTGTCCTGGCTTCTCGGGACAGGGACCGATTGACGGATTTGGACCAGGCTGGCTCCACTGGAGACCTGCACTACTACTGGCAGCTGGTGGCTTGCCAGTCCTGGGGGTTTGTCCTCATCCCATACCTGTGGAATCAGTGACTTCCAAGTGCGAAGGCTCTCTTCTTGAGTTGGAGTCTTGTCAAGTCCTTCGAAGAACAGGTACTCATCCCGGGCGGGGGGGTGGCAGAGAACAAGATATGGGCAGGGCTGTCGGGTACCGACAAGACGCTCCAGTTAGTCTGAAGGAGACTGTGGCACGAAGTTTGTGCAACAGGTCTTTCCCTAACAAGGGGTCTGGGCAGTCTGGCATAACTAAGAAGGAATGGGTGATAGTGCCTTTTCCCAAATCAGTTATGTGGGCCATGGTCCAGGGGACCTCCTGGGGCTCCCTGGTGGCACCTACAATTGTTGCCTTTTGTTCTGTGATGGGTCCTTGCGATTTCTTCAAGATTGAAAATGTTGTACCTGTGTCTACTAAAAATTCCTCAGGTTGGCCCCCAACTTTTAAGGTTATCATGGACTCCCAGGGGCCTAAAGGAAAGGAGCCCCGACACCTTCAGTCAACGTCTTCCCAGATGAGGATTTTAAGTGTCTGTTTCTTGACTGTCCTTTGGGGGCATTCGTTTTTCTAGTGTCCTATTTCTTTACAATAGACACATTGATTTGGCTTTGGTGGGGGGGGGGTCTAAACCCCTTGCCTTGGGGAGCTCACTGGGCACGGGAGTGGTCCTGGAGGGCAGCTATAATGACTTTAGCCATCTGTTTAGTAATGGCCATGTCTCCCAATTGTTAAAGACCCATAGGGCTATTTCTACCAACTCACTGAGATTTTTTTCCTTCAAAACCTTCTAGTTTTTGTAGCTTTCTCCTGATATCCGGGGCCAACTGTGCAACAAAGGCCACATTTATGGGCTGACGGTTGACAGGGGCCTCCAGATCAAAGGGGGTGTAAGTTTTATAGGCCTCTAACAGCCTTTCTAAGAAAGCTGCAAGGCTCTCCATGGGTCCCTGAATGACTTCACTAACCTTAGACAAATTGGTCGGCTTCTCAGCAGCCGCCCAGAGGCTCTTCATTAGAATCTGGCAGTAATCAAGTAGAGCTCTCCTACCTCTGTCCAAATTGGGGTCCCATTGGGGTCGGTCTCTTGGAAGATGAGCCTCAAGAAAAGCCGTATTGGTGGTGAGCTGCCCGTCTGGCCCTTCAGCAGCTTTCTGGGCTGCCCTTCAAGATATGTTCATGTTCTTCAGAGGTGAACAACCTGGAGAAGTTGCTGATAATCATCCCAAAGTGTGTTGGTGAGTGAAAAAGACAGTTTCAAGAAGAAAAATTAACCCTTGCGGTTTTTCTGAAAAAGGTGGGTTTGGGGTTTTCCAATTGTACAGATCACTGGCAGAAAAGGGGACATATACCATGAATGGCTGACCCCGTAGGGCTGGAGTGGTGCAGGGGTAAAATGGGGGCTGCTGAAGAAAGGGGTCCCGCTCCCAATTGAACAGATGTTGAGTCTGGGCTGGACAGCTGGTACGCCGTTCCCCCCCTGGTTTGGGAGGGGCCATGTGGGGGTCCTCCTGCAGCTTCCTGGGCCTGCGGCACCCAGAGGAGCTGAAGGCACAGGTGCTTCTGGCTGGGGGTCATAAGGAAGTGGGTACAAAAACTAGGGTTGGAGGAGAGGGTCTAGGAAGGGGTCCTCCAGAGGAGCGGGCAACACAGAGGCCTTAGGTTCCTTTCCTTTAGGATTTGGGGGCTCCATCTTGGAGTGACACATGTTTGCGGCACCTGATGGGGAAGCAAAAAAATATGAAAGTGGGTTAAATGGTTGGCACATTTCCAAGCATAAAATGGTCCCTCAGAAGCAATGTCAATCCAGACATTAATGTAGGGGATCTGATCCAGGTGGCCTGGGTGACCATAAACGATCGTCCAAATGCTGGAAAGAGCAGAAAGATTAAAGGTACCCATAGGAGGCCATCCAGTCCCAAAGGATGGCCATTCTAATTCACAGAGGGTACATAAGGTGCCCAGTTTCACCTTCTCACCATAACCTCGGGCCTGGTGGCTGAAATCAGAGAAGTTGTTGAGAAGACATTCTAAGGGAATTAGTGGTGTGGATGATCCTTAACCCGTTGCATACAAATACATAAGCAGACACAGACAAGGATGAGTCAAGACAGACAATCCAGACAGACAATCCAAAGAGTCAGGGAGACATCTCTCCTATGCCTCAGGAACCGACTTTCAGCTGCATCCAGCTAGTCTAGTTCCCCCAAAATCTCTACAGATGCAGATCCAAATTGCCACAGTGGAATCACCTGGACAATAAATTTGGGACCTGTGGCCTGAATCCATGCGTCTGAGGGCCCCTGGGCAGAGGTATGTCTCTCTGAGGCCTTTCCCTGGAGCCGGCAGCCAGCAGCAGGTCCAAAGTTGGGGTCGAAGGGTGGGAAATCTTGCTGGGGCCTCCAAAATATTGTACCCATCTCCTCCCATAAGAAAAGGCTTGGACCCCACTTCAGGTATAAAACAGATGGTGATGTGTTACACCTATGCAGGGGACCGCTGCTGCAAAGAACAGGCGGCCCTCAAATGAAGAGCAGGCTGATTTTTTTATACCATTTTTGTGTTCCGTGGCAAGCAAGCAAACAAACACAGAAGCAGAACGTGGCGATTAGCTCAGGGCAGGGTTACAGCGTGGTGCTTGGCTCAGGGGGCTACAGGGTGGTGGTTGGCACAGGAACAGCTTAGGAAACTCAACTTGGTAGTTTGGGAAACGCAGCTTGGTAGCTTGGAAAACTTAGCTTGAGTAAGTTTCCATTGTTCTGAAACCTGTTCTCTGAATTTATCAAAGGGGGGACACATGGGCGACTAAAGCTGAAATAGGCTGAGACAGACTCTGGCCTTTAGGGAGCTGATGGTCTATTACTAAGGTCTTCTGGGAACTATTAATCTATTACAAGCTATAAATTAGTTTCATAGTAGGGCTGAGTACATTGGATACTTTTTCTTCCATTCTTGAGATACTTTGCTAAGAAGAATATGTTCCACCTCCATCCATGTAAATATGAAAGAGGTAAAGTCTCCATCTGTCTTTAAGGCTGCATAATATTCCATGGTGTACATATACCACAATTTATTAATCTATTCATGGGTCAATGGGCACTTGGGCTTCTTCCATGGTTTAGCAATTATGAATTGAGCTGCAATAAACATTCTGGTACCAATATCTTTGTTATAATGTGATTTTTGGTCTTCTGGATGTATACCTAGTAGAGAAATTGTAAGATAGAATGGCAGGTCTATTTTTAGATCTCTAAGTGTTCTGCAAACATCTTTCCAAAAGAAACATATTAGTTTTCATTCCCACCTGCAGTGTAGAAGTGTTCCCTTTTCTCCACATCCATGCCAACATCTCTGGTTTTGGGATTTTTGTGATATGAGCTAATCTTACTGGAGTTAGATGATATCTCAAAGTAGTTTTGATGTGTATTTCTCTGATGATTAAGGATGATGAGCATTTTTTTTATATATCTGTAGGCTGTGCACCTGTCTTATTCAGAGAAGTTTCTCTTCAAGTCTCTTGCCTGAGATGGGATTACTTATCCTTTTCTTGCTTATACGTTTGAGTTCTCTGTGGATTCTGGTTATTAAACCTTTGTCAGAGACATAACCTGCAAATATCTTCTCCCATTCTGAGGACGGTCTCCTTGCTTTACTTACTGTGTTCTTGGCTGTGCAGAAGTTTTTTAGGATGATCAGGTCCCAGTAGTGTATTTTTGATGTTGCTTCAATTGCCCAGGGCAGGGTGGGCGGTTTCTCCTCATAAAATATTCACCCAGACTGATTTTTTCAAGAGTTTTCCCTGCACTTCTAGTATTTTTATAGTTTCATGTCTTAAGTTTAAATCTTTAATCCAGTGAGAGTCTATCTTAGTTAATGGTGAAAGGTGTGGGTCTAGTTTCAGTCTCTAACAAATGGTGCCAGCCAGTTCACCCAGCACCATTTGTTAAATAGGGAATATTTTCCCCACTGAATATTTTTAATTGGCTTGTCAAAGATCAGGAGATGGTAAGTAGCTGGGTTCATCTCTTGGTTCTCTATTCTGTTCCTTTCATCTACCTCTCTGTTTTTATGCCAGTACCATATTTTGACACTATCAATTTATAGTATAGTCTGAGGTCTGGTAGGGTGATTTCTCCTGCTTTGTTTTTATTTATGAGTAATGTCTTGGCCATTTGAGTTTTTTTCTGATTCCATATAAAACAAAGTAGTATTTTTATGAGATCTTTAAAGTATGACAGTGGAGCTTTAATAGGGATTGCATTAAAATTATATATTGCTTTGGGTAGTATGGACATTTTAACAATGTTGATTCTTCCCAGCCATGAGCGTGGTATGTTTTTCCACTTCTTAACATATTCAGCTATTTCTTTTCTTAGAGTTTCATAGTTCTCTGTATAGAGATCTTTCACATCCTTTGTTAAACTCCCAAATATTTCATCTTCTTTGGCACTACTGTGAATGAGTCTTTGACTGTTTTTTCAGCTTCACTGTTGTTGGTATATATAAAGGCTACTGATTTGTGAATGTTGATTTTGTAACCTGTGATCCTGCTGTATTCCTTGATCACTTCTAAGAGTTTTCTAGTAGAATCCCTGGTGTTTTCCAGATATACAATCATATCATCTGCAAAGAGTGGAAGTTTGGTCTCTTCTGACACTATATGGATACCCTTGATTGCCTTTTCTTCCCTAATTGCAATGGCTAAAACTTCCATTACAATGTTAAAGAGCAGTGGTAACAATGGGCAACCTTGCCTGGGTCCTGATCTGAGTGGAAATGATTTCAATTTAACTCCATTCAATATGATATTGGCCATGGGTTTGCTGTAGATGGCCTCTATCAATTTAAGAAATGTCCCTTCTATACCACTTTTCTTAAGTGTTCTAATCATGAAGGGATGCTGGATATTATCAAAAGCTTTTTCTGGAGAGACAATAAAGATGGCGGCCAAGTAACAGCTTCCCTGCAACTGGGCATGGTGAGTCTGGGGAGATAAGATTCCAGGCATCTCTGGCTGGTGGGATCTGCCTATAATCATCCCTTTGAGGATACAGGGAGTCAGCAAGGGACTTATGGACCCTAAGAGGAAGAAAAAAAACAGTGAGAAACTGGCAAGTGGTTGTGTGTGTTCGATCGACAACCGTAAGTACAAGCAGCAGTGAGCTGCAAACCAGACAGGCCTTACCTGTGAACTGTGTCAATGTTTTTGGACTTGGCACTCGGTTGAACTGCCTTGGGGAGAGCTTGAGCAGGAGTGAGGAGAACTTTGGGCATTGTCAGGGGCCCCAAACAGAGCTGCTGAGCTGGGCTGCAGGGAGCCATTATGAGAGAACTGCCCCGGCACGTTCTACCCTCAGGGTCCCAGAGCAAGGATCGGGCGGGAGCTAGTAACCTAGTGACTGAGCAGCCTAAAGGCGGGGACTGAGCTCCCTTACAGCCTTAACCCTCAGGGGCAGAGTGAGACAAATTTGACACACTGGAGGCTTGGGCTGCTGCCATGGGTAGAGTGCTGTGGTGTCACAGCTCATAGCAACCTCAAACTCCTAGTCTTGGTGCCACCCAGACCTCCATAAGATCTGCACCGTGACCCCGCACCAACAGGGCCTCTGAATGCCTTGACCAGGAACTGTGGGAGCCATGCAACCCTGTGTCCTCCCTCCTGTGTCCTCCCAGCCCCCACACTGGCCCGCTCGTCTGGCCAGGGATACTGGTAGCCGTGTGCTCTCTGGAGCCCTCCCTGCCTCCATGCAGAGCTATTATCCTTGCCAGAGACTTCTGGAGCCTTGGGGTCTCTGTGCCAAAGTCACTGGGCGACAGGCACTCCCAGAACCGTTCATACCACCTCCCGCCCTGTTGCTAGATCCGGGTGTGTCACATGCCGGAGCTGCTTCCACAACCAGAACTCCCTAGCTAGAGCAGCCCCAGAGGAACTATACGGGGTCACTCCCTACGAAGATCCAGCAACAATAGAGTGATCCCGCTGGGGTCTAATCTTGGAGAGACACCTCACCAACTCTGAGGACGGCCAGAGGCAATGGTGAAAAACAATCATGAGGCCAAATCAACAGAAAAACTCTGGCAAAATGAATAATCAGAGTAGATCAACTCCCCCAAGGATCAATGGGGCAGACACAGCACAAGATCCCATGCACAAACAAATAGCTGAGATGTCAGAAATCGAATTCAGAATCTGGATAGAAAATAAGATTGAATTAGAACTCCAAGCAGTAACCCAAAAGATATCTCAAGAATTCAACAAATTCAAAGACTAAATGACCAGGGGCGGCGCCTGTGGCACAGTCGGTAGGGCACTGGCCCCATATACTGAGAGTGGTGGGTTCAAACCTGGTCTCGGCCAAACTGCAACCAAAAAATAGCCGGGAGTTGTGGCGAGTGCCTGTAGTCCCAGCTGCTCGGGAGGCTGAGGCAAGAGAATCGCTTAAGCCCAGGAGTTGGAGGTTGCTGTGAGCTGTGTGAGGCCATGGCACTCTGCCGAGGGCCATAAAGTGAGACTCTGTCTCTACAAAAAAAAAAAAAAAAAAAAAAAAAGACCAAATGACCAAAGATTTTGACACATTGAGACAAGAAGTTGCATTCCTCAAAGATCTGAGAAACACAGTAGAATCCCTCAATAACAGAATGGAGCAAGCAGAAGAAAGGATTTCTGACATTAAAGACAAAGTTTTCAAATGCTCCCAAACTCTCAAAGAGAATGAGAAATGGAGGGCAAAAACAGATCACTCTTTCAGAGAGCTATGGGATAATTCAAAGAAAACCAATATTCGTCTTATAGGGATCCCTGAAAGTGACAAAGTGGCCTCACAAGGCACAGAGTCTCTTCTCCATGAGATTATGAAGGAGAACTTTCCAGACATGCCAAGAGATACTGAAATTCAATAGCAGACAGTTTCAGAACTCCAGCATGACTCAACCCAAATAAGACATCTCCCAGACTCATCATAATCAATTTCACTAAAATTAATATGAAGGAGAAAATTCTGAAAGCTGCCAGATGAAAGAAAACCATTACCTACAAGGGGAAGAATATTAGAATAACTGCAGATCTTTCAAGTTAGAAGAGGATGGTCATCAACTTTTAATCTCCTAAAACAAAATAACTTTCAACCCAGGATCCTATATCCAGCTAAACTGAGTTTCATTTATGATGGAGAAATTAAATACTTCAATGACATTCACATGTTGAAGAAATTTGCCATAACTAAACTAGCTCTCCAGGATATTCTCAGACCTATCCTCCATAAAGACCAGCGTAATCCTCCACCACAAAAATAAACTCACCCAGAAAATTTTGATCAAATTTCAACTTCCACAGTTGCAAAAGGATTAAAAATGTCCACCAGACTCTCGAAAGGCTTATCAATATTATCAATTAATGTGAATAGTTTAAACTGTCCTCTAAAGAGGCACAGGTTGGCTGACTGGATACAAAAACTCAAGCCAGATATCTGCTGCATACAAGAATCGCATCTTACATTAAAAGACAAATATAGACTCAAGGTGAAGGGATGGTCATCTATATTCCAGGCAAATGGAAAGCAGAAAAAAGCAGGTGTTGCAATCCTGTTCGCAGATACAATAGGCTTTAAACCAACCAAAATAATTAAGGATAAGGATGGAGACTTCATATTTCTTAAAGGTAATACTCAATATGATGAGATCTCAATTATTAATATTTATGCACCCAACCACAACACACCTCAATTTATAAAAGAAACTCTGACATGAGCAACTCGATTTCCTCCACTTCCTTAGTAGTTGGAGATTTTAACACCCCTTTAGCAGTGATGGATAGATCCTCTAAAAAGAAGCTAAGCAAAGAAATCTTAGATTTAAACTTAACCATTCACCATCTGGACTTAACAGACATCTACAGAACATTTCATCCTAACAAAACTGAATACACATTCTTCTCATCAGCCCTCGGAACATACTCCAAAATCGACCACATCCTAGGCCACAAATCCAATCTCAGCAAATTTAAAAAAATAGAAATTTTTCCTTGTATCTTCTTAGACCATCGTGGAACTTTATGTAGGCCTGTTCAAAATTTCCACTTGATTCTGGCTAAGTCTTGAAAGGTGGCATGCTTGCAAGTATTGGTCAATTCCTTCAGATTTTCATATTTCTGAGAATAAAGTGTCTTGTAATATTCATTAAGAATTTTTTGAATTTCTGAGGAGTCTGTTGTTATTTCATCTTTGTCATTTCTGATTGATGAAATTAAAGATTTTACTCTTTTTTTCCTGGTTAGGTTAGCCAAAGGTTCATCTATTTTTGTGACCTTTTGGAAAAACCAAGTTTTTGATTTATTGATCTGTTGTATAATCCTTTAGTTTTCAATTTCATTTAATTTTGCTCTAATTTGGTTATTTCTTTTCTTCTACTAGGTTTGGGGTTCAAATGTTCTTCCTTTTCCAGTTGCTTGAGATGTCCCATTAAATTGTTAACTGCCTCTCTTTCCGTTCTCTTGAGGAAGGCTTGCAGTGCTATAAATTTCCCTCTTAGGACTGCCTTTGCAGTATCCCAGAGGTTCTGATAAATCATGTCTTCATTATTGTCTTGTTCTAGAAATTTGGTAATTTCCTTCTTAATCTCATCTATGACCCAAATGTCATCAACATAAGATTATTTAGCTTCCATGTTTTTGTATGAGTATGTAGTTTCCTGTTGTTGCTGAGTTCAACTTTTATTCTATGATGGTCTGAGAAGATGCAAGGAATATTTTCTATTCTTTTAAATTTACTGAGGTTAAACTTATTACCTAAGATGTGATCAATTTTGGAGTATGTTCCGTGGACTGATGAGAAATATGTGTATTCAGTTTTGTTGGGATGAAATGTTCTGTAGATGTCTGTTAAATCCAAATGTTGAATGGTTAAGTTTAAATCTAAAATTTCTTTGCTTAGCTTCTTATTGGAGGATCTATCTAACACTGCCAAAGAAGTCTTAAAATTTCCAACTATTATGGAGCTTGAGGAAATCAAGTTGCTCATGTCTGTTAGAGTTTCTCTTATAAATTGAGGTACGTTCTGGTTGGGTGCATACATATTAATAATTGAAATCTCATCATATTGAGTATTGCCCTTAATAAATATGAAGTGACCATCCTTATCCTTCCTTATTTTTGTTGATTTAAAGCCTATTGTATCTGTGAGTAGAATTGCAACATTCTGTTACTGAGGGATTATACTGTATTTTTTCTGTTTTCCATTTGCCTGGAATATAGATGACCATCCCTTCACCCTAAGTCTATATTTCTCTTTTAAGGTAAGATGACATTATTGTATGCAGCAGATATCTGGCCTGAGTTTTTTTTTTTTTTTTTTTTTTTTTGTGTGTGAAACTTTCTTATTAAAAGGTTTTTTTATTACTTTTGTTGTTGTTGTTTGGGATTCATTAGGGGTATAACGAATTAGGTTACATGGATTGCATTTTGGCCTGAGTTTTTGTATGCAGTCAGCCAACCTGTGCCTCATTAGAGAACAAGTTAAGCCATTTACATTAATGGAGAATATTGATAAGCCTCGTAGAATTTTAGGTATCGAGTTTTTTAAAGTCCAGGGGACTTTTTGAATCCTTTCACCACCGTGGAAGTTGGAATTTAATTAAAAGTTTCTGAGTGAGTTTACTTTTGTGATGGAGGATTGCGCTGGTTATTATGGAGGATAGGTCTGAGAATATCCTGGAGACCTGGTTCAGTTACAGCAAATTTCTTCAACATATGAATGTTATTAAAGTATTTAATTTGTCCATCATAAATGAAACTCATTTTAGCTGGATATAGGATCCTGGGTTGAAAGTTATTTTGTTTTAGGAGATTAAAAGTCGATGACCACCTTCTTCTAGCTTTAAGGGTTTCAGCAGAGAGATGTGCAGTTATTCTAATATTCTTCCCCTTGTAGTTTATGGTTTTCTTTCAGAATTTTCTCCTTCATGTTAACTTTAGTGAAGTTAATTATGATGTGCCTGGGGGGTGTTTTATTCAGGTTGAGTCGTGCTGGGGTTCTGAAACTATCTGCTATCAGAATTTCAGAATCTCTTGGTGTGTCTGGAAAATTCTCTTTCACAATTTCATGAAGAAGAGCCTCTGTGCCTTGCGAAGCCACCTCAGGGATTCTTATGAGACGAATATTGATTTTCTTCAATTTATCCCAGAGCTCTCTGAGAGAATGATCTGTTTTTGCTCTCCATTTCTCTTCCTCTTTGAAAGTTTGGGAGCGTTCAAAAGCTTTGTCTTCAATGTCAGAAATCCTTTCTTCTGCTTGCTCCATTCTGTTACTGAGGGATTCTACTGTATTTTTTAGATCTTTGAGGGCTGCAGATTCTTGTCTCAATGTGTCAAAATCTTTGGTGATTTTGTCTTTGAATTGGTTGAATTCTTGAGAAATCAAGAATTATTTTGAGATGCTCCTTGAATTTCTACTTCCAGCTTTTCCTCTATTCTATTAATCTTGTTTGCAATCCAAATTCTGAATTCAATTTCTGACATCTCAGCCATCTGTTTATGAATGGGATCTTCAGTTGTGTCCACCAAATCTTTCCTTCAGGGGGTTGATCTACTCTGGTTATTCATGTTACTGGAGTTTTCCCACTGAATCTGCCCCATGATTATTTTACACCATTTAACTAGATGAGCAGATAAAGAGAAGTTAGGTTGGGGGTTCCAGGAGTAGTGATTAACCCTTTTCCCAAAAGCTGGGACTGGTGTCTGTACCTTTTCCCCTTGCTAAACTTCTGTCCTTTAACTCTCCTTCTGAATGGGAGCCTCTATGGAAAGCTGGCTCCACTCAGCCATCTTGCCTCCCTCCTAATTTCCTGAGCTCCTACTTTTAATTCTACTTTATGTCTCTTGTCTTTCTTTACTGTCACTTCTAACTCTATATTTCTTCATTCGATTGCTACCAGTTTCCACAGGTCTTGGTAGATGCTGCTCTCAGGGCGGGACCCCGACAAAGGCAACACTGATAAGTTTCTTCATTTTTTCCATCCCTAAGCACAGATTCAGAAACTTCTGGAATTCTTGATGATTTTCAGTAAAATAATATTATAGCTGTTATGAGTGTAATTAGAACACAACTACATATCATTTGGTGTGTGATTCCTAGAACATGTTTTATGAATGTGTGTCACATAGTCTAGTAAGTATCTTTTCCAACTAAATATTATGGTAGAACTTCTGTAGCTGACCACCTCTCCACACTGTCCACCTCCCTATGCTGACCTAATTTTCATAGACCAAACATGCACCACATGTGCGTGTCAGTAGAGTGGGCCTAGTGCCTTATAGTGACCACCTCCATATGCTGGACAGTTTGTTTCAGTCCTTTGGGTTGTCAGCTTAGAGATTCTACTGTAATTTACTGAGGTCATATGTCCAGAAGGGTGTGGGTCCAGCTGCTTGAGATCCAGATACACTAAGTCCAAGACGAGGGCTACGAAAGGACCTGACCCTGTGTCTTCAAACTTTAGCCTCAGCACATTTTTACTAATAGAAGATGAAGAAGCCCCTCCAAGTTAGTTGTTGGGCAACTTGATAGTTCATCAGGATTTCATTGCAGACAGATCAGGTTCACCGATGTTAATTAAACACATCCTCTGATGTGTCAGAAAGGCACCTGATCTGCTTACTGACATTCTCAGATGGATGACACAAGCACGCCCAGAGACTCCAGGGCTAATACACACCAGGGGGGAGGAAATGACACTGGTGAGTTACTGCACATTTTTGTTTTCTGACAGAAAAATGAAATTCTTTTAAAATATTTAAAGAAGTTTATTCTGAGCTAGATATATGTGGCATGACCTAAGAATCATAGTCACAAGATGTCCTGAGAAAATATGCCTGAGACAGCCAGGTTGCAGCCAGGTTGAAAACGGGACTCCCGTCTCCAGTCAGATGGAGATCACGGGGAAAACCACACATCAGTGCATGTGAGGTGTGAGCTGGCTCTGCCTGCAAAGGAAAGATGTATTGAAGCAGGGACTTACTAACACAAGTCAAAGTGGGTTTTATTATTTATTTAATTATTTATTGTTTTAGAGACAGAGTCTTACTTTGTCACCCTCGGTAGAGTACAGTGGCATCACAGCTCACAGCAACCTCCAGCTCTTGGGCTTAGGAGATTCTCTTGCCTCAGCCTCCCGAATAGCTGGGCCTACAGGCGCCTGCCACAACACCCAGCTAGGTTTTTTGTTGCAGTTTGGCTGGGGCTGGGTTTGAACCCGCCACCCTCAGTATATGGGCCTGGTGCCCTACTCACTGAGCCACAGGAGCCACCCTGAAAGTGGGTTTTAGAGATTCTTCGGTTGGCAGTGGGTTGAAGCTTTGTCTAAACACCCAGAGTTGGTGGGGTCTGTGGGACATTCTAGTTAGGAGAAGGGCATCTGCTGTTGCACGTTATGCTTTTGATGTCAGCTTGGGAAGTCAGCTACATCATATTTAGTTAATATAATAAAAACCCCCTTTAATGAGACTTGGTAGTTTGTAGGGCATAACTCATCAGTGTTCTTAGAAAGGAACTCAGCTCAGTCCTCCGTTCCAGCTTCTTGCTTTGGTGCCAGCACTGTGTTCACAGCACAGGCAGCCTGGGCCAAATGGTCTTGCTGTGAAGATGAGCAGCTAGTCACCATTAACTGGAACTTGTGTGGAAATAAAAAATTTTATCTAGAATTTACTTGTGTGAAAATAAAATTGAAGAGGCTAACATCATGCCAGAATTCAACACAGAATTCCTTTATTCCTTGATGAGGTAATCGAAGGAAGTTTTGTAAGTTCTCACAGCCTTGGTGTAATCAATAATTTAGGAAATGTTGATTGAAGTTTCAGGAGTGAAACTTACATGAAGTCTCTCTCTCTCTCTCTCTCTCACACACACACACACACACACACACACACAGCCTCATAAGGGGCAGCTGACCTGGGCCTTTTCAGTGTGGGCTGCCATTGGTCACTGTCACGTGGCATTCTTCACATGCCTGCCCACCTCAATTCTCTAGCATTTGGCTTCTCACCTGTGCATAGATAAACATCTAGGGCAATAGTATTACCATCTTTTGGGTGGCTCCAGAAATCCCTAGATGAGTTTGGTTTGTCTGAATGAAGAAACTGAAAAAGGTAGGAGCTTAGAGCAGCTACAAAAGTCTTGAAATTTGTCTCTGTTATCAGTTGGAGGGAGAGAAGCTTCACAGGGTCTCTGGAATTTAGGACTCCTTAAAGCTGGCTGCCAGGACACCTAAGCTGGACCCCTAACTTGACCGTTCATGGTGTCTAATTGGAATAAGACTCCAGATATGGCTCAGCCCCTCAGTGAGTTAGGATCAGCATACCTAGAAGAAGATGCCTACTTAAAAGAAGAAACTGAGGCAAAATTAATATAAGTTAAGAGTTTAATGGCCCACTTTGAAAATTGCAACCCTAGGAGCACAGATTCAAATTGCTCTGAATATATACTCTCAGTTAGCAGCAGTTATAAGAGGGGTTTTAAAGGAAAAAGGAAGAAACCGTTTCTAAATTGTTTACAAGAATTTACATTAAATCACATAAGCTACTAATTACTGTACATTGTTCCTTGTGACACAAATTCCAGGCACAGAAGATAATAGGTGAGCTACTAGTCAGGAACAAAAGGTCTTGTAACAACTGCCCCCGAGTTGTGGCTTGTGACTGAAGCCACCTGCTCTTGTGTCTCTGGCATGTAGACTGCGTACACCTTCAGCTCACACCTCTATGAGCTGCTCTTTTCTTCAAGTCACAAACCCAGCTCACATTTCACCTGTGCTCATTCCAGTAAGTGGTTCATCCTTGTTGTTAGGGGACTTTGTAATGACATTGGAAAGCAGGAGCTTGGAGAGCAGGTAGAGTGGGGGTGGCTCCTGTTACAATTTCATTTATCTCTCATCAGCCTTACACATTACATGATTTCATATAAGCACTTTAAACATTTCTTCTTGGCAGCATGCCATCAGGTTCTTGTTCTTAGAACCATGTGACAACTGTGAACTTTTTTCCTTGGTTTCATTTCTCACTTTCCTTCCCCTTTTCATTCTCTGCTAAAGGCTCAGTTCCTTTGAAGAGAAAAAAGGCTCCCAAGCAACAGCAGAGGCTTCCTGGGGTAGGTGGGGACAGCAGCATTTGTGTGTGCTGGAGACTGGGGCAAAGTCCACCAAGCCATGTTAGCTACAAAATGTCAAAAGACACAGTCACAACACATTCAGTGTAAAGATCTCTCTACTGGCTGTTATTTTGGATTCTAGCATGGAGCAACAACTTGCTCTACACAGCAGAATGAGTGTGCCCAGGAGCTGAGTAGAGGACATTGAAGGGCTGAGGCAAACAGAAACAGAGAACCAAAGCCAGATCCACTGCTTCAAAGTGACTTTTCTTATAAATATTAAAGCAGAGGGGACTTCCCTATCGTGTGAGCTAAAACTGGCCTGTTTGGGGATTTGTCTGTTCTCTCCCTCTCTCCCTCCCTCCCGGTTCCTGCATTTCAGCTTAGTGATGTTGACGGGCCACTCCATGTCAGTCTGGCCTGTGGGGTCTGGGGCAGGAGCTCAGTCCAAACAAATGGCTTTCTATTAATTTTATTTAATAACAGATTACCTGTAAGAAAAAGGTCAGAACTCTGCTTCAGCACTGAAGGAAGTAATTTAAGACACTACGGCTATTTGGGACACAAAGTAAGTTCTGACAGGTCCCATCTCTGAACTCCAGGTGAAAGCCCCAAGGGAAGACGTTAGTCTGGACTTGCCACCACACACCCTGCACACGTCATTCTCCGGGCTGTGTCTGCTGCTTCACCATGAGTGTGTCACTGTATGGTGTCCATGTTGCCACCATTTTCTTTATGGTGGCTGCTCAGTATCATGTTCCTACTAAATTCTTTCAGGACTTTCCTGGGAGCTGGTTAACGCTTGGGACTGTACAGCAGCTTTTGAGACACTCTGGACTTCAGTGCCTCAGCTTGATGTCTAGAGCAAGCTCCTCTTCCCATACCCTGGCTTTTGAGATGTCATGAGGGATGGTCTTGGCTGGGGGAGCTGTTTCACCCAGACTAGCCTGAGTGTGCAGCCCCCAATCCAGCCTATCTGGGTCATGGGAAGCCCCTGGGGCCACCTGACTTGCATCTCCCCTGAACCCCACCTTTTCTCAGATGTACTGTCAGCTTTCCTCCTTTACTCCTTTATAAATTCTTCTGGGGAACTTTCCTTATGGAAGTCATTTGCCCAAAAATCCTGACTCAGGTTCCCTTGTAATGGCTGATCTAGGCATCGCTGCCAACAAGGTGGGTGTAGATGCAGTAGGCTGCAGTTGCTCATACCCCCCAGAGGGCAGGAGACATAAGTGGACTCTATGCAGACCAGCTACAAACAGGCTCATCAATCACCAGGCTCAACAGAAAGTAAAAGGGACAAACGTTTATGTCCAAGCTGCTATTTGTCCTTCATTCCTTGTATTAAGAAAACAAATATCAAGAATAAAGGAAGAAAATATGTATTGTCCCTGGGGTTACATTGGGAAAGAGAAAGTTGGTGCTGGAAGAACCACTGGGTTTTTACCCAACCTGGGTGAAAATTTTTAGCAACAGAGAACAATTAAAAATCAGTCTTCCTGGGCCTCAGTGGAGATGCCTATAGGCTGGACTTTCCTTCTCATCCTGTAGTGATCTGCTGTGGTCCAGCCTGCAGATCCAGGACCACATCTGTTCACAGGCAGGAGGTTCAGACCCTCACCTTCTCCCACTCAATACCCCTCCTCCCTGGGTCACCTCAGCCAAGCTCAGGCTTCACACAGCAAGGCTAAGCATCGTATTCCCTGTGGCTGCCCACCGGGGACATTCCCCTGGATACCTCTATTCAGCAAGTCCAACATCACTGCCATCATTTTGGCCCAGAGACCTGTCCTTCAACTGTGCTTTCATCATGGTAGTGGGACCCTGTTCTCTATAGTTGTGACCAGGGACATAAGTGTGATCCCAGGCAAGTTATTCAGTCTCTCAGGGCCTCAGTTTCTCCATCTGTAAAGAACAGTGGCTGGTGACTACAGTGGAATCTGTGCAAAGTGACTCTGTGGCCTCACTGTCACCTCTGCGCATATGCAGCTCAGTGAGGACTGTCTGGGATGGCTCTCAGTCACCTCTCCCATCCTTCTCTAGGGATCGATGCCCTGCGTTTTCCATATTCTTTCATGGCAACAGCAGCTGATTTTTAAGCATCATACCAGCTAACACTCCATTGGCTAGAGTGAGTCACACAGCCCAGAGTGACACAGTGAGGTGTACCCCACCATGGAAATGGGGACATGGAGAGAGCATCTGAACAATGAGCTAACATGCCACAAGACTGCACCAAATTGCCTCATGGGTGTGACAGGAAAATTAAATGAGACAATATTGTGAAGTGCTTAGACCACTGCCTGGAATCTATCTGTCTATCTATCCATCTTTCTATTTATTATCTACCTATCATGCTGTCTCTTTATTCTTTCCCCAGCAAGTAAAAATTGAGGTTATGTGAAATTCTCTTAACTATTCTTTAAAGGTGTCATCCATTCTTCCATAGCTATGAGCAAGCACGTGGATTTCTTTTCTTTTTTTTTTTTTTTTATTAAACCATAGCTGTGTACATTAGTATGATCATGGGGCACCATACACGTGGTTCATAGATCGTTTGACACATTTTCATCACATTAGTTAACATAACTTTTGTAGCATTTTCTTAGTTATTTTGACTGACCTTCCTATAAAGTTGCATACCAATGAGGGGTCAGGGACATGCGAGAACAAACCTCCTCTGGCCTCCCACAGGTGTCCACCTGTTTACGGTGCCTTGTGTGTCTTCCAGCCTCTCTTGTGCTGTCCACTCCTGCAGCAGATTGTGATGTTTGACGTAAAGCCTCCAGAGGCTGCCAAATGTTCTTAAATTAAAACTCAGATTAGTCCTTGACATGACAACTGTCTATGACACCAGCAATAAACACCCAGCGCATGGGCTGAAATCTGGTTTTTCTGGACCCCACTGGGTGGGGTGTGGGTGGGGCCTGGGTCTTTGCTGTGAGAAGGGCTGAACGTTCTGCCTGTGTGCATCACTGCACAGAAACCACCTGACCTACTGGCTTACCCGAGGTGCTCTGTGATTCCTCATGGCTCTGCAGTTGTCTGGGTGGCTCTTCTGAGGATCCCTCTGGGATTCAGGCTGTGGCTGCATTGGGGTGCAATGCAGCCTGAGAATGTGCTCCAGTAGGCTGGGGGCCTCCCTTTCCATGCAGGCTTTCATCCTCAAGGAGACCAGATGATGCTTCCTTACACAAAGATGCATTCCAAGATCACATTCTGACAGCCGAGTACCAACATGTGAGCCTGGATGCAGCCACTGCAAGCTCCAGGTATGCTGCTGTCTCATTGGCCACACAGCCAAGTGCAGGGTGGGCATGTGGCTGCCTGGCAGGGGGTCCGATGCATTGTGGCCAGTAATGTACCCACTGCCCCATCCCATGTAGAATCCAGGGATGGAATCATGAACTTAAACATTCTGATGGCACAAAATGCATTTTTTAAGACTACTGTTTGAGGAAATCTGGGCTCCCCTCAAAGGCAGACAGAGCTCAGGTGTCTCAGTAATGGCACAGAGATGAGCTGGAGCCCAGGTCTCAGGAGCACTGAGCCTGGCTGTCTTCCCTTGTCTATCATATGGTCTGCAACACCACGCTTATCTGGATGGCTTAGAAAGTTCTCACATATCTAAGAAGAACCAAAATATGGTGAGCCAACCTGGGAAGCCCCCAGTCCCAATTCCCTCATTTCTCTTGAGCACCAGGCTATAAACACTGCACGTGGATTCCCGCTCTGCACTCCCCTCCTCTTCCAGACAGAGAAACACCACCAGGGCCCTTTGTGCTCCCTTTGCCTCTGTCTTTCAGCATTTCACTCACAGCTCAGCGCCTGGTGTTGTGGGAGCTTGGTCTCTCCTGTCTGTCCTCCTGGATGTGCCACTGTGATGTAAAGTCTGGGGCTGGCACCTGGGCCATAAGGGGACATGCTCCATGCTGTGCTCCCACAGATGATCAGGATTGTGGTCCTGTGTCTGGGAGGAGTCAAGTGCTGTTCACTGTCTCTCCAATACAGGCACCAGTGAGAATCTGCCAAAAGGAAACATTTAATTCTCTTTTTTCCACCATAGCCATTTATTATGAGGCTTAGGTTGCTTGTTGTAGGGGCAGCAAAGGGCTCCCTATGGAATAGGGTGGAGAAGATGCACATGGAAAAGGGGCTGAATTGGGCTCTATTCTGCTGTTATCCTATAGGAAAATCTCTGACAGCCTGGTGGCTCTTCAAGCCCTTCCTATCACACTGTCCACCTGCAGGCAGGCAGGTTGGTGGGCCTGGTGTCCTCTGCCTGTGTCTTCCTACTGAAGGCTGATCTGATGGGGCAGTGCCTGTGTGGTCCGGTTCTTCCTATGGAGGCTGGGAGGGAAGCAGGAGCACCAGCCAGTCACACATGCAGGATTAACGTCGCATCTGGTAACATGCTGTGGCCCAAGCATGTCACATGGCCATGTGCAGAGCAGGGTACATTCTGCATTCTCTGGACAGAGGGCTGCATGGCTGCATGGCAGGGGGCATGGATGTATACTTGTTCCAGCAAGGGACACAGTTGTCCATCAGTCCTGGCACTCCTACATGAATCTTGGAAGAAATCTCTTCCTTGCCTGGGCTGTGACATGGCACATGTGTTCCTGGGAAGCCTGAGAATTTCATGCTGACAGTGGCTGAACCTCTGATCACAGGGCTGAACTTTCCCAGTCTTCTCTGTACACCCTGGGTGTCTGGGCAGCCTGGCTTCTTAGAAAGGACTTCCATGTGACAACCTCTCCCCTCCCAGGGCCTCAGCTTCCTTCTCTATGATAAAGGGCAGTCAAAGGCTATGATCTCACAGAGGCCGTGTTCGGTCCGAGTGTTGCAGCCCCTCCATTGCTGACTTGGTCCTGGTGGAGAATTCACCCGTTTACACCCCAGCCTGCCCCCTCCCAGCAAGGGCCAGGCCCTGGTGTGGGTGTTTTCCTGTGGGTGGGTCTAATGGTGGCACAGAAGAGGAGGACACAAAAGAAGGTGGCTGAGAAGCCACAGAGACCAACATGCACTGTGGGGAAGATGCTGCTTGGGTGAGTTGTGCACCTGAGAGTCCCTCCTGCAGTGACAATGTCTGGCCATGCACAGGAGCCCTCTGTCCTCTGCCCTTTGCCACAGCCCCCGGCTCCCCACTCTTCTCTAAGGAAACAGGATGAGGCATGGAATCCAGGGAAACTTCCCCTGAGTAACTGCTGGCATGAGCTTCACAGTGAGATGATCTGGCCCTTGCCCCTGACAGCCCATGCTGGGCATGGTGGCCCTGAGTGCGTGTCTGTGATCTATCAGCCCCTGCATGTGGGGTGAGGATGCAGTTCTCAGTGCTGGGGCAGAACTGTGCTCTAGTTTTAATGTTTTTAGTTTTTTGTGACTTTCATTTTGACATCATTTCACACTTTTAAGTGATGTATGATGCCCCATGATCATATCAATGTATACAGTTATGATTTAATAAAAAAAAAAAGAAAAAAAAGAATAATGTAGAAAGCTCCTTTACATTTGTGAGCTCCATTTGCAAGTCTGTGGCCTCAGTGGCTGTATCCTGTACTTTCTCTGTGTGTCTATGCTGTGACAGGTCTTTCTGAACCATTTGGGGGCAAACTAGAGGCATGATTCTTCTATCCTTAGACATGCCTGTGTGTGTCCTACAGACAAGGACATTCTCTTACACAAACAGTACAGTGAACAGTTTGTGACATTTTAGCAGGGACACATCCTCTTGTGTCATGCAGAACCATGGACCTGTCAACATCGTTCAGTCCTCAGTCTTTGTTAGTCTTCAGTCTGGTACAGGTCCTTCGTCTGTCTTATCTTCATGATGCTGTCATTCTTGAAGGCAGAAAATGCCCATCATTCCATAGAATGGCCCGAGTTTGGGTTTGTCAGTAGATTAGATTCAGGCTGTGTATTTTTGGCAGTACCATTATGGAGTGGTGTCCCTCAGTCCATCACTCCAGGAGGCCTCACTGCTGCTTTGTCCCTTTGTTGACCTAGGCGAACTGTGAGCGCCGGGTTCAGAGGTGTCTGCTAATTGTCTCCACCGAGAAGTTCCTCTTTCTCTTTACCATGAATAAGTGTTTCATATAGAAGTACCTTGAAAATATGTATGTGTCCTACTTCTTATCAAATTTTGCTTTCTAGCTTTAGCCTACAGGGATAATTCTTGCCTGAATCAGTTGTTGTTGGGGCTGTTGCCAAGTTTGTAACTTCAACCTTTCTTCTGTATTCACTGATGGCATCCATTCTTCTGTAAAGAAAATGTCTTTCTTCTTATTTTCCTATGTATCTGTCTATCTATCTATCATCTACCTACCTGTCATCTCTCTCATGGCTTTTTATTATATTCAGGGAGTTATAACCTGTTAATGTTATTTATTCTGATGTTTAAATTATGTCAGAGGTGACTAATAGAAGCCTGTCTAAATAGCTTCCTGTGTCCTATTTATCTATTTCCATCATTATTTCAACCTGTCTTTACTTCCTGGTGTAACAGGAAGCACCAGATTTATGCTTTACATCCCTTGATCCACACCTAGAACCAGAGGCTGGGACCTGTGACTTTAGAGAGCAGTACCTGAGTGCTGAGTTTGCTCGGTGCTACTGGGACGCCACTGTGCCCGTGCCACTGGTTCTCACCTGGGGCAGCTTTGCTTCCCAGGGGACATTTGGTAAAGTGTGGGGACATCTTTGGTTATCCCAATTTGGGAGGCAGCTGCTACTGGCATTTGATAGGTAGAGGTCAAGGATGCTGATGACCACCTGTGACATACAGGACATTTCCCAAACAAAAAATTATTGGGCCCCAGTGTCAACAGTGCTGAGGTTGAGGGACTTGTTCTGGGTATTCTCAGCAGGACAAAGCACAAAATACACATATGAGCACACGCACGTGCTCAGACTTATTTTTATATTATTTGTCCATGTATTAGAAACCACAAGTTAATGCTGATGCCAATCCTGACACAACAAGGTCCATGCTAGTCCTTCCTTTCCTCCAGCTGCGAGTCCTGCCTTTGGCCATCATCAGCCTGTGGCTGTCCTTGTCAGTGCACGGTCCACCTCCGTGTCCCTGTCTCAACCTTGGGGGTTTACCCAATATCAATTTAAAAATACTTAAAATAAAATTTTCTGTTCCACTTGGGAGACTTCACAGAATTTTATTTTCCTGTTCTGAACATGGACAGACTTTTTCTTGTCATTGTGTCCTAAACAACAAGACACAACGAGTATACACATAGAATTTACATTGTATTGTGAGTGATCTAGGGATGATTTAAGGCTACTCCAAGGATGTGCGTAGGTTATATGCAAACACTATGTCATTTTATTTTTTTTAGAGATCTTCAATTGCACCATCTCATATTTTTTTTTCCTTTTTTTATTGTTTGGGATTCATTGAGGGTACAAAGAATTAGGTTACACTGATTGCATTTGTTAGATGAAGTCCCTCTTATACTTGTGTCCCACCCCCAAGAGGTGTTCCGTACACTGTGCACCCCATCTGCTTTCTAGTCCATTTTATATCAGGGACTTGAGCATCATGGATTTTGGTATCCCAGGGAGGTTATAGAACCAATTCCCCATGAATACCAAGGATGACTGTAGTTACTTATTTTCTTAAGATGGGCAGTCCCAAAGTTACAAACATCCAAGTGATGTATCACTCACACTTGTGAATGGAGGCTACTACAGGTAATAAGTAAACATACCTGTTCCAACATATATACAAATTCAACTTACGAACAAGTTTACAGAACTTATCTCTTGTAACCCGGGGACTTCTTACTCTAGAATTCACACGAAGAACAGTATTTTTCTAGATCGGTGTATACTAATTTATTTTCACAGGATGCTACTTCTGAAGGCTGCTGACCAATGTTAGCCTTATCACTGAAAAATCAAAGTGTAAGAGCATCCAAACCATTTCTGAAGGTTTGAAGGAATAAACCAGATTTGTTACTGGAGATATTATATGTGTTTTAATGAATACGCCAATGTGTATTGGTACCTCCAAGAGGTGGCTTTTGTATACAAAATAAATTCAATGTATTTGTTCAATGAATTTTCAAAAATTTAATTAGAAAACCTATATTAACTCATACAACAACATTTGTGCTGTGTACAACAGTTTGCAAAATCCTATAAAGTCATTCTCATCCAGCAAGGAAGGTTTTAGATTTCACCATGAACATAATTAGTTTTGTGCTTTTGAGGAAATATATCAGAAAATATGTATGGAGCAGTTTTTTTCCATAACACACAGCCTTGTAAGAGCCTGTGTGTGTGACTGTGTGTGGGTGATTGTGTGTGCGTTCATCTGGACAATTAGCCAAGCACCCACCCCTCCAAGAGAGTTGGAGGGCCACCCACCGCTGCCTTCTGATGAGCCTGGCTCCCCTCATTCAGCAGCTCCTCGGCCCTCTAGAGCATCCCATTATCTTTATCCAGGGTCTCTGGGTTAGCAACACAGAGGATGCCAGGAGCCCAGAGCACTGTGGCTTTTTCCCAGGGGGGGGCATCACATTGGAGATATGAATTTTAGTGGACATACCCTACTCCATGGCACCTCTTTTTTTGAGACCCCCAGAAGGAAAGGAGGGAGTGTTTACCAGCCATGCTTTCTGACCTGCATGTGCTTCCTTTGTTCCTCACACGGGCACTCTGTCCGCCGCCTTTCCCTGTGGTCCCAGCCCCTAGCACAGTGCTCAGTGTGAAGGAATGAATTCTCCAATAACCTTCATGAAGTGTATTTTCCACATTTTGCAAATGAGGAAACTGCAACAAAAGTGTCAGGGCAGAATTTGAACATAGGCTCATTAGACACCCTAACTTTGGTTTTATCACTGCCTGGGATGTCAGAACTCTCCAGTAACATCCCCTTCTTACAGGTGGAGACCACTGTAAGGAAGTGTTCCTGACCGCTTTGTCAGGAAGTATTTTCTTATCAGTGAATGTGTACCTCCCTTTTGGGGACATGTGAAGGAAAACAAGCAGATGTGTATGAGGCCCTTGGAAAACTGCTTGGCACATAGAAGAACCCAGGAAAGAGAAACGATACTGGTGGTGTCTGTTCTGCAGACTGATCCCAGGGCTCTGCCTCTGGACACCCTACCACCTTCCCAAGGGCCACTTTTCATCTCTCCCAGTTGCACTGTGATGTTTCCTTCCAAGCTTTGTTATTTTTCAAAAGTTCCAAAGGTGACCTCCACTCTAGCCACTGGCAATGGCCATCTGACAAATTGCCTTAGAGCAGTGGTTCTCAAACTTCCTAATGCCACAATCCTTTAATACAGTTCCTCATGTTGTGGTAACCCCAAACCATAAAATTACTTTTGTTGCTACTTCATAACTGTAATTTTGCTAATGTTATGAATCTTAATGTAAATATCTGATAAGCAGGATGTATTTTCATTGTTACAAATTAAACATAATTAAAGCATAGTAATTAATCAGAAAACAATATGTAATTATATATTGTGAAATATTTATTTTTCTTTTTTTTTTTATTAAATCATAGCTGTGTACATTAATGCGATCATGGGGCACCATACACTGGTTTTATAAACAGTTTGACACATTTCCATCACACTGGTTAACATAGCCTTCCTGGCATTTTCTTAGTTATTGCATTACTAAGTTTCACATGTACCCTTGTAAGCTGCATCACAGGTGTAATCCCACCAAGCACCCTCCCTCTGCCCATCCTCCCCCTTCCCTCCCATCCCTCTCCCCCTTCCCCATATTCTTAGGTTATAACTGGGTTATAGCTTTCATATGAAAGCCATAAATTAGTTTCATAGTAGGGCTGAGTACATTTGATACTTTTTCTTTCATTCTTGAGATACTCTACTAAGAAGAATATGTTCCAGCTCCATCCATGTCAACATGAAAGAGGTAAACTCTCCATCTTTCTTTAAGGCTGCATAATATTCCATGGTGTAACATATACCACAATTTATTAATCCATTCATGGATTGATGGGCACTTGGGCTTTTTCCATGACTTAGCAATTATGAATTGGGCTGCAATAAACATTCTGGTACAAATATCTTTGTTATAATGTGATTTTTGGTTTTCTGGATATATACCTAGTAGAGGAATTATAGGATTGAATGCATCTATTTTTAGATCTCTAAGTGTTCTCCAAACATCTTTCCAAAGGGAATGTATTAATTTGCATTCCCAACAGCAGTATAGAAGTGATCCCTTTTCTCCACATCCCTGCCAACATCTCTGGTCTTGGGACTTTGTGATTTGGGCTAATCTTACTGGAGTTAGATGATATCTCAAAGTAGTTTTGATTTGCATTTCTCTGATGATTAAAGATGTTGAGCACTTTTTCATATGTCTGTAGGCTATGCGCCTGTCTTCTTCAGAGAAGTTTGTCTTCAAGTTCCTTGCCCAGCCTGCGATGGGATCACTTGTTCTTTTCTTGTTTATACGTTTGAGTTCTCTGTGGATTCTGGTTATTAAACCTTTGTCAGAGACATAACCTGCAAATATCTTCTCCCATTCTGAGGGCTGTCTGCTTGCTTTACTTACTGTGTTCTTGGATGTGCAAAAGCTTTTTAGTTTGATCAGGTCCCAGTAGTGTATTTTTGAAGCTGCTTCAATTGCCCGGGGGATCCTCCTCATAAAATACTCACCCAGACCGATTTCTTCAAGGGTTTTCCATGCACTCTCTTCTAGTATTTTTATAGTTTCATGTCTTAAGTTTAAATCTTTAATCCAGTGAGAGTCTATCTTAGTTAATGGTGAAAGGTGTGGGTCCAGTTTCAGTCTTCTACAGGTTGCCAGCCAGTTCACCCAGCACCATTTGTTAAATAGGGAATCCTTTTCCCACTGAATGTTTTTAATTGGCTTGTCAAAGATCAAATAACGGTAAGTAGCTGGACTCATCTCTTGGATTTCTATTCTGTTCCAGACATCTACTTCTCTGGTTTTGTGCCAGTACCATGCTGTTTTGATCACTATCGATTTATAGTATAGTCTGAGGTCAGGTAGTGTGATTTCTCCTGCTTTGTTTTTATTTCTGAGTAATGTCTTGACTATTCGAGGCTTTTCTGATTCCATATAAAACTAAGTATTATTTTTTCAAGATCTTTAAAGTATGACAGTGGAGCTTTAATAGGGAATGCATTAAAATTGCATATTGCTTTGGGTAGTATGGACATTTTAACAATGTTGATTCTTCCTAGCCATGAGCGTGGTATGTTTTTCCATTTCTTAACATTTTCAGCTATTTCTTTTCTTAGAGTTTTATAGTTCTCTTTATAGAGATCTTTCATGTCCTTTGTTAGATAAACTCCCAAATATTTCATCTTCTTTGGCACTACTGTGAATGGGATAGAGTCCTTAACTGTTTTTTCAGTTTGACTATTGTTGGTATATATAAAGGCTACCGATTTATGATGTTGATTTTGTAACCTGAGATGCTGCTATATTCCTTGATCACTTCTAAGAGTTTTCTAGTGGAATCCCTGGTGTTTTCCAGATATACAGTCATATCATCTGCGAAGAGCGAACGTTTGATCTCTTCTGACCCTATATGGGTACCCTTGATTGCATTTTCTTCCCTAATTGCAATGGCTAAAACTTCCATTACAATGTTAAAGAGCAGTGGAGACAGTGGGCAGCCTTGTCTGGTCCTGATCTGAGTTGAAATGATTTCAATTTAACTCCATTCAATATGATATTGGCTGTGGGTTTGCTGTAGATGGCCTCTATTAGTTTAAGAAATGTCCCTTCTATACCAATTTTCTTAAGTGTTCTGATCATGAAGGGATGCTGGATATTATCAAAAGCTTTTTCTGCATCAATTGAGAGAATCAGATGGTCTTTGTTTTTTAATTTGTTTATGTTATGAATTATACTTATAGATTAATGTATATTAAACCAGCCTTGAGACCCTGAGATAAAACCGACTTGGTCATGATGTATAATTTGTTTGATGTGTGTTGCTGGATTCTGTTTGTTAGGATCTTGTTGAATATTTTTGCATCTATATTCATTAGTGATATTGGTCAATAATTTTCTTTTCTTGTTGGGTCTTTTCCTGGTTTGGGGATCAGGGTGATGTTTGCTTCATAGAACGTGTTGGGTAGTTTTCCTTATTTTTCTACATTTTGGAACAGGTTGAGTAATATAGGTACTAGTTCCTCTGTAAAGGTTTGGTAGAATTCTGACGTGAAGCCACCTGGTCCCAGGCTTTTCTTTTTAGGGACATTTCTCACAACTTGATATTGGCCTGTTCAACATTTCCACTTGATTCTGGCTAAGTCTTGGAAGGTGATGTGCTGCCAAGTATTGGTCTATTTCCTTCAAATTTTTATATTTCTGAGAATAAAGTTTCTGAGTCTATATTTATCTTTGTAATATTCATTAAGGATTTTTTTAATTTCTGAGGAGTCTGTTGTTATTTCATCCTTGTCATTTCTGATTGATGAAATTAGAGATTTCACTCTTTTTTTTTCCTGATTAGGTTAGCCAGAGGTTTATCTATTTTATTGACCTTTTCAAAAAAACCAACTTTTTGATTTATTGATTTGTTCTATAATTCTTTTGTTTTCAATTTCATTTAATTCTGCTCTAATTTTGGTTATTTCTTTTCTTCTACTGTGTTTGGGGTTGGAATGTTCTTCTTTTTCCAGTTGCTTGAGATGTCCCATTAAGTTGTTAACTTCTTCTCTTTCCATTCTCTTGAGGAAGGCTTGCAGTGCTATAAATTTCCCTCTTAAAACTGCCTTTGCAGTATCCCAGAGGTTATGATAATTTGTGTCTTCATTGTCGTTTTGTTCCAGAAATTTGGCAATTTCCTTCTTAATCTTATCTCTGACCCAGCTATCATTGAACATAAGGTTATTTAACTTCCATGTTTTTGTATGAGTATGCAAATTCCTGTTGTTACTAAGTTCAACTTTTATTCCATGATGGTCTGAGAAGATGCATGGAATAATTTCTATTGCTTTAAATTTACTGAGGTTAGACTTGTGACCTAAGATGTGATCGATTTTGGAGTAAGTTCCATGGGCTGATGAGAAGTATGTGTATTCGGTTTTGTTGGGATGAAATGTTCTGTAGATGTCTGCTAAATCCAAATGTTGGATGGTTAGGTTTAAATCTAAAATTTCTTTGCTCAGCTTCTTTGGAGGATCTATCCAACACTGCCAAAGGAGTGTTGAAATCTCCAACTATTATGGAGCTGAGGAAATCAAGTTGCTCATGTCTGTTAGAGTTTCTCTTATAAATTGAGGTGCATACTGGTTGGATGCATAAATATTCATAATTGAAATCTCATCATATTGAGTATTACCCTTAACAAATATGAAGTGACCATTCTTATCCTTCCTTACATTTGTTGGTTTAAAGCCTACTGTGTCTGCAAATAGAATTGCGACACCTGCTTTTTTCTGATTACCATTTGCCTGAAATATGGACGACTGTCCTTTTACCCTGAGTCTATATTTATCTTTTAAGGTAAGATGTGACTCTTGTATGTAGCAAATATCTGGCCTGAGTTTTTATAACCAGTCAGCTAACCTGTGCCTCTTTAGAGGACAGTTCACATTAATGGAGAATTTTGATAAGTCTGGTAAAATTTTGGGTATAAGTTTTTCAAAAGTCCAGTGGACATTTTTAATCCTTTCGCCACTGTGGAAGTTGGAGTTTGATCAAAAGTATCTGAGTGAGTTTACTTTTGTGATAGAGGATTGGGCTGGTCATTATGGATGATAGGTCTGAGAATATCCTGAAGAGCTGGTTTGGTTATGGCAAATTTCTTCAACATATGAATGTCATTAAAGTATTTCATTTCTCCATCATAAATGAAACTCAGTTTAGCTGGATACAGGATCTGGGGTTGAAAGTTATTTTGTTTTAGGAGATTAAAAGTCGATGACCACCCTCTTCTGGCTTGAAAAGTTTCAGTAGAGAGATCTGCAGTCATTCTAATATTCTTCCCTTTGTGAGTAATGTATTTCTTATGTCTGGCTGCTTTCGGAAATTCTCCTTCATATTAACTTTAGTGAAGTTAATTAGGATATGCCTGGGGGATGTCTTATTTGGAGTGAGTCGTGCTGGGGTTCTGAAACTGTCTGCTATCTGAATTTCAGAATCTCTTGTCATGTCTGGAAAATTCTCTTTCATGGAGAAGGGCCTCTGTGCCTTGCAAGGCCACATCATCACTTTCAGGGATTCCAATTAGGCAGATATTAGCCTTCTTCGAATTATCCCAGAGCTCTCTGAGACAATGATCCATTTTTGTTCTCTATTTCTCTTCCTCTTTGAGAGTTTGGGAGTGTTCAAAAGGTTTGTGTTCAATGTCAGAGATCCTTTCTTCTGCTTGCTTCACTCTGTGACTGAGGGATTCTACTGTATTTTTCAGATCTTTGAGGGCTGGAAATTCTTGCTTCAGTGCATCAAAATCTTTGGTGCTTTTGTCTTTAAATTCATTAAATTCTTGATACAACTTTTGAATTTCTCCTCGAATTTCTAATCTGACTTTTGAATTGCTCTTTGAATTTCTAATTCCAATTTTTCCTCCATTCTATTAATCTTGTTTGCGATCCAAATTCTGAATTCGATTTCTGACATCTCAGCCAGCTGTTTATAAATGGGATTTTCAATTACATCTGCCATATCTTTCCTTGGGGGCGTTGATGTATTCTGGCTATTCATGTTACAAGAGTTTTTCCACTGATTCCGCCCCATGATTATTTTATACCATTTGATTTTTCCCTTGGAGCTTTGTTGAGGACCCGTATAGTGTTACGGCCTGAGAAACTAGGGATCTCTTTGGTGTGGTGGGGCTAAGTGGTTCTGTCTTGTTTTCAGTTGGTCTCTGTCTTACCCTAGTGAAATAGTTACTCTGGGTTGAAGTCTCAGCTGTGGAGAAATACCAGCAATTAAGTCACCCCACCCCCCACAGGCAACAATTGGAAAAGGAAAATCAAACCTTTCTACAACCACACAGTCAGGGCACCACTTGAATAGTCCTCAGGCAATTGGCTCAGTTTCAAAGGTCCAAATCAATCATCTCAGTCAGCACCTGTCTCAGGTGGGCGAGCTTAAAAGGTTTCTGGCAATTGGATAGCAGGGGTCTGTTGACAACTCAGATATGACTTGCTCCAGTGCTCTGTGAAGTCAGGAGGACCCACCCAGCAAATAGATTGATATGGAAAGGTTGATGCCTCCTTCCCCACCTTGCACCTCTGTCACACCCAGTCACTGATAGCTCCGCAGGGCTGTGACCCATTTGCCCCCAGTGAGCAGATACTCCAGGGGGTTGCACCTGCCTGAATCACAGGGAATTTATATCTGCTCAGCCAGGCCACTTCTCTCTGTCTCTATCCAGCAGGGAGAGGTGAGGCCTGACAACCTCGGGTGCTTGATGGAGGCTGGGGGGTGTTCACTCAGTGCCGGCCCTGCCCCTGACTGATGTTACTGACAGAACAGAACAATTTTGTGGGAATTTGTTTCTGTCCCTGCTAAATCCCCCTGCTGAAGAGAAGCTATTTTGAGTTCCCAGAACCTGTGCATCAGGCCCTGTCTTTACTCCTGCAGGTTTGTATTCGCAGCATGGTTAGCTGTCAGCTCTAGCCTCTTGCTTGTTCTTGTTGAATGTGAAAATGGAGTTAGGGAAAATAGCCAACCCGAGGATTTAGCAAAACACCAAACTCATTGAGGCCAAATGAGCAAATAGACAGATAAAAAGGCTACCAGATACACAAGCCCACAGATGCACAAAGAATCAGAAACACATAGACATAGAGACAACAAAAAACAACTACAATAAAAATAATGATAATCATAAGATAATTGAAAGAAAAAAGGTAAAAAACAAACAAAACTAACAAAGAAACCTCTAAAAATCTGATGTAAGCACTCTCAGAAACCATAAGAAGGGAATAAGAGGAAGAAAGAAGGGAAAAAGGAGGGGAAAAAAGGTAGTGTTCATAAAAAAGTTAGAAAAGAAGAAAGAAAAAATTAAAAATAGAAACAATAAAAATAAAAAAATATATAAAATAATAATAAAAAATTAGCAATAGCTCCTCCAAGAAAGTGATGAGGAAAAGAAAAAAAAGGCACCAACCTCAAAAATATTATTCTCGTATATATGTAGAAATATACATCTATATGTATGACGTAGGGATCAATTTTCATAGGAATATATTTATAATGCAATATACTTTCTGGACACCAGGTAGTGCTGTGAGTTGTTCCCAGAGTTATACCTGGTTCACAGTTTACACTGTTACCATGGTAACCACCCAACCTGGCCGATTGCCATTTTGGAGTTTCTGTAAAAGTTTGTTACCTAATTATTGTCCAACCTCAGCTACTCTGTTCCAGACAGCACTCCTATCCGACCTCCCAACTCGGTGCAGGAGTCCACGCTTCACAAATCTTTCCACTCTGCTCCCACATTCTCCTGTAAACTGGCAACTGCAATCAGCTGTGGGGGCGGGTGCGCCAGCTTTAGCTGCTGCTGGCTCCCGTGGCTGCAGCACATAGAAACCTTATCCTCAGTTTTTGTGGCTCAGAGTCTCATATTTGAATCTGGACTTTTGAGTCCAGCCACCCGCCAGTTCACCGCACAGCCTGCACTGCCAGCCCACACCAATATTCCCCACCAGGAATGGTCCAGTCTATTTAATCACTCCTGTTCTTCTGGGGGAAGTTGTCCACCATTTTGGACAATTTAAAATGTCTATTTCCTGGGCGGGATCCCTTCCCTTCAATTTTCCATCTAGTTGCCTAGCCCCTTGTGGCTCTGAGTGGGACCCCTTTTGCGTCATTAAACTCGGCTCAGGAATAAATTTGTGTCAATTGGGTTTTGCCAGGAATTGCAAGCTGCTGTCCTCCGTGAGGGAGGGGCCTGCCAGCCAGCATGACTGAGCAGGGAAAATTTCTACAACAGAGTCCATGGTTTTAAATTACACCTCATATACAGAAATCCGCCAATTCACTGCACATCTCCAGCTGTCTGTCCACACCAACAATCCACATGGGGAAAAGGTCCAGACCCCCCTTTCTCTCACCTGATGACCTGGGAGAGGTGAGCTACACATCTGTCCCGTCCGCCATCATGCTCTACCTCTCAAAATATTTATTTTTAATTACAAATAAATGAAATTTTGTCTTGAAGCATGGTGTAGCATGGGTAACAGTCTTAATATAACAACAGTGAACTACATTGCTACATTTTGCAACAGTATGCATAAAAAGCCAATGTCAGTTGGAAGGTTGAGATTGCTTCTTTCTCACCAGATAAGAAATTCCTGGGGCACTCTTTGCAAGAGCACAATGAAGATCATCTTCCACATCAAGTCTACTTCTGAATTTAGACTTGATAACCAACAAGCTGAAAAACCCTGTTTCACAAAGATATGTTGTTGGAAATGGAAGAAGAAGGTGCAACACAGCCTCAGACAGAATAGGATATGACTGCAAACGCTTGATCCAGAATTTTGCAACTGGCATTGTAGAGAAATTAGTTCTCTCTGCATTGCTATTAATAAATTCAATGAACTCTTGTGCTGTCTCAGGCACATCTTCAACTTTGACTGCGAATGGGCTTCTGGCAAGTGCAAATGGGGTGTCAGGTAGATTTGGAAAATACAATGAAATTTCATCTGCAAGCATGTGCAAGTGTTCTTTCACAGAAATTATCATCGTAATCCTTTTGTCTGGTTCAATGTCATATTCCTCAAAGAAAGCAGATAAGGTAGGCAACATGTAAATTTTATTTTCATCCGATTTTTTTTTTTTTTTTTTTTGCCAAAGCTGACATTTCATTTGGAATGATCAGATCTTTTCAGACAAATCAAGGCATGTTGCATTTGGTCCTTGCAGTGATAAATTTAATTGTAGTTAAATTTTTCTGTAGTTTACTTTTATCGCTGAAAAGTGCTTCAAACTGTGGTCTTGCTTTCTGCTTAAAAAATGTTTTGAGTTCATCACGAAGCTCAAAAAACACATTTTAAAACTTTTCCTCTTGACAACCATCTTACTTCAGTGTGAAATAGTCGAGCATTGTTCGGCACATCCAGCTCGTTGCACAGTTGTGAAAACAGCCAACTGTTTAAAGTGCTCACCTTTACAAAATTGACAGAACTTATGACGCTTTTCATTACTTCTTGTAACTCTTGTGGCAGCGTCTTGGTGCTAATATTTGCCAACAAATCATACAGTGAGTTCTGATGACTTTTGGTGACTCATTCAGTACCAAACGTTGAAATCCGGATCGATATCCTAGCATAGCTGGAGCACCATCTCTGCAAACAACACAAACGTTTCCTAAGAGATCTTCTGCTCTTTCAGAAATGAACCAACTGTGTCAAATACATCACGTGCAGTAGCTGTTGATTCAAGAGGTTTGCAAAAAAGAAACTCATCTTTAAAGTCGCCATCATTAACATACCTCTCATAAACCAGTAACTGTGAACAGTTTGCAACGTCTATAGATTTGTCTAGCTGGATACTAAATGCTGGAAGTGGAGCAGATTTAATTTCCTGGATTACCTGGTCAAGGATATCAGCAGACGTGTCGTCTATTCTTCTGTGGACACTGTCGTCAGACAAGGAATTTGCACTCAATTTCGTAACAAATTCATCTCCCATCCTAACTCGAACAATGTCTTTGGCCGCTGGCAACAGTAAATCCTCAGCAGTGGTGTGAGGTTTCATAGCTCTGGCGATTCTGAGGGCCACCAAATAGGAAGCTTCACAGCTGCTATGTTTTGTTTGTAGTCCTTGCCACCAGTGTCGAGTCTGGCTTTCTAGAGGCCATCAGCGCTGCTTCTAAAATAGTTGGTATCCTTGCCCGCAAAGCTCGGACGCTTGCCATCAAAACGGCACTTTTGTTTGTTCGGCTTCATAGATTTGGCTAATAGAACTTTACAACAAATAACACATTGCTGTTTCTCAATTCCTGCTGTAATTATTTAGAGTAAGGTAAATAATTTTGCCTTATTTACAGTAAGGTAAAACCATACTGTAAAAAATCCTCGCTATATATTCTTTCTTTTTTTTTTTTTTACATATACATGTGTTTATTTGGTTTCCACTTTTTGCCTTCACAAAATTAAAAAGGCTTAAAATTTAATAACAATAACAATAACAATGTTTAAGATAAGGACTAGAAACAAAAACCTCATAAAGGATGAATGAAGATAAATACATTCAGAAAAGAAATCAGACAATTGCTGCAATGAAATATTGAGCAATAATAATAAAGCAAAAAAAAGTAACATTCACATTGTCAAATAAGAGTGTGTCTATTATAGAATGCTTTGACTTTGAGGGTCAGTATGGAGTCATCAGTTAACTTATTATTATTATTTTTTTGCCAAAGTCTCAAAAAATAGACTACTAATATTTATAAATAAAAATAAAAGATAATTTCAAAAAACAGATCATACCAAATCTTATAGACAATAGAAAAAGAAGAAATGCTTCAAAATCATTCTACTTCTTAGGGTGGAGGGAGGGTAATGGGTGGGGCCACACCTATGGTGCATCTTAGAATGGATACAGGTGAGACTTACTAAATGCAGAATGTCTACATACAGTAACTAAGAAAATGCCATGAAGGCTACGTTGAACAGTTTGATGAGAATATTTCAGATTGTATATGAAACCAGCACATTGTACCCCTTGATTGCACTAATGTATACAGCTATGATTTAACAATAAAAAAAAAATCATTCTACTTCATCTGGATACATTTGATATTAAAATTGGAAAAAATATATTATTCTAAAGGGACATTACAAACATATTTCACTTATAAATGAGGATGCAATATCCTAAACAACATGAACAAGTTAAATTAACAATTAATATTTAAGTAATGTACTTTGGTCAAAATTAAATCCAATTTATGTGAGTTAGTCACTATTTTCTTTTTTTTTTCTTTTTCTTTCTCTCACCCCCTCCCTCACTGTATTTTCTTTTCTTAATGTTCTTCTCTACATGATCCATTGTCATGGGATGGTTTGCTAATGAAAATAATATATAAGAATAGCTTTAGGGCGGCGCCTGTGGCTCAGTCGGTAAGGCACCGGCCCCATATACCGAGGGTGACGGGTTCAAACCCGGCCCCGGCTGAACTGCAACCAAAAAATAGCCAGGCATTGTGGTGGGCGCCTGTAGTCCCAGCTACTTGGGAGGCTGAGGCAAGAGAATTGCTTAAGCCCAGGAGTTGGAGGTTGCTGTGAGCTGTGTGAGGCCACAGCACTCTACCGAGGGCAATAAAGTGAGACTCTGTCTCTACAAAAAAAAAAAAAAAAAAAAAAAGAATAGCTTTAATAATACAAAAGATGGTACATGGCATAGTTCAATCAATACAGTTCATTAAAGTTTCCTATGATTTACCATTCTGTGTTGTTTGTTTTGACATACCTGTTACCATTACAAGGAGGCAGTATTCACATCAACCACAGCTGAATATGAAAACACGGATCAGACTCATGCCTGTAGCTCAAGCGGCTAAGGCGCCAGCCACATACACAAGAGCTGGTTGTAGTTGTCATTGGGTTCGAATCCAGCTCAGGCCTGCCAAACAATGACAACTACAACCAAAAAAAAAAAAAAATAAAAGGCGCCTATAGTCCTAGCTACTCAGGAGGCTGAGGCAAGAGAATCCCTTAAGCCCAAGAGTTGGTTGCTGTGAGCTGTGATGCCATGGTACTCTACCCAGGGCAATAGCTTGAGGCTCACTCTCTCAAAAAAAAAAAAAAAAATAGATCAGCATCCAGATTAAGTTACCATGGTACAGATTTTTTTTTTTTGCAGTAGTTGATTTTACAGTACACGATTTTACATTTACCCAGTGATTATAATTCATGAAGTATTGTTTTACCTCCAATACTGCTGCTTTCAATACAGTAGCTGCTTTTAACAGAGTAGCTGCTTTCAACACAGCAGCTGCTCTCTACACGGTAGCTGCTCTCTACACATGTGTGACTGGTCCACATTATGGCGCCAACCCTGTCACATACACCTGTATTTGCACAGGCTGTATGTGATGGGGTTGGCTTGATGATGTCATTATGCCGGGTACTCTTATGTGGGCGACCCTCCTGGAGAGGAGCAGTGTCTTGGTTCCTGAGACCATTGCAAATATGTGTTTTCCGATGGTCTTAGGCGACCCCTGTGAAAGGGTCCATTGACCCTCAAAGGAGTCGCGACCCACAGGTTGAGAACCGCTTGTCTAGAGCAAAGTCTGGCCTGGGGATGGATACAGGAAAGAAATGGTGGAGAGGCTTTGAAAATCAAAGATACAAGAAAAGGAGATACTAGAATAGCTCCAGCTCGAGACTCCACTATCTTCCTATCCCTTAATTTTTCACAAATCCTTTGTCTTGCTGGTAACAGAACCTGCTTGGAAAAATTAAAAGCCCATCTTTTGGCTTCTCTGCACCACAGTGGAAGGAAGAATTGTCTTGAGCTGCACATTAAATACACAAACACGTCTGTCTCACACCCCTCTCCTTTGCAGGCAGGCGACCTTGGCTGGGCCTCCCTGCGGAGCCCCAGCGCCCGACCTCCCTCCTGGGTCTGGGTCTGGTTCTGGCCGGCGGCCAGCGGGCCCTTACACAGGCGGATGGTAGTGGCCTGCGCTGCGCTCTCAGACGCGGGTCCGGTCTGGGTCCCGTGGTCCTGGCCCTGCTGCTGGGCTGTGGCGCAGCTCAAGGGCAGCAAGTTGGAGTATCTTATGAAGAATCACGGAGACCATTAACCTACTGAAGACAAAATTCTGGTATCATATTTGGGGGCTTGTGTCCGGGATTGAAGATCTGTGGTAAGCAATGGGACCACTTGCCTCTAGCCTGCTTCTCTCTGTAGTTATAATAATGGAGACTAATAATGTTGATGCCCGTCAGGCGGTAAATGTGCATAGAGTGGCTGCTGACCTCCAGGTCATAGGCGAGAGGCTGTTGGGGAACAAAATTTCTAATTCCCCTTGGCTCCAAAAAGGAGTTGAAAGTAATGTTAGAAGACTTTTGAAACTCTTCTGTATTTACTCCTTTTCTGTGGTTGAGAGCCGAGCAAAGAGGTAGCACCCAGAGGCCCTGGGGTCTCCAGCAATGGTTCTGACCCCAGGACATGGGAGGGCCTTCTGAAAATTGTGCTGTCCCAGCTTTTACCATCTTCTCTTCTCTTCCATGGTCCCAAACTTTCCCTACTTATCTCTATAGACCTCTTCTGCTTCTCTCTCTCCTTGTAGTTGCATGCTTTGTCTGAATGCTGGTGAAGAAAATTTATATACCAGTTAAGTTTGTACGGGCTCATTCTGATATTTTTCAGGTATTCTAAGTGTACCTCAGATGTTGTAGGTGTGTTGTAAGGTCCTTTTTATTGCCTTTCAGTGCAAAATTAAATTCAATTGGCGTTTTCATGTGTCTGAGAAAGCTAGAAGCTAATTAGAAGTTAGCTCCAAACAAGGGCAAAAAGACTCCCAGACACAGCTTCTCTGGGCAACCAGAGGCCTGTAAAGGGAAGCCCAGTGCAACTCCCCAAGGCAAGAATGGCCCTAAACCCTCCGCTATAGTTCAGTCTCTTGAAAATGAAGAAAAACAATGAAAATGACCCTGGGTATTTGATTTCTTCTGGTTTATTGTTGTAAATGGGAAAGTTTAAAATACTTCCAGGTTTCTTTAAGACTTCAACTAATTGTAACTAATTGTAATGCAAAAGTTTCAGTGTCTCTGAACTCTGATTTGTCACTGAGTTTAATTGTTGTTGGCTGGCTAACTTTTGGGAATGAAAGCAAGGTTGGAAAACATAGCATTTAAGACCTGCTATTTTCCATTGTTACTGGGAATTTAGAAGACGCTTGTAAAGATTATATAGAATTAAATGTACAAGAACTGCACAGCCATTTTCTCCAGGGTGGGGCTCATCCCCACTTTGATTGATACTCTGGAGCTGGGGGGCAAAGGGCAGAAAATGCATCAGGTGGGATCAGGCTCCCTGATACCTGATTTCTCGGGCTGTGCTGCAGCAAGTTATAAGCACAGGAGAGCCAGCAGTTACTAAGCGCTAACTGGTAAGAGTGGCTAATTCCAGACAAGCGCAGGGGCTGAGGAGGCCACTCTCCTCAGGGATTCTTCCACAAGCATTGGAAGGAATCTTCCTTTTGTTTGGCTGGAAGGCTACTTGGGTTGGTCAGAGGACACTTTGACAACCCAGGAATATGTGGTGGGATTGATTAAGACACTGGGCATTTGTTTTTTTCCACAGATGGGTAATATATTCTCTCGCCAAGAGAACACCCTGCTGGGCTGTATTCTGAAGCACTGGGACATGTTTGATGTCCAGACACTGAAAAAAGAATGTATGGTTTTCTTCTGCACCCTGGCCATGGCCTCAGTATCAACTCTCCACTGGTGAACAATGGCCCCCAGAGAGTACTCTAAATTATGACACCATTTTTCAGTTAAATACTTTTTGCAAATAAGAAGAAAAGTGGTCTGAAGTACCCTATGTGCAAGCTTTCTTTTTCCTCAGGGACAACCCCAACCGTGTAAAACCTGTCAGATAGATTCAGCTCTCCTGGCTATTGTAACTTCCCCAAATGGTCAGGGATTTCTGAGACAGACACTGTCACAACCTTGTTCAAACCTGACATCTGCTTCTCCTGCACCTTCCTCTGTGTGTTTAGAAAACCCCCAGAAGGAGTTTATTCCCAGAGTTTTTTTTGGTCCTACTGAGACCACCAGAAGGCGACCATATCCTTCTTTGTGTCCCTTGGTTGAGACTGTGGGTGATGAAGGGGGAAGTGCATGAGTATATACTCTGTTTTGTCTAGCAGATTTAAGGCAAATTAAAGGTGATTTGGGAAAGTTTTCTGATGATCCTGATAAGTACATAGATGTTCTCCAAGGGTTAGGACAAAGCTTTGACCTCTCTTGGAGAGATGTAATGTTACTACTAGATCAAACTTTTCATGAAAAAAAAAAGAATTCTTAGATGAAGCTAGAAAGTGGGGTAATTTGTGGTTCATGTCCAATACTGATGGCAGTATGTCTCCTGAGGAAAGGGACAGATACCCCATGGGAAGACAGGCAGTTCCCTTTGAAGATCCCGAATGGGACCCTGAGAAACAAGGTGACTGGTGGTGTAAACATTTTCTAACATGTATCCTGGAAGGTTTATGTCGGTCCAAGAAAAAGCCTATGAATTATTCTAAGTTGTCTACTATTAACCAGGAGCAAAACGAGAGTCCCTCAGCCTTTCTTGAGTGGCTTAGGGAGGCAATGAGAAAACATACTCAGTTAACACCTGACTCCTTAGAGGGCCAAATTATTTTAAAAGATAAATTTATCACTCAGGTGGCACCAGACATTTGAAGAAAACTTCAGAAATTGGCTCTAGGTCCAGATCATAACCTGGAGAATCTTCTTAAAATGGCCACTGTTGTCTTTTATACCCACTAGTAGAATGAGGAAATTAGGCCTCGGGTGCATTAGGAGACAAGTGCTGTCTGGATGCACACTGGCAGAAATGGTAGGAAAGGACTCGGGTGCATTGCGAAAGGAGTGCTGTCTGGATGCACTCTGGCAGAAAGTAGTTGTGAGGACTCGGGTACTCCTGGAGTGGAGTGCTGTCTGGATGCACACCTGCAGAAGGGAGAGTGAAGGACTTGAGTACTCTGGGAGAGTAGTTCTGTCCTGATGCACCCTAGTAGAAAAGGGCCTTGAGGGCTCAGGTGCGTTGGGAGAGGAGTGCTGTCTGCAAGCACACTAGGAGAAAGGGGAGATCAGGACTCAAGTGCATTGGGAGAGGAGTTCTGTCTGGATGCACACCTGCAGAATGCAGAGTTTAGGACTTGGGAGCTCTGGGAGAGGAGTTCTGTCTGGATGCACACTAGCAGAAAGGAGAGTTGAGGACTCGGGTGTTCTGGGAGAGGAGTGCTGTCTGGATGCACACTAGAGGAAAGGAGAGGTGAGGACTTGGTTGAGTTGGGAGAGGGGTGCTGTCCAGATGCACACCTGCAGAATGCAGAGTTTAGGACTTGGGAGCTCCGGGAGAGGAGTGCTGTCTGGATGCATACTACCAGAAAGGAGAGGAGAGGAATCGGGTGTGATGGGAAGGAATGCTGTCTGGATGGACACTAGCAGAACAGAGAGTTGAGGACTCCGGAGCCTTGGGAGAGGAGTGGTGTCTTCATGCACACTAGTAGGATGAGGAAGTTAGGCCTCGGGTGCAGTACGAGAGGCATGCTGTCTGGATGCACACTGGCAGCAATGGGATGTGAGGACTTGGGTGGGTTGTGAGTGGAGTTCTGCTTGGATACACACTGGCAGAAATGTTACGTCAGGACTCAGGTGCATTGGGAAAGGAGTGCTGTCTGGATACATGCTAGCAGAAAGTAGTTGTGAGGACTTGGATCCTCCTGGAATGTAGTGCCATCTGGATGCACACTAGCAGAAAGGAGAGGATAGGAATCAGGTATTCTGGGAGAGGAGTGCTGTCTGGATGTACACTAGCAGAAGAGAGAGTTGAGGATTCAGGGGGCCTGGATAGAGGCGTGCTGTCTTCATGAACAGTAGTACAATGGGGAAGTTAGGCCTCAGCTGCGTTAGAAAAGCAGTACTGTCTCCAGGCACACTAGCAGAAAGGAGAGGTGAGGACTCAGGTTCTTTGGGATAGTGCTGTCTGGATGCACACTGGCAACAATGGAATGTGAGGACTTGGGTGGGTTGTGAGGACTGGATGCACAGTGGCAGAAATGTTAGGTCAGGACTCAGGTTCATTGGGAGAGGAGTGCTGCACACTTGCAGAATAGAGTTGAGGACTCAGGTGCTCGGAGAGATGAATCCTATCTGGATGCACAATAGCAGAAAGGAGAGGTGAGGACTCAGGTGCTCTGGGAGAAGAGTTCTGTCTGCATGCACACTAGCAGAGAGGAGAGTTGAGGACTCGAGTACTCTGGGAGAGGAGTTCTGTCCTGATGCACACTAGTAGAAAAGGGAGGTGAGGACCCAAGTGAGTTGGGAGAGAACTGCTGTCTGCAAGGACACTAGCAGAAAGGAGTGGTGAGGACTCGGGTACTCTGGGAGAAGAATGCTGTGTAAATGCATAATATCAGAAATAAGAGGTGAGGACTTGGTGCTCTGGGAGTGGAGTGCTGCCTGAATGCACACTAGGAAGACTTGACTGCTTTGGGAGAGGAGTGCCTTGTGGATGCACACTAACAGAAAGGAGAGCTGAGGAGTCGGGTGATCTGAGAGAGGAGGGCTGTTTTTTTTCTTGCAGTTTTTGGCTGGGGCTGAGTTTGAACCCATCACTTCAGATATACTGGGCCTCTACCCTACTCCTTTGAGCCACAGGCACCTCCCAGAAGAGGGCTGTATTGATGCACACTGCAGATAGAAATGGCGAGGACTTGGTGGGTGGGGAGAGGAGTGCTGTTTGGATGCACACTAGCAGAAAGGAGGGTTTAAGAAGTGGAGTGCTGTCTGGATGCACACTCATAGAAAGGGGAGGTGAGGACTTAGGTGCTCTAAGAGAAGATTGCTGTTGGGATGCAGAGTAGCAGAAAGAAGAGGTGAGGACTCAGGTGCTCTGGTAGAGAAGTGCTGTCTGGTTGCACACTCACAGAAATGGGAAGTGTGGACTCGGGTGTGTTTAGAGAGGAGTGCTGTTTGGATGCACACTAGCAGAATGGAGAGTTGAGGATTCGAATGCTCTGGAAGAGGAGTGGTGTCTGGATGCACACTCGCAGAATGAAGAGGTGAGGCCTTGGGTGCTCTGGCAGATAAGTCCAGTCTGGATGTACATTAGAAGAAAAGAGAGCTGAGGTCGGGTGCTCTGTGAGTGGAGTGCTGTCTGGATACATGCTAGCAGAAAGGGGAAGTGAGTTCTCGGGTGCTCTGTGAGTGGAGTGCTGTCTGGATGCAAACTAGCAGGAAGAGGTGAGGTCCTGGGTGTGTTGCGAGAGGAATGCTCTCTGGATGCACACTGGCGGAAACGGGAGGTGAGGATTTGGGTACTCTGAGAGAGGAGTTCTGTCTGAATGCAAATTAGCAAAAAGGAGAAGTGAGGACTCAGCTGAGTTGGGAGAGGAGTGCTGTCTGGATACACACCTGCAGAAAGGAGAGCTGAGGACTTGGGTGGTCTGGGAGAGGAGTGCTGTCTGGATGCACAATAGCAGAAAGGGGAGGTGAAGATTCAGGTGTTTTGGGAAAGTATTGCTGCCTATATGCAACCTAGCCAAAAGGGGAGTTGAGGAGTCACGTGCATTGAGCGAGGCATGCTGTATGGGTGCACACTGCCGAAAGGGGAGGTGAGAACTCAGGTGCTCTGGGAGAGGAGTGCCATCTGGATGCACACTAACAGAAAGGAGAGGTGAGGCCTCGCGTGTGATGGGAAGGAGTGCTGTCTGGATGCACACTAGCAGAAGGGAGAGTTGAGGACTCAGGTGTGATGGGAAAGGATTTCTGCCTGGATGCACACTGCCGAATGGGGAGGTGAAGACTCAGGTACTCTGGCAGTGGAGTGCTGTCAGGATGCACAGTAGCAAAAAGGATAAAGGAGGCCAACGCCCGTTCAACTATGTACACGATGTCAGTGAAATGAGCAGATTTCCACGGCTCCTGCTTATGTCCGGCAGTATCCCACTGGGAGGGAAAAGCAGTTTCTTCTCTTCAGTAAGGCTATTGAGACCTAACCGTGAATGCCTTCTTCAAATTTCCACAATACCTTGTTTCCCAGAAGGTTCCTCTGCACTTTCCTTATAAACTCTTCAGCGTATTTCCGAAGTGCAATCTGTTCCAGAGAATACTTGTATTGATAACACATGTAAGTCTCTGAACATTCCTGCTGAGGGAACATTATTCAATACATATGAGCCACTCACCAAGGTAAGTCAAGGTGCCAACAGCCATGACACTACATGCATGAACTCCATGAGACAAGAAGATTGCCCCCTGCTCCAGCATATACCCAGCAGTCTACTTTGTGGAGGGACAAACCATTTCTTTTCCTCTATAATGCTTATAGAGCTATCCGGGAAAGACATTTACAACATCCACAAAACCATTGTTCCCAGAAGCTTCATCTGCACTTTCCTTCTTATAAACACTAGTGTTTCCAAGGTGCAGTCCATTCTGGAGAATACTCGTGTTGATCGAACATGTAACTCTCTGTCTGAACTTTCCTGCTGAGGGAACCTTGATACACATGAGTCCCTACAAAAAGTAAGCCAATGGCCATTCAACTATGTGCATGTTAGTGAGATGAGCAGATTGCCTCTGCTCCAGTTTATATCCGGTGATATTCCACTGGGAGGGGAAAAGCAGTTTCTTCTCTTCAGTAAGGGTATTTAGAGCTAACCGTGAATGGCTTTTTTCTTTCTTTCTTTTTTTTCTTTTTTGTGAATGCCTTTTTAAAAATGGCACAATACTTTGTTGTCCAGAAGGTTCATCTACACTTTACTTATAAACACTTCAGAGTGTTTCCAAAGTGCACTCTGTTCTAGAGAATACTTGTACTGATTGTACATGTAACTCCCTGAGCACTCCTCATGAGAGAACACTATTATATATGAGCACATCACCAAGGTAAGTCAATGTTCCACAGTCATCCAACTATGGACAGGTTCTTAGTGGGAGTAGAACTTTGCCCTTGCTCCAGCTTATAACCAGCAATATGCTGCTTGATGGAATAAGCAGGGTTTTCTCCTCAGTAAGGCTATTTAGAGCAAACCATGAAGGAAGTTTTCAAACTTCCACAATACGTTGCTTCTCAGAAGTTTCATCTGCACTTTCCTTCTTATAAACACTTCAGAGAGTTTCTGAAGTGTAATCCAGAGAATACTTGTATCAATCCCACATGTAACTCTCTGAACATTCCTGTTGAGAGAACTTAATACTCATGAGTCCTAACCAAGGTAAACCAATGTGCTAAGCCATGCAACTACCTGCAAGAATTCAGTGAGACTAGAAGTTTGCCTCTTGCTCCAACATATAACTGGCAGTATGATTCACACCTGAGTCCTCACCTCCCCTTCCTGCTAGTGTCCATCCAGACAGCACTCCTCTCCCAGAGCACCGGAGTCCTCACCACTCCTTTCTGTTCATGGGCAGGTAGAGGGCACTCCTCTCCCAACACTCCTGAGCCCTCACCTCTCCTTTCTGCTAGTGTCCATGAAGACAGTACTCCCCTCCCAGAGCACCCGAGTCCTCAACTCTCCTTTCTGCTACCCTGTTTCCCAGAACATAAGACATCCTCCAAAAATAAGACCTACTTACAGGAAAGATAAGATGTCCCCTGAAAATTAGACCTAGCGCATCTTTAGGAGCACACCTTAAAATAAGACACTGTCTTATTTTTGGGGAAACAGGGTAGTGCATCCAGACAGCACATGTCTCCCAGCACACATGAGTCCTCACCTCTCCTTTCTACTAGTGTACATCCAGACAGCACTCCTCTCCCATCACACTCTAGTCATCACTTGTCCTTTCTGCTATGTGCATACAGAAAGCACTCCCCTCCCAGTGCAGGTGAGGACTCAGATGCGATGGGAAAGGAGTGCTGTCAGGATGCACACTAGCAGAAAGGAGAGGTGAGGACAAAGTAAGCCAATGCCTATTCAACTATGTGCATGTTGTCAGTGAGATGAGCAGATTGCCACAGCTCCTGCTTATATCCAGCAATATCCCACTGGGAGGGAAAAGTGATTTCTTCTCTTCAGTAAGGCCATTGAGAGCTAATTGTGAATGCCTTTTTCAAAATTCCACAATACCTTGTTTCCCAGAAGGTTCCTCTGCATTTTCCTTATAAATACTTCAGCGTATTGCCAAAGTGCCATCTGTTCCAGAGAATACTTGTATTGATTGCACATGTAACTTCCTGAGTACTCCTCATGAGGGAACATTAATACGTATGAGCCCCTTACCAGGGGAAGTCAATGTGCCAATAAAGATCCAACTACGTGCATGATCTCAGTAAGAATAGAAGTTTGTCCCTGCTCCAGCATATATAACTGGCAGTATGCTCATTGGAGTAAAAATAATTTCTTCTCCTTAATAAGGCTTATAGAGCTACCCTGGATAGAAGTTTACAACTTCCACAATGCCAGGCTTGCCAGACGTTTTATCTGCATTTTCCTTCCTATAAACACTAGACTATGTTTCCAAAGTGCAATCTATTCCAGAGAATACTTGTATTGATCGTACATGTAACTTTCATCTGAACACTCCTGGTGATGGAAACTTGGCACACATGAGAATCTAGAAAATGGAAGCCAATGGCCATTCAACTATTTGCATGTTGTCATGAGATGAGTGGATTGCCACTGCTCCAGCTTATATCTGGCAGTATCCCACTGGAGCAGAAAAACAGTTTCTTCTCTTCAGTAAGGGTATTTAGAGCTAAGAGTGAATGCTTTTTTCTAAATTTCACTATACCTTGTTTCTCAGACGATTCATCTGCACTTTCCTTATAAACACTTCAGAGTATTTCCAAAGTGCACTTTGTTTCAGAGAATACTTGTATTGATCATACATGTAACTCCCTGAGAACTCCTCATGAGGGAACATTATTATATATGAGCACCTCACCAAGGTAAGTCAATGTGCCACAGCCATCCAACTATGGGCAGGTTCTTAGTGAGAATATAACTTTGCCCTTGCTCAAGCTTATAACCAGCAGTATGCTGCTTGATGGGATAAGCAGGTTCTTCTCCTCAAAGAAGAGCTATTTAGAGCTAACCGTGAAGGATGTTTTCAAACTTCCACAATACCTTGCTTCCCGGAAGTTTCATCTGCACTTTCCTTCTTATAAACACTTCATAGTGTTTCTGAAGTGTAATCCATTCAGAGAATACTTGTACATGTAACTCTCTGAACTCTCCTGGTGAGGGAACCCTAATACACATGAGCCCTAAACAAGGTAAACCAATGTGCTAAGCCATGCAACTACATGCATGAATTTAGTGAGACTAGAAGTTTGCTGCTTGCTCCAGCATATAACTGGCAGTATGCTTTACACCCAAGATCTCACCTCCCCTTTCTGCCAGTGTGCACCTGGACGGCACTCCCTCCCAGAGCACCTGAGACATCACATCCCCTTTTGTTAGTGTTCATGCAGACACCACCCCTCTCCCAGTGCACCCAAGTCCTCACATCTCCTTTCTGCTGGAGTACATCCAGACAGCACTCCTCTCCAAATGCAGCCGAGTCCTCACCTCTCCTTTCTGCTAGAGTACATCCAGATAGCACTCCTCTCCAAATGTAGCTGAGTCCTCACCTCTCCTTTCTGCTAGAGAACATCCAGAGAGCCCTCCACTCCCAGTGGACATGAGTCCTCACCTCTCCATTCTGCTACTCTGCATGCTGACAGCACTCCTCTCCCAATGCACCAAAGTCCTCACCTCTCCTACTAGTGTACATCCAGACAGAACTCTTCTCCCATTGCACTGAGTCCTCACCTGTCCTTTCTGCTATGTGCATTAAGAGAGCACTCCTCTCCCAGTGCAGGTCATGACTCAAGTGCGATGCGAGAGGAGTGTGTCTTCATGCACACTAGTAGATAGGAGAGTTGAGGACTTGGCCACTTTGGGAGAAGAGTGCTGTCTTCATGCACACTAGCAGAAAGGAGAGTTGAGGACTCAGCTACTTTGGGAGAGCAGTGCTGTTTGAATGAACACTAGAAGAAAGGAGAGTTGAAGGTAGATGTATGGAACAGAACAGAGAACCAACAGATGAACCCAGCTACTTATCGTTATTTGATCTCTGACAAGCTGATTAAAAACATTCAGTGGGGGAAAAGATTCCCCACTTAACAAATGGTGCTGGGTGAACTGGCTGACAACCTGTAGAAGACTGAAACTGGACCCACACCTTTCACCATTAACTAAGATAGACTCTCACTGGATTAAAGATTTAAAATTAAGACATGAAACTATAGAAATACTAGAAGAAAGTGCAGGGAAAACTCTTGAAGGAATCAGCCTGGGCAAATATTTTATGAGGAGGACTCCCTGGGCAATTGAAACAGCATCAAAAATACACTACTGGGACCTGATCAAACTAAAAGGCTTCTGCACAGCCAAGAACACAGTAAGTAAAGCAAGCAGACAACCCTCAGAATGGGAGAAGATATTTGCAGGTTATGTTTCCAACAAAAGTTTAATAACAAGAATCCACAGATAACTCAAACGTATTAGCAAGCAAAGAACAAGTGATCCCATCTTAGTCTGGGCAAGGGACTTGAAGAGAAACTTCTCTGAAGAATACAGGGGCATGGCCTACAGATATATGAAAAAAATGTTCATCATCCTTAATCATCAGAGAAATGCAAATCAAAACTACTTTGAGATACCATCTAACTCCAGTAAGATTAGCTCATGTCACAAGATCCCAAAACCAGAGTTGTTGGTGTGGATGTGGAGAAAAGGGAACACTTCTACACTGCTGGTGGGAATGCAACCTAATATGTTCCTCTTGGAAAGATGTTTGGAGAACACTCAGAGATCTAAAAATGGACTTGCCATTCGATCCTACAATTCCTCCACTAGGTAAATATCTAGAAGACCAAAAATCACATTATAACAAAGATATTGGTACCAGAATGTTTATTGCGGCCCAATTCACAATTGCTAAGTCATGGAAGAAGCCCAAGTGCCCATCTACCCACGAATGAATTAATAAATTTTGTTATATGTACACTAGGGAATATTATGCAGCCTTAAGGAGACTTTACCTCTTTCATGTCTACATGGATGGAGCTGGAACATATTCTTCTTAGCAAGGTATCTCAAGAATGGAAGAAAAAGTATCCAAAGTACTCAGCCCTACTATGAAACTAATTTAGCCAAAGAATATGGCGAAAAGGAGGGGAGGGGAGGGGAGAGGATGGGTGGAGAGAGGGCAATTGGTGGGACCACACCTACAGTGCATCTTACAAGGGCACCTGTGAAATTTACTAAATGTGGAATATAAATGTCTTGACACAATAATGAAGAGCAGGCCATGCAGGCTATGTTAACTAGTTTGATGAAAATATTTCAAATTGTATATAAAACGAGCACATTGTACCCCATGACTGCATAAATGTACATAGCTATGACTTAATAAAAAGAAAAGAAAAAAGAAAGGAGAGCTGAGGACACTGGGCATTAGGAGAAGAGTGCTATCTGGATGGAAACCAGGAGAGAGGCTAGATAACCTAGGAGAGCAGTACAGTCTAGTTGCACACTGGCAGACACGGGAGGTGAATATTTGGGTGTCTTTGAAGAAGAGTGCTCTCTACATGCAGCATAGCAAAAAGATGAAGTGAGTAGTCCCTTAGGTAGATGTATGGAACAGAACAGAGAACTATTCTCCCAATGCAACAAAGTTCTCACCTTGACAAAAGAGTGCTATCTGGGGGACGGTCAGGGTTAGGGTTAGGGGTTAGGATTAGGGTTGGGGTTGGGTTAGGGTTAGGATTAGGGTAGAAGTTAGGGTAGGATTAGAGGTTAGGGGTTAGGGTTAGGCGTTAGGATTAAGGTTGGGGTTAGGTTAGGGTTAGGGTTAGGAAGAAGGGTTAGGGTTGGGGTAGAAGTTAGGGTAGGGTTAGGGTTAGAGGTTAGGGGCTAAGTTACGGTTAGGGTTAGGGTTACGGTTTAGGGTTAGGATTGTGGTGGGGATTAGGGAGAGGAAGAAAGGTTACGGTTGGGGTAGGGTTTAGGTTTAGGGTTCGGGTAAGGTTAGGGTTAGGGTTGGGTTAGGGATAGGGGTTAGGGTTAGGGTTAGTTTTACGGTTAGGGTTAGGTTTAGGGTCATGGTCAGGGTCGTGTTAGGGTCAGGGTCAGGGTCAGGGGTTAGGGTCAGGGTCAGGGTTAGGTCAGGGTTACGGTTAGGGCTAGGGTAGGGTTAGGGCTAGAGCCTGGTTTAGGGTTAGGGGTTAGCTGTGAGGGTTAGGGTTAGGGGTTAGAGTTAGGGTGTTAGGGTTAGGTTTAGGGTTAGGGTTGGGATTAGGGTTTAGGGTTACTGTTAGGGCTTAGGGTAGGGTTATGTTTAGGTGTTAGTGTTGTGGGTTAGGGTTAGGTTTAGAGTTGTGGTTGGAGTTAGGGTTAGGTTGGAGTGCACTTGGTTTCCTCTCTTCTTCTACCATGAGAACGCTCAAAACTTTTAGGGCTGTGTGCACAGACAGCCAGCTAAAAATGCTTAGACTGTAGAAATATGGCTAGGTATTTATGTGGTGGGAACTAAAATTAAATTTATTGGTTCTCCCTTCCTAGCAGCTGAATGAATGGATTCCCCTCTTGTCCAATGGATACCCTAAGATTAGTTGCAAGCTGAGAAGGGAGGTTAGCTATGCCTCATAGTTCCCCCCTCTCTTGTTAGAGACGTCCTTTGTGACTCATTAACAGGGCTAAGGCTATGCTATACATACCTGCATGTCCTCAATTTACATAAAAAATTACTTGAGTCTGGGTATGTATCTGGTGGCTTGTCTCTAATTAATAGACTTTCTTCTTCTTTTTTTTTTTTTTTGTAGAGACAGAGTTTCACTTTATTGCCCTTGATAGAGTGCTGTGGCGTCACACAGCTCACAGCAACCTCCAACTCCTGGGCTTAGGAGATTCTCCTGCCTCAGCCTCCCGAGTAGCTGGGACTACAGGCGCCCGCCACAACACCCGGCTATTTTTTTGTTGCAGTTTGGCCGGGGCTGGGCCTGAACCGGCCACTCTCGGTACATGGGGCTGGCGCCCTGCTCACTGAGCCACAGGCGCCGCCATTAATAGACTTTCTTAACTTAAAGCATTCTGAGCCTTTAGAGTCTAAAGTCTAGACAACGCTTTATTTCTTTCACCAGTTACAAATCACCTGTAACCTGTAATTTCCTGCTTTGAGATGTTCCACATTTGTAGGCAACACGTGTACACTTTCCACATATTGATTTACTACTTTATATGTTTATATAATTTCTATCTTCCTGAAATGTATAAAACTAAAGTGTAACCCAACCACAGTGGGTTACACTTGCTCAAGACTTTGTGGGTGTGATTCTAGGCCATGTTTCTCAAATTTGGCTCAAAATAAACCCCTTCAGGGTGGCGCCTGTGGCTCAGTGAGTGGGACACCAGCCCCATGTACTGAGGTGGTGGGTTCATACCTGGCCTGGTCAAACTGCAACAAAAAATAGCCGGGCATTGTGGCGGGTGCCTGTAGTCCCAGCTACTCAGGAGGCTGAGGCAAGAGAATTGCCTAGGCCCAGGAATTGGAGGTTGCTATGAGCAATGATGCCATGGCACTTTACCAAGGGTGATAAAATTACATAATAATAATAATAATAATAATAATAATAATAAAACAATAACCCTCTTCAAATTATTTTATAGAGTTTGGTTTCTTTTCTGCTTGGGGAGGGAGCAGCTCAAAATTTTATTTTAGTTCACATCCCCATTAAACTAATACGTTTTAATCATCTTATGTCTAAAATTCTAAAATCAGAACTATGAAGTCTTTATGTGTACTTTATATGTTGTGTGTGTGTATATGTATATATCTACACATGTTTATATATTATCTACACATGGTACCAACTTAACTTGAAAAACTGAGTGCTCATAAATTAAATAAGCCCAAGTGCTTTTCAAGATCATGTTATTTTAACAATGTTTGGTAAATAAAGATAATATAAAAACTGTTAGCAAAACAAAATAAGATAAAATCATCTCTGCAATTAAGCAGTTTGTCTGAGTCTATCAGCTGGGTGGGCTTGTACTCTTTGCTGCATGTTTTAAGGTCACAAAACTGTAACTTCAATGATACTAAACTATGCCTTTAAATTTAATCATTAAAAATTCTGAGGTTTAGTCACATGGCCATGGTAAGGCCTGGGGACATCTGGAATTCTTCCCAGCCTTCTGATTATGCTGTGAAGACTCTCTATAGGTTTGTCCTTATGCCTGAGCTCCACACTCCGTGTGTAAACTGAAGACCCAGATGGTCCTTGCCCCTCCCTTCATAACCATCCTTGGGTGCCACATGCCTCCTTGGGACCCAGGATGACTGAGAAAGACATAAGAGAGGGTCCTTGTGTCTAGTTTCAAAATTCTTTCCAGTAATTTAAAATATTAAAGTCATGTTATATTAAATTAAGTAATGGATAATCATCAAAATGTCTGAGTCATTTCTAAAGTAAGTTAAAATGAATAATTATTAAAAACAAGTTTACGTTTATGTACTTTGACATTTTTTATATGATATACAAAGTCAAATATATTTAGATCTGTTAATAAAAAATGGAGGCTGATAAAACATTTCAAAATTTGTTTTACTTCCTAGGTTTTTCATTAAAGCTAGGGGTTACTGGAAGTTAACATTGTAATTAATATATGTAATCAAAGCTACTAGATATAAGAGAAACAATACTACATATAAAGTTTATTTTAAAAAGGACTTTTTGGGGTTATAAAGTCTATAGGTAGGGTTAGGGATATGGCTTTTATTAAAAGGAAAGAAATTTTGTCTAGAGGTTATTAAGGATTGTTTTAAATTAGGGAAATAAAGATGGATAAAAGTATTTGTATATAAGAAGTTGGGAAAGAAAGAGAATGGAAAAAAATTTTAAATGTTATCAAAAGTTTATAGAACTCTTTCCTTGTGGTCAAAACTGATTGAGATTGAACATATTGGCTTATAGTGTTTTATTAAATTTAGCTTTACCTTTAGTAAAACATTAATGGGAAGGTAAAATTTGGTTTTTGCTTTTCAACAAGGTTTTCATGTAGTATTAATAAAAATAGTAAAAAAATTTTGTTTGTCTTTTGAGTGCATTGCATTAAAAAGGGGAGAGAGAGACAGATTCAGTTTGCCTCTTTATTAGCCTTTTAGTTTGTTTTTATTAGGTTTTATGACTGTTTGGGAAAGTTAGTGTCCTCTCTATCAAAGGTAAAGGTTTTTGCTTTTTGGAATCATATTTTGAAGTTTCCGATTAATAACAATTAGGTTAGAATGCTTGCATTTGTTAGGTAAGGTCCCTGTTGCAGTTGTGCCCCTCGCCGAGAAGGTGTGCCATGTACCCTTACATTGTGCCAATTAGGTGAGGGCGCACCAATCCCTCTCCCTCCTGTCCCCTCCGTCCTCCCTCTCCCCCCAACTTGAATTAAATTAAATTTTTTCTCTTGTATGGGTGGGTATTAGTTTGTATACTGGCTTATTAATATTGAATACATTGGATACTTGCTTTTCCATTCTTGTGACACTTTACTAAAGAGAAAATTGTCCAGATTTATCTAGGTTAATACAAAACATGTAAAGTCTCCATCTTTTTAATTTTTGTTCTTAAAACAGAATCTCACTCGGTCACCCTGAGTAGAGTGCCGTGGGTTTATAGCTCACAGCAAAGTTAAACCCTTGAGCTTAAGCGATTTTCTTGCCTCAGCCTCCAAGTAACTGGGACTGCAAGTGCCTGCCACATGCCCTGCTAGTTTTTCCATTTTTAGCAGAGATGGGGTCTTGATTTTGTTCAGGCTGGTCTCAACTCCTGAGCTCAGGGATCCACCTGCCTCAGCCTCCAAGAGTGATTGCAAGATTCCCAGCCAAGTCTCCATCTTTTTAAGGCTATATAATATTCTTGTGATATACATATACCAAGTTTAAGAATCCATTCATGAGTTAGTGGGCACTTGGGTTGATTCTCCATATTGGCGATTGTAAATTGAGCTTTAATAAACAAGCTAGTGTAAAAATCCATATGCTGAAATGATTTTTTTTCTTCTGGGTAGATACCTGTTTTTTGAAATCTTTAAATTATCACCTTGGCTAAATTAAGGATTTATTTCTCAGTGGGCTGTGAGTGGATTTTATGATTTCAAATGTTCAAACTTTGATATTTGACAAACATCCACCAATTAAAATTTCAAATTTTATCTTGTTTTTGTTGAGACAGAGTCTTACAGAGTCACTGGGGTAGAGTGCCATGGTGTTATAGCTTAAGCAAGCTAAAACTCCTCTGTTCAAGTGATCCTCTTGCCTCAGACTCCCAGGAATTTGGGACTATAGGTGCCCACCACAATGCCCAGTGGCTTTTCCATTTTTAATAGAGATGGGGCCTCACTTTGCTCAGGCCGGTCTAGAACTCCTGAGTTGAGGTGATCCACCAGCCTCTGCCTCCCACAGTAATGAGATTACAGGTGTGAGCCACTGGGCCTGGCCTAAAATTATTATTATTATTTTTTTTGCAGTTTTTGGCCAGGGCTGGGTTTGAACCCACCACCTCCGGCATATGGGGCTGGTGCCCTATTCCTTTGAGCCACAGGTGCCACTCAAATTATTTCCTATATCAGGGCCCTAGTAGTCCAAGAGAGACGTACTTGTCTTATTTTGTATGCAAAATAGTAGAGGAAGGGTCAAAATGAAAAGACATTTAACATCCTTTGGTGGTATTTACATAAATCAGTAATGAATGCGTCCCACAGTTGTATGAGACCACAAACATTCTGATATGATTTGTTATATATTAACAGCAATAATTGTAAAAATGTACAAGGGTTAGCACTTAGATGTTAGGGTGAGGGTCAGGATTAGGGGTTAGGGTTAGGGTCAGGGCTAGGATTAGGGTCAGGGTCAGGGTTAGGGGTCAGGGTCAGAGTCAGGGTTAGGGTCAGGGTCAGGGATAGGTTCTAGGCTAGGGTTAGGGTCAGGGTGAGGGTAAGGTTAGTGGTCAGGGTCAACTTTGGAAGTAACATGATCAGATTTACATGTTAGAGAAATTACCTTTACAGGAAGCGTGGAAAATGGAACTTCAGGAGCAGGCTGGAGTCAAGATATGAATTTATTGCAATTTTATTGCAATAAAACAGATGATAAAATATAAAGGTTAGTCAGTGGAAGAGATGACATAAAGGAGAATATGGAATTTAAACATAGCACAAGCTAGAATTCTCTGAGGGTTGAGGGGTTCTTGTGAGAAACCAACAATGGCTTCAAGATTTCTCACTTGAGCTGTAAGAAATGTATGGTGGGGCCACGAAACCTGATTGGGAATGTAAGAAGAAAAGTAGATTTTGAAGAGAACGGTGAACTGAAATTGAGGGAGAAGAGCCCCTTTTGGAAGGAGAGCCTGGCATAAATCTCAAATATGGCCAAGAGGCTGAAAAATCAAGGATCTGCATCATTTTGATGTGGATTGGTGGATTATCAGTGAAGTTATTCGGGAGAGGAGCTTCAGGGCAGATTCTGATTGAAAGGTGCACTAGAGGAACAATCCTTAGGAAATGCAGGATCCTAAGGCCCCATGCAGAAAAGGAAGGGATGAAATAGGGTAGAGCCTCATTCTTTTACCTGTTGTTTAAAAGATAATAACTTAATTGTTTTAATGGAATGAGTAGCAAACGCCAGTTGTATTAGATTGCTAATACTGTAACAAATTACCACAAACTTAGTGGCTTAAAACCCACAAATCTGTTAGAATTCTTACAGTTTTGGAGGTTAGGAGTCTGAAGTCGAGGCACTGGCTGCACTGCCTGAGTTGTGCGGTGTCCGGGGCAGTGTATGCCCACCCCATTTGCCACACAAGCTGCCGGCTCCGGCTTGTAGCCTCTCGCCACCACCGCGGAACCCGCAGCAGAGAGTCCTCTCCCCGTGGCCTCCCGCCGCTCTCTTACAAAGACCCTTGCGATTACATTGGGTCCACCCGGGGTAATCCTGTATCATTTCTAATCTCAAAATCGTTAAATTAATCACATACGCAAAGCTCCTGTCAACAGGTGCAGGAACACCCACAAGGTCTGTGGATTAGGGCAGGAACAGTTCCAGGAGAGGGGTGTCGGGGGACAGGAACTGGAAGTAAGGTCCCACCCCACTCTCGGGGGCACCGAGCTTGGCGAGACTGCAATGCCCGCCACGGCCAGCAGGGGGTGGACCGCCCGTCCCGCCCGTAGCGCGGGCGCGGGTGTGGGACGACGTGGCGCCGCCTCCTCCGTGCGCCCCGGTGAGAGTACGCGCGGCCCCGCGGCGCGCCGGGTTGAGAGAACATCTGTCTGAGCGGATGAGGCACCGCCACCGCCTCAGCGCTACGCCCTCGGGACGCCAGGGCTCCAAGAGTGCAACTGTGAGTGTGACCTTCCTGTCCCAGCCCCGCCTGCTGAGGGGCAGCTGGTCCAGAGAACCGGGAGTGGGACTCTGTGTGTAAAGTGGAAACGGGGAGCCCACTGTGTCCACACCGAGGTCCTCCACACCCACGTTGCTTTGGCCGCCGGTGTGAAGCCCACTGAGTGGTTTCTCCACACTGAAGTGACCTCACACTGTTACCTGGGCGCTTGGTTCCACAGCTGTGTTGCGCTGGATTTGGGTCGGGCTCGGCCTTTGCAAGCAAGTTGGATGGCGTCTCTGCTTTACTGACGGGGTGTTGACAGCGTTGTTTATAAAAGTCGTTTACTTCCTGGCCGGGCGGGGTGGCAGCGCCTGTAGTCCCAGCTACTGGGGGGAGGCTGAGGAAGGAGGACCGCTGGAGCTCAGGAGTTTGAGGTTGCTGTGAGTTATGACGGCACAGCACTCTACCCGAGGAGACGGTGAGATTCTCACTCTGAGGAAAAAAAAAGTCTCTTACTTGCAATAATTTTATACTTCTGGGGAACTCGCAATAGCAGCATGATAAATAATGCTCTTTTTTTTGTGCCCCTCAGATTCTCCAGTGGTGACGGATTGCTAGGTCATGTTTGCCACCACACACAAAGTACTCCCAGGCATTTGACCCTAAGGAGGGACATTGTCCCAGGTGGCGACCGTTAACTCCCAAATCGGGAAATACCCAGGTCCTACCGGACAGTTCAATGCACTGGCCCACCTCCCTTCACCACGTGTTGCTGCTCGGGAAGGTGCAAGTCCCAGCAGTCTGCAGACACCTGCATGCAGGTCGGGCTTATCAGTGCAGCTCACCCTGCACCTGTTTGCTCTTCGTGCTTTTCCTCTGAGTGAGTGTGGCTGTTGTTGGACTAATGAGTCTGTCATTTAAGTGAATTACCGGAGAAGTGCATGAGAGATTAATAATTTTATTGTTATAAACAGCAATGATATCTTTTTATTTTATTTTTACAAACAAGGATATCTTTTTAAAGAACTGTTTTTTGGGGGGTTACTTTTATATTTTTATAGTAAAGTATAAGTAATGTTATTAACTAGCATAGTATATATTAAATGGATCTCCCTCTCTATAGATTATAAGGTTAAAATATATTTTTTATATTTTTGAGACAGAATCTCACTTTGTCACCCCCGGCAGAGTGCGGTGGCATCACAGTTTACAGGAACCTCAAACGCTTGGACTCAAGTGATCCTCTTGCCTCAACCTCCCGAGCAGCTGGAACTATGGGCACCCACCACAACGCCCAGCTATTTTTAGAGACGGGGGTCTTGCTGTGGCTCAGGCTGGTCTGGGACTGGTGAGTTCAGGCAATCCATCTGCCTTGACCTTCCCAGAGTGCTAGGATTACAGGTGTGACCCACCGCGCCTGGCCTATTTTTTTTAAGTGGTTATATTTTTATTTAGAATAAATGTATAATTACTATTTTATTGAGTGTATAGAGTGTCCTGTGTCTTTGGTATTATGTAGTCTAGTGTCTTATCTATGACAGTAGGTCTTGGAAGTGAATAAATAATTTTTAGATGTTGGCATGTAGGCTTACTTGGTTTCATCAGGGCTTATCTAGTAGTATCTAGTATGTACTGGTTGTTTAGGATAACAGAGGCCATTGTCATTTTTTACTTTTGTTTACAGGTTTATATCTATGGATTTTCCTTTCTTTGACATGGTAATAATGGCTATGATTTAAAGTGTTAATTTTGGGATCACAGGTGTTTTATTTTATTTTTTATTTATTTACTTTTTTTTGAGACAGAGCCTCACTATGTCACCCGGGGTAGAGTGCTGTGGTGTCACAGCTCACAGCAACCTCAAACTCTGGGGCTTAAGTGATTCTTTTGCCTCAGCCTCCCAAGTAGCTGGTAGTACAGGCACCCACCACAATGCCTGGCTATTTTCTTTTTTCTTTTTTTTTTTTTTATTGTTGGGGATTCATTGAGGGTACAATAAGCCAGGTTACACTGATTGCAATTGTTAGGTAAAGTCCCTCTTGCAATCATGTCTTGCCCCCATAAAGTGTGACACACACCAAGGCCCCACCCCCCTCCCTCCTTCCCTCTTTCTGTTTCCCCCCCATAACCATAATTGTCATTAATTGTCCTTATATCAAAATTGAGTACATAGGATTCATGCTTCTCCATTCTTGTGATGCTTTACTAAGAATAATGTCTTCCACTTCCATCCAGGTTAATACGAAGGATGTAAAGTCTCCATTTTTTTTAATGGCTGAATAGTATTCCATGGTATACATATACCACAGCTTGTGAATCCATTCCTGGGTTGGTGGGCATTTAGGCTGTTTCCACATTTTGGCGATTGTAAATTGAGCTGCAATAAACAGTCTAGTACAAGTGTCCTTGTGATGAAAGGATTTCTTTCCTTCTGGGTAGATGCCCAGTAATGGGATTGCAGGATCGAATGGGAGGTCTAGCTTGAGTGCTTTGAGGTTTCTCCATACTTCCTTCCAGAAAGGTTGTACTAGTTTGCAGTCCCACCAGCAGTGTAAAAGTGTTCCCTTCTCTCCACATCCACGCCAGCATCTGCAGTTTTGAGATTTTGTGATGTGGGCCATTCTCACTGGGGTTAGATGATATCTCAGGGTTGTTTTGATTTGCATTTCTCTAATATATAGAGATGATGAACATTTTTTCATGTGTTTGTTAGCCATTCGTCTGTCGTCTTTAGAGAAAGTTCTATTCATGTCTCTTGCCCATTGATATATGGGATTGTTGGCTTTTTTCATGTGGAATAATTTGAGTTCTCTATAGATCCTAGTTATCAAGCTTTTGTCTGATTGAAAATATGCAAATATCCTTTCCCATTGTGTAGGTTGTCTCTTTGCTTTGGTTATTGTCTCCTTAGCTGTACAGAAGCTTTTCAGTTTAATGAAGTCCCATTTGTTTATTTTTGTTGTTGTTGCAATTGCCATGGCAGTCTTCTTCATGAAGTCTTTACCCAGCCCAATATCTTCCAGTGTTTTTCCTATGCTTTCTTTGAGGGTTTTTATTGTTTCATGCCTTAAATTTAAGTCCTTTATCCATCTTGAATCAATTTTTGTGAGTGGGGAAAGGTGTGGGTCCAGTTTCAGTCTTTTACATGTAGACATCCAGTTCTCCCAACACCATTTATTGAATAGGGAGTCTTTCCCCCAAGGTATGTTCTTGTTTGGTTTATCAAAGATTAGGTGGTTGTAAAATGTTAGTTTCATTTCTTGGTTTTCAATTCGATTCCAAGTGTCTATGTCTCTGTTTTTGTGCCAGTGCCATGCTGTCTTGAGCACTATGGCTTTGTAGTACAGACTAAAATCTGGTATGCTGATGCCCCCAGCTTTATTTTTGTTACAGAGAACCGCCTTAGCTATACGGGGTTTTTTCCGGTTCCATACAAAATGCAGAATCATTTTTTCCAAATCTTGAAAGTACGATGTTGGTATTTTGATAGGAATGGCATTGAATAAGTAGATTGCTTTGGGAAGTATAGACATTTTAACAATGTTGATTCTTCCCCATCCATGAGCATGGTATGTTCTTCCATTTGTTAATATCCTCTGCTGTTTCCTTTCTGAGGATTTCATAGTTTTCTTTATAGAGGTCCTTCACCTCCTTCGTTAGGTATATTCCTAGGTATTTCATTTTCTTTGAAACTATGGTGAAGGGAGTTGTGTCCTTAATTAGCTTCTCATCTTGACTGTTATTGGTGTACACAAAGGCTACTGACTTGTGGACATTGATTTTATATCCTGAAACATTACTGTATTTTTTGATGACTTCTAGGAGTCTTGTGTTTTAGTCTTTGGGGTTCTCTAAGTATAAGATCATGTCGTCAGCAAAGAGGGAGAGTTTGACCTCCTCTGCTCCCATTTGGATTCCCTTTATTTCCTTGTCTTGCCTAATTGTATTGGCTAGAACTTCCAGCACTACGTTGAATAGTAAAGGTGACAGAGGACAACCTTGTCTGGTTCCAGTTCTAAGAGGAAAAGCTTTGAGTTTTACTCCATTCAGTAAAATATTGGCTGTGGGTTTGTCATAGATAGCTTCAATCAGTTTTAGAAATGTGCCACCTATGCCTATACTCTTCAGTGTTCTAATTAGAAAAGGATGCTGGATTTTATCAAATGCTTTTTCTGCATCCATTGAGAGGATCATGTGATCTTTATTTTTGCCTCTGTTAATATGGTGGATAACGTTTATAGACTTGCATATGTTAAACCAGCCTTGCATCCCTGGGATGAAGGCTACTTGATCATGATGAATGACTTTTTTCATGATAAGCTGTAATCTATTGGCTAGGATTTTGTTGAGAATTTTTGCGTCTATGTTCATGAGTGAGATTGGTCTGAAATTCTCCTTTTTGTTTGGGTCTTTTCCTGGTTTTGGTATCAGGGTGATGTTTGCTTCATAGAATGTGTTGGGGAAGATTCCTTCTTCTTCAACTTTTTGGAGTAATTTCTGCAGTACAGGAATAAGCTCTTCCTTGAAGGTTTGATAGAATTCTGGAGTGAAGCCATGTGGACCAGGGCATTTTTTGGTTGGAAGATTTTTTTATTGTTTCTTTGATCTCAGTGCTTGAAATTTGTCTGTTCAGGAGCTCTATTTCTTCCTGGCTGAGTCTAGGGAGAGGGTGTGATTCCAAATATTGATCCATTTCTTTCACATTGTCAAATTTCTGGGCATAGAGTTTCTGGTAGTATTCAGAGATGATCTCTTGTATCTCTGTGGGATCAGTTGTTATTTCCCCTTTATCATTTCTGATTGAGGTTACTAGAGATTTTACTTTTCTGTTGTTAGTCTGGCCAATGGTTTATCTATTTTATTTATTTTTTCAAAAAACCAACTCCTTGTTTCATTAATTTTCTGAATGATTCTTTTGTTTTCAATTTCATTGATCTCTGATTTGATTTTGGATATTTCTTTTTTTCTACTGAGTTTAGGCTTAGATTGTTCTTCTTTTTCCAATTCCATAAGATCTCTTGTGAGATTGTTGATGTGCTCTCTTTCTGTTTTTCGAATGTAGGCATCTAAAGCGATGAATTTTCCTCTCAAAACTGCTTTTGCAGTATCCCACAGGTTTTGGTAGCTTGTGTCTTCATTGTTGTTATGCTCAGGGAAGTTAATGATTTCCTGTTTTATTTGTTCCTGCACCCATCTGTTATTCAACAGAAGATTGTTTAATTTCCATGCCTTTGTGTGGGGTCGAGCATTTTTGTTAGAGTTGAGTTCCACCTTTAGTGCCTTATGGTCTGAGAAGATACAAGGTAAAATTTCAATTCTTTTGATTCTGTTGATATTTGTTTTGTGTCCCAGGATATGATCAATTTTGGAGAATGTTCCATGGGGTGATGAGAAGAATGTGTATTCTTTATCTTTGGGGTGGAGTGTTCTATATGCGTCTATCAAGCACAGTTGCTCTAGGGTCTCATTTAAATCTCTTATATCTCTGTTTAATTTCTGTTTAGAGGATCTGTCCAGCTCTGTAAGTGGGGTGTTAAAGTCCCCTGTTATGATGGTATTATCAGATATCATATTGCTCAGACTGAGTAAGGTCTGTTTCAAGAATCTGGGAGCATTTAAATTGGGTGCATAAATATTTAGAATTGAAATGTCTTCTTGTTGTATTTTTCTCTTGACCAATATAAAGTGACCATCTTTGTCTTTTTTGACTTTAGTTGCTTTAAATCCACATGTATCAGAAAATAAGATTGCAACTCCTCATTTCTTCTAAAGTCCATTTGCCTGAAAAATTGTCTTCCAACCCTTGACTCAGAGCTTTAATTTGTCTTTTGAAGCCAGGTGTGTTTCTTACAGACAGCAAATGGATGGCTTGTGTTTTTTAATCCAGTCAACCAATCTATGTCTCTTCAGTGGGGAATTCAAGCCATTAACATTTATTGAGATAATTGATAAGTGTGGTAGTATTCTATTCGTCTTATTTGGTGAGAGTCCATTGCTTAGTTTTATCTTTTGCATCAGTGTGGAGGTTTGGTTCTGTCCTTTAATTTCTGAGTTCTTACTTTGCTGCTGATCCATTGTGGTGGTCAGTGTGCAGAACAGGTTGAAGTATTTCCTGTACAGCTGGTCTTGTTGTGGCGAATTTCCTCAATGTTTGTATATCCGTAAATGATTTGATTTCTCCGTCAATTTTGAAGCTTAGCTTAGCAGGGTACAGAATTCTGGGCTGGAAATTGTTCTGTTTAAGTAGATTAAAGGTAGATGACCATTGTCTTCTTGCTTGGAAAGTTTCATTGGAGAAGTCTGCGGTCACTCTGATGGATTTGCCCCTGTAGGTCAATTGGCGCTTACTCCTGGCAGCTTGCAGAATCTTTTCTTTTGTCTTGACTTTGGACAGGTTCATCACAATGTGTCTTGGAGAAGCTCGGTAAGAGTTGAGGCGACCTGGGGTCCGATAGCCCTCTGAAAGCAGTGTGTCAGAATCTTTGGTGATGTTTGGGAAATTTTCTTTTATAATATTCTCTAGTATGGCTTCCATTCCTCTGGGGCATTCTTCTTCCCCTTCTGGAATTCCTATAACTCGTATGTTGGAACACTTCATAACGTCCCATAATTCTGACAGTGAACGTTCTGCTTTCTCTCTCTTCTTTTCTGCCTCTTTTACTATCTGAGTTATCTCAAGAACTTTGTCTTCTACTTCTGAAATTCTTTCTTCTGCATGGTCTAACCTGTTGGTGATACTTTCCATTGCATCTTTAAGTTCCCTAATTAACTGTTTCAGTTCCTTCAGCTCTGCTATATCCTTTTTATATTCTTCATATGGTTCATCTCTGATTTGATTCTGTTTTTGGATTTCCTTTTGGTTATTTTCCACTTTATTAGCAGTTTCCTTCATTGTTTCCATCATTTCTTTCATTGTTTTCAACATGTGTATTCTAAATTCCCTTTCTGTCATTCCTAACATTTCTTTATGGGTGGAATCATCTGCAGTAGCTACCTCATGGTCCCTTAGTGGGGTTGTTCTGGACTGGTTCTTCATGTTGCCTGGAGTTTTCTGCTGATTCTTCCTCATGAGTGATTTCTTTTATCTGTTTCCTTGCCCTAATTTTCCTTTCACTTCCTCTTGCTCTTTAAGTTCTCGTGCCTGTGTACTAAGGGTTACAGGACCAGAATTGTGAGAAGGTTGAAGAGCAAGAAAGGGATGAAAGAAAGGAGGAAGGAGTGAAAAGAAAAAAAAAGAAAAATAGAGAAAGGAGAGGGGGTGGGTAAAAAGAATATTGACGAAAAGAATAGAGGCACAGAAAGAGGGAGACAGAGCAATATAGGTGTACAGTAGGGTACTTTGACACAACTTTAAAAATACCGCACCTTCTGGGGGTGCCCAGTTGGGTGGTTCCCTTGAGGTCAGCAGCTCTTTGCTAACCTGATTAGACACAGTACCCCACCTCCACCAAATAGAGAGGAAAGATAGAAATGCTATAAATCAAACCAAAACAAGCAAACAGAAAACTTTATGGGATAAAATTGGGTGGAAAACCAAATAATAGCGGTAGAAACACTAACAAAAATGAAGTTCTAATTATTGAAATAGGCAGCAATGGGAAATTATAATTAAACTAGAAAAATTGAGAAAGAAAAAGGATCTGTATGGAAAAGGTTGAACTTAAAAAACAAAACAACAATCAACATCATCAAAATAAACAAAAAAAACAACCGAACCACAAAAAAAAAAAAAAAACACAACCAAAAACAAAGCAGTATGTATATGTCATTGAATATTGTCTGGGCAACACGTTGTCTTCTGGGGTATGAGATGTTAATCACAGTTCTGATACGACTGTAGGCTGCTAGTTTCTCAAACCCCAGCAGGTAGACAACTTAAATCTCTCTTCAGCCCACTTAAAAGGCACTTTGAACTTGTTCACTTGCTTAGCAGAAGCTTTCCCAGGGAAGTGCTTGTTGCTGGAATCACTGCTGAAGTGGCTATCCACTTACACTGTGTGCCAAAACTGGTCTCCCTCTGCCCCCGAGAGTTAGGGCTGCAAGGCGGCTCAGACCCCGCCCTTAGGCTACTTGGTCACTGGGTTACCACCCAATTCTAGCTCTGCGACCCTGAGGGCGGAGCTTGCCCGGGCAGATTGCTCACAATGTCTCCTTGTGACCCAGAGCCAAACACTAATAGCTCCGTCTGGCTCAGCGGCTCAGACTGGGGCCCCAGACAAAGGCCAAAGTTCTCCGCACTCCTGCTCAGGCTCTCCCCAAGGCAGTTCAGCTGAGTGCCAAGTCCAAAGACACCAAAACAGTTCACAGGTAAGGTCTTTCTGGTTTGCAGTCTCGCTGCTACTGAACTTACAGTTGCGGGCGGGTTTAGATGGATTGAACACACGCGACCACTTGTAGGTTTTCCACTGTTTTAGTCCTCCTCTTGGGGTCCAGAAGTCTCTCTCTGACTCCCTGTATCCTCTCAGGGGTGATGATAGGCAGATCCCACCAGCCAGAGATGCCTGGAGTCCTATCTCCCTAGACTCACGGTGCCCAGATGCAAGGAAGCTGTTACTCGGCTGCCATCTTGCTCTGCCTCTCCATGCCTGGCTATTTTCTTGTTGCAGTTGTCCTTGTTATTTAGCTGGCCTGGGCCTGCCTTTGTACATGTGCCTAGCGCCATAACCACTGTGCTACAGGCACCAAGCCGATCATAGGTATTTTAGTTGTAAGTTAATACAGTGAGTAAAGAGACAGGAAAGTAGGCATGTTTCATGTATAGTAATATAGATAGTAATTGGAGTAACAGGGGGATCACCCCTCCCAACACGGCTATTGTTCTGTTAGGACCATAGTGTTTGTATTTTAGTGTTAATGAATTTGTTCCTTTGAGTTGTGTTTTGGATTATGTTATTAATAGTCTGTATTTTTTAATTGGGCATTATTTGCCAAAATAATATATATCTTTGAAATTTTGGCATTTCTGGTTATGTCTTAGTAAGACATTGTTTAGTGCAGTTTGATTTTATTAAGTTTTTGTAACTTGTCTTAATTTTGTATTAATAGTACTTCAAGCTTGAGAAGTAGTATTTAAGGCTTTTGTTATAGAACAGATGAAGTAGCTAATCTGAATATTAAGACTAATAGTCATAGTAGGCATTATAAAAAATGGATAAAGGGGCTTATTTGGTAGTACTGAATAGGTGTATTATCACTATGGCAGGTGTTGGGGAGATGTCATTTTTCATTATATTTATTAGGTGTGTCTATTTAGTGTTATATGTTTTTTATATGGTGTAGGAAAGGCATATGATGTCTAATAGTGTAGTGTCCACAACTCTTAATAAAATTTGATATATGTGTTATTGTTTGAATTAAATAACTTTATATATTTTATCTTGATGGAAAGGTAGAATGTCTATATTTTGAGAAATTATTATAGTCTGATTAAGAAGATTAAGGGATGTATTGTTTTAGCTGGATTCTGGTGTCTTTTTTCTCTGTTCTGGGCCACAAATCCCAGTCAGGTGTTTGAGAGTAGTTTATTTAGGGATCTTGGTATTTTGTGTGTTTTAAAGACTTTTTATTGTAGACTAAATATTTGGTTAGTTATATTTTTCGGGGGGAGTCTTCTTCCTAAGGTCTTAGTTAGGGTGTTGTAAACAATATTTTATATGACATATGACTATATGTCTTTGGGACATTGATGAGTTTTTAATTTAAGGAAATTTTCTTGTAAGGTCTTGATTAGTGCTATTTTTAGTTAATTTAGTATGATAACTTAGGCTTGTCTGACTTAAGTTAGTTTAAAATAGTTAAAGTAGTTTAGTTGTATTTGTTAGCTGTCCTGTTTATGTCTTATTAACTGTCTAATATTTTTTCTTTTACTTGCAGAGCCCAGTTCTTTGAGAAATGGGTCATTGACTGCTTTAATTTTTTGTTGAAAAGAGAGCAGTGTGAGTAGTGGGCTTTGTAATCAGCTCTCTGTTAGGGCGGAAGTTGATGTTTGTTTAGAGAAGTGTTTTTCAACCTTTTTCATCTCATGGCACTTGAACCTATAGTTAAACTTTCATGGCACACTTAAATTATGTTGATGAAGAAAAGAGTAAAAAAAGATACTTACTGTGGTTTGAAACTTGTTTTGAAAATAATTAATGATCTTTAAAAATTTTCATGGCACACCTAAGATCCTCTCATAGCATACCAGTGTGTCATGGTGCAGTGGTTGAAAATCACTGGTCTAGTGGTTGTTCATATAGGTGGATGTTTGGTGTTGTTGTAAATGTTGATGTCTGGTGGTAAGTGGATAGTCTAAGTGGGAAAAAATAAAATTTTTATGTAGTTGAAAATATATGGTTTGAAAATTAGAATTGGTTAATATTTGGTGTTTTTTACTACCTTTTAGTATAAATGGAAGAGAAGGAATTAATTTCTGAAATATAATGTAAATTAGAAGAAGTCATTTGTTAAGAATATGCCCAGATAGATACTTTAAGAGTCAGACACAGTAGAGTTAATTAGGAAAGAAAAGTAGCTGGTGGTTTAAAAAGTAAAGAAGACCCCCCCTTTTGTTTTAGTTTTAAATGAGCAATTGACTTTGTTAAGTGTATTTTATTTTTAGGACATTTGTAATGTAGCAACCACAGTTTTTAGTAGGTAAAAGATAGTGTTTAACAAATTTTGTATTTTAATTTTATAATGGCAGATTAACTTTGAGCTTTAAACTTTTGATGCATTTATTAGTTTAAGTATATGTATAATAACAGAAATTTATGATGCTGTAAATATGACTTATACTCTGGGAGGCTTAGGCAGGTGGATTGCTTGAGCTCACAAGTTCGAGACCAGCCTGAGCAAGAGTGAGACCCCATCTCTAAAAATAGCCAGGCATTGTGGGGGGCACATGTTGTCCCAGCTACAGGAGAGGCTGAGGCAAGAGGATCACTTGAGCCCAAAAGTTTGAGGTTGCTGTGAGCAATAACACCTCAGCACTCAATCACAGGGTGACTGCATGCGACTCTGTCTCAAAAAAAAAAAAAAAAGAAATGATTTATAAATTGAGAACAGAAAACTTTGTTATTTTAGAGGTTTTTTATTATAATTAACTTATCACATATAAAATTAAAAAAGATTTTATGAACTTTCATGACTGTGAACTATTTTTGACATGTTTAAGTCCTATTTTTGTCTTAAATTTAAAAAATTACTTTAAGATAAAAAGTTTTTCTGTAAGATTTTTTCTTATGTAAATTTTTTATGAAAAGTATATATTTTTAAATTAGACTTCACCAAAATTTATTTATTTAGCTTTTTATTTTTATTTAAGATTAATATGAGTGTACAAATGATTAGATGACATTGTTTATGTTTCTAAGGTGAAGTTCAAGTTGTAGCTAAGCCCTTCATCCAGGGTATGCTGTATACCTGTACATTGTGCACATTAGGTGAGAAAAGTGTATCTTTATTTTTATGTCCTTCTTTATATTTCTCCTATTTATTAGCTTTTTATTTATTTTTTTAATCTTCCCTTTCTTTCATGAATTTTATTTTATTTATTTTTTTATTTTGAGACAGAGTCTTACTATGTCACCCTCGGTAGAGTGCTGTGGCGTCACAACTCACAGAAACCTCAAACTCTTGGGCTTAAGCTATTCTCGTGCCTCAGTCTCCCAAGTAGCTGGGACTATAGGCACCTGCCACAATGCCCGGCTATTTTTTGTTACAGTTGTCATTGTTGTTTAGCTGGCCTGGGATGGGATTGAACCCGCCATCCTTGGTGTATGTGGCTGGCACCATAACCACTGTGCTATGGGCACTGAGCCTTTATTGGCTTTTAAAAATTTTAAGTCTAAGGTTAGAAAAAGGAAAAAAAGGTTGTAATTAAGTCTTGGTTTTTTAAGAATCTGAGAGAGAAAGTGGATGAGAGACTAATAATTTTATTTTTTATTCAGAGAAAAGCCAGCAAGTCTAGAGAACAGCAAAGATATCTCTTTAAAGAGCTGTTCTGTTTTCTTGTGTTTTTTGTTATTTTTATACCCTTATAGTATAAGTACATATTATTAATGTTATTAATTAACATAGTGTATGTTAGACACATCCCCCTCTCTATAGACGGCAAGTTTAAAATGTCTGTTGTTCTTAAAATGGCTATAATTTTAAAGTATTTTTATTTAGACTAAATTTATAGTTAGTCAATATTTTAGTGGGTGCACAGAATGCTCTGGATCCTTGACTGATGCTATGGAATTCAGTTTTTTAACTTATCTATGACAGCAGGCCTTGCAAGTAAATAAGTAATTTCTAGATGTTGGCACATAGGGCATTTGGCCTCTCCAGGACCTGTCTCCAGTGTCTTGTATGTAATGGTTATTTAGGATAACAGTGGCCACCATCATTGCCATCAAACAAGGGCCATGGGCTCATGTGGGTCACACAATGTAAACAGTTCACTAGGAAGGTCAAACATTTTGTTCAACCATCCTTTTCTATTTTGATGAGGACAGAAATGTGAAAACGATGGAATTAGCTGTGTAAATTACATTTTAAAATTTAAATATGGTACATCTCTGATAACAGCTTAAAGCCAGAAGTGCTATGAATTATTGAAAATAGCCTTGGTGGTAGAAGCTATCATCATGACTGTTTTGCAGAAGAGAAACCTGGCTGAGAAAGTTGCAGCAGAAGTGTTCACTCATCTGTCGGTTTATCCATATATTTATTCAAGGAGCACACACCACCAGGCAGTGCCGTGGCCAAGGGGTGTAGAAAAGTCTTGGCTGGGCCTGGTGTGTTGTCTCAAGGAAAAAAGAAAGAAAGAAAAGTCTCGGCTGTCATGGTCCTCCATTCTGGTGAGGAGCAGACAGACGGGTACACAGATAAATGAACAATGCACTTTCAAAGTATGATGAGCAGCATGGAGAACACAAAGCACAGCAAGGAGACGTGTGGAGGTGCCCCTCCAGCAGCAGCATCTGGGCAGGCTTCCTAGAGGAGGTGGTGTGTGAGCAGTGGCTCAGTGCTGGGGACCCCCACACAGAGGAGAGGAGTCTCTCTAAGGCACTGAGGAGGAACTGGGCTCAGTATAGGTACAGCCAGAGCACCTAGACTGAAGTAGTGGTCAGATCAGGAGGAGAGAGGAGGCAAGTGGAAAGGGTGTGGCATATGGGGCCTGTTCGTTTTCTTAGGGCTGTAGAGTAACTACTTGAAGGAGTGAAGTGTGTTTTGAACTCTGTCTTCTTTATCTTTTTCATACTTTTCATATTTTCCTATATCTTTGTGCATTTTATATTGCCAATGTTCTGTCTCTGTCCAGTTAAGGCAAAAGAAGACTGGTTAAAAAAAAAAACAATTTTGTAGGGATGAGGAAGGCATTTTGCTGTTGACTTTCTGGAAGGCCAAATAATGGTAACATGTACTTATTATGTGAGTGTTTTGAAAAAGTGAGCCAAATATTTAGCATAAAAAACACCCAAGAAAGCTTTAGCTGAAGTCCTTGTCAACTGCAACAATTCTCCTGTTCATTCCTCTCATCAAACAAGGGCAATTTTGTGAGAGTTTCAGTGGGAAATCATTAATCATCCACCTTACAGTCCTGATTTGGCTCCCTCTGATTTTTGTTTCCTTAACTTAAAGAAAATCTTGAAAGGGAACTCATTTTTATTTAGTTAGTAATGTAAAAAAGACTGCATTGTCATGGTCATATTCCCAGGACCCTCAGTTCTTTAAGGATAGACTAAATGGGTGGTATCATCACTCACAAAAATATCTTGAACTTTATGGAATTTATTTGAGGAATGGACTTAATACGTTTTATCTTTTTTTTTTTTGGGGGGGGGAAGATGGAGTCTTACTCTGTCACCATTGGTAGAGTGCCATGACATCATAGCTCACAGCAACCTCAGACTCTGGTCTCTAGATGTCCCTTTGCCTCAGCCTTCCGAATAGCTGTGACTACAGGCACCCACAACAACGTCTGGCTGTTTTGGGGTCTTGCTCTTGCTTTGGTTGGTTTTGAACTCCTGAGTGTCGGTGTCGCTCGGCCGCCGGCCAGCAGGGACGAACACACCAACACAGACAGCCTTCAGCAAGTTTATTATCAGGGGCAAGCGGCTTGTCCGGGGAGAGCAGGATGGAAAAGCCCTAACCTTGTCCGGGGAGAGCAGGATGGAAAAGCTCTAACCTTGTCCAGGGAGAGCAGGATGGAAAAGCCCTCTCTAACCTTGTTTACAGCACTCTGTATATATACTCTAGGACACATCCTGTTGTCAGTTTCTTGACTTAGATATCTCTCCAATGAGCGCAAAGGGCACGGGGTGGCAAGGTTGTTGCCAGGGCGCAGCCTGCAAGCAGGTTTCCTAAAGTACGCCTCCGCCATCCTGTTTTTGTGCCTGATCGATACATTGTATAAGGGCCCTCCACATCTCCCCCTTTTTATTTATTTATTGCGAGTTGTGACCATGCCTGTCTTAGGTTGTCCCCCTTTCCGAGTATAGTCTTACCCGTCATGGAGGGTACAGGCAGCAGTGGCCTGTCCTCTGTCTTAGGTTGATCTACATCGGGGGGGATCTTACCCGTCATTGGCTACTGGTCCAGCATGCTAATCCAGATTTGGGGGGAACCTCCTGCTTGGAGGGCGAGGAGGGCCTGCTGGACGATGATGTGGTCTCGTTGTTGTCTTTGGCGGAGGGTAAGGAGAAGTTTGATGCAAAAGACTATGGCAACTAGAAGTATAATACTTAAAGCCGTGGTGCCGGCCCAATTGCGGGCATGGGAGAGCAAACTAGTTACTTTTCCTAGAATATCGCGAGCGGTAATTACTTGCACTCCAGTGCTATTGATACTAACAATATGATTCAACATTTTGCGGGTGAGGTTTTCAAATTATGCATCCCAGCTCCCCAGAAGGTAACGGGATAGTTGCAAGGAAGCATTACGCAGGGTACCATTAGGTTAAAAAATTGTGGGGGTAACACACAAGGAACTAAACAACCAAAGGAGAGGCTTCTCTCCACATCATCCACCCGCTGCTGCAAAATGTCCACTCCCTAATCGACCAACAACAGTCCCGTGCGAAGGTGTCCGGCTGCGGCGGCCCGGGTGCGCAGGGCCTCCGCAACTGAGGGGGACAACTGGTTGACAGCAGTAGCAGTGGGGACCGCCGTGGCAAGGGCTGCAGTCGCGGTGGCCGTGACAAGGGCCGCGGTGACTCTGAAGTAGCGCATCGATGTGGCTCCATGGGCGCGGCTTCATCGTGTGAGGGGTTCACTGGACGGGTGAGTCTTTCCGGGACCCACACCGGGGAGCTCTGGTCCTGTGGAGAAACACAAACTGCACCTCGGTTCCAGATGAGAACCGGGTCTGGGCCAGGCCATTGGCCGGTAAGGACATCCTTCCAGTGCACTTGCACTGGGGAGCTGGTTTGGCGACCAAGGCAGTGGCGGTCTGCTGCTGTTTGCCCTTTGGCATCCAAAGTTAAAAAATTAAAAATGAAGAAGATTGTGTTGAACGAGGACAGGCAACGAACTGCTGTTCTCACTCAGACTCAAGACAGATACAACAAAAGGGGTCACGAACACCAGACAGTACACACACTTAACAAAAGACTAACACCCGCCACTATGGTCGTGGCCAATGACCCGTGTACACAATCCCCCGCTCTGATCGCGGGCCCTCGCTTTTGTCGCGAGCTGGATCCCTTTTCCTCCCCCGCTCTGATCGCGGGCCCTCGCTTTTGTCGCGAGCTGGATCCCTTTTCCTGGATCCCTTTTCCTCCCCCGCTTTGAATGCGGGCCCTCGTTTTTGTCGCGAGCCGGATCCCTTTTCCTCCCTTGCAAGCTCTGCGGCTACCGCAGAAGTCTCCCCCACCACTTATCTACCTGGTGGGGCTACCCGGACAAACCCAGCACGGGGGGCAGCTTACCTGTCAGCTGAAAGCAGTCTCCAGAGGGGATCATGAAGTTCCCGGGTTTCGGCACCACTGAGCTCAGGCAATCCACCTGCCTTGGCCTCCCAGAGTGCTGGGATTCCAGGTATGAGCCACTGTGTCCGGCCTTATTCTTGTCTTTTAATTCCATTTTCCCACAAGCTTTCTGAAGTTTTTTCAGACTATTTCTCCCATTTGTTTAGTTCATTTGTCAGAGCCTTTAGTTTTCTTCATATAGATCTTGTACATAATTTGTTACATTTATACCTAAGTATTTCATTTTGGGTGTGCTAATGTAAATGATAATGTGTTTTTAATGTCAAATTTTACTTATTTGTTGCAGAATTTTGCATATTAACTGTATAATCTGCAACATGGCCATAATCACTTAGTTTCAGGGTTTTGGTTTTTTTATTTGGTTATTTAAAATTTTTTACATGTCATCAGTGAAGAAAGACCATTTTATTTCTTCCTACAAAATCATATTTCTTCATTTTACTTTCTTAATAGCATTAGGTAGAGCTTCCAGTATGATGTTGAAAACAGTGGTGAAAGTGAACATCTTACCTTGCTCCTGATCTAATTTGTTAAGTTTCTCACCATTAAGGTTTTTGTATGTGTTCTTCATGAAGTTGAGAAAATTCTCCTCTATTCCTAGTTTGTGGAGAGTTTTTATCATAAACCGTTGCTAACTTTTGTCACATGCTTTTTCTGCATCTACTGATAAGACGATGTGACTTACTTTGTTTAGCCTGTTGAAGTGCTGGTTACATTAATTGATTTTCAAATGTTGGACATGCCTGTCATATCTGTAGTACCTCCAACTTGGCCACCATTATAATTATTTATAGATATTAGTGGATTTTATGTGCTAATGTTTAGGTGGAATTTTTTGCATCTGTGTTCATGAGAGATAATTGGTCTGTATTTCTTTCTTTCTTTCTTTTTTTTACTTTTTATGTCTGGTTTTGGTACTACAGTACGAAATGAGTTAGGAAGTATTTGCTTTGCTCCTGTCTTCTGGGAACCATTGAGATTGGTATAACTTTTCCCTGAAATTTTTGGTAGGATTCACCAGTGAACCCATCTGGCCCTGATGGTTTCTGTTTTGGAAGGTTATTAATTATTGTTGCAAGTTCTTTAACAGATACATGCCTGTTCCAATTATTTGTTTCTTATGTGCATTTTGGCAAATCATGTATTTCAAGTGATTTGTCTGTTTCATTCAGGTTGTCAAATTTATGGTAATAAAATCTTCAAAATATTCCTTTTTTATTCTTTTAATGTTCATAGGGTCTGTAGAAATATCCCTTCTGTCATTGCTGATATTAATAATTTGTGTCTCTCTCCGTCTCTTTTTCTTTGTTATCCTGAGATGATTATTCATGTTATTGATCTTTTTAAAGAACCAGCTGTTGGTTTTGTTGATTTTCACTATTGATTTCTTGTTTTGAAATTTACTGATTTCGGGCGGCGCCTGTGGCTCAGTCCGTAGGGGCCGGCCCCATATACCAAGGGTGGCGGGTTCAAACCCAGCCCCAGCCAAACTGCCACCAAAAAAAAAAAAAAAAATAGCCAGGCGTTGTGGCGGGTGCCTGTAGTCCCAGCTACTTGGGAGGCAGAGGCAAGAGAATCGCTTAAGCCCAGGAGTTGGAGGTTGCTGTGAGCTGTGTGAGGCCACGGCACTCTACCAAGGGCCATAAAGTGAGACTCTGTCTCTACAAAAAAAAAAAAAAAAAAAAGAAATTTATTGATTTCTTCTCTAATTTTAATTACTTTTATTTTCCTGCTTACTTTGGATTTAATTGGTTCTTCTTGTTCTAGTTGCATAAGATAGAAACCTATATGTTTGATGGATGGAGTCTTCCCATGGCTGTGTTGGCCACAGCATGCCTATAGCTTTCATGGCCTCTCCACATGGTCATCTCCATCCTTCCTCCAATGCCTCCCTCCATTCGTTGTTCTTATCTGAGGACCTTGATTATTTCTTTAAAGCAACTTTATTGAGGTATGACTGGCAGACAGTAAACTGAACATGTTCAGATAGAAAAACTGACAGTTTTTTTGGTGTGACTTTCACATATAGCACAAGGGCACAGCTGTGATTAAGATTGTAAATGTGCCCTCCTCCCACCCTTACCCGCTGCTATTGAGACACCCCCAAGAGCATGAATCTGCTTCAGTCACCAAAGATGAGATAAATTTTATGGGATCTCATGTCAGTACAACCATACAGTACGTACTTGGGGGTTTTGTTCAGTTGTGGTCTGTCTTCTTTCACTCAGTGTAACTGCTTGAAAGATCATCCCTATGCTGGGATAGCAATACTCCATACTTGGAGATTCACCCCTTTGTAGGGGTGTCAATAGTTTATTCCACTGGACCATATTCCATTGTGTTTGTTTGCCTGTTCTCCTATAGATCGGCATTTGGGTGTGCTGGGTTAGGGACACTGTCCTAAGGTATAGAAAGATGACAAGCTGAGTCCTGTTGCCTAGTGTCCCCCTGAGAGAGAGGCTGTCCAGACACTGTACCTTTCCATCCCTTGGTAGCTGGCCCCAGCTGCTTCTACTGTCCCCAGATGCTTCTACTGTCCCCAGCTCCATGTTTGCTATGGAGCTGAGCCAGCCCCTGTCCTTCAGCCAGTCAAGACCTTTCCTTTCTGCAAGCACTGTGTATTTACCCCTAAACCACTGGATACATAGATCATGGTGCTGAGGAGGGCTCTGTTACTGCCATTGAGTGACTAAACCAAGCAGAGATGGGCAGGACCAGGGATGACTCATGGCTCAGCATTAGTGGACTAGGAGCTGGGCACAAGTGCCATGGGGCAGCATCTCTCCTGAGTCCAGAGTGGGAGGGTACATACAGTTCCAGAGAAGTACAAGTGGGAAGGAGCGTGGGGTTAGGGGATAGGGTCAGGGTCATGAGTTGGGGATCAGGGTCTAGGGTCAGAGTTTAGGGTTAGGGTTAGGGATTAGGGTTGGGTTAGGGTTGTGTTAGTGTTAGGGTTAGGGTAAGGGTTGGGGTTAGAGTAGGGATAGGGTTAGGGGTAGGGGTTGGCGTTAGGGTTAGGGGTTAAGGTTAAGGGTTAGGGGTTAGGGTTAGGGTTGGACTTGGGTTAGGGGTTAGGCTTGGGGTAGGGTTAGGGGTGGGGTTAGGGTCAGGATCGAGGTCTGGGTCAGAGGTTAGGGTTAGGTTGGAGTGGTTTTTTGTTCGCATTAGGGCTAGGGTTGGGGCTGGGTTTGGGGCTAGGGCTAGGGTTTAGGGTTAGGGTTTAGGGTTAGGGTTAGAGGGTTAGGGTTAGGCTTGGTGTTAGGGTTGGGTTTTGGGTTGGGGGTTAGTGGTTAGGGTTAGGGCTAGCACTAGGTTTAGGTTTAGGGTTGGTGCTGTGGTTGGGGGTTTGGGGTTAGGGCTAGGACTAGGGCTGGGTTTGGGGTTAGGGTTAGGGATTAGGGTTAGGGTTAGGGTTTCTGGGTTAGGGTTAGGGTGTTAGGGTCAGGGTCAGGGGTATGGTTAGGTTTATGGTTGGGGCTAGGGTTGGGGTTATGGTTCGGTCTAGGGCTAGTTTTAGGGTATAGTTAGTGTTAGGGTAGGGTTAGGGTTTTGGTCAGTAAGTGTTAGGGTAGTGTTAGGGTAGGTTTTGCGTTAGGGTTATGGTCAGAGTCGGGGTCGTGGGTTCAGGGTCATGGTGTCAGGGTCGGGGTTGGTGTTAGGGCTTGGGGTTTGGTTGGGTTTAGGGTAGGGTTGGGTTGGGTTATGGTTGAGGTTGGGGTTAGGGTTAGGGTTGGGTTTAGGGTGGGTTAGGGTAGGGTAACGTAGGGTTGGGTTATGGTTGGGGGTAGGTTTAGGGGTTAGGGCTAGGGCTGGCGTTGGGATTAGGGTTAGTGTAGGGTTGGGGTTTGGGTTATGGTTGGGTTGGTTTTAGGGTTAGGGTTGTGGTGGGGGTGGGTTAGGGTTAGGGTTGGGTTTAGGGTTAGGGTTAGGGGCTGGGGTTAGTGTTAGGGTTAGGGGCTTGGGTTGGGTTAGGGCTAGGGCTAGGGTTGGGTCTGGGGTTAGGGTTTGGGATTGGTGTTGGTGTTAGGGTTAGGGTTAGGGGTTAGGGATAAGGGTTTGGGTTGGGGCTGGGGTTGATGTTGGGGTTGGGTTAGGGTAGGGTTAGGGGTTGGGGTTTGGTTTGGGGTTGGGGTTGGGGCTGGGATTGGGTTAGGGTTAGGGGTTAGGGTTGGGGTTGGGGTTAAGGAGTTAGGGTTATGGGGTTAGGGTTAGGGTTAGGTTTGAGGGTAGGGCTAGGGGTTAGGGCTAGGGCTAGTGTTAGGGTTAGGGTTAGTTGTAGGGGTTAGGGTTGGGGCTGGGGTTAGGGTTGGCGTTAGGTGTTGGGGTTTGGTTAGCTTTAGGGGTTGCGTTTGGGTTAGGTTTAGGGGTTAGGGTTAGGGGTTGGGCTTGGTGTTAGGGGGTTAGGGTTATGGGGTTAGGGTTAGGTTTGGGGCTAGGGCTAGGGGTTAGGGGTAGGGCTAGTGTTTGAGTTAGGGCTAGGGGTTAAGATTAGGGTTGGAGTTGGGGCTGGGGTTGGGGTTAGGGTTAGTGTTTTGGTAGGGGTTGGGGTAGGGGTAGGGTTAGGGTTGGGGTTGGTGTTGGTGTTAGGGTTAGGGGTTGGGGTTAGGGGTTGGGGTATGGGTTAGGGTTGGGGTTAGGTTTAGGTTTAGGTGTTAGGGTTAGGGGTTAGGGTAGGGCCAGGGCCAGGGCCAGGGCCAAGGCCATGGCCAGGGTTTAGGGTGAGGGTGGGGTTGGTGCGGGTGTGGGGGTTAGGCCTAGGGCTAGGCATAGGGGTTGGGGTTGGGTTTATTATTAGGGCTAGTGTTAGGGCCAGGGTTAGGGCTAGGGTAGTGTTAGTTTTGGGGTTAAGGGTTAGGGGTTAGGGCTATGGGTTAGGGTTAGGGCTAGTGTTAGGGCTTAGGGGTTAAGCTTAGGGTTCGGTTTAGGGTTTGGTAGGGTAGGGTATTGTTAGGGTTAGGTTAGTGTTGGTTTTGGGGGTTGTGGTTAGGGTTAGTGGTTAGGGTTACGGTTTTGGTTAGGGGTAGGTGTAGGGGTTAGGGTTAGGGTTTGGTAGGGTAGGGTATGGTTATGGTTAGGTTAGGGTTGTGGTTGGGGGTGGTGGTTAGGGTTAGTGGTTAGGGTTAGGGTTTGGGTTAGGGGTAGGTTTAGGGTTAGGGCTAAGGCTTGGGTTAGGGCTAGGGTTAGGGTAGGGGTTAGGCTAGGGGTTGGGTTAGGGTTAGGGTTTAGGGGTTGGAGTTGGGGTTAGGGTAGGGGTTAGAGGTGAGGGTAGGGTTAGGGTTAGGGTCAGGTTTAGTGTTATGGATTGGCGTTATGGCTAGGGTTAGGATTAGCGGTTGGGGTTGGGGCTGGTGTCGGGGTTAAATTTAGGGTTTGGGTTGGATTTAGGAGTATGGTGTAGGGTTAGGGGCTGGGTATAGGTTTAGGTTTAAGGGTAAGGGTTAAGGGTAAGGGTTGGGGCTGGGGTTTGGTTTAGGGGTTAGGTGTTAGTGTTTGGGTTAGGTTTTAGGGTTAGGGTTAGGGTCAGGGTGTTAGGCTGTTAGGGTTAGAGGGTTAGGGTGTTAGGGCGTTAGGGTTAGGGTTGTGGGTTAGGGTTGGGGGTTATGGTTAGGGTTAGGGTGTTAGGGTTAGGGGTGAGGTTGGTTTAGGGTTAGAGGTGTGGCTGGTGCTGGGGTTAGGGTAGGGTTAGGGTTAGCCTGGGTGATAGAGCCAGCAAGATCCTGCCACTAATTAAAAAACAAAAAAAACTTATGTAAAAAAATTAAAAGTGTACCAGTTGATAGACGTTGCTTCTAATACAGATTAAATCTAATTTAATCAAACTAAATGCATATTTAGTTGTATAAAGATACCTTAAGTTTGGCAGAATCCTTTGGGGGTATAAGTAAGTATCTGAAATATATTAAAAAAATAAAGCTATAGCTCTGATTTGATTGTTGAATTCCAGGCAATGTGGATCTTCCTGGGATGGGATAGGAAGAGAGACTGGAGGAGATGACACTGACCCGCGTCTTGAAGGGTAAGTTGGATGCTTGGTTTTCTGTCTATTTCAGCACCAACAGCCAGGGCTAAAATCCAGGTTTTTGAACTTTGGCTCCCCTGACTGACTTCCATCTTGAACGTGAAAATGTTGCTTGAAGTACTTTAAAGGCATCTCCGGTATGCCTCTAAAAAAACAAAAACTGTTCTTGATTTTTTTTTCCTAAATAGGGCAGATCTACAAAGTTGGAAAGAAGAGGAAACACCAAAAATAACTTTCCCCAAGTAGAGAGAACCAAACACATATGGGAAGATGGAAATAGTTTTAGATGGCCCAAATAACACCGTGATGTGAAAAGAACTCCCCAAAGCAGAGGGAAGGATTAGAAAAAGCCACAGAAATTGACTCAAGATGTTACGGGAATGACTGGCTGTGACAGTTGGGGCATGCAGCAGACCCTGAAGTGGGGGGCTGAGGCCTTGCAGCTTTTTGTATAGAAGTTGAGGGGATGGCTCTGAAAACATTCATATCTGATCTTTTTCGTGGAGATTGCATTTTTTTCTTGGAAAGTCAGAAATTCTGGCTCTCTTCTAGAAATTCTAGGGAGGGGAAAGGAGCAGAATCATACATTACATGAAACCCAGAGACAAATGACTCAGCCATTTCTGCTCCCCTGGCAGGAGTTTTGTTTTTTCTCTGGCATGTGGGGACGAGCCACCTGTGGGCTGAGGCTGCGGCGAGGCCACAGGGGCCGTTGAGATTAGGCTGAGAGCCTCAGCTCTCTGGGCCCCGGGCCCCAGGCCAACTGACCAGCTGGCCGCCCTGCCTGGGACTTTTGGGCAGCTATCAGCCAGCTGGACAGGTGCTTGGTGCCAGGGCTGCCTTCCTTTGCAGGAGAGTCAATGCTGATGGCCAGAAGGAACACAGCCCCACCAAGACAGGAACTGATCTGACCTGGAGAGCTGCTCTTCCACACCGCACCAGCTTTCCTTTTGTTACTGACAAGCTTCTGTGTCCTCTTATGATCGCATATATTCAAGTTTCTCACCCCTCTTTCCTATGCTCAGAGCAGTTGTGGATTGAGTGTGCCCTGTGGGAGCAGTGGTGGCTACCACACTGAGCTGCGCTGACCTGGTCAGTCCCCAGTGTTCTGAGCCGTGGTGTGCTCCACTACCGGACACCTCTCCAGGGCCCATATGGCTGGCTGGCCTGTGTATGTCCCCCACAACAGGTGAATACGGTGAACTTGTCTTCTGTCTGCATCTGTGATTTCTTTCCTACCATCCATTCACTGATGCTTAATTTCCTACTAACTCACCCTAAACTCTCCTTTGAGTCACCCCATTCATCCCTCCCTCTCCTTAAACAGCCTCAGGGCCAGGGTTTCCTTCTCTCTTGGCCTTTCTCACACTGCAGCTTACGGTGCTGCCTTCCTCTGCCTGTCTTGGCAGTGTCCTGTGGGCGGATGGTGCCCCTCTCCCCGCTGAGCATGGTGATGTAGAATGGTGCAGACAGCACCACGTGGAGGGCCTAGGATAGCCTGTCACTTGGGCCACAGCCAGACTCGCAATGGGTTTTGAGAATTGGCAAACCAGTGACATAGTATTTCTTGGCCTCTCTACTCAGCCTGCTTGGATGGAGAAGGCCCTCCTTGCTCCCTGCTTTGCTAATCAGTTTACAAAGAAGAAGGAAACCAAGGCCGCTGTTCCCAGAGGGTCCTGCTTACGGACTGGCTGCAGCTCTCCCTTCCCCTCTGTTCCTTCCCATGTTTGCTTTTGTTCCCTGGCAATTTTTGAGGGATTATCTTTCCTCCTGTGAGAGCACATTTATATGCAAATAACTAAAGTTCTCTGGCTTATTCTCTGACACAAGGCATTCTCAGATCCCACCTTGGGAAACACTAACTCAGAATCAACAATTGAAATGGAACAACAAATTGAAGCAGCTACAGTTTCACCACTTAAACGAGTGAATGGACAGACCTTTGTTGAGTATCCGCCACAAGTGAGAAGCTGTGTGTACAAAAGCAGCACAGTAGAGGATGCTGTCCTCATGGAGGTAGAGTTTCTGGTCTAGAGAAAGAGATGATAGAATCTGCACTAGGAGACAGGAACCCAATGCTCACAGAGAAAGTCGGGGGCACCTGATGAGAGGGTTGTAGGCCTGGAGAGGACACCTGGATGTGAATCCCGGCTTTGCCGAGGACTAGCTGTGGACCTCACCATGCTTCAGTTCCCCTCACTATAAAATGGAAATAATCGTGCCTACCTCATGAGACCGTCTGAGAATCACACAAAGATTCTCCTAAAGCTGCTGGCATGGAGTCAGTGTGAAATAAATGGAAGTGAGTTGTACAGAGGAGACAGCATTTGACCTTGGCCTTGGGTGCAATTTGGGCATGCGCACAGGGAGGGTACTGGGCCATCTCAGTGCCTCAGACAAGAGAGGGCTTCCAAAGAAGCAACAGATCCTCTTCTTTTGGGCCAACAGGACTTAATGGTGCCAACCCTTAGTGACAACAGTTTTTCAAAATTTCTCTTTAGGGGTCACTTCCAAAGGTCTGCTCGGCCCTGTCCCCTCACTCAGGCCATGTGTACATGTGCTGCTGCTGACTCTGCCAGGGCAGGTGGTGGACATCTGGCCACAGGGCTTCCTACAGCATTCCCAGCCTGGACAGCTGGGAGACTCCTTTCAGAAGAACCTTGGGGGAACTAAGACTATACCTTTTATTTAATCTTGGCACTTTCTGTTTCATAATAAAAACATATGTTTAACAGCAATGTATACTGTTAATCTTGTGATTAGTTTCTTAACCCTCAACCATGTTTTGTACTTTATTTTGTTACATTATATACTTGTAATGTATACTTTGAAATCTTTTGTTTTAATGTCTTTTTAAAAAATTTGGAATGTTCTAAACTTGAAAGGCAATTGAATATAGTATGTTGAAAATCTGAACAAAAATTTCTCTTTAATAGGCTTTGGAAACAACTACTAAAGAAAAATGCTAACAAAAAAAGACCTGAAGCTCATGGGATACATCGTGGGAAGACCTGACGGTGGCCACCTGCGTGGGGATGAACAGTGTTGAGGGTGTCCAGGCAGACTTGCCCGACAGGGCCATTTCTCCCCAAGATGGCTAGGTGGCGACAGAAGCACACGAAAGTTGTGTGGATGTGCCCGTCCCATGTCATCTCTGTACTGGCAGGCCGCCCTGGGGCCTGCCCTGCTCGCCACGGTGTCCATCCCTCACCCCACACCCACGCAGCCATACTCTTACCCCTTCCTGCCTTTCTCTCTTTAGATTTCAAATAGGGAAAGACTAATATGTCTCAGAGGAGTAAATGCCCTGAGGAGCAGACATGTACAGAATATTATATAGAAGTAGCAAGTCTCATACGAATAGGTTGCTACATTTGAGAAATGCACGTTGTCTGTTAAGAAGTCCTACTAGAACCCTAGAAGTTCCCCTTAAAACTAAAACCTTTAGCAGGAGTGGCTGGGCTCCTGTGGTCCCAGCTCCTCCAGAGGCTGAAGCAAGAAGATTTCTTGAGCCCGGGAGTTGCAGGCTGCTATGATCATGTCACTGTACTCCAGCCTGGGGACAGAGCAAGATCCTATCTCAAAAAAACAAAACAAACAAACAAAAAGTAACACAAAAAACTCAAACCCACCTAAACACAATTCAAAAGTTCCAAAGTTTCTAGGACTATATCATGTACTTGATTGGGGGTGGTGGTGGCGTGAAATTCAACCATGTTGTGTGGGAAGAGCATGACTTTGCCATCACACAGCTCTGGGTTCAACTCCTACCTTCAACACGAACAGCCACATGGCCTCAGAAATTAATCTCTGAACATCAGATTCCACTACTATGCAAGGCAATCAATAATTGCACATGCACACACACGGCATGTAATATGTGCCCAACTGATCAGTCCCTTGCACTCTGCTCTCTAGTGTAGGAGGAACACAACATGTGGCTACCCACATAGAGAAAAGGGGGATGTGTCTGAGCCAGCTTGCAGGAACATTCCCTGGTCTGGGCAGGGGACTGGGGGGCTGGAGGCCTGCATGACTCTAGGCACGGGGAATGGTACCTAACTCACAGGCCTCAAACACGTGAAACTTTTGGGGAAGGAAACAGAGGTGGCCCAAGACACGTTTATTATCAGGTGAGGGAGAGAGTTCAACCCAACAGATACTTGTTGAGGGCTTAGTATGTGTGAGGCACAGGGATGAGCAGGAGAGGAGTTGTCACCCCCTAGCAGGAAATTATCCTGGTGGTGAAGCTTCCTGAGCAGGAGTAGGATTCCTGGGCAAAGACAGCAGAGAGAGGCAAGAAAGAGAGCAAAGAGAGAATGGAGTGAGGGCGTCCTTTCCCTCGGGTCACATGACTTATCAGTGGTTTGGGTTGGCTGGTTGCTGGGTACCTGGGTTTGATGGCCCAGGCCTGGAACTGACAGAGGGGTGCACTGAGCCAGGTTCCCTGGGGAATCTTGGTCAGGACTGAACCACAGTGAGTGTGACACGTGGTCAAGTACTTTTACGAACATTCACTCCAGGCGACCTCCAATAAAGGGTTTGTTTTGAGATTGTAAAGTTTGCTTTTAGAACAGGGGGCTGTGTTAGAGGAGCCGGAGCCAGGGCTACCCACTTGATTGCATATCCAGTGTCAATGTCTGCTACTCAAGGGGCTTGAGACATGTGACTGTGACTTATGAAACCGTACTTGTGTTGGTAGAGTTCTAGGATGGCTCCAAGGCTCCCACCTTCTGGTGTGTAAGCCCTGGGTAGCCCCCTGCCCTGAGTGAGGTGAAACCCAAGAGTAGGGTAGGACGTCACACCCATGATTATTGTATATTGCATGACAAAGATGAAAGGATTCTGCAAAAGTGACTAAGGTTTAAAAAAAATGACTGAGGTACCTGATCGGTTGGTTTTGAGTTAATGACGGACAATCATGGGTTCGCCTGACCCAATCACACGAGTCCTTGAAAAGAAGGTCTAGAGGTCAGACACTAGAATCAGGACAATTCTCCTGATGGTCTTGAAGAAGTGGACTGTCTTGGGGTTGTGAAGACCACATGTCAGAGAATGGAACGTGTCCTCTAGAAGCTGAGGACAGCCCTACCTGACAGCCAGCAAGGAGGCAGAAACCTCAGCTCTCCAACCATTCAGCCATCACGGGGACCAGCGAGCTTGGCTACTACGATGACACAAGGTGACCGCCTACACTGTGATGGCAGCCTGTGAGACCCCGAGCAGAGGACCCAGCTAAGCCACATTGGACTCCTGATCTGCAGAAATGCCAAGATGCGAGTGGGTGTAATTTTAAGCCCCTGAGCTTGTGGTATTTTGTTACACAGCAACAGAAAACTTAAACTAACTAATACTAACTAAGACACAAGACCTCACTACCTACTTTGCAGAACTGTTGTGAGGATTAGCAAAATGTACACAAAACACCAAACCACTAATAAGTGGGCTTTAAGTCCTGCAGTCCACGACAACTCCATTCTTTTTTTCAGGGAGTGTAACTCTTTTTCTTCTGTGAATGAATCTCATGAAATGGTAAGAATTGTTGAGAGGATTGAATGAAATTGTATGTATAACATGTCCTAGGGCAGAGTCTAGAATACAGTCCAGGCAGTCCCTGGGTTATCAACGAGACAGGTTCTGTAGGTTTGTTCTTACGTTGAAGTTCTATGTAAGTTGGAACAGGTACAATAGCCTACAATAGGCTCATTTTGTAAGTGTGAGTCGTATCTCAGTTGGATGTTTGTAACTCAGGGACTGCCTGTAAACAGTAAGCAATAGTAACAATATGGTGACAATGTGGGGGTTATTCTGGTGAAAATGTGCCATGTGTTGAAATAGACATAGATCAGTGTTTTGGCTTAAAACCATTTTTGACTTGCTTTACAAGGAGCTTTTCTTGCAGAAGTACCAGAGACCATTACAGAATGATCCACTGTCTGAATAGAAATGAGTCTTAGATGTAATCTGGCCCAATGTCTTCAGTTTACAAATGAAAAACCAGTGAGTCTGAAGTCAGCTTGTCTGAAGTCAGGTCACAAAGCAAATTTAACAGCAGAATCAGGAGTAGTATGTAGTTATCTTGGTGCCAAGGTCACGTTTGCAGGACCGTATATAGTCTTCCCTTGGTGTCCACAGGGGATGGGCTCCAGGGCATGTGGTGGGTACCAACATCCATAAAGGCACAAGTCCTTGGTAAAAAATGGCAGAGTATTTGCCTATAACCTACAAGATAGTCCCATATCTAAATGACTTACATGTATAATACCTAATGCAAGGTAACTGCTACGTAAATAGTTGTTTTACTGTATTGTCTAGGGAATAATAACAAGGGGAAAGAGTCTGTACATGTTCAGTACAGAGGCAAACATCCATTTTTTCCCCCAAGTATCTCTGATGCACGATTGGTTGACTGTACAGACGTCCAACCCACGGATATGGGGGGCGGGCTGGCAGTATTTATTTCTTTCCTGAAGTGCACTCTCTAAGACATGGTGCCAAATCCACTCACAAAGTGTCAGCATACCTTTGTAAAACTCACCCTGCACGCAATTTATCAGTCACAACATTTTTTCCAATACCTCTCCTGAAGAATTTATTGTTGCAGTAATTCATCAAGTTAATATTCATTGGGCCTAGTTTTACCGCACTTTGAACTAAGCTTGTTAAACTGCAGTGCTGAATCACTGTAACCTTGTGACCCAAATTCATTGCAAGCCTGTTGGCCACAGTGGCTCTACAAGAAGGGCCTGTTTTGACCACAGGAATGGAGATGAGAAGAGGTTCAGGGGCTGCCTGGGTCCAATGACTAGTAAGTGACAGAGTTGGGATTTGTACACTGACCTGGCTGACAGCCACTTTTAACTTCCTTCAGCTTTTAATTAAACTGCTTCCCAGCAGCTAGATAAGCCAAAAGTTTATAATAACAAGTAGGATGGTCAAGAATCCCCTCCCCAGGGTTCCTCGTTAGTGGCCGTATGGTCTGGGCTCACGCTGCGTCCTTGTCCTTGATCTGAAGCCCCCCCCCACTGTAGACTAGTGAGTGAGGAACCACATTTTACCTTTAAGAAAGCAGTCACAGGGGCTCTTGTTGGGAGACCCTGCAGTATTTTCCTCTTTCCCTTCACCTGCAGCTCTGCAGAGAGAAACACTATGACTCTGGCTGGAGATCATCTAGAATGGGGTGGTCTCCACAGTGGTCCTGGCTGTGATCTGAACTTCTCTCTCAATTAGGTATAGAAATGTCTCCCTGGAGTTTTTTTTAGCTCCTTCTAATCAGAATTCTCCTTTTTCCTTAGCAGACTTCTCAGTAACTCAGTCAGACACTGGTAGCAGCTCCAATCTCTCTCCTCTCCCCTCAGTCGTGACCCTGTCTCTCCACGGGTCACCTTCACAGGAGGGAGCCTGCGTTAGGTCCCCCCGGCCTGGCTGTGAGTCGGGATCAAGCTCAGAAGCAGGGACTGGTGTGTCTTCAGGGCTCAGATATTTGTAGGGAGAGCAGGAAACAAGCCCCAAGGGCCAAGCCACTGAAGAACAGCGGACCCAGGCAGCGTGAACTGTCATGAGCTTCATGAATGACTCCCTCCTGCCCTGGGGACCATCCCCAAAAGGTAGGCTCCGAGCCAGGCCCTCAGGGCAGGGGACTGCCTGCAAGTCCTGGGGGCCAGCAGGAGCAGTAAGGGAGCAAGTTGGGAGCACAGCTGAAATGCTGTTGTTCTGATCAGTTGGAGAAGAAAACCTGCTTTGAGAAATGCCAAGCGACTGAGTGTTCTCTGAGATACGTGTGTCAGAATTTATGTCCGTTTGTAGCAGTGGGGGAAGGCAGGAGACAGTTCAGATTGGAGGCAGATAGAGCCCAACAAAGACAGGGAGGCTGAAGGTTGACGCCAGTGCAGGGCTAAGGTGAGGATCTAACTGCTGCTGATTCCTTTCCCATGTGTGTTTGCATTTAAAGAAGCTGTTGGCAAATGGCAGTCTGTCCATTCCAATACTTCCCTTAAAACAATGCTCATGTTGTTCTTAAATTCTGTCTGAGGGCCCCGGCAGGCTCACCATGCTGACACGCCATCTGGAGGCTGAACTGTGCTTGGCGTGTGAGGCTGCTGCTACCAATTGCGACACAAAACAATCACTTTCAAGTGGTATTGAATTTATTGTAGCTTCTAGCCAATAAAAATTTCTTTTTCTTTTTTTTTTTTTTGAGACAGAGTGTCACCCTGGGTAGAATGCTATGGCATCATAGCTCACAGCAACTTCAAACTCTTAGGCTGAAGCCATCCTCTTGCCTCAGCCTTCTGTGTAGCTGGGACTACAGGCACCTGCCACTACGCCTGGGCAGTTTTTCTATTTGTAGTAGAGATGGGGTCTTGCTCTTGCTCAGGCTGGTCTCAAATTCCTGAGCTCAGTAGATCCACTCACCTCTGGCTCCCAGAGAGCTGGGATTACAGGTGTGAGCCACCGTGCCCGGCTAGTCAATAAAGATTTTTAAAATAAGTAAGATAAGTACTACTAATGGGACCTATGAAATGTTCTGATTTTACAGTGGTGCCTCGTACTAGAAAAGGTGGGGAACTATCTCCAGAAAGGTCTAACTGAAGCTCCCAGAACCAGGAGGAGCTGCCACTCAGCCAGCATCACCAGCAAACCGTTGTTAGGACAAGATAAACCAAATAGTTCCTTAGCATCTGGCACAACCATAGGAGAGGTTTGTCATGCAGCATTTGACATATCTATTTTTTTAATTATTTAAATTTTTTATTTATTTAATTTTTTGAGATAGTCTCACTGTGTGCCCTGGGTAAAGTGCTGAGGCATCATAGCTCACAGCAGCCTCAAACTCTTGAGCTCCAAAGATGCTCTTGCCTCAGTCTGCTGAGTAGCTAGGATTACAAGTGTGCACCAATACGCCTGGCTAGTTTTTCTATTTTTGGTAGAGTCGGGGTCTCACTCTTGCTCAGGCTGGTCTTTAACTCCTGAGCTCCAGCAGTCCACTGCCTCGGCCTCCCTGGGTGCTGGGATTCCAAGTGTGAGCCACTGCACCCAGCTGCATTTGACATGTGTGATATCCTCCCAGCCAGCCTAGGAGTTAACCAAGGTAAGCTGTAACAGACAATTTTTGGGATTTATAAGATTTATCATACAAACAAATAGAAGCATATTTCTATGTCAGTGTTTGGTTAGTTCCCTATGGTACTTGTGAGAAGGAAAAGACTAGAAAAAAAGCAAGAAAAACCCCATTAGCATTGAGCCTAGAAAGCTATTGGCATGAAAGTCAATGCTGGCCCTAAATGAGAGGGATTTTATAAGGTGCAGACTGGCCCAGGAAAGAGTAATCAGGGCCACTGGCAAATTGTTTTCTACACTGCAGACTGAGTGTGGGTGAGTAATTCCTTCTTATTTCTGCCCCAGGCTGTAGCTCCCAACTCCAGGGCAGGCTGTTTCTCCTGCTTCCCACATAGTCAGTCCATGAGACTAAGCAGGCCTTTGACCTTAACTGAGGTTCCCCAGTTCTATCTTGCTGCTTGAGTTCTAAATTCATTGGGTACTCTTGGCTTGTGGGAGGCATTTGTTCAAACAAACCATTACTGAGTATGTTCTGGGCAGGGCATTTGGAAACAGGTTGCTAGCTGAAACTCTGGCCTTTTCTTCCTCTCCTGTCCACTGCTGGAAGTCACCTCCTCCTCTGACCCTGGGGCCTCCTGGCTCTTTCACCTTCTCCTCAGCCTGGCTCTACCCTCCTCCACCAACTCTTTTTTTTTTTAATTTAATTTTATTATTTTTATTATTAATAAATCATAGCTGTGTACATTAATGTGATCATGGGGCACCACCAACTCTTGCTGTGGCAAGTAAAAGAACAGAGAGTGAAATCTTTGTTTTCTATCTCAAGGGCATTTTCTTTGAAAACCTTTTCTATTAACTGTGGATCAAAACATCCTTTGCTCTGTGTTAAAATTAGTTTCAGCTCCGTGGCCCCCGTGGAAGAGACAGTGTAAACTCCACAAACCATGGGGTCACTAACTTTCTCTTTTTGTGGGCACAGGTGGCCTAATGCAGCAGCTGGTCCCCAACTTTTTTGGCACAGGAACTGATTTCATGGAAGAAAACTTTTCCATGGACGTGGGGAGGGTGGCTGAGATGATTTCAGTATGATTCAAGTGCATTATATATACTATGCACTTTATTTATATTATTATTACATACTAATATATAATGAAATAATTATATAACTCACCATAATGCAGACTCCGTGGGAGTCCTGAGTTTGTTTTCCTGCAACTAGATAGCACCTCCCAGGGCTAGCATCACCACCTCAGCTCCCCCTCAGATCATCAGGCATTAGATTTTTGTAAGGAGCACACAGCCCAGATCCCTCACATGCACAGTTTACAGTGGGGTTCGTGCTCCTATGAGAATCTAATGTGGCAGCTGCCATGACAGAAGGCGAGGTCAGGTGGTGATGCGAGGGATTGGGGGTGGCTCCTGCTGTGGCCCGGGGATAAAGGACTACAGGTCTAGTGGACAAAACTCAAGTAAATAATAGTGATGGTGACAACTTTGTGGGTATTAGTCTGAATAGGGGCTGGGCTGTGCTGAACAGCACACCTCATCGCATCATGGCAGAGATCCTATGAGCAGGTGTTAATTCCAGTTTATGGAAAAGGAAGTGAGGCCTATTAAGGCTGACCATCATGCTCCAGATGACCCTAGTATCAAAAATTGCTACTTCCCCACCTTGCACTTCTAATTCCCTTTAAATTATCCTTTTCATATCTGTGTAGCATTGATCCCTGTCTTGTTCCGTAACTTACTTATTGATTAGGTTTATCACACAGATAAATCTGCCTCTCCCCAACTCCCAGTGAGAATCTATGCACTCTCCAGAGGCAGAGGTTTATCAGCTCACTGGAGGGTCCCAAGTGCATAGGATAGACACACCGTAGATGCTAAGGAAATGAAAGTAGCCACGTGAAGATTGTAAGTGTTAGCACCAACTTGGATATGTCAACCTAAAAGAATCAAAAGAGTCAGAATCTAGCTTAAAGAAACTTTATTCATAAACACCAAGTTTGAGGGCAGCTGCTCAGGAAGCACAGGTTCCAAAGAATGGAATCCAGTGTTAGAAAGTATAAAAGGTTGGGATTGTTTATATATCGATAAAGTTTAGGGAAGCTTAACAGAATTTCAACATCTTTCAAGGCAGGGATGTCCAACCTTTTTACTTTGCTGCCACACTTTGGAAGAATGAAAGTTGCCTTGGACCATGATTTACATATAAAACACTAATGAAAGCTGATTAGCAAAATATTTTTCATTATATCTGCCACACAGATAAACAAAAAAATGTGCTCAGGAAGTCAGCATGCAGCCCACGGGCCACAGGTTGGACACCACTGAATAAGGCTTACAGCAGAGTTAGAACAAACAATCTGATTAGTTGAGATGGTCTTTTTGTTTCAAGAAAGATACACTTACCATTCCAGCTGAAGATGTAAAGTGATGGGATCTTTTGCACCTCTGGTCTGAGTTAGTATGAGACAATAGAGGAGAAAATTAATCTATGACAAAGATCAGTGATTAAAGGGGAGAGTCTGGTCCCTGGTCCCTCCTGCTTATTTACAGACCAAGAACGAGGAAGAACGCTAAGTAAGCCTGGGTCCTCGAGTTATATCTATATTGTTCTTCTATAGTAAAAATGGCCAACTTCTTGGTTTCTCCTTTTTTTAGAGTAGGTTCTAGAGTGGTGTTTCTCAACCTTTTAAAAAAAATCTCATGGAACACTTTACCTATAGTTAAACTTCCACGGCACACTTAAACTATGTTGATAAAAAAAAAAAAGAGTAAAAAAGAGAATATATTTACTATGCTTTGAACTTCTTTCAAAACTAAATTAATGATCTTTAAAAATTTTTGCTGCACACCTAAGATCGTCTCAAGGCACACCAGTTGACAATTGTGGAGGCATGGTGAAAATCACTGTTCTAGAGAGACTTTGTAGTACATGTCACAGACATGAGTTCAAACCCATGCTCTGCCTCTTACCAGCTGTGTGAATTCAAGCAAGTTACTTCCCCTCTCTGTGCCTCCATTTTGTCATCTGTAAATGGAGATAATAGTGTATCTAGCACATAGGACTATTCTGAGGTTCAAATGAGATGGTTAGGCCAACCTAACCAAAAATAGAAAATTTAAGTCCCTAATATCATTAATCAGAAATGACAAAGGTGAAATAACAATAGACATGACAGAAATTCAAAGAATCTTTAATGAATACTACAAAAAACTTTATTCTCAGAAATATAAAAATCTGAAAAAAATTGACCAATACTTGGAAGCATGACAACTTCCTAGAATTACTCAGAAAAAATTGGAAATGCTGAACAGGCCTATATCAAGTACTGAAGTAGAATCAACTACACGAAATCTCCCCAAAAAGAAGAGTCTGGGACCAGATGGCTTCACATCAGAATTCTACCAAAGAGGAACTAGTACCTATATTACTTAACCTTTTCCAAAACATTGAAAAAGAAGGAATACTTTCCAACACATTCTATGAAGCAAATATCACTCTGATCCCCAAACCAGGAAAAGACCCAACAACAAAAGAAAATTATAGACCATTATCTTTAATGGATATAGATGCAAAAATGTTCAGTAAGATCCTAGCAAACAGAATCCAGCAACATATCAAATGAATTATACACCATGACCAAGTGTGTTTTATCCCAGGGTCTCAAGGTTGGTTCAATATACATAAATCTATAACTATAATACATCACATAAATAAACTGAAAAACAAAGACCATATGATTCTCTCAATAGATACAGAAAAAGCTTTTGACAATACCCAGCATCCTTTCATGATCAGAACACTTAAGAAAATAGGTATAGAAAGGACTGTTCTTAAACTGATAAAGGCCTTCTACAGCAAACCCACAGCCAATATCATATTGAATGGAGTAAAATTGAAAACGTTTCCAATCAGATCAGGTACCAGGCACGGTTGCCCATTGTCTCCACTGCTTTTTAACATTGTTATGGAACTCTTAGCCATCGCAATCAGGCAAGAGAAGGTGACCAAGGGTATACAAATAGGGTCAGAGATCAAACTTTCACTCTTCGCAGATGATATGATTTCACACCTGGAAAACCCCAGGGACTCAAACAAAACTGTTAGAAGTGATCAAGGAATACAGTAGCATCTCAGGATACAAAATCAATACTCACAAATCAGTAGTTTTTATATATACCAGTAATAGTCAAGCTGAAAAAACAGTCAAGGACTCTATTCCCTTTACAGTTGTGCCAAAGAAGATGAAATATTTGGTAATTTACCTAACAAAGGACATGAAAGATCTCTATAAAGAGAAGTATGAAACTCTGAGAAAAGAAATAGCTGAAGATGTTAACAAATGGAAAAACATACCATGCTCATGGCTGGGAAGAATCAACATTGTTAAAAATGTCCATATTACCCAAAGAAATTTACAAATTTAATGCAATCCCTATCAAAGCACCACCGTCATACTTTAAAGACCTTGAAAAAATAGTACTTCTTTTTATATGGAACCATAAAAAACCTCTAATAGCCAAGACATTACTCAGAAATAAAAACAAATAAGGATGAATCATGCTACCAGACTTCAAACTATACTATAAATCTATAGTGATCAAAAAAGCATGCTACTGTCACAAAAATAGAGAGATAGATGTATGGAACAGAATTGAGAACCAAGAGATGAACCCAGACACTTATCATCATTTGATCTTTGATAAGCCCATCAAAAATATAAATTTGGGGAAAGATTTTCTATTTTACAAAAGGTGCTGGGTGAACTGCCTGGCGACCTGTAAAAGACTGAAACTGGACCCACACCTTTCACCATTAGCAAAAACTGACTCTCACTGGATAAGAGGTTTAAACTTAAGACATGAAACTATAATCTTGGAGAGAGTGCAGGAGAAACACTTGAAGAAATTGGCCTGGGAGAATACTTTATGAGGAGGACCTCCCCAAGCAATTGAAGCAACACCAAAATACATTCCTGGGAGCTGATCAAACTGAAAAGCTTCTGCACAGCCAAGAACACAGTAAGTAAAGCAAGCAGATAGCCCTCAGAATGGAAGAGGATATTTGCAGGTTATGCTTCTGACAAAGGTTTGATAACCAGAAGCCACAGAGAACTCAAACTTATTAATAAGAAAAGAACAAGTAATCCCATTTCATTGTGGGCAAGAGACTTGAACAGAAGTTTCTCTGAAGAATCTAGGCACATGGCCTACAGAAACATGAAAAAAATGCTCATCATCTTTAATCATCGGAGAAATGCACATCAAAACCACTTTGTGATATCATCTAACTCCAGGAAGAGTGGCTCACATAACAAAATCCCCAAATTACAGATGATGGCATGGATGTGGAGAAAAGGGAACACTTCCGCACTGCTGGTGGGAGTGCAAGCTAATACGTCCCTTTTGGAAAGAAGTATGGAGAATATTTGGGGATCTAAAAGTAGACCTACCATTTGATCCTGCAATTCCTATACTAGATGTATATCCAAAAGACCAAAAATCACTTTATAACAAAGATATTTGCACCAGATTTTTCATTGCACCTCAATTCATAATAGCCAAGTCATGAAAGAAACCCAAGTGCCCATTGACCCACAAATGGATTAAAAAATTGTGGTATATGTACACGAAGGAATATTATGCAGCCTTAAAGAAAGATGGAGACTTTACCTCTTACATGTTTACATGGATGGAGCTGGAACATATTCTTCTTATCAAAGTATCTCAAGAATGGAAGAAAAAGTATCCAATGTACTCAGCTGTACTATGAAACCAATTTATAGCTTTCTTATGAAAGCTATAACCCCAATTATAGCCTAAGAAGAGAGAAGGGGGAGAGGGAGGGAAGGGGAGGGGGGAGGCTGGGTGGAGGGAGGGTAATTGGTGGGACCACACCTACGGTGCATCTTACAAAGGTACATGTGAATTGTTAACCAGTTTGATGAAAATATTTCAAATTGTATATAAAACCAGCACATTGTACCCCATGATTGCATTAATGTACACAGCTATGATTTAATAAAAAAAAGAGATTGTGATTTGACTATATCAACGACATAGAAAACTGTGACTTATTTATCTGTATCCATTATCCTCATCTATACCTCCAGTTCTAAGTGTTGTTTTCTCTGTTTAATTATTTTTGGTGTGTATATAAATATACATATTAATTCATTTGATATGTCACCTTATATCTTCCATGACAGAGTACAAATAAATAACACCCATGTTTCTTGCACTTTCCTCTAGCTTCCTACTTTTACTCTCTTAGTGTATATTTTGTATCTTGTTATAATGTTTGCAATGTACACATAGTGTATACTCTCTATCTTGTTACAATATTTTAAAGTTGTATTTCTGGCTGGGCACAGTAGCTCACACCTGTAATCCTCTGGGAGGCTGGAGTGGAAGGATTGCTTGCATTCAGGAGTTTGAAACCAGTCTGAGCAAAGCGAGACCCCATTTTTACTAAAAATAGAAAAATTAGTTGTGCACGATGGTGCATGCATAATAGTACCAGCTACTCAGGAGGCTGAAGCTAGAGGATCACTTGAGTCCAGAAGTTTGAGGTTGCTGTGAGGTAGGCGGATGCCATGGCACTCTGGTCTGGGCAAAAAACTGAGACTCTGCCTCAAAAAATAAATAAAAATAAAAATAATTATTTTTGAAAAGTTGTATTTCTTTTGTCTTTGCTCAGAGTTAATATGTGGTCTGTTTTGATCCCCTTGATGGATCTTCCAACAATAACTGCCTTGTGTCCATTGGAACCATTTTTGGCAACAATAGAAAGGTAAAATGTGATGTATCAAGCACCTGGTTTTGGATAAAAAAAAAAAAAAGTTAAGGTTCAACATTCAGTCCTATTTCGCTGTGGTGGAGCAGACAGAATGCGAATCAAATGAGGCTTGAATAGATTTGTATGTCAAGTCCTGAGTTTTTGTTTTCTTTCTTTTTCTTTTTCTTTTTTTTTCACAGAGACTTGGTCTTGCTTTTTGGCTCAGGCTGGAGCACAGTGCCACAATCATAGTTCATATGACCTTGAATTCCTGGGCTCAAGAGATATTCACAAGTAGTGGGGACTACAGTCATGTACCACCACTCTAAGCTAACTTTTTAAATTTTTGTAGAGACAGAGTCTGGTTATATTGCCCAGGCTGTTCTCAAACTCCTAGCATCAAGGGATCCTCTTGCCTCAGCTTCTCAGCGTGCTGGGATTATAGGCATGACCCACTATGCCAGCCTTCAAGTTCTGCGTTTTTCAGGCTTAATTGCAGAATAAAGATCCATTAGGTCATTAAGAGAGAATATAATAGTGAAACATGGGTGGAAGGAGTGAAAGCCTCTTGAAACTGTGTGAGAGCTGAGCTGAGTCCTGTTCAGACTCGACTCTGTCTTTTATCTTTTTCTGCAAATTGAAGCCTTTCCAGTCCCTGGAATGGTCTCCTCTCCTTCTTACAGGTCCTTCCTGTGACTCTACCCTGTTCCTCTCAGCCATTGGCTAATTTTATGCTATTCTGTCATGGTTGAATAGTTATTCTAGAGACTCTATGACCCCCCAAAACTAAAATACTATCTTTCCATTGTGGGAAAAGTTTGTTGAGCCCTGCTCTGAGTCATAGAAAGCAGGAGGTGAACCCAGACCCTGCCTTGGGCCTTCAAACTGCAGGAGCTGAGCTGTCTCCAGAGCTTCTCTTTCCTTTTTGTTTTTAAGTTTGTGTGTGTGTGTGTGTGTGTGTGTGTGAGAGAGAGAGAGAGAAAGAGAGAGAGAGAGAGAGAGAGAGAGAGCAGGCTCGATTATAAAGACAGGTGAAAAGCCAAATAAATACCTGTGAACCCATCATAAAACATTATAAAATATAAAATACGTCCTTTTAGTATCAGCTTTTGTTATTTTAGAAAGGAAACCTCACAGACTTGTGGCTAAACCTCTGTTTCTACATCTCAATAAATGAAGCAGTTAATTCAACTGAACTCTGTTCTGGAATACTACCCAGAGAGGCATTAACTTATTCAAGTGAAACCCACAAAGATGGGTGGATGAGCAGAGTTCAGGAGTTGGAGACCAGCCTGAGCAAGAGTGAGACGAGACCCCTGTCTCTACTAAAAATAGAAAAGTTAGCTGCTTGTGGTACCAGGCAGGCACCTGTAGTCCCAGATACTCAGGAGGCTGAGGCAGGAGGGTGGCTTGATCCCAGGAGTTTGAGGTTGCTGTGAGCTCTCTGTTTCCAAAAAGTAGAAATTATACCTAAATTTGTATTTGATCTCTAAAAGTGACTTATTGTCTGATATTGTGCATAGTTGCTTTTCAAACTCACAAAAAGTAGCATCACTGTGGCACACTTGTCTTTGGTCATCAGAGAGCATTTTTCTTTGTCTTGGGTGAGAGGCAGATCCACACCAAAATCAATTTGAGTAATAGAAGGTTTGAATGCTCCGGAAGGTGAAAGAGGGTGGATTGAGCTCAGGAGTTTGAGACTAGCCTGAGGAAGAGTGAGAGCCTGTCTCTACTAAAAATAGAAAAGTTATCCAGGCATTGTGGTGGGCTCCTACACTCCCAGCTATTCAAGAGGTTGAGGCAGTTAGATTGCTCGAACCCAGGAGTCTGAGGTTGCTGTGAGCTATGACATGATACCAGGGCAACAGAGTGAGACTCAAAAAAAAAGGTTGAAATTCTTATGCCATAAAGGCAAAGGCAATGATTCATCTGTTTTCCAAGCCATGCCAAGAAACATACCATTCCTGTTATAGACATGGAGGGAAATAATTTTTCTTGCAAAGTACCAAATCTGTAGTATAGCAAGAAAGGTGTATAGCAAAATTCATTCCTATGGAAGAAAACCTCTGGATAATGACTTAACCAAAAAATAAAGTAGCACTGATGTTTGCCAGACCCATTTTCTACCTCACCCCACACCCCAATATAAGCCTCTTTTAAGGAGAAAATGGATAGAATTTGGCTATCAACAACAACAACAACAACAAAACCAGCTTGCAATGCTGGCTTGAACTGTGATTGCCAGACAGAGCTGTCAGCAAGAGTCTCCACAGTCTTCTCAATAAACCTGGAGTGACTTAAAAGATGAAAAGAGATGATGAGTGTGACACAGCTTTTAAAGTCATTTCAGTTTTCAAAAGTTTTACTGATTGTTTGAAACTATTTGAGGGCTTGGGCATAAACTTTGATGTAGATGTTGCTTCCAAGGAGATCCGTCTGGCTCTCCACAGAGAAGGTTCTGTGCTGGAATTCAGCACACATGCTCAGGGAGAAATCCGTAACTGTGACCTCCAGCAGTGATCAGGCCATGGCCACACAACGCCTGGAAAAAGGCTTAAAAGGGACCGGCAGGGCACATGGTTCCATGTCCATGTGGCCCCTGCTGTAACCTCTCTCCAGGGGCCCTCTGCTCTGGCTGAGATAGTCAGAAGGAGCATGTTCTCCTGAGATGCTGGGACACCATCATGCTTTGTCCATAGGCGGAGTCCAAATCCTATTATTGCTCACGTGGTCTTTAGAACATCAGAAAATAAGATTCTTTTACATATTTGACCACAGCTTTCTTGCCCCCCAACCCCTACTTCCTTCTTTAAGCTAAACGTCTTTCATGGGAGATGACTTTTAGACTTCTCTCTAAGCTAAACATCTTTCATGGGAGATGACTTAGACTTTCCCATTTCATGGGAGATGACTTTTAGACTTCTCTCTAGCTTGGTCACCCCCTACCAGACATGTGCTAATTTGAGATATTCTTTAAAAATATCCCGTCCCCACAACTAAAAGCAGAGTTTCAAAAGGAGTGTTTGGTTGCCTCTGTGAGGAAAGGTCGTTGGTGACATGAGTGTTTGCTCATGGCCCCCAGGCCTACTTTCTTTTCCAAAACCTCAAGCCTCCGGAACCCCCTGTATCTTCCCTGTATTTCCTAAGTGGTGAAATAAAGCAGAGACCAATACCTATGAAGATGGAGCAGGCAGGTGAAAGACGTTGATTCCCATGATAAGATTAAATTAGTGGGAGCTCGCAAGAAGGCATGCTCCTTTTTGGAAGTGATAGTGGAGAGATGAGAGAATATCAAATTACAAAAATTGAATAAGGACGCTGATTGGAAAGAAGAATCCAGATGCAGGAAATGTGGGGTCTGGTGGGAAGGCTTCTGTGGTAATAGAATCAGGATATTACTGATGTGTGGGGGAGGCCCCTCTGGGAAGACGCCCTATCTCATCAGAAGGGTGGCTGATCACGCCTCCTGGTAATGCTTGAACTGGAAGAAAGAACCGTGAAACAAAACAAAACAAAAACATACTTTGGTTTATTTCTTACTGTATAAATCAACTAATGAGCCTTCAGAGGATGCTCTACAGCCAGGCAGGAACCTGGTGGCAGCCAGCTATGCCCGCTATGGCAGCGCCACCATGCTGGTGCTTGCCATGGAGTGTGGTGTCAACTGCTTCATGCTGGACCTGGTGAGAGACCTGGCAGGGGCTGGCCTTGGCTGGTGGCTGTGAGTGGATGTGCTGGAGAGGCAGGTTGCAGCTGTGGGGGGAGCTGAGGTGAACTCAGAGTCCAACAGTTTCTATTGGGAAGAGGGCCCAGCCTGCCAAGGCTTCTGATGGTTCAAGAAACACTGGATTTTGAAGCACACAATGTTTCTAATGTGGGAAACAATATGCTAGCCAACTAAATCTCATTATGGCTGGGTGGAGCTGCAGGAGGTCTGTTAGTCACCCACTCTGTCCATTTCCAGACTTTCTACCTACTTACCCACCAAGAGGGGCTTTTCTGAGATGAACGAGTGTCTCAGCCAAAGCCGCGAATAATATTATTTCCTCAAAAATAGCTCCCAAATATATTTGGTTCTGTGAGCATGCTCACAAATCTCCAGTTAGTTCTTGCAGTCATGACAAGGCTTTGACCACCTCAAGGAAATAAACCTAAAGAAGAATATGAAGACAATCCCTTACTCTACCTCATTGAGAAAAGTTACCTTATAGAGAGGAGCCGATGGTGCCATGAAAAATGTTCATTAACGATTTTAATTTGTGGATAATTTTTTCCATGCAGAGGGAGATGTAGATAACAAGGTATACATTACTAATTTTTGAGTAATTTATTCATTGAGTTAGGTGACAGTATCAACAAAGCAGGTAAATTGAGAAAAGTCATCTCTTTATTACCTGGCACAATGAAACCCACCATTGAAACACAAACTCCAAGAATAATCTTTAATATGTTAGCACCTTCATTATATGTTTTTGGGGAAATGAATTCGATTTATGCCCTTTTAAAAATGTTAGCAGTGTTGTGGGGTGTCATTAATGCAACACGCTATGCATGTGGTGCTTCTGGCTGACAGAGAGCAAGGTGCAGCCAGTGTGACCCCTGTGGGTGAAGGGCTGCTTGGGTAAGGCCTGGGTGTGAGCAGCAGGTGGGGCAGGTCAAAGTGGTACTTTAGTCCCAGGCACTCTTACACAGCTGGAAGCCTGGGGCGCTCAATAAATAAAACCAGGGTAGGGTCAGAGCACCAGTTAAAGTCTGCAAATGGGGCGACCTCAGGGGAAATGATGGGGGATCCAGAGCAAAGTTTCATCTGAGGCCAGGACGCAGGTTCAGGCTCCTCTTCTGTTTGCTGATTTGTGCCTCGCCAGGCGTTTCCTGCCACCCCAGACATTCTTCTGGTGCTTTCTCTGCTACCTTTAGTTGATGAATGTGTGGGGAAAATGAAATCTCTTCTCGTTTGTAGATTGCAGGCGGTATCCTGGAGTAAGTTTTCGTGTGTTTGGTGGTCTTTGCCCTCTGAGAGCAGTGCAGGCCTGCTGGGGTCCCACCGGCACCCCCTGCTCGCTGCTGCTGGGAAAGGCAAGGCTCTCCCAGGAGAGGCCAAGTGCTTCGTCTTCGTTTGGGCTGCAAGGACAGGCTGATGGTTTCTGCTGAAACCACCACCACCGCTCTACTTGCGTCTCTACAGGGCTTTAACTCGCCAAGAACAGTTACTTTTTGGCTCCATAAGCAGGGGGGCTTCTCTCCTTCACACCTGGGACTCTGGTCTGGGTACTGGGACCGCGTGTCTGGACAGCTCCCCGGGCTCTGCACCAGCCCTGGTTGTGAGATGGCTACTTTCTGGATTTGGCATACCCCATATGAGCAGGAACCAGTCTGGGTCGTGGGAATATATGGCCGGGGCAGATGTGGCTATGGCCCCCTTCTTCTCAGCTCTCACACTACGGAACCCCGCTGGACCTCTTACCAGCGGCACACAGGGGCCCACGAGAATCCTTAGTCCAGTCCACCCGGGAGCTGCGGGAGACATCATTTCAGAAGTTTACATTTCACCCCTGTAGCAAAAGCACGTGGACCCCCAAAATCTACTGAAATAGTAAAGAACAATCCTTAATCCAGACCAGCAGTAGTCACTTAGCACTTTTTCCCCAACCTAAACCTCCGTTGGAGAACCCAGACCCCAAGGGCACACGCTGAGCGCTGTGGCTCCGTGGGGGGAGGAGGCGCGCCCAGAAAACTACCGGTCACTGAGCGTAGGTCTGAAGCTAAACGTGCTGGGACCCAAACTCTGGGTTCTACTTTGTTCTATGGCAACGCGCAGAAGGGAATACTTGCTTCAGGATAGAAATGTAAAGCTGAGAACAGCCCTGAGCGCCGGTGTCACTCGGAGGCTGGTCCTGCAGTCCCCCGTCTCTCCCACAGCCACCTGCTGTCGGGACCAACTCGCGGCCTATTTTTGCACCGGCTCGCACATCCTCCATCGCTCTGGGCACACAGGCCTTATTCTTGGGGCTTTTGCTGTTGTGCTGTTTTGCACTCCCTATTTCTGTGCGGTTTCTTTCTTGATTTACTAAACTGACTTGCAAAGTCAAAGGCTCTTTTATCACCCGATGGCTTCTGCAGCATCCTCTCCCCCTCCCCCTCCATTTCCTTGTCACTTGTCCTCACCACTTTCTCTCTCCCTCCCCTTCTTGCAATTCTTGGAGAACATGGCAGAAGTCACTCATGCCCCAGGGTGAGGTGAGGCCACGTCCCCAGCCTAGAACAGTGAAGTGCACATGTGTCCACACCTGGGGGAGACAGCTGGTCATCTCCTGACCTTCCCTTCTGTGTCTCTAAAGGACATGGGAGAGTTGATTTTGGTGGACAAGGATGTGAAGATCAAAAAGAAAGGTACCATCTACAGCCTTAATGAAGGCTACACCAAGGATTTTGACCCTGCTGTCACTGAGTATGTTAAGAGGAAAAAGTTCCCCCCAGTAAATGAGGGGTCTGGGATGGGGCTGAGGCCGTGGTCTGGCATCAGGGGCAGGTCTAGAGAGAGGGGGGTTTCCTCTGAGGGGAGAAGGGACCCTTGTATTAAAGGGTCTCACTTAGGCCTCTTAAGGTATGTGGAAATTCATTGGTTCATGATTCACCTTTGAAGTGAAAGAAAGCAAGGATGGGAGGTGGTTGGATTTCAATCTGCACCAAGTCTGCAATTAAGTTCTCATCTACGTACTGGGGACTGGAATTCTTGTCCTGAGATGTCAATGTGGGACTGTCTGTGTCAGCTCTTGCAACTTTCTCTTGGCAGAAGAAAATCCAGATAATAAAGTCAACCAGACGAATGAGTGCATGGCAATGAGGCATTTTCCCCTCTATGGGCCCCTGGTCCCAGATGGTATAAAGTGTGGTTCTCCTACCGAGGTACCCTTGTCTTGGTATCTCTCTATAGAAGTACAAATTAGTGACTATGAAGAGGAGAAATGGCTGATGGTAGAGCTGGCTCTGCATGGGAATAGCTGATTTTGTTATACCTTTCCTTAAAACCCACAGACACCAGCTGTTTTTTGAGGATGAAGCTCAAATATTATTCCCATGACATTGGTATTCCTGAGAGCTGGGGCTGCAAGCTCTCTCTCCATCTGCATCATCTCCTTTCACTTTCCCTAGATTCTCCTCCCTCCTCCACCCTGCACACACTCTCTCTAGTCCTGTAGGCCCCTCCTACAAGCCCACTGACAGCAGCACTCCCTTCTCCATGTTGCTAAACCTTGCCTTGGGCAGTATCTTCTCCCTAGCTTGGCAGAAATCCTTCTGCACCTTTACAGTGTTACTAAATGGCACATTTTTTGTGAGGCCTTCCCCATAGCCAGAGTCAACCACACTTTTCTCAGGGGTTCCGTGGGTGATGTGACCTCTTGTGAGCTGTCTCCGTTGTTCCACTTCCTGCTTCACACATCTTAGCACAGCCCCAAGCACAGTGAATGGTTGTGGAGTCAAACACACACAGGGGACGCAAAGGGAACTCGCTTTCTTTATTTTCTGCAACCCTGGTCATTGCTGTTCTTAACCTTGCAGGATAACTCAGCTCACTGTGGTGCCTGGTGTGTGGGCTCCATGGTGGCCAATGTTTACTACACTCTGGTCTATGGTGGGATCTTTCTGTACCCCTCTACTAAGAAGAGCCTGAACAGAAAGGTAAGCACATGGCCTGGAGAGTGAATTACAAGCAGTAGATTGCATTTTCAGCCTGAGGGATTTGATTTAGGAAGATGGAAAGGTTATGGTAGCTGTTATGCTGTAGTAAGTTGCTAAGGATGTCGGTGGTGTACTGTTTTCTAGATTAAAGGTAAAGCCACATGATACCAACTAAACATAAAAATGATCTCCTGAGAGTCCTTCCAGTGCTATGGGAAAGAGAATTAATGCTCAGGATGGGGACTAAGCATCTGGAGAGCTTCCAGTGGGTACATGGTTTGGCTTGGGCAAGGTGAATTCCATTCACAAAGGGAAATGAAACAGCCCAGGCTCATTTCCAAAGCAGCTAATCCAATACATATCCCAAATAGGAGTCTTCTTTGGTTGTTTTCAAAAAGCATAAAATAGAAATGACTAATGAACTGACATTTGCTACTTGGGAAATGCTACCTTTTAGGGAAGGAAGGAATCTCTGGGAAAACCTATAGCTTTCAGGTGAGCTGTTACTGCTGACCACATAGCCCCAAGGCTCACAGCATCCCCAGCATGGGCTGTGCTGTCTCACACTGGGTAACAAACACCTGCTTTCCTCCCCCTAGGTTGGCAGTGTGCCCGCTGCATACTGTGTCTAGTTTATTTTCACCTTTTTTTTTTTTAAACATGAGAGAAGAAAAGACCTCATTGTCATACACTCATTCGTCTGGTTGACTTTATCATTTGAATTTTCTTCTTCCAAGAGAAAATGGCAAGAGCTGACACAGACAGTCCCCTACTCGCCTGAAGATAGTTAGACATCTATATATTTGGATATAGTGAGAGCTGTTTGCTGCAGCTGCTCTCCAGTCTTCTGAAGGCACCCTTATTTACTTAGAATGCCGTTTCTGCCACAGCACCTCACGCACCCCAGCCTATCAGATTAGCCTGCCTTACAGCACATTTCTCAATGCCTCCAAAAATTGTTCCTGAATACAAGTGTTAAGGCTCCTTCATTATTCCCCCCAGTTTTTCCAATCTGGCCATGACACCTACGTGAAAATAGAGTCAGGAAACACCTGCAAAAAGCTTTCGCTCAGTAGGCAGGCTGCATGAAAATGCATAACGGTAAAAAGTTAATATTTAACGTAACTGCCAAGATGTATAACATACAAAATTCCAGCCCTCGGACCTTAGGAGAGTTGTAAAGGGAATGCACACAGGGTTGCAAACAATATTATACTGTTTGGAGGAGCCAGTCTGCTCTCCAGATGTCTGCAGCCAGACACTACCATGGATTTTTCTGATGCTTTTAGAATAGCCTAAGCTCCATCCAAAACACACACACAGTCACTCATTAAATTCAGTTTCCATGGTATAAAGAGAAGGGACTCATCAGTTCTGCCAAAATGTCATTCTGCATCCAGGTGGTCTGTTGCGAATTTGCATCAGGTAATCTACTGGCCTGATAAATGGCTGAATTTGAACAAATGGCTAACCGTTTCCTTTCGATGTAACCCAGGCTGGGAGGGAATTTTCACAACCTCATAGTAGGAAAGAGGGACTATCGGTTACTGCCACCAGCTCTGCACTACTTTGCTACAGAACAAGTCCCCTCTCTATGTAATACCTCGGGTATGAGGCGGCTGCTCTGGTCTTGTTTTCCAGCTGAGGCTGCTGTACGACTGTAATCCCATGGCCTATGTCATGGAGAAGGCGGGGGGTGTGGCTACCACTGGGAAGGAAGCTGTACTAGACATCGTTCCCACTGACATCCACCAGAGGGCGCCGTTCATCTTGGGGTCCCTGAAAGGTGCAGGAGTTCCGGGAGGTTTACCAGTAACACTCTGCCAAGTGAGGGGCTGACCTCGCCCACCCCGGAAGGAGTGTCTTCCACGCTGACCTTTGTCTCTCGTCGCGTTCTGGCGGCGCATCCTACTGTCCCTAGACAGCAGAAATAAAAGGCGTGGCTGCTTTCCCCCTCAAAAGCTGTGTAATGCCTGGTGCTACATAGCAAAATGCTGTCTCCATGATGTCACGGGTGGGCAAGATGTATCCTGAGCAGATGGAGGAGAAATAAACATGTTCTTCCTTTTAGGAAAAGGTCTTCATTGCTTTGTGTCAAATGATAATTATGATGATGATACCAGCTCACCTGTCTAACCTTAGGTAGCTCCTGTGATCCTTACAATGACCGTATGGATTAGATACTGTGAAGAACCCATTTTCTAGTTGACTAGATGGAGGACTGAGAGGAGAAGCAATGGGCTCCAGGCCTCCAGCCAATGAGTGGCAGAGCTGTGGTTTGACCCCAGGACCTGTGAACCTGAGCTAATGTGTTGCTTCTTCCACCTGTCGTTCCATTCCAGTCTCGCTGGGCAGAGCTAACCTGCCCAGGCTGTCAGTGTCCCCCTAGAAAGGGGAGTGCTAGTAGCTCAGCGATGGCCCCTGTGCATAACCATCTGAGTCACAAATGAAGGTTTACATTGGTACCCAATGGCGCATTTCCTATAAAGGACAAGACTGTATTGAACTCATAAAGCCTAATAATTTTTGAGATCTAGTTACCGTAAGGGAAAGGATTCATCAAAAGAACAGGATTTAAGGAAATAACAATTTGTCACAATCAAGTGTGTTTCTCACTAAGCTCTCTATATAAACAGTTTCTCCCTCAGCTAACTCTGGTTCTTTGTGGACCAGAGTCCAAGATCATGGCAAGTTTTATATCAGACATAGACATTGATAGAAAATGTGGCCTTTTATGAGCTCTAGATTTTAAAATGTATCTAACCATGTATTTCCACTTGGGAACTGACAACAGGTGTCTCTGTGAATCTTGCCTCTTTCTCTGCAAATGCTCCTCATTCATTCCATGCTTTTCCAGAATGAAACAGTTGGATCTTGAGCCCTGGATCTGCTTTTGTCCACCAACCAGACCCAAAGCCAGTATCTCCCCCACTCCAGCTGTGGGAGGCCCTCTCTGGAAAGTCCTCTGACTCACAGCACACCCTTTGATTTTTAACCTTCCTGTTGCTCAGTTGGCCTTCGGCTCTGAAAGCGCTGAGGGAGACGTGGCAGGGTGTGGGAGCCTTTTCCTATCACTGAGATCACTAGAGGGAAACAACACCCACTCTGGTGCCATGATGAAACCGGGCAAAATAACAAAGACCCATTTCCTCTGCCTTTGTGTGTTCTGTGTGGTGTCTTTGGATCAAGCTGTTGGTTCATTTAACACAGCGCTTTTAACTACTGCTTGTCCGCATTCTGCTGATGCGTGCAAGTCTTTCTCTTTCTCTGAGAGACACACAGACCCAGAGAACAGCAGCAGTGTCAGCAGTTCTCCTCGGATGGTCCTTAGAATCTCAGTTGGACTTGACCTTGGAGTGTCTTGGCTGCCACCCTTGGACAGATGAAGGTGAGGGCATCACACCCACTGAGTGTCATAGGGACATGGCAGGAACGCAGTAGGAATGGGGGCCTGACATTGTCACACTGCTCCTAAAAGGTGGGAGGCCCTTCCTACTTTGGATCAAATCACAGAGGAGAGCAGTGTGCTCTGGCCAAGTCAGGGTTGGCTGGTGGGATTTTGTTAGTTTTTCAGCACCAGTGTTAGCTGGATTTGTGAAGAGGCTCCCTGCTACTCTCCCCCACTTGCAGGTGTGTGTTTTGCTCTTAGGGGATCCATACCCCTCACCTTCTAAGTTAAGAACTTGGAAGTTTGCAGTAGAGCTTCAAATCAAATTCTAAGTACTTTGTGGATTTTTTTTTTTTTTTTTGAGACAGTGTCTCATTTTGTCACCCTTGATAAAGTGCCATGGTGTCACAGCTCACAGCAAACTCAAACACTTTGGACTCAAGTGACCCTCTTGCCTCAGCCTCATGAGTAGCTGGGACTACTGGTGCCTATCATAATGCTAGGCTAGTTTTTCTATTTTAGTAAAGACAAGTCTTGCTCTTGTTCAGGCTGGTCTTGAACTCTGAGCTCAAACAATCCATTGGCCTCGGTCTCCCAGAGTGCTAGGATTACAGGCATGAGTCACTGCGCCCAGCCCAAATTCTAAGTATTTCAAAGCCAAGCAGCAGAGGAGTTTCTCCACAGTGGTGTGTTGCTGCTGGGTGCCCTTTCAGTGTGACTTGAAGAGACCAGCAGCCCTGGCTCTGACCCATGTGCAAGGGAGGCACAGCTCATGCCTGCATTTAAGCACCATCAGCATCCAAATCTCCAGAGTGACTGGGGCCTGGTCCTTACCTTCAGAATTGGGAATAATTTCAAGATGCCCATAGGGGGTTGAATGGTATCCCCTGAAAGGACATGTCCACATCTAGGTCCACGGGGCCTATGAATGTGATCTGATTTGGAAAAAGGGTCTTTGTAGATGTAACTGCTTTAGGGAGTAGAGATGAAATCATCCTAGATTAAATAGGTTAGGGTAGGTCCTAAATCCAATGACATGTCCTCACAAGACACACACAGAGCAGAAGGGGACATGTGGATAGAGGCAGAGACTGGAGTGATGTGGCTATAAGCCAAGGAAACCAAAGAGTGCCACCAGCAGCTGGAAGAGGCCAGGAAGGACTCTGCTTGAGCCTCCAGAGGGAGTGTGGCCCCACTGGTACCTTGATTTTGAACTTTTAGCCTCTGGAACTGTGTGAGAATACATTTTTCTTGTTTTAAGCCATCCAGTTTGCATTATCTTGTTGTGGCAGCCCTAGGAAACACTTGATAATCATGCACCTGAGGGATGTAATTCAGGTGTCACATGCAACAGAGCACAGAAGACATCTCTTCCTTCACACGGCTGTTCTCATCAAATAGGCACTGCATAGGCACGGGCTGATGATCAGATCTGAAGGATTAAACACAAGGGTCCCGCCCTTTCATTGAGACGCTGCTTCTGGTTTCCCTGAAGAACTAAGGTGCTGCCACTGAGGTGCAGATATCCCTGTTGCTTGCACAGCTGGGTGGTGAGGGCGGAGATGGTGCTGAGTGGAGAGTGGCATCCTCTGCCCTCAGGGAGTCCTGGAGAGCTGCCAAGAGGGCAGCTGGCACCAGTGCTGATCCATGGCACTGGGTGTATGATCAGGGTGGCCTGAGGCCAGGTCCCACCTCTGCCACTGCCCAGCTGTGGGTGTCTGGTAAAGACCAGCCACACTGGTTTCTCTTCCTGGACCCACAGGAAGATGACCTACCCAGCCTCTCTCGCATCAGGTGAGGGCCATGGGTTTTGGCCAGTGGGGTGTGGGTGGAAAGGATGACTGGCTGACTCCCAATCCCAGTCCTGCGTTCTCTCTCCCCTCCATGCCATCTGTGAACCTGTGCATTTCAGTGACAGGGTCACAATACGGCAGGCACCTAGAGGCTGAGCCATCAGCCTGGGATGGGCAAGAGAAGCAAACCTTCCCTGTACTTAGGGACTGGGATTTCAGACTCCTGTTACTGCAGCGTATCCTGGGCTGTCCTGACTAAGATAGACTGAGCTTGGCAAAATTTTAAAAATCTCTCTGAGCCTCTGTTTCTTCATTTGTGATTTTTTTTTTTTTTTAAGAGACAGAGTCTCACTTTATTGCCCTCAGGAGAGTGCCGTGGCCTCACAGCTCACAGCAACCTCCAACTCCTGGGCTTAGGCGATTCTCTTGCCTCAGCCTCTGGAGTAGCTGGGGCTACAGGCGCCTGCCACAAAGCCTGGCTAATTTTTGTTGTAGTTTGGCCAGTGTTGGGTTCGAACCTGCCACCCTCACTATATGGGGCCAGTGTCCTACCTACTGAGCCACAGGCACTGCCCCATTCGTGACATGTTAACGGTAATACCTATAGTTGTAGTCAAGGGCATTTTCACTGTAGTAATAGAAGCCCTCTAATTCCAGGTGAATCAGGAAGGGAATGTGTTGGAAAGCTTCAGGGGATCCCATGAAATCCAGTACCCACTGCTTGCCCAGCCCTGAGGGCTTATCTCCCTAGTTCCTGCATCATCCTATTCAGGGGCAGGTCTGTGTCTCATGTTACAGCCGTGGAAGAAAAAATCTGATTGGCTCAGCTTGTGCCAAGTGTCTATCCCTGGTCCAATCAGCTGTAGCCAGAGACCAGGGTCGCATAAAACCAATGTGCCCTGGAGTTTTCCTCTTATGGCAAGTGTGTTTTCTCTGGGATGGGGATCAGGAGGTCAGTAGATGCCCAGGGACTTGTGCTGTGCTGTGCGCAGGAATGCGGAGGCTCCGTGAAAAAGTGTATTGAAATTACATGAGAGGGCAGGGATGGAGCATCTTAATGAAGTTTTGCTGACAAAGAACAGTACCTCACCTAATACTCTAGAGTCACCCTCGAGATCCTAGTCTTTAGGTGGAGGATCTTGCCCTGTGACCTGCTCTAAGACTTCCTTAAGTCTGCACAGCATCTGTTTTGTCCTTATTATTTAGACCCCGGTCTGTGAGGACATTTCTGTAAGCCGAGAAAGGTCACCCATAGCTTTGTGGTCACTGATGTATTAGCGGTGCTGAAATAACCACAAGGCGGATGTTCTCTTTCCCTCTGGGCTGTCACCACAGCCACCCTCTTGAGTGCCCTGAAGAACTCTGGCATTTGCTGAAAGGCCACCAGCTGCAATTTTAGATCATGTTGGTAACTTGAACTTCTAACATTTACAAGTAGCTGCAAAGGGGTTACAACAGCTGTGCCAGAGTCAGGCTGGGCTGGATGGTGGTAGAAATAGCTGGTCTTCCCTCGGACCCTGCCTGGCACGAGGGTCCTCTGTGCACCTGCCCGCACCTGTGGGCACAGCAGGCTGCTTATAGATGGCACTGGCCAGCATCATCCTCTGCTTGTTCCTGACACCACAGAGTGCTGGGCACCCAGCACCTCTCCTCAGTCTGTGCTGAGGCTCTAGTTTGTCTGTTTGTGTCACTTCCAGTCTGTTGTGACCAGAGCAGCTTACAAAACCAAGAAGAGATTTGGGAATGACTAATACATACATGAAAAAGATGCTCAAAGTCACGAATCAGTAGAGAAATACAAATCCAGGCCACAGCTATTATAAAAAAAAGAATCAACAGGATTGAAAGTGTAGAGCCATTTGAGCCCTCGGTCATTGCTGGTGCAGCCCCTGTGGAGACCGTGTAGTGGCTCCTCAGGAAATTAAACATATAAAGATGCACTTCCTGAGAAATTGATAAAATAACCCTGCTGCTTGGCGCTATGCTGGGAATCTAATAGTTTCTTCCGGATTTCAATATCTGCTAACTATGAGTGCCTCCTGGAGATAAGAAACATCCTTTCCGGACTTATTTGAAAGAACCCTAGCTAAAGAGATCCAGGGATTGCCATTATGTGACTGTGTGACCTGTGACCCAGATAAGACACCTCTCAGTGTGCCAGCTACACCTGGCAGACTCAGGCTCTGGAGTCTATCAGTGGGAAGAATCCTTTTGAGTCCTGGAACAAAATGGTTTTATGGATCTTTTCATCAGCTGCATTTCTCACTTTTTACCTAATGGTGCTTTTTATCATCTCCTCAAGAGAAAGTCCAGCCATGTTTCTGGGCAGCCCCGCTCTGTTTACAGATGGCTGCGGTGCTCTGGCAGTGAGATCAGAGAGCTCCTTGAGGGCTTGTCCAGTTCTTTCAGCCATGTGGGTTGGGCCTCTTTTCCTTAAAGTTCCCGGTACAGCCAGCACAGGTTTTTTTTTTTTATCAGCTTCCATGCTGTGGAGCCACAGCCCTTGGAGGTAAATAAGGTTTCCTACATAAAGAAAGGAAGGATTGGAAGCAGTAGCAGCCACAATGATGGACAGAAGCCCCGTTGTCCAGACATGCTCACGCTGACCCGCTATGTTATGGAAAAGGGCTTAAAGGGACCAGGGAGCTCACCCATCTGCTGAACTCCATGCTGACGGCCATCAAAGCCATCTCTTTGGCTGTGTGCAAGGCTGGCGGGGCCAACATATGAGTCCTGGGGAGCAGGTGCGGGCAGGTGCACAGAGGACCCTTGTGACAGGCTGGGATGTGGAAACTGAAGGTGCTTGGGCAAGAAATGGGCTCCAAAGCTTTTGGCCTTATGTGCCTCATTTCAAGTTTCCATCATGTATTTTGATGACAGGACCTTTGACTTGTTTCAAAGAACAAAGGAACAAAATATTTCAAGGCACGTATTATAGAAATACATTTACATATAGTTTTTCCAGTTACTACTTATTCTCATAACAAGTGCAGTGGCTTGTTGCATTAAAGCATATATTGAATTATCATGTCTTGTATTTGCATAGGGAGATTCCCACTGGCACAAAGAAGCAGAGGCGGAAGGGAGACTGGAAACATCTCTTTATGTCTTTGGTAGATATGAGCGTTTTATTGCCATGAACTTGCCAACAGGTGAAGACATGGAAATCATTCATAAAACAGCACACTTGGCGCAGCCCATCCTGCATCTCCTCCCTCACCACCCAGGGAAGTGTTCTGCTTGTAACTCTGTCTTTTTTCTTTTTTATTCCAGAGTATTACAGGGATCCAACCATTCTGGTTACATGAATTGCTTTTTATGACTCTTTATCTTCATCTTCATTTGGGGTGCGGGAAGCTCAAGGGGTGCCGGGCCTGGGAGGGGAGTGCAGAGGGTTCTTCCACTTGCTTCTCTTTGGAGCTTCGTCCAAGCACAAAATGAGGTCAAGTTTATTCAGAAGCCAAATATCCGGTCCCATATGCCGTAGGTGGCGGGTTCAAACCCAGCCCTGGCCAAAAACCACAAAAAAAAAAAAAAAAATATATATATATATATCCAGTTTAAGTCTGTAATAAAAACAAACTATTTCTTTAGGCTTCCATTCCCTTTGTAGCAATTCTAGTGGAGGTGGGAGTTGAAGGGACCCATATTTTGGGGGGAAGGGGATAGTCAAAATGAAGAGTTAAAAAAGTGTATTAATTCAAAATATTTATTCTGAAAAATGTAGTGTTTTTAATACAAAAAAGTGATAGCATTACATCACAAGTTGTACTTATCACAAGATCCTCACAGACTTCCTGTATATAAGGACTGGTGACCCCGTCCTGGGTCCACATTAGCCACGCTCTACGCTCACTTTCTGTTCTATCTGTGGGTGGCTACGGTCCTATCACCACCTGCTTTGGCAGTCATGGCTGCGCGCTGCATTCAAGGGTTTTCCTGAGTGTGAGGTGCAGCCTCGTGCCCTGTCCTGCTCCTGCCGGGTGGTGGCCCTGCTGAGTGACACCAGATAGTCTTTGCCTCTCCCTGTACACAGCCCTGCTGTCCTTAGCATGGTGTCCTGAGCCACATCTCAGGATTATTCTCTCAGACCACCAGGCTTCTCCTCTGTCCTGGACTCTGGTAAACAGTAGCTACTGCAGTGGGTTCTTACTCATCTGCCACAGAGCCCCTACTTCGTGGTAATTGAATGTCCTGATGAAGTGGCCTTAGGACAGTGGTTCTCAACCTTCCTAATGCTGTGACCCTTTAATACAGTTCCTCATGTTGTAGTGACCCCCAACCATAAAGTTACTTTCATTGCTACTGTTACGATCATAATGTAAATATCTGATATGCAGGATGGTCTTAGGCGACCCCTGTGAAAGGGTCATTTGACCCCCAAAGGGGTCGCGAACCACAGGTTGAGAACCGTTGCCTTAGGAAGTGGGTGATTAATATGCTCATCTAACTCGCCATTTCCCACCTTGTGGTCACAGGCAGTGATTTAGTCTTACTAAGACTCAGTTTCTTCATTGTAAAATGCAGAGGTTTCTAATAATCCATAGGCTTTAGGGTTGTTGCCAGGGTGAGTAAGTCCCTATGGTGATGAATTTGACATCTCCTGGCCCTGAAATAAATGCGAAGTGACTGCTCATCACTACCCTGGTTCCAGGCCCAGATCTGGGAAATTCTCCTGGTGGTTGATGCCACGATTGGCCACCAGGGGGCAGGCACAGCCCTAGGACGCCTGGGCACCCGCTGTTTCTGGGCTGCTGAGGCAGGAGACCTCTTCTGCCCTTTCAGAGGCTTCCTGCCCCTGAACCTGTCAAAGACATCCAGAGTGGTAGCAAGAGAAGCCCACTGGCTGGAAATTCTTCCTTGCTACCAAGATGCTGAGATTACTTTAAAAGGACCGTGAACAAGAGGGACTCTACCTAACAAATTCAAATGTTATGATTTGGTTGTTTGTACCCTCACATTAACCTGAAATTAAAAAAAAAAAAATTAAAAAAGGACCGTAGAATTGCTTCTCAGAAATCCTAAAGGTGGCCTCTCTCCCAAAGAAGCCAGGATTTTCTGCTCAGAGACTGGGACGGTCACACACTCCTGCCACTGTCCTCTGGAGGGGACCTGAGCCCCTCACTCCTGTGCTTCCTTTGTGTGGAAGACGTTTCCAGGAAGAGGCTTGATGAATGCAATTGAAAAGTTACCAGACAGTCTCCCTTTCTTCCTCCTCCCGTGACTGTGGGAAGAAGGGAGTGGTGGCACCTGCCCATCCCAGAAGCATCTCCATGGCTTCTTCATGCTCAGATGGTAGAACAATCTGTTTAGAAAATGTCAGGAAGCGTTAGCTCTAGGTAAAATGCTCAAGATGTTGTCCTGTGGGCTGAAGAGCACTTTGTTACCCATGCTCTAGCTTGAGGTTTTGGATACAGTAGGTGGGGGATGCTCATTCAGGAGAGAGGATGGGAAATGAGTTTGTCCCCAGCTTAAAGTAGATCCTGGGTTCTCAACCCTGGCTACCTGTTAGAACCACTTGAACTTCCTTCATCAAACAAAGGGCATTAACATAAGGAGGGAAAGGAGATTACTTCCTTGCCATCCTTTCTTCATAATTCAGTGATCAGATATTGAGCATGTCCTATTCCTCTGCACAGTGTGCAAACAAAATTGGAAGGACAGTTCTTGCCCTCAGTAAGCAAGCAATCCAGTAGGAAAGATGTTCCATGAGGACCAAGGAACACTGTGGAGGGAAGACAGGGAGTGTTGGTGTGTATGGAGTGTGTGCTAGGGGACCAGGGAGGCTTCCTGAAGGGCAAGGAGGCAGAGTGGGGAAATCCAATGGTGAGCATACAGCACTGGGCTTAGGAGACAATAAATCAAGAAAGAGTTTTGGGATTGGGAGCTGCCACTTTGGACAGACGGCCAGGGAAGGCCTCACTCAAGCTAGGGCTTGAGTCAAGACTTGAGGGAGGTGACACCATGTGGTTCTCAGCGGGGAGAGTGTCCTTGGTAGGGCTGCAAAGCCAATGAGCAGGTGGTTATAATGCAGGTGTGCTCCTGGTGAGTTTGGAGGCTATGGGTGGCCTGCTCAGTGGGCACGAGAGGGACGGAAGGCCATGCCTATGTAGAAACAGAACTTCCACAGTGAGACCTGATGCCCAGGTGGGGACTGGGCTTTGCCTCTGGGTGGACTTGGAAGCATGTGGCTGCATTTCAGAAGGACTTTCCCTCCCACGCTGAGTGGAGAACATCTGAGTGGGTGGGGGTGGAAACGGGAGGCCCCTGCCATTCATGCTCTAAGCCACAAAGCCTGCAGACAGAACTTTCACGGTAGCACTCCTTCTATTGCTTCGGAGGATTGTGAAGAAGCAAAGAAAATAAGTCTGCCCTCAAGTTTCCTGCTCAGTTCCAGTAACACCAGGTGACCACAGTTGACTTTTACCTAGAGCCAGCAGGACACTCTGTGGGGAGAACTACAAAGATTTGAAATCCAGTGCTGCAAAGACATGGTCCTTTGCTTTCAGGTGACCTGTCTGATTTTATGAGCTCCCCCCTTCTCTCCTCCCAGTGCTGGGTGTGGGTTGTACTTGGTCAGGCTGGATTCTGGTTTATCACATCGGTAGACTAAGGTAATATAAGGATATTCCTGGGGTGAAAAGGAAGTAAGGTTGAGAGCCACCACTTAGAACCTGTCTCCTGCACCTGCAATTCAGAGACTCCAGAGACACAGAGGGAGCAAGGCTCAGCAGGTGTCTCAGCATCAGGGCTTCTTTGCTGGAGTTAGGACTGACCCCCCCCCAAGGATTTCATTCAGCCTTTTTTTGTCTAAGGTATGGAATCGCACAGAGCGTGAATGTGACAGGAGACGACATGAAGAAATTGGACGTGTTATCCAATGTCCTGGTGTGTTAGGCCCAAGTGGGCATAGGCTAAAGCAGAAAAGTGGGGCCTAGACTATAATGGAAAAATACCAGTTAACTCCTGGCAAATATTTGGACTGCATGTTTTCAAAAAAGAAATGAAATGAGTCTAGTTCACCCCTAAGATAAATGAGAAAGTACTAATTGATTTCTTGCTTCTAGTTCACTCCTAGTTTCTTGCTTGGCTAACTCCCTGGGAAACAAACTGACTGTCCCTGTACTGACCTTTAAACAATACCAGTTGGAGAAAATACTGAGACAAAGATGTGTGAAACTAAGATGTATAGGGGGTGTATGACATATAGCTAACTAACCACAAAATTCTGCTTCTGTACAATGCTTGCTTGCTGTCTTACCCGGATGCACCTGGAGAGCCTGCATGCCAACCAGGATGTAGACCAGGCCTTAAAAACCTGACCCTTTAAGCACTCGGGGCTGCTCTCAGAAACCCTGTGTTAGGACGCTGAGGCAGTTGCTGGCCGGGTCTTCGATAAAAGGACTCTGCTGTAAATTTGGCTTGTTTGGCAGTGTGGTCTTTGTGCAACTTCTGGACACAACAGGTGATCAACATGCTCCAGTCCCCCTACAGCACCTGTGTCTTGGTGTCTGAGGAAAATAAGGAGGCGATTATCATTGCCAGGGAGAGGGAAGTGCGTCCTGGGATGCAGTCCCCATGATCACCAGACGATGGTGCTACTGAGCTGGGGAGAATTCTTGTCTGGTGTTGCTTCAGTTCCTTGGATTTTTCCTCTGTATCTGACATTTGTTTTCTAGAAACCAAGATTACACGCTTGTTTAGTTGTAAATCTTATACTGACTAGTTAAAGTAAGACTCCATAGTTAGGCATTGATTCATTCAATAAATTAGTGACTTAGGAAATGCCTGGTGGGTGGGTGTTCATGGCTGTTCACTGAACATGCCAGTAACACGTGTTGGCATCTTCCGGGGGCTTGAACTGGTGGAATCCAGTAAAAAGTAAGTTTCTGGGAAGAGCTGTACCATACAGCCTCTCATTCTCCCCTCCCCGCTTCTCATTTCCACCCTTCACGCCTTCCCCACACTTTGATAAGGGGGGTGTGGGTTCAGCAGAGATTCCTTCATGCCTGACAAACTGTTAGACTAATACAGAAAATAAATAATAAAGCTCCCGTGCTCTTGCCCTGGTACAGTGATAAAGTCGGTTAGTGCAGGGCATGGCGGTGGTGGGCCTATAGTCAAGACGGAGTCACAAATACCTTATCATAGAGAGTGTTTTGCCACCAACGTTCAGCTACAGGGCAGTACTAACACAACATCACTGCTGGGACACTGGCCCTTCTTTCCTACACTGGGCATTGGACATGAGGGTGTATTTGTTTGTAATTAGCTAGAAAGATGGCATAGATAAGTAAAGCCAAATTTACTAAGCTCCTTTTGTTTGCCAGGTACTATGCAAGGCACTTTTATACCTGCCTGTCTCACACAATTTAAGCTAAATAAAGCTTTTGTTTTCAAATTTCAGTTTCAACTGATGTGACCCTCCTTTCTCAACCCACTCTAACCTCCCTCCTGCAGCCTTCCCTGTTGGCCTCAGCTACACAGGTCTTCATGGTGGTTCTTGAATACTCCACATCTGCTCATCTCTCTGCCTAAAATTCTCCTGAGTTGTAGTTGAGTCCTCCACACAAGGGGAATGCTGAATACTTGCACATAAGGTGCACATCAGGTGAGATCCCGCCAATCACTCTCTCTCCTCCCCAACATGTTCTTTTTAACCATTGATTTCGTTTCTAAGACTGTATCTTAGTGAAATAATCAAGGTCTAACTACATATTTATGGGGAAAACTATTCTTCACCGTGTTGTAATTAAAAATAATTTAAAGAAAAATAAAAACAATTTAAAGGTAAATAAATACTAGTAATGGCCATTAAAAAGAATGTTTTTGAGGAATGTTAAATAGCTTAAGGTTAGATTCAAGATAAAAAGCTGAAGGAGAACATAAGAATTCAGAACTGTACACAGAGCATGATTCAACTGTGCTACACGTGCACACGCCATAGTACAACAAACACTGGAAGGAAATGCACTGAAATATTTAGCGTGGTCTTTCACGAGAGGGGGGATTATGAAAAGTTTTCCTTTTCTTTTTACTCCACTAAAGTTTAATCTCTAGGAAGGAAAAACATTTGTGTGTTGTGGGCAAGGGACTTGAATAGAAGCTTCTCTGAAGAAGATAGGCGCATGGCCTACAGACATATGAAAAAATGCTCATCATCTTTAATCATTAGAGAAATGCAAATCAAAAGCACTGTGAGATATCGTCTAACTCCAGTAAGAGTGGCTCACATAACAGTATCCCAAAACTACTAGATGTTGGTGTGGATGTGGAGAAAAGGGAACACTTCTGCACTGCTGGTGGGAAAGCAAGCTAATAGAAAACCTTTTGGAAAGAAATGTGGAGAATACTCAGGGATCTAAAGTAGACCTGCCATTTGATCCTGCAATTCCTCTACTAGGTGTATATCCAAAAGACCAAAAATCACTTTGTAACAAAGATATTTGCACCAGATTGTTCATTGCAGTTCAATTCATAACAGCCAAGTCATGAAAGAAACCCAAGTGCCCATCGACCCATGAATGGATTAATAAATTGTGGTATATGTACACCATGGAATATTATGCAGCCTTAAAAAAGATGGAGACTTTACCTCTTTAATGTTTATATGGATGGAGCTGGAATATATCCTACTTAGTAAAGTATTTCAAGAATGGAAGAAAAAGTATCCAATATACTATTATGAAACCAATATGGAAGAAAAAGTATCCAGTACTATTATGAAACCAATTTACAATCACTCACACTTTCATATGAAGAATAGATCACAACTGTGGCCCAGGATTATGGATGGGAGGATGGGAAGGGAGGGGAGAGCTCAGATGGAGGGACGGTGAATGGCAGGATCACACCTATGGTGCATATTGCAAGGGTACATGTCAGATCTATTATGTATACAGTATAAATGTCTTAACACAAAAATTAAGTAAATGAGGTGAGGGATATATTAACCAGTATAATGTAAGAATTCCAAATTGTATATAAAATCAGCACATTGTACCCCATAAATGCATTAATGTATACATGAACTACCTCTTTATGATTTAATAATAAAAAAATACTAATGGTACCAATGGGGGGGGAAACAAAATTTTAAGGGAAGAATAGACTAAATGTACAACAGGGTTTTTTTTTTTTTTGTATCACCGACAATGAACTCCTTGATATTGAGTGGCATAACCTCATAGTACTCATCCTTTCTACAGTAGCATGTACTGTGAAAAATACATTTTTTAATCTCTTGATATAAAAATTTGCTTTCAGCAATCTCAATGGATTTTTAGAACCAGGCTTTAAGGCAATCAGAGCGGGCTCACAACAGAATCACTATTGTGTTCATGTTTTCAATGAATCAAACCATACTTCAGAGAGGGTAAATGACTTCTGTAGATCAGACAGTGGGTAGCAGAGCCCTAAAAAAGAAATCTCTTACATTCTCAATGTTCCTATCATAAACAATATTCATAAGTGATTTCTTAATGTAAAAACTATGCCCTAGTCTTAAAATTAAAGCAGTTGTGTAGCTAAGAATACTCTCTTTGTCCACTAAACACTGGCAAATTTAAGAAGTTAAAAAAAAAAACAAAACTATTTTAGGTACCCACTTACCTATTACCTAATGTTTCTTTCCCACTCTTACCACTGGTATTCTCATAGTTTTTTATATTTCCCTGTCAGAAAACTACTTTCAAGAACTATTCATGTACTACATATGACTCCCGGTAAAGGAGTCTTACATCCTCAATATTGAAAGTTTAAAATGCCATCCCTCCAAGAAAAACATTTCACACATTTCCATATACGTGGTATCTAACTGCTAAGCCTTGTAAGGACTCTCAGAGCATTTCAGGCAGCCATTGGTAGGTGACAGTGGTGGCTTCCAGGAGAGAGCGGCCACTACCACCCATGGCATTTCCAAGTTGACCTCACCCCATGGACATCTGGTCCCGAGTTCCACACTGCACTTGCTTATGTTGTCTCCACAGGAGAATGTTTCCCAAAAGCTCTATTAGAAGAACTCTGTGATGAGACTTGGTACAGGTCAATGATTAGTTTAGGACTCCCTTAGGTCCTCAGTTTCTAGGAAGTTTCCTCTATGCTCACTCACTCCCATCCTGACCACTTTCCCTAGGATCACCTGTTTGGAGACAGCTGTTTTCAGGATCCCCAAAAGCATGAAGAAGAACAGGTTCTTAGGTAAAATCTTTTAAAACTGCATTAAAGCAGTAGCTGTGGATGCCCTTTGTACAGTCACACAACTAATGAGTCTTGATCGTACCCCAGTACTGTAGAAATGTCAACAAAATAAGACACTGCCTGTGCTCTTGGACAGGTCACAGCGCAGGAGGTGAGACCTTTAAACACTGTAATAAAATGTGATAGAAAGAAACTGAAGGAAAGTTAGAGTAACACACAATGAAAAGAGAGATTACAGAGCAATTACCTCTTCTGCTATGAGGGAAGGAGAGTGGGGATACAGAACACTTCAGGAAGTTGGTGCAACTCACATTGAACCTTGTGAGATACTAGCAACCTCCTCCTACTCCTCCTCCTGTTTTTCATCTTATTTTTAATAGACTTTATTTTTACAGCAGTTTTAGGTTCACAGCAAAAGTGGAAACTACAGAGATTTCCTACATACTCTCCATCCATATCCACACCCCAAGTCAGAGTGGTGCCTGTGCTGCAACTGATGACTCTACACTGACTCATTGTCACCCGAAGTCCACAGTTTACATTAAGGTTCCCTCTCGGTGTTGTACATTCTGTGGGATTAGACAAATGCATCATGACACATATCCACCATTATAGTGTCACGCAGAACAATGTCACTGCCCTAACATTCCTCTGTGCTCTGCCTGTTCATCCGCCTTCCCCACAACCCTTGTTGGTCACTGATACTTTTGCTGTCTGCGTAGTCTCCCCTTTTCCAGAAGGTTACATAGTAGGAATCACAAAGTTTGTAGCCTTTACCGATTGGCTTCTTTCAGTTAGTATGCATGTAAGTTTCCTTCATCTTTTTTCATGATTTGGTGGCTCATTTCTTTTTAGTGGTGAATAAAATTCCATCGTCTGGATGCATCACAATTTACTTACCCACTGAAGGACAGTAGGTAATGGCTTCTAATTTTGCAATTATTAACAAACTTACTACAGTTACAACAAAGTTACTACAGTTATATGGTTATGTGTTTGTTGAGACATAATTCACTTACTACACAATCCACCCATTGAAAGTGTAAAATTCAATAGATTTTGCTTATTCACAGTGTTATGAATCTATCACCACAATCAATATTTGAATTTTTCATCACTCTAAATAGAAACCCTATTCCAATGAGCCTCCACCCTTTGCCCTCAGACCTGTGTTACCACTAATCTACTTTCAGTCTGTACAGATTTTTCCATCCTGGATATTTGATAAAAACAGAATCAGACCATATGTAACCTTTTGTGTCTGACTTCTTCCACTGAACATGTTTTCAAGGCTCATCTGTGTTGTAGCATGTATTAAATATCATTTCTATTTCCAAATATGATAATGTTCCATTGCATGGACATACCACATTTTATTTATCCATTGATTAGTTCTTTTCCTTTCTTTCTTTCTTTTTGAGACAGAGTCTGAAGCTGCTGCACTGGGTAGAGTGTGGTGGTATCACAGCTCACAGCAACTTCAAACTCTTGGGCTTAAGCAATTCTCTTGCCTCAGCCTCCCAAGTAGCTGGGAATATAGGCAACCACCACAAGGCCCAGCTATTTTTTGGTTGCAGTTGTCATTGTTGTTTTAGCTGGCCCGGGCCGGATTCAAACTTGCCAGCCTCGGTGTACATGGCCGGCACCCTAGCCACTGAGCTATGGGCGCTGCCACACTGATGGGTTCTTATAGATTTGAGTCATTCCACTTTGGGGGTATTACAAATAATGCTGCTATGAACAATCTTGTTTATGTTTTTGTGGGAACATGTTTTTATTTCTTCCTTATTCAAACAGCAACAACTTAAAATCACACTTATCTAAGCTTGATGCTTTCTGAGATGTTTTTAGTATAACCATATTACATTGCCTACGAAACGAGAGACTTGGGGTTTAACTGAATTTTTGATCAATTGTCTGGGTTTATCAATCTTATTTTCTGCCAACACTCTTAAAATTAGCCCTTGAATTGGTAGGAATAACATCTATGCATAATGATTAATACTGAAAAGTAATGAAAAACTATTTTCTCTAAAAGGAGGCTGGACATTTGCTATCTATATTCCAAAATTCATGAGATTTTATTCACTTGCCTTTTTAGAGACCTGGGAGGTGAGGAGAAGGAAGATTTCAGGGACCTCAGGAAAAATGGGATACAAGATCAAGTGTCACCTGCTGTCCCACTATGGAGAGCATCGCTGTTCCTTCTTCAGCACCCTCCCTTGTCTGTCTGAATTCCACTCACATCAGCACTGTTAGTGCCACATGGCAAAGGGAACATCTTTCTTGAGAATGTGCTCTGAATTGTACACAGGGGTCCCCAGGAGGGCCCGGCAGGAACAAGCCTTGAAGGGCAACACGTGGAACTGTAGGAGCTCTGGTCACGCTGCCTGGGTGTGAGTCCAGCTCTGAGGCTTTCTGAGGCCAGCTGAGCTATCCAACCAACTTGTTCCCTGTCTGTGCCATGGAGGCGATAATGCTGTCATCTCAGAGGGCTGCTGAGTATGTGGGATGAGGAACAGCTCAGAACTCAGTGATCTGAGTTGTAATTGAATGGCTCAGGAGCATGGCCTGGAAAGATGAGGAAGGGCTGAGGTTGTAGCCTCCTGGATGGTTTTTCTTGGCAGGATGCTTCCTCTGGATACATTCCCTGCAGCAGGAAATTCACAGAACTGCAATCCCTTTGGTGGGTCAAAGAAACCTGAAGCTCAGGCCCCTGGCAAAGGGTTCTTTGCAGAAACAACAATAAGAAAGCACATTTCTCTCTCTGCAGACCACAGTGGAAGAGCCTTCTGAAAAGGACACCCTGCAGCCTGGCCACAATATTGTGGCCACAGGTTATGCTCTGTATGGCAGTGTAACCCTGGTGGCCTTGTCCACTGGGCAGGGAGTGGACCTCTTCATGCTTGACCCGGTAGGTACTGAACATGGCGGCAGCAGCGCCGAATGGCAGCTGTGATGGAGGGTGTCCTGGTGACCCCACATGAGGTGCCCACTCGAGACGACATGGTGGTGGAGATAGCCGAGGAAGCAAAGGCACCTGCAGAAGCTGACATCACCGAGCTCTGCCAGGATGTGTTTTCCCAAATGGCCACATACCTGACACGGCCACCAGTGAAGACGATAAGGTCCTTGAAAATAGGAATAAACTCACCAGCTTGAAGTATCCTGAAATGAAAGACACTGCTGTAAGCAAGTAGAAACTTGAAGGACTTTAAGGCAGAAACATGGCTGACTGCAGCCTTATCGGGGTCAGATCAAGGTTACAGAGGAGGTGGCAGCTCCTGAGCAGGCAGCTTGTAAGTTGGATGAACATTCAATAAAGGCTGGAAGCCAAGCACAAGAAGCTGGAGAAATGATGAAAAACTTGTTTCTATGGAACAAAGTCTCTTTTAATGGAGAAGAACGTTTTGTAAGACCTAAATCCTGAGACTAGTAAATTGTCCAGATTCCTCAAAAGGAAACTCTTCTGGTCATCCCAGGAACATCCACCCCTGGGGTAAACAGGAGGACTGTGGCTATGTGCTAACCTCCTTTGGGCAGTGTCCCTCTGATACTCACGCTTGTCAGTCCTTACCTTCCACTTGAATGCTTCTTCATCCACTCAGTAGAGAGATGCTCTTTAAGTTCAGGATACACCTGGGCTTGCCAGCAGACTCAAATGAAAGGACCTAATTTCTCTGGTAGTGGTTGATAATTGCATTATCATCTGAAGAAGCTGGTTTTTGGATTATTGTGTAAACAGGTTTTAAATTAATGATGCTAATGTATTGTTAAGGAGATTTTAAATTTAGAAACCAAAACAGACTTCTTCTTTGCAGCTTATCACTTTGTGATTGTCAGTAATGTACTTTTCCATAACATTGAAAATATCAGCAAAATCTTAAAATAATTATAGGTAGAGACTTCTAGACTGGGTGGAAATAGTGAAAAGAGTGTTTTAGTAGCGTGCTGTATGGGATGGACTCCTCTTGTCTCTTTTCTATATGAGTCAGATATCCGGGGATGGCTGACATCATGACATGTGCTTCCACTTGGAAATGTGATATAAACAAAGACAAATGTGTGTTTGTGTTGAGTGAGTGGGTGGGTGGAGGTTGCCACTCATAAAAGAAAGCATTTTATAAAATAAATTCTAAAAAGAATATTATGACATCTATTCCTGGGTACTCCATGGTCCCCTGCTTTAATTCCAGTCCCCTGGGATAATTTCATGGTCCTTCTTTATACTTGCTTTGGGAGCGAGAGAGCCTGGTTTAGGGAACCAACACCATTATCAGAAAATGCGAAAGGCCTCTGTCCAAGTCAGGGCACTTTGGAATAGGGAGGTCTATACAGTCTATTGTATCAACTCAGATCTGTCCTTAAGGATTCAACCTTTTTAATTTATGGGAACTCCATAATATAAGAATGACAATGCCATCTATGCCCAGACAGAAGCATGAAGCATGGATTCTTTAGAGCAGCAGCATCTGTACAATGACCTGTGAATTTCACCTTTAAATGCTGGATGCTTTGCCAAGTATAGTCAGGTCTTGTGAAAACTCAAATAATGTTGACTGAAGGCCATTTCAAAGCCTCTTGTGGTTACACACATGAAAGGTCAGTCCTTAATTTAATTCTGATTTACAAATGTTTATTACCATCTATTACACTATCTCACAAAGCACCACTGCCGCAGTGGCGATACAGCCCTGATCACACACACTTTCCAGCCTTCGTAGAGTTTGCCTGTTAATACATTCATGTAAAATGAAGGGAGTTGGCAGATTTCAAAACAGGACAGTTAACTGACAGAATGGAGTTTGCAGTATGGACACTAGGAACTTTCAAATAGAAATAATTTTACATCTAAACCAAGACCCATTGCTGTGCCAGTTGGCTGATGCCCCAATTTGCCCTTATTTTCAAAGACATTTTATGGTTTATAAATATTACTATCAGACATTAAAGTGGTCTTCCAACAATTGTTCTAGAACAACAGCTGACAGTTATATAGTCTTTTTTTAGTTATATAGTTTTTAATAAGTGGTAGTAATGTAGATACATGTTCTATGGAATTTTTAATCTATGATGTATTTAAATATTACAGCAGCCCTGGGAGGCAGGTGCTACTATTATTCCTATATTCAGATGAAAAAAGTGAGGGTAAGTAACTTGTCCAAGGTCAAACTGATGACTTGGGTGTCAGGAGTCACTGTCAGGCTATTTTGTGTTTAACCTGTTCCTAAATTTGGAACACACTATGTGGAATGCAAGCAAAATATTTCCAGAACCTTCTGAGCAGTTCTAAAGGCAGCAGGAGGTGCCTTTGACTCAGGGACCCAATGCAAGGAGTCACAGACACACAACCTCTGCTTCCTGACCTCAATCATGATGATAGGCCCATCTGGACACATAGGGGAACCAGAGCTTGTCTGTGTGACATAAAAAGAGATGAACCAAAACATAATCTTTTCTGATCTGTTTATTAGCCTGAAAACCCTCTGGATCATATTGGTACTTATAAGGGTACTGCAGCAAAGACCCAGTGTCTGAGGCTTAGGGCCTGTTTGGATGCTGATGTCAAGCTGAGGTAGTTTATGGCAATTGTCACAGAGAGAGGCCATGGAGGGCGGCAGCAGGTTATGAGCAGGGTCACACAGGATACAGATCCTTGGTGGGGTGCACAGAACCTGTCTGACCTGTGGGCTTGCAGGGCTCATAACTTGATGATGTCAGAACACACATGCTGTGAGGGCAGAGTGACCACCCACTGTTAACCAAGCTCCCCATGAAAGAGAGACTCAATGTCAAGGTGCTCATTACAAACGGGAGATACTGCTTTGTAGTGACAAGGATCTGGTGCCTCTTACCAAAGTGTGTGGGGGCCACGTTAATCATCAGTGGTTGTTGGTGGTCACACAAGAGACAACAATATGTCACCAAGAGACATATTTTCCAGAGTGTAGTAAGGCATCACTGCCACCCCACAACAGGAAACAATGTTCCAGGAGCCTGAGAGTTCCCACACGCGGGCCCAGGGGTGGATAAACCGGCCCTTTGTGGCCCACACCAATGCAGAATGGGCTCCTCCATGCCGACAGGCTGGTGACTACCACTGTTTAGATGACTGTTGTGCATCCTCCATGCTCTTCGGTGAAAAGCAAGAGACAACTGCAGCTAATTAAGCCAACCATGTTCCTTTCCTCATGGGGGCCTGGTGTGCAATGGCTGCAAACGGCAGCCTCCTTGGTAGTGTATGCAGCCTGTTGCTTTATAGGTTCCTCTAAGGGACCTAGGAGACATTCCTTTCCAATACCTGTTCATGTGTTAGAACTTGTGCTGTCCACAATCTAGGGTCCAGACAGGTGTGTGTGGTACCTTTGGAAAGTCCCAGGGCACTGTGGCCAGGGTTCACACTGGTCAAGTCATCATGTCCCTCTGCACCAAACTACAGAATAAGGAGCATGTGACTGAGGCCCTTTGCAGGGCCAAGTTCAAGTTCTCTGGCCTCCAGAAGATTCACATCTCCAGGAAGTGGGGTTTTACCAAGTTTAAATCTAAATTTGATAAATGTGAAAACATGGTGGCTGAGAAGCAACTCATCCCAGATGTCTGTGGGGTCAAATACATCCCCAGTCATGGCCCTGGACAAGTGGTGAGCCCTGCACTCATGAGGACTTATACTGTGTTGCCTGTCATTTGTGCCTACCAGTAATAAATCCTACTTCCTGTCAAAAAAAAAAAAAAAAAAAGCAAGAGAGAAGTTGACCCTGCTCAATTAATGGGCATGTTGAAGATTTAGGCTGCTGTACATGGACAGGTCTGGAGGGCCCCAAAACAGGGCGCTCAGGAGTGGTCTCAGAGCCTGGCCAGTCTGGTCTGGAAACCACCACAAGTTCTATTTCTCACTCAGGTTTCAAATGCCAATGAGTATCTAATTTTCAAGCTAATGTCTGACCTTGGACTAGAAGAGGCCCATACATGAGTCTTCCTAGACTGGCATGAATGAAAAGAGCTAATTCTTTAGTGGAAGTTAGGGTGCTTTTCAGAAGTGAAAACAGTGCTGGACTGCTCCAAAGCAACAGAAGCCCACAGCGAGTTAATAAAGCTCATGAACCAAAGACCATCAAGAGCAAAATTATAATAAAGAGAAGCTGGGCTCACTGGGCCAGGGGGATGCCCCCAGAGGAACCAGGGGCACTGTGCTGAGAAGGGGTCTGCCTGGGCTTATTCGACACCTGAGTGTTGGCTTGGTGATTTCAAGGATTTTAGGAAGAGAGGATCTCTTCTGGATCAGATGTGACTTGGAAGTGGGTGCAGTTAATGATTAGATGTCTTAATACTTTTTATCTAGGAGGCAGGAAGATGAAAGTGAGAGTAGAGACTCATTGGTGAAGGAGCCGTCATCACTGATGTTAGGCAGAGAGAGGAATGCGTAGTGATTTTTGTGTTGTTGAGTATCCTTGTCATTGTCTTATTTCAGACATGGTCAGGGTGGCCTTGCCTCCTTCCATTCTGGAAGTATCTTCAGTGTTCCTTGTGAACCTTTTGCTCTAGCTGCCAGCTGTGAACCGTCATCTGGAGAGTCTCTTAAAGTCTTTGTCAGTCATCAAAATAGATTTGGATTCTAGGCCCTGATGCTCCTCCTAATGACTTAGAGAGTCACTAGAGTTTAAGGTGACCTCTGCAGCTAGCTGACCACATCCTTCGGGGCTGCTACCGCCAGAAGTAGATGAAGGGGTGCTGGAACAATGCCCTGCAGGTGTTGACCACATGACCCTCAGGGACTGCAGGGCACTTGGTACAATTTTATTAATAAGTCTGAGGATGCCTTTAGAGTTTAATAACTTGGTCCTTATGCCCCGTGAATCCAGTTTCTGACTGAAGGAATTTATTCCCCCAGGTAAGAGTGTTGATATACAGAGACTTCAGTGGTTTCCAAAACCAAATCATTAAACAACATAGCTGGCCCACAATTTAATGGTCAAAACAAGCATCCTTCATGCGTCAAGGTAACTTCTTCCTCTCATTGCTGATGGCCCAAATTCTCCTGAAAACATTAATCTGGTGATGAGGAACTGGGACATCTTTATGGTCAGGGTCCTTGTAGGTGAGTGGCCTCAGTGCCAGTGGAAGGGGCAAAGGAAAAAAAAGAACATGCCAGGCCTCTTTCCTTTGAATTATTTTGCTTCTCATGTTGTGGCTGTTTGAGCTCTCTGTGTAGGCCCCAAATCGTCACTGTCCTTTCTGCCATTCATGAAAACACCCCTGGACCTACTCCCAGAATGACCACAGCAAACCCTGGTTTCTCCAGCAGGCTTCACCCCCTAATGCCCTGGGTGCTGTTCAGTGTGCTGTTGGCTGCTGTTCCCTGGCTCCTCCCTTATTCCTGCTGTCTCTGTTCATCCTCCTAGGCTCTTGTTGAATTTGTCCTGGTGGAAAAATATGTAAAGATTAAGAAGAAAGGAAAGATTTACAGCCTAAATGAGGGCTATGCCAAGTATTCTGATGCTTCCACCGCTGAATATGTGCAGAAAAAGAAATTCCCTGAGGTGAGTGAAGCTAGTCCAGGCTACCAACATGGAGCCTGCTGTCACCGTGGGGTCCTGTCTGGGTGGTGGCTTAGGGAACCCAGCTGAAAGAAGTTGATGCCATTGTTTATGGCTCTGGTCACTGTAAGTGTGGTAGACTCTGTCTTTCTTCATAAGCAATCAATATCTTTTATAGCTAAAATTTACCTACCAAAGGTAATGCTTGCCTTTACAAATGAGTTTTTTGCAGGAGAAATTATTTCTAAAGAAGGTAGGGACCATACTTCTAAAATTTACAAATTCAGTCCAGAATCTCTCTTAAGCTCCAAACTATAGAGTTACTCACTCAGTTGTACTTGTTTTTCTGAATAACAGCACTACCTCATAGGCTATGTTTTAGAAAAGATGAAAGTGAGTATGAATTTTGTGCAATTTATATTTTAATTGTTCATTACAAGTATGGGTGTGGGAGAGAGAAAGAGAGATCAAGTGAGAAACCAAGTGTTGAGTTTGAGCTGAGTGCTTCTTCATGTCTGAGGACACAGCAATGATCATTATTGGCCTCACTCCTAGGTCTAGGAAGAGACAGGAAAGACACGAATGGTATGATCCCTGCCCATAGGTCAGTAATTTTATTTCTATGCCAAGACTAACATGCAAGAAATTACTAATGAAGAATATAAGAGAATATGTAACTGATACAAAAATTTACAGTATAGATGCAATATGTAGGGTGTCATGTCCCTTTATTGCTTCTACTTGGTAGAAGCAATAAAAAGAAACACTTGCAGAACACTGGATAATAGAAGCTTTTGAGTGGTAATGAAAATGGCATGGTTCCTTTGAAAGAATGAGCTTTGGCTCGGTGCCTGTAGCACACTGGTTACAGCACCAGCCACATACACCCAGGCTGGTGGGTTTGAACCCTGCCCAGGGGGCAGATGGAGAACAGTGACACCTGCACCAAAAAAATAGCCAGAAATTGTGGCAGGTGCCTGTTGTCCCAGCTGCTCAGGAGGCTAAGGCAAGGGGTTTGCTTGAGCCCAAGAGTTAGAGGTTGCTATGAGCTGTGATGCCATTGCACTCTACCAAGGGCAACGCAGTGAACTTTGTCTCAAAAAAAAAAAAAAGAAAGAAAGAATCAAGCTTTCAGCCAATTATGTGGAGTGTCTGAAAAATATATGAAGATTGTTGCTCTTCTTTCTCTTGTTAAGTATTTCTTTTCTTTTCTTTTTTTTTTTTTTTTGAGATGGAGTCTCACTATATTTCAAACCTTACCACTCATTTGCCTGGCAGATGTGCTAAGGGAGATCACTCCTTAGAGAGTTGGTTGGATTTTCTGGTGGTCATGAGTCCAGGGGTGACTCATTAACACCCCTAGAGGCCTGGCTTTAAAAATATATCAAAAGCCTGGTCATTTCTTACTGGCTCTGCAGGTAGTGCCCCTGAGGGTTAAGGCTGCAATGCATCTCAGTCCCCGCCTTTAGGCTACTCACTCACAAGATTACTAGCTCCCACCTGATCCTTGCTCTGCGACCCTGAGGGCAGAACTTGATGTGGTACTTCTCTCACAATGGCTCCCTGTGGCTCACGGATGAACACTATTAGCTCAGTCTGGGGCTCGAGACAATGCTCAAAGTCCCCCACACTCTTGTCCAATTTCTCCCAAGGCAGTTCAATTGAGTGCCAATCCAAAAAACCAAAGCATCTCACAGGTAATGCCTTTCCAGTTTCCAATCTCACTGACGCTTTACTTACAGCTGCCAGTAGGATTAGACAGAATGAAGACATGCAACCACTTGCCAGTTTTCCACTGCTTTTGTCCTCCTGCTGGGGTCCAGAAGTCTCTTGCTGACTCCCTGTGTCCTCAAAGGGATGATTATGATCAGATTCCACAAGCCAGAGATGCCTGGAGTCTTGTCTCCCCAGACTCATCATGCCCAGTTGCAAGGAAGCTGTTACTTGGCCGCCATCTTGCTCCTCTTCCCCACTTTTTAATTTTTTTCCCAAACAGATAGAAATGTTTGATGAAACATTTTTCCTTTTTCCTTGGTATACAGCCCTTCACCTTTCTGAGCCTATTCTGCAGTTCACTGTGACCAGGAGACTGAGCTCTGGCCAATGGAATGTGGGTAGAAAGTGGGAACTCCATTTAGGCCTGATGCATAAAAGCCTCTCGCTGCCATCCTCACTGATCTTTCCCCTTGTGCCTAGTGCAGATGATCATGAATCTGGGAAAGCCTGTTTTAAAGGTGGGGCTATGATAGAAGAAACTGTGATCCCCAAATCACTGCCAATCAGGAACAAAACACCCATTTAGGTTTTGGAGAGAGAGAAATGATCTCTTACTTATGGTGTTAAACCACTGAGGCTATAGAAACCAGGTTACCTGAACTAATCTAAGACAAGATTTTCCAACATTATTTACTGAAAATTCATCCAGTCACCACTAATTGCAAATGCTTTATTTATGTATGTATTTATTTATTGATTTATTTTAGACAGAGTGTCGCTCTCTTTCCCAGGCTGGAGTGCTATGTTATCAGCTGACCTCACAGCAATCTCAAACTCCTGGATTCAAGTGATCCTACTGCCTCAGCATCCAGAGTACCTACCCTGATAATTTTTCTATTTTTAGTAGAGACAGGGCCTTATTCTTGCTCAGGCTTGACTTGAACTCCTGAATTCAAGTGATCTTCTGCCTCACCAGCCAGAGTGCTAGGATTACAGGCTTGAACCACTGCTTCCATCCTATAAAATACTGTTACATTTAGTATACACAGGGGCAGCACGTAGAAGCATGGTCATGGCACTGTCTTGTGAACTATAAATTTTACTTCACTTGAGTCTTAGTTTTCCCATAAATGAAATGAAATCAATGAGAATATCGTACATACTCAGCTTTCAATAAATGATAATTGTATTACATTTTGTTATAATTATCATATGCTAAGCTCACTTAAGCATGGGTCTATTCTAAGTACGTGATATATTTGTCTGTTTCTTGTTTCCTGAATGTGTTCTAGGTCTTGGTTTTGGATTCAGTTTTCATGTGGTTGGACTTAGTACCACCCCAATATTTGGGCATCTGGGGCCCCTACTGTGCATCTCAGATTTTATAAGGCCCTGCTTTGGCTCTTCTCTTGCCCCTTCCTAGGCAGTGAAGAGTCTATGGGACCTACCCCGACTTCATCTCCTCTCCTTCAAGACTATGGACTGTGGGCGTGACATTCAAGAATTCCCTGTGCACCTGGCCCCTAGGCCACTCCCAGAGCCTGTGCAGGTCTATTCCCTGGCTTCTCCCTCCTCAGGCAGATCAAAGTTCTCGTGAGAGCTGAGGGCCAGCCAGTAGAACCTGCTTGAGGTGGGCTTGGATGGAACTCAGACTTGTAGGCTTTGGTTTCTGTATGGGCGGTGCAAGTTCCCTTGCTGAAGATAAAGATGGAGCCAGTGGTAGGAAGAAAAGGGGCAGGGAGCTGAGAACATAATTTACAAATCTGCCTTTGCACTCCTATGTAGCTTCTGCAAAGAGTAAAGAAGCCCTTGGCTGGATTATATGCTTGGAAATATGTTTTTTTTTTTTCTTTTGTTAACATCTGTGGGAGTAAAGTTTCAGAATCCTCACAACAAACAGATTTTTATTTTGTGATTTCATTTGACTGCTGATATAGCTGAGAATATATCAGACACTGGCTAAAGAGAAAGAATCGAGTTTGAAATAATTGCTCTACTATTTTCCAGAATTTGTTTTTCTTGGTGAGAAGCACAAGGCAATCTAATCTTACCTCTTCCACTTACACACTCCCAGAAGCCTTTAGGTTGTTCTCTTTATCCCTGATATATTGAAATTGTGACATTATATGTGGACACCCAGCTCTGCATCCTTCTCCATTGTTCCTGTTTGACACTTTTACACATGTTTTGATTCTGGCTCCTGTGTTGTTTCAGTACAGTCACATTTCAGATTTTCTCTGGATAGTGGTGTCTTCGTCCTCTGAAATGCCAAATATAAGAATTAAAACTTCCTCGACTAATTCTCCTCATCATTCAACTTTTCTTTCCTCCAGTTTCCCATTAGTGCTCTGAGGAATGAATCCTGTCCTTGGTCAATGTCTACTACTCAGCCAGCCTTTGCTACCACCATGGCTGTTTTCTCCCTTGCTAGAGCCTCCACCCCCAGCTTTAGAGCCACAACCCAAACCAGCAGCAGAGGCCCCATTAGTTCAATGTCTGGTCCCTTCCCACTGGGGACATAAGCAGCCCCACCTGCCAGTGAAGACATTGAGATGAGTGAGGATACCTCAGGTGACAGCTCTTCTGCAGCCACCATCCCTGCCTCTGCAGCTACAACTGAAACCACCAGAAGTAGGCGCCATAGATCAGTGTCACATCCCTTCGCCTTAGGGAGATTGGCAGTCCCACCTGCCATTGAAGACGTTGAGATGAGTGAGGATACCCCAGACCACACAGCCACCACCTCTGGCTTGACAGCTACAACCCAAACCACCAGCAGTGGGACTAGTGGCTCAGTGCTTGGCTCCTACACATTGGCGGCCTCAGAAGTTCCAGCTGGCAGCGGGGCCTTGGGAATCAGTGTGGCTACCCCAGGTTCTACATCCACATCAGGAGAGTTTAGTGTCAAAGCAGCACAGAAGGGGACCACGAGCACTACCACCAGCTGTGGGGGGAGCTTACGTTGGAAAAGGCTGGGCTCACCCATCCCGACAAGTGAGGTCTTCAAGGTGCCCAGCCCGCCTGTCAAGAAAACTGCACATGGAGCCACCTCGAGGCCAGGCACAACCATGCAGACAAGCGAGGTCTTCAAGGTGCCCAGCCCATCTGTCAAGAAACCTGCACGTGGAGCCACCTCCAGTGCCACCTTTCATCAGAACACCGCCACCACGGGAGTGGGCACATTGGGCAGCAGCGTCTCTGTTAGAGCATCCTCAACACCAACCCAAGGCTTTGTGAGAGGTGGGCTTGTCGTGTCTGCAGCCCCTCTATTGCCCATTAATGCAGGATCCAAGAATCCAGGTGCTCGGCCGCAACTGAAGATCAGAAAGAGGCTCACCTCTAACAAGTTGCCTTTTGTCCCTTGACTCTGGTCCCCCAGCACCTTTCCCAAATGTGGACCATAGCATCTATTAGAAAGAGCCTTTTACCCTTTGATTTATGTGAAGAAAATCTGCTCCAGATCTTTGGATTCAGCCACCAGCAGGGCAGTGACATCCCTGGTGCCCTTTGCCTTCTCCTGCAGGAAGTACCTGCCTTGGGGGAAGGGAAGGCTGGTTATAGCAGGGCAGAGCCAGGGACCTTTACTTAGACAATCTCACTGGTGAGGCTGCAGAACATACTGTACATTCAGTTCACTCACTTCCCTAACTCTTGCTTAGTGTGTAACCTTACTTGGGTGGCCTCCATGCCTACCTTTGCCCTGACAGCCATCTTTGCTGGCAGCTACAAGGTGCAGCCCACTTGGATGTCTGTGCATTTGATAGGATTGGGAAAGACTTCTTATCCCTAAAACATTTCCTTACTTGGTTTAACTATCAGAAGTGGCTCTCTTCCTTGAGGTCCCTTAGGGCAGTGGTTCTCAATCTTCCTAATGTCGTGGCCCTTTAATACAGTTCTTGAGGGTCACAACGCACAGGTTGAGAACCACTGCCTTAGAGGACTTTTTCTCCATTTCCTGCTGCTTTGTCCCTTGTAGGATATAATCACAGTGTGTGCTGCCTTTGTCATTTTTTATCCTTTATATTCTGAGTCAAGACCTCATCTCCCAAACTCTCTGCCACCTGGCCCCTAAAGGCTTGCTGGCAAAAGACTGTTAGCATGGCAGAGCCAGGGGTGAGCCACTTCCCACCATGAAGGCAAAGCTCTTAGAGCAGACAGGACACCCACGCCTGCTGTCAGCTGCCTCCTACCCCACCTCCCTGGTGGCCTCATGGGGCCATTGTCTGCCTCTCCAAGATGATATGTAGGAGGCCTTGTCCTGTTACTTGTCTGATGCTCCTGCCTATGTTTGAGGAGAAATTGAATTGTATGAGTGGCGGCATGTTGGGACTTAACTGCTTCAAGTTTTCTGGGGCCCAGCTATCTGAAGGTGGACAGTACAACCACTGTCTGGCTGCAAGTGCTGACCCTGAATTTCAAAAGGTTTTTGCCTTTAAGGGCTGGCAGACCTGGATGGTGGGGGTGGGGAGGCGGGGAGTACATACTTTCCAGTGACAGCTGGGTGCCCGTAAACTTGAAGCCGTTGAGCCTGGCACTCCCAACATGCCAACACTCCTACAATTCAATTCTTCCCTGTCCACATTCATAGGCATGAGCATCACACAAATATCACAGGACAAGGCCACCCACATATAATCTCGGAGAGGCAGACAATGGCCCCATGAGGCCACCAGGGAGGTGGGGCGAGGAGGCAGCAGACAGCGGGCCTGGGTGTCCTGCCGGCTCTAAGAGCTTTGCCTTCCTGGAGGGAAGTAGCTCACGTCTGGCTCTGCCATGCTAACAGTCTTTTGCCACCAAGCTCTTAGGGGCCAAACTGCCAGAGAGTACTGGAGATGAGACATTGATTGAGAAATGGCAGGAGGAAAATGGCAAAGGCAGCACATACTGTGGTCTCCAAGATAAAGCTGAACTTCAAGATCATTTTCAAACAATGAAGTCCTACAAGGGATGAGGGAGTATTACGCTCCACTTATGAGAACTCACTGGGGGCTACCTCACCCACACTCTAAGTTACAAAATCTACCTTCCTGAGCCGTACTTTCAGGCTGTATCTTAGTGATTTCCCCTCCGAGAGCCCTGTCCGGTCATTTCCCCTTTCCTGCTTTATACTACAACCAGATGCCCAGGCCCAGGAGCCCCACTGTCATGCCCATCCTCTTTGGGAGAAGAGTGAATATGAGTGTCATGCCAACTTTTCTGAAGATTGTTCTACAGTTGGGATTTTGCCCATCACCTGTTAAGAAGACCAACATTTGGGGTCACATACTAATTTAGAGTATAGTTTGATAACACTATTTTCATGGTTTTAAGGTGCTTACTATATTTCTTTGAAAGCTGAGGGTGCTGAGTGATCTTAAGTGAAATGTTAATACCTTTTGTTTTGATGTATTAGAATTTAGGGTTATAAAAATCAGAATAGCTGTTCTTAAAACAACAAGAAAAATACCTGTGTTTCTGTCGCCACTTCCAACATACGAATGTTTCCATAGATTGCTTGCTTTATAGCCATCCTGTTTGTGACAGAAGCCCTACTTCCAATTCATCTGTTTCTTATAGAGTGGTTTTGCATATTCCAGTTACCTAGATGCTCTTTGGAGATTTTTGATACCATTTAAGGAAGATGGCTAGATATCTGCTTTTGAAATCAGAAAAAAACAGGACTATTTATCATATGTGTGTATCTGTATGTATTTTTATACTATCTTTGACACCTTACACATTGTTTTCACAATCTATGTTGCCATCACCCTGAAGAAATAAAAGCACTTCCAAAAGGCAGGTTTTTGAAAACAAAATCCTGAGAACAAATTTTAACTTTGTAAGATAAATAGTCAGAAATTGAACCCTCGGTAATAACCAACATTGGGAATATTGATATATTAGTTGACAATGTTGCTTCTTCATTTGTATGGACATTGATAGTCAGGTACATAAAGTTATTTTTTACTGTTCAAAATAAGTTATGTGAAAAGATGTCATTTTATTTTCAAATGTATGCATTGTAACCCTCCGTTTCAAGCTGTATAAAAAATTAAATTGGATTGTATTATTGAAAAGTGAATTTTGAAATTCTACTTTGTCAAATGATACCTAATTTGGAAAGAGGGAAGTGGCAACCACTAAAAGATGGGTTCTCTTCTCTAAATGGAGGAAAAGTCTCAGCAGAGCAATAGAATGAAGTGTTATGTTAAGTATAAATATTTAAAAAATGAAAATAAAAATAAAAAAAGACAAAGACAAATACCTAGATGTTAGGGGATCCCAGGGCCACCCTCACTTCAGACCAGCTGGCTATTAATTTAGGGGCTCCCAAAACCACCTTTTGGGTTGAAAAGACCAAATGACTCACAGAACTCCGGAAAGTGTTACATTAGTGAGTATAGTTTCTTAGAGCGAAAGGATGCATATTAGAACTGCGGAAGTAAGAGACACCTAGAGCAGAATCTGGAGCAGGTCCAGATGTGCAGTCTCGTGTCCTGGGAACACGTTCCCCTCCTAGTATCAACAAGGTGAGGCAGTACACACAGAGTCCCGCCAACCCAGGAAGCTCAGTCGAGCCCAAGTGTTCAGGCTTTTTTTGTGAACTTGATCACATGGTGTTTGCGTAGCTGACCATTAGCCCTCAGCCCCTCTGGAGGTCCAAAGTCATATGGCATGTCCCAAAGTCCCCAACATACATCACCTTCTTAGACTGTCTCATGGCTAAAGCCCCCAGGCAGATAACGATGCTGTGATGAGGCAGGACACTCCAGGGACTTGGAGATTTCCTCCCAGTAGCTGAAGCCAGAGACCAGACATCTCTCCAGGTGAAGGGAAATTTTTGCCCCACACTGCCCCGCCTGTATCGGGGAAGACATGTTCACCCTGAGCTTGCTTGCCCTGTGTACCTACCATGACACTATCCATAAACATCCTGGTTTTCCTCTCCTTCTGGGCACGTGGTGGGGTTATGCTTCCTTCCTTTAGCCCTTTGAAGACAGATGTGCCCCAATGACTTGCCTTAGTAGGGGAAATGTAAGAGGAAATAATGAGAAGGCAGAAACTTCAGAATCAACATAGGTTCACCATGTTCCCTTCCCCGATCCCAGGAGCCTGTGGAAACAGGTTGGGATGAAGGGCCCATGAGCCTGGGACCCTGAGAAACTAGGAAGAAGTACCCCTCACCAACCCTTGATACACTGTCCACATCAGTCAGTGGTAACCGTTTGTTGTGTTAACCACCTAAGATTTGGGGATTTTTATGGTAGCACAGCATATCCTGGTAGCTGGATATTACACTGTGGTGGATCGTGGGCAAATTATTTATTTTCCCTATGCCTCATGTTTCTTCTTATAAAAAGTAGACAGTAGTACTTGCCTTTTGAGGCTACGGCAAGAATAAATGTTACACATTGTAGTAGTTTGCTAGAGAAGTCATAAGAAAGTACTATGGACCTGGTGCCATGAACAATTATTTTCCTAGAGTTCTGGAGGCTGGAAGTTCAAGATCATGACTGCAGGATTGGCTTCCTCCGAAGCCCTCTCCCTGCCTTATACATGGCTGTCTTCTTCATCCCTCTTCACATAATCATTCCTTTGTGTGTGTCTGTGTGTTCATGTCCTAATCTCCACTGTATTTAAGGACAACCGTCACGTTGGATTAGAGTTCACCCTAATGACCTCATTGTAACTTCAATACCTCCTTAAAGGTCCTTTGTCTACGTACAGTCACAGTTTGACATACTGAGGGTTAGCACATCAACATATGCTCTTTAGGGGGCCACAATTTAGTCCAAATTACACGTGGACAGTTACAGTAGAACAGTACATGGCACAGTAAATGTTCAAGTTGGTTAGTGACTATTGTGGTTGATACCCTAATCTTTGGTCATAGTGTTGAGAAAATATGGTCAAGACTTACTTTTATGGAAGAAAGTTGCTAAACACTGTGTTTGATATTATCACTAGTTAATGAATATATAATACACGAACAGTCATGTAAGCTTAGGCACAAAACATTTTAAAAATACAAACAAGCCACTCTGAAATTGCTATATGCCATACTAGCTGAAATATGATATTCTGGAAAAAATAAAACTAGAGACAGTGAAAAGATTAGTAGTTGCCAGGGGTTGTGGGGAAGGTTGGGAAGAACAGGCAGAGCACAAAGGATCTTTAGAGCAGTGAAACTACTCAGTATGACACTATAATGGTGGATACACGACATGTGTCCAAACTCAGAGAATGTACAACATCAAGTTGTTGCCTTGATGTAAACTATGACTTTGGATAATAAGGGCATATCAATGTACGTTATTCAATTGTTCCAGATGTGCCTTTCCAGTGGGGTTTTTGGTAGTGTGAACAAACACCGTATGGAACTCCCTATACTTTCTGCTCAATTTTGCTGAGCACCTGACTTTGTTTAGGAAATAGTCCATTAAAATTTAAAAAAAACAAACCAACATTCCAAACACTTACTAATAATTGCAAGGAGAGGAAAAGCATCTGATCCAGAGCCCCAGAAACGAAAAAACATCTGCGGTGCATCTTACAAGGGTATATGTGAATCCTAGTAAATGTGGAATGTAAAGGTCTTAGCAAAATAACAAAGAAAATGCTACGAAAGGTATGTTAACTAGTGTGATGAAAATGTGTCAAACGATCTACGAACAAAGTGTATGGTACCCCATGATCATACTAATGTACACAGCTATGGTTTAACAAAACTAACTAACTAAATAAATAAATAAAATAAAAAAAAAGAAAAAATTTCAAGTCTTATAGAATTGTTATATATATAAACCATTTCCTTGGAACCTTCAGCCATCATGACCGCAGTCTCAACACCGTGGCTCCTGGTCCTCCCTTCCCTGCTGTCCGTGTGGCCTGTTACTGAAGCCATGGGGGCTGGACATGCCAGCACCTTCTTGTTGGGTGAAGTTCTCAGCGTCACAGGCATCTGTGCTGGTGTGGGGGAAATGCGCGGAAGAGAAATGGACAGGTGTGACTTTGAAGGACCTCCTGAATCAAACCTTGCCCTAAAAACCTTTACGCTGTTGAGCTCACCAAACGTGAGCTTTGGTGTCTGAAAGTTTCCAAGAAACAGTAAATAGGAGCATTTCATATTCTTTGTTGTTTCCTTTAAAATGAGAACAAATTGATAAATAAATGGGAAAAAGTGTTTCTTTATAACAAGTAGATGAACTCTACTTAGCAAAATCAAATATTTTGACCTGGTTGCTTATACCCTCAAATTAACCTGAAATAAATTTACTTTAAAAAATTAAAAAGTAATAAATTCTATATTGTCTGATTATAAAAAAATATTTTATACCCCCAAATTGTAGTTAATTAGTATAAAAATAGCATCAAAATTATTTAAAGAGGGATTGTGTTTTTCTAAGCAATGCATGTTAATTTGGAGGGGCCACAAACATCAAGCACAAATACATATTTTTATTTCTTTCCTGTTGCTTTAATTTTGCCTTCATAAAAATGTATTTTCATTTTTAATTATTTTTAATAAGGCTTTGGTTGTGTCCATATGGATGTGCAAGGTTGTAGTTCTGTGATTGACATGGATATGGACTATCTATGTGTATGGTCATTTAAAGTATAGTTGCCATCATCACCACCACGTTATTAACCCAACAACAGTTACTGTGGGAGACAGAAGAAAGACAGCATGCAATGGCATTATGAACACCGAAGAGATTCTCTTTGCTTACCACTAAGCCATGCTTCAGCTAGAAATTGGCAAAGAAATAAAATATGGGTCTTCATATATTTATCACCAAATATAATGGGCATAAAAGCCACAGTGCTTTTTATATGACACACTTCTTCCAGTTGGATGTACAAAATCAGAAAAGCTATAGGAGCATCTTACGTCTTATACACTTACAAAATTTTGTCAGCAGTATGATTTCTTTGTGAAAAGCTTTAGTAAAGGCTTACTTTACTAAGCCTTGGAGTTAATTCAATATAAAGTTCTTATCTTAAAACATTCTATAAGGAAACTTTTCACATTGAGAAGCATTATCAGAGAACTCTTGATAAAGTCATGCGTCATAGAAATGGTTATCTTACATGATGACTTAGGTAAGAGGGAGAAAACTGAAACTATAGCCCTGTCTTGGGGACTTTCCTCCCCCTCGGGCGTGTCATCAGCAATTTTGAAGCAGGCCATAGAGACACTGCACCATTTTCCCTACACAGACAACTGGATGGAATTGCTGATGAAGTTCGGGTTTGGTTTTCATCTGTCGTATACACATCCACATGCTCAGAGACAGATTCCTCTTTTGTTTTCACCTTTTAGAAAACTGGTAAAAACACTGATATCTTCAAATTGATATTAAATGTATTTCCCAAACAGTTCTTATATAGAAAGTATACTTATAATAATTAACAACACACCTGATTTTGCTCCTTTGGATGGAAAACTCATAGAGACTCATTGTCTTTTGCATTTGGCATATATCAATATTTAAGATTCTGCGGACAAATCTGAAAGAAGCCTTGCCAAATACTAAAAGAATTACTGTCAACTTCATCAGACCTAAGGGCTGGGCCATCAGTGAGCAAACAGAAAACTAAAACTACTTTGGCCACAACCCTACTGTGGAAAAAAGAGATTAAAGAAAATCAATTGCAATTATCAAGAGGGCAGTTCACAAATGTTTGTTTTTTCCAAAAATGTAAGATTGTGACTCCCCTTCTTGTGAAACTGTTGGCTTTGCCCATGAAATATCATCAGTGGCTTTATGATCCTTGGCATGCTTCACCACCTTCTATTTCTTTCTCGCATGAAAGTTGCTAGTCCTGGAATCTGCCAGCATGATGCTGCTGTCCAGCAGACTCCCCCATCCATCCAAGATGGACAAGAGCAAAAAAGAAAGCTTTATTCCCATTATCACAGCATAATCTAGCTTCTCCTGACTGATACAAGGATGATGCCAGCTTTTTTTTTTTTACTGAAGGAAGTCCTTATACAAGGATAACTCTGAAGACAATCAGCAATGTCACAACCCTGCAAACATAAATGTAGATCTGTAATCATGGTCTTGATGCCATAGAAAGTACCAATGATAAAAATCTTGCCATGATGAACTCACTGCTTTAAGAACAAAGGAAGCAATACAACATCAACTGAATATAACAGCCTTTGAGAAACCGAGGATTTCTTGAGTTATATCAACCATTATCTGATAAAGGGACTTACTGGGGTTCTGATTACATTTGTACACCTCTGTAAGATAGGGCTCAGCTCTCAGTTTTTGTTACCATTGGGACAAAAAGGTCACAACCATTAGGAAGTTAAAGATGATGTTTACATTCAAAATAGCCCTTGCTGGCTCAGTGCCTATAGCTCAGTGGTTAGGACACCAATCACATACACCTACACTGAGGCTGGTGCCTGGGCTTGCTAAACAACAATGATAACTGCAACAACAACAACAAAATAGCCATTGTGGCAGGCACCTATAGTCCCAGCTACTACATGGGAGGCTGAGGCAAGAGAATCGTTTAAGCCCAAGAGTTTGAGGTTGCTGTGAGCTATAACGCCATTGCACTCTACGGAGGGTGACATAGCAAGACTCTGTCTCAAAAAAACAAGAAACAGGAGAGGGTGCTGTCCCTAGCGAGCACCTGTGCCTGTGGTGAGCGTGAGGGGAAGGCTGCCCGCCCCTTTGCCCTCCTTTCTCTCCCCCTCCCCGCTCCTCTGCCCTCACCACCACTACAGAGCAGCACCAGGTTCGTGGGCAGCCAAAAGCAGTAAAAAGGAGCTCAACTCCAACCATGATGGGCCCACGGGACCTCAGAGAAAAAGAACACCATGAAGCAATTGAATGTATTGATGAAGTACAAAATGAAATAGACAGACTTAATGAACAGGCCAGTGAGGAGATTTTGAAAGTAGAACAGAAATGCAACAAACTCCGCCAACCATTTTTTCAGAAGAGGCCAGAATTGAGTGCCCAAATCTCAAATTTTGGGGGTAACAACATTTGTCAACCACCCAGAAGTGTCTGCACTGCTTGGGGAGGAGGATGCAGAGGCACTGCATTATTTGACCAGGGTTGAAGTGACAGAATTTGAAGATATTAAATTACAAAATAGATTTTTATTTTGATGAAAACCCTTATTTTTAAAATAAAGTTCTCTCCAAAGAATTTCATCTGAACAAGAGTGGTGATCCATCTTCAAAGTCCACTGAAATCAAATGGAAATCTGGAAAGGATTTGACCAAACGTTCCAGTCAAACACAGAAAAAATCCAGCAGGAAGAGGCAGCATGAGAAACCAGAGAGCTTCTTTACCTGGTTTACTGACCATTCTGATGCGGGTGCAGATGAATTAGGAGAGGTCATCAAAGATGATATTTGGCCAAATACATTACAGTACTACTTGGTTCCTGATATGGATGATGACAAGGAGAAGGAGGAGGAGGAGGAGGAGAAGGAGGAAGGAGAAGAAGGAGAAGGAGGAGGAGGAGGAGGAGGAGAAGGAGAAGGAAAAGGAGGTTTGGAAGATATTGATGAAGAAGAGGAAGAGGGTGAAGGTGAAGAAGATGAATCCCTACACCATGATTCTCAACTTATTTTGGGGGGAAATACCTTGAGTAGAATACAATGGGAAAAGAATCTCTATTTGTTTCTGTTCCAAATTCATTTTTATCTCTTCCCGTCTCAACAAAAACTGTACAGAACCAACACCAGAGAGCTCTGTGGAGAAAAAAGAAAAACCTGCTCCCTTAGCTCTGTTGGAAGCTGGAGGACGCTTAGACCCTGTGTAGTAGTGCATAGAATTCTACCTTTTTTCCTCCTTTCTCTGTATGTTGGGTTCAGAGGGTACACTGTGTCTCTATGTGAATATGGGCAGTTAGCATTTACCAACATGTATCTGTCTATTTTCTTGTGTTTAAAAAAAGAAGAAAAGATGGCGGCCGAGTAACAGCTTCCCTGCAACTGGGCACGGTGAGTCTGGGGAGATAAGACTCCAGGCATCTCTGACTGGTGGGATCTGCCTATAATCATCCCTTTGAGGATACAGGGAGTCAGCAAGGGACTTCTGGACCCCAAGAGGAGGACAAAAACAGTGGGAAACTGGCACGTGGTTGCGTGTGTTCGATCGACCTAATCACGCCGGCAACCGTAGTACAAGCAGCAGTGAGACTGCAAACCAAAAAGGCCTTACCTGTGAACTGTGTCAGTGTTTTTGGACTTGGCACTCAGTTGAACTGCCTTAGGGAGAGCTTGAGCAGGAGTGCGGAGAACTTTGGGCATTGTCTGGGGCCTCAGACAGAGCCACTGAGCTGGGCTGCAGGGAGCAATTGTGAGAGAACTGCTCTGGAAAGCTCCACCCACAGGGTCCCAGAGCAAGGATCAGGTGGGACCTAGTAACCTAGTGACAGAGCAGCCTAAAGGTGTGGACTGAGCTCCCTTACAGCCTTAATCCTCAGGCACAGAGTGAGACGGATTTGGCACACTGGAGGCTCGGGCTGTTGCCCAGGGTAGAGTGCCGTGGTGTCACAGCTCACAGCAACCTCAACCTCTTGGTGCCTCCCGGGCCTCCATAAGATCTGCACCATGACCCCGCACCAACCAGGCCTCCGCATGGCCTGACCAGGAATTGCGGAAGCTGCACAACCCTGCATCCTCCCTCTTGTGTCCTCCCAGCCTCCACACTGGCCTGATCGTCAGGTAGCTGAGTGCCCTCTGGAGCCCTCCCTGCCTCTGTGCAGAGCACTTCTCCAGGCCAGAGACTGCTTGAGCTTTGGGCTCTCTGTGCCAAAGGCACTGGGTGCCAGGCACTTCCAGAACTGTGTGCACCACCACCCACCCTGTTGCTAGATGTGGATGTGTCACATGCCGGAGCTGCTTCCACAACCAGAACTACTTAGCTGGAGAAGCCCCAGAGGAACTACACAGGGTCACTCCATACAAAGATACAGCAACAATAGAGTGATCCAACTGGGGTCTAAGCTGGGAGAGACACCTCCCCAACTCTGAGGACGGCCAGAGGCAATAGTGAAAAAAAATCATGAGGCAAAATCAACAGAAAAACTCTGGCAATACGAATAATCAGAGTAGATCAACTCCCCAAAGGATCAATGGGGCAGACACAGCACAAGATGCCATGCACAAACAAATAGCTGAGATATCAGAAATCAAATTGAGAATCTGGATAGCAAATAAGACTGAATTAGAACTCCAAGCAGTAACCCAAAAGATATCTCAAGAATTCAACAAATTCAAAGACCAAATGACCAAAGATTTTGACACATTGAGACAAGAAGTTGCATCCCTCAAAGATCTGAGAAACACAGTAGAATCCCTCAGTAACAGAATGGAGCAAGCAGACGAAAGGATTTCTGACATTGAAGACAAAATTTTTGAACACTCCCAAACTCTCAAAGAGGATGAGAAATGGAGGGCAAAAAGACATCACTCTCTCAGAGAGCTCTGGGATAATTCGAAGAAAACCAATATTAGTCTTATAGGGATCCCTGAAAGTGATGAAGTGGCCTCACAACACACAGAGTCTCTTCTTCATGAGATTATGAAGGAGAACATTCCAGACATGCCAAGAGATCCTGAAATGCAGATAGCAGACAGTTTCAGAACTCCAGCACGACTCAACCCAAATAAAACATCCCCCAGACACATCATAATCAATTTCACTAAAGTTAATATGAAGGAGAAAATTCTGAAAGCTGCTAGATGAAAGAAAACCATTACCTACAAGGGGAAGAATATTAGAATATCTGCAGATCTCTCTGCTAAAACCTTTCAAGCTAGAAGAGGATGGTCATCGACTTTCAATCTCCTACAACAAAATAACTTTCTTTTTTTTTTTTTTAATTTTCATGTGATTTTATTTTTTTTTCTTTTTTTTTTATTAAATCATAACTGTATACAATGATATGATTATGGGGCATCATACACTCACTTCATAAGCCATTTGACACATTTTTATCACAGTGGTTGACATAGCCTTTCTGGCGTTATCTCAGTTACTGTGCAAAAACATTTACATTCTACATTTACCAAGTTTCGCAAATACCCCTGTAATATGCACCACAGGTGTGATCCCTCCGAGTCCCCTCCCTCTACCCACCCCCCCCTTTCACACTTCCCCCTATTGTTAAGTTGTAGCTGGGTTATAGCTTTCATCTGAGAGTCCCAAATTAGTTTCATAGTAGGGCTGTGTACATTGGGTATTTTTTCTTCCATTCTTGGGATACTTTACTAAGAAGAATATGTTCCAGCTCCATCCATGTAAACATGAAAGAGGTAAAGTCTCCATCTTTCTTTAAGGCTGCATAGTATTCCATGGTATACATATACCACAATTTATTAATCCATTCGTGGATCGATGGGCACTTGGGCTTTTTCCATGACTTAGCTATTATGAATTGGGCTGCAATAAACATTCTGGTACAAATATCTTTGTTATGTTGTGATTTTGGTCTTCTGGGTGTATGCCCAGCAGAGGAATTACAGGATTGAATGGCAGATCTATTTTTAGATCTCTGAGTGTTCTCCATATATCTTTCCAAAAGGAATGTATTAATTTGCATTCCCACCAGCAGTGCAGAAGTGTTCCCTTTTCTCCGCATCCACGCCAACATCTCTGGTCTTGAGATTTTGTGATATAGGCTAGTCTCATTGGAGTTAGATGATATCTCAAAGTAGTTTTGATTTGCATTTCTCTGATGATTAAAGATGATGAGCATTTTTTGATATGTCTGAAGGCCGTGCGCCTGTCTTCTTCAGAGAAGTTTCTCTTCAAATCCCTTGCCCAGCCTGCGATGGGATCCCTTGTTTTTTTCTTGCTGATGTGTTTGAGTTCTCTGTGGATTCTGGTTATTAAACCTTTGTCAGAGATATACCCTGCAAATATCTTCTCCCATTCTGAGGGCTGTCTGCTTGCTCTGCTTACTGTGTTCTTAGCTGTGCAGAAGCTTTTTAGTTTGATCAAGTCCCAGTAGTGTATTTTTGAAGCTGCTTCAATTGCCCGGGGGGTTCTCCTCATGAAATACTCACCCAGACCAATTTCTTCAAGGGTTTTCCCTGCATTCTCCTCTAGTATTTTTATAGTTTCATGTCTTAAGTTTAAATCTTTAATCCAATGAGAGTCTATCTTAGTTAATGGTGAAAGGTGTGGGTCCAATTTCAGTCTTCTGCAGGTTGCCAGCCAGTTCACCCAGCACCATTTGTTAAATAGGGAATCTTTTCCCCACTGAATGTTTTTAATTGGCTTGTCAAAAATCAAATAGCGGTAAGTAGCTGGATTCATCTCTTGGTTCTCTATTCTGTTCCAGATATCTACTTCTCTGTTTTTGTGCCAATACCATGCTGTTTTGATCACTATCGATTTGTAGTAAAGTCTGAGGTCTGGTAGTGTGATTCCTCCTGTTTTGTTTTTATTTCTGAGTAATGTCTTGGCTATTCGAGGTTTTTTCTGATTCCATATAAAACGAAGGAATGTTTTTTCAAGATCTTTAAAATATGACAGTGGAGCTTTAATAGGGAGTGCGTTGAAATTATATATTGCTTTGGGTAGTATGGACATTTTGATAATGTTGATTCTTCCTAGCCATGAGCATGGTATGTTTTTCCATTTGTTAACATTTTCAGCTATTTCTTTTCTTAGAGTTTCATAGTTCTCTTTATAGAGATCTTTCACGTCCTTTGTTAGGTAAATTCCCAAATATTTCATCTTCTTTGGCACTACTGTGAATGGGATAGAGTCCTTAACTGCTTTTTCAATTTGACTGTTGTTGGTGTATATAAAGGCTACCGATTTATGAATGTTGATTTTGTAACCTGAGACGCTGCTGTATTCCTTGATCACTTCTAGGAGTTTTGTAGTAGAGTCCCTAGTGTTTTCCAGATACACAATCATATCATCTGCGAAGAGCGAGAGTTTGATCTCTTCTGACCCTATATGGATACCCTTGATCACCTTTTCTTCCCTAATTGCGGTGGCTAAAACTTCCATTACAATGTTGAAAAGCAATGGAGACAATGGGAAGCCTTGTCTGGTTCCTGATCTGAGTGGAAATGATTCCAATTTAACTCCATTCAATATGATATTGGCTGTGGGTTTGCTGTAGATAGCCTCTATCAGTTTAAGAAAAGTCCCTTCTAGACCAATTTTCTTGAGTGTTCTGATCATGAAGGGATGCTGGATATTATCAAAAGCTTTTTCTGCATCAATTGAGAGAATCATATGGTCTTTGTTTTTTAATTTGTTTATGTGCTGAATTACATTTATAGATTTACGTATATTGAACCAGCCTTGACACCCTGGGATAAAACCGACTTGGTCATGATGTATAATTTGTTTGATGTGTTGCTGGATTCTGTTTGTTAGGATCTTGTTGAATATTTTTGCATCTATATTCATTAGTGATATTGGTCTATAATTTTCTTTTCTTGTTGGGTCTTTTCCTGGTTTAGAAATCAGGGTGATGTTTGCTTCATAGAACGTGTTGGGTAGTCTTCCTTCTTTTTCTACATTTTGGAACAGGTTGAGTAATATAGGTACTAATTCCTCTTTAAAGGTTTGGTAGAATTCTGACGTGAAACCATCTGGTCCCGGGCTTTTCTTTTTAGGGAGGTTTTGTATAGTTGATGCTATTTCTGAACTTGATATGGGTCTGTTCAACATTTCCACTTGATTCTGGTTAAGTCTTGGAAGGTGGCGTGCTTCTAAGTATCGGTCTATTTCCTTCTGATTTTCATATTTCTGAGAATAAAGTTTCTTGTAATATTCATTAAGGATTTTTTGGATTTCTGATGAGTCTGTGGTTATTTCGTCTTTGTTGTTTCTGATTGATGATATTAGAGATTTTACTCTTTTTTTCCTGATTAGGTTGGCCAGAGGTTTATCTATTTTATTGACCTTTTCAAAAAACCAGCTTTTTGATTTATTGATCTGTTGTATTATTCTTTTGTTTTCAATTTCATTTAATTCTGCTCTAATTTTGGTTATTTCTTTTCTTCTACTGGGTTTGGGGTTGGAATGCTCTTCCTTTTCCAGTTGCGTGAGATGTCCCATTAAGTTGTTAACTTCCTCTCTTTCCGTTCTCTTGAGGAAGGCTTGCAGTGCTATAAATTTCCCTCTTAGAACTGCCTGTGCAGTGTCCCATAGGTTCTGATAGTTTGTGTCTTCATTGTCATTTTGTTCCAAAAATTGGTGATTTCTTTCTTAATCTCATCTCTGACCCAGCTATCATTCAGCATAAGGTTATTTAACTTCCATGTTTTTGTATGGGTATGCAGATTCCTGTTGTTACTCAATTCAAGTTTTATTCCATGATGGTCCGAGAAGATGCATGGAATAATTTCTATTCCTTTAAATTTACTGAGGTTAGACTTGTGACCTGAAATGTGATCAATTTTGGAGTAAGTTCCGTGGGCTGATGAGAAGTATGTGTATTCAGTTTTGTTGGGATGAAATGTTCTGTAGATGTCTGCTAAATCTAAATATTGGATGGTTAGGTTTAAATCTAAGGTTTCTTTGCTCAGCTTCTTTCTGGAGGATCGATCCAACACTGCCAAGGGAGTGTTGAAATCTCCAACGATTATGGAGCTGGAGGAAATCAAGTTACTCATGTCTGTTAGAGTTTCTCTTATAAATTGAGGTGCATTCTGGTTGGGTGCATAGATATTAATAATTGAGATCTCGTCATATTGAGTATTACCCTTAACAAATATGAAGTGACCATTCTTGTCCTTCCTTACTTTTGATGGTTTAAAGCCTACTGTATCTGCAAATAAAATTGCAACACCTGCTTTTTTCTGATTACCATTTGCCTGAAATATGGATGACCATCCTTTCACCCTGAGTCTGTATTTGTCTTTTAAGTGGAGATGTGACTCTTGTATGCAACAAATATCTGGCTTGAGTTTTTGTATCCAGTCAGCTAACCTATGCCTCTTTAGAGGACAGTTTAAGCCATTCACATTGATGGAGAGTATTGATAAGTCTGGTGGAATTTTGGGTATCGAGTTTTTCAAAGGTCCAGTGGACATTTTTAATCCTTTCGCCAGTGTGGAAGTTGGAGTTTGATCCGAAGTTTCTGAGTGAGTTTACTTTTGTGGTATAGGATTGGGTTGGTCATTGTGGAGAATAGGTCTGAGAACATCCTGAAGAGCTGGTTTACTTATGGCAAATTTTTTCAACATATGAATGTCATTGAAGTATTTAATTTCTCCATCATAGATGAAACTCAGTTTAGCTGGATACAAGATCCTGGGTTGAAAGTTTTTTTGCTTTAGGACATTAAAAGTTGATGACCAGCCTCTTCTTGCTTGAAAAGTTTCAGCAGAGAGATCTGCAGTTATTCTAATATTCTTACCTTTGTACGTTATAGTTTTCTTTCGCCGGGCTGCTTTGAGAATCTTCTCTTTCATGTTAACTTTAGTGAAGCTAATTATGATATGTCTGGGAGATGGCTTATTGGGGTTGAATCGTGCTGGGGTTCTGAAGCTGTCTGCTATCTGAATTTCAGATTCTCTAGGCATGTCTGGAAAATTTTCTTTCATAATTTCATGTAGAAGGGCCTCTGTGCCCTTGGCAGCCACTTCATCGTTCTCCGAAATTCCTATAACCCTTATGTTGTTTTTTTTCGAATTATCTGAGAGTTCTCTGAGTGAGTGATCCGTTTTTGCTCTCCATTTCTCTTCCTCTTTGAGAGATTGGGAGCGTTCGAAGACTTTATCTTCAATGTCAGAAATCCTTTCTTCTGCTTGCTCCATTCTGTTACTGAGGGATTCTACTGTATTTTTCATATCTTTGAGGGCTGTAAGTTCTTGTTTCAGTGTGTCTAAGTCTTTGGTGGTTTTGTCTTTAAATTCATTAAATTCTTGAGACAATTTTTGAATTTCTCCTCGAATTCCTAATTCCATTTTATTAATCTTGTCTGCAAACCAAATTCTGAATTTGACTTCTGACATCTCAGCCAGTTGTTTATGAATGGGATCTTCAATCACATCTGCCGTATCTTTTCTTGGGGGGGTTGATCTATTCTGGTTATTCATGTTACCAGAGTTTTTCCGCTGATTCTGCCCCATGGTTTACTCCCTTTGGTTTTTCCCCTGGGGTTTTATCGAGGGCCCGTACAGTGTTGTGGCCTGAGAAACTGGGGCCCTGTCTGGTGTGGTGGAGCAAAGTGGTTCTGTCTTGTTTTCAGCTGGTTTCTGTTTGATCCTATTGCAACTTCTACTCTGGCTTGAAGTCTCAGCTGTGTGGAAAAATCAGCAATTAAGTCACCCCGCCTGCCCACCTCTGGCCCCAGTTGGAAAAGGAGAATCAAACCTTCCTACAATCGCACACCCAGGGCATTGCCTGAAAAGTCCTCAGTCTATTAGCCGAGTTCAAAAGGTCCGAATCAACTGTCTCAATCGGCACTTGTCTCGGGTGGAAGGGTTCAAGAGGTCTCTGGGAACTGGATCACAGGGGCCTGGTGACTCCTCTGACACAGCTCACCCCAGTGCAGCGTGGAGTCAGGAGGAGCCACCCAGCAAACAGAGCAGTCTGGGAAGGTTGACGTCTCCTTCCCCACTTTGCCCCTCCGTCGGACCCAGTCACTGGTATCTCTGCAGATGGCTAACCCAGTTGCCTGCAGTGAACAGACACTCCAGATGTTTGCACCTGCCTGAATCGCAAGGAAGTCTGCCAGGCCCCCGCAGACTGCCGCTATCTAGCAGGAGGAGATGGGGCCTGACATCTTTGAGTGTTTGATGCAGGTGATGGGAAGGAGGTGTTCACTCAGTCTTAGCCCCGTCCCTGATGGATGCTGCTAACAGAACAGAACAGAACAGAACAGACAACTTTGTGAGGTTCTGTCTCTGTTCCTGTCGTCGCCTACAGAAGACGGGCTGTTTTAAGTTCAAACGTCTTTGCTGTTGGAGAATTGCGTCTGAACACCTCTCTGGGTCGGCCCCGCCCTGGAAGCTTCCCGGGTTTGTTAGCCGAGTCGCCGGTGGCCTCCTCTGGTTGCCCAGGGAGACAGGGGGTGTGGCCTCAGAATATCCAGAAGTGAGCGTTCTGCCGTTAAAGAAAAAACGGCTGTTGATCTACCTCCAGAGAACTGCTGCTCTGGTGTGGGCACTCAGGCGACCCTTTTCTCCTCTGTCCCGCGCACCAGAGTCAGCACTGAGCGGCCGGAGTTTGTGCTGGGTCCACACCCCTTAAGAGATCCCCCAAGAATCAGAACTCTTGGGGGATGGGCCCCCAGACCCCGATTGAGAGTGGGGGGGGAAGCTAGAGTTTCTTTCAGTTTTACGCAATACTACGGTCCGGGGAGGGCTCCTGCACTGCACCGCATGGAAGTGCCTCCAAGGCTTGATTTCCCCTCAGCAGAGTGCCCTCTCCTCGCTCACGTGTCCCAGAGTCAGCGCTGATCTGACGCAGCTCAGGCACTGTGCACTCCCCTCGAGAAATCACCCAAGGAGCTGAACTCCTGGGGGATAGGCCCTCAGACCCCGAGTGAGAGTAGGGGTTCTCAGCTCTCAGCGGGGAGGCCAGAGTCTTATTCAGTCTTGGGCCCCGTATGCCTGGGGAGGGTTGCTGCACTGCACCGCAGGGAAGTGCCGCGAGGCGTGACTCCCCCTCAGCCCGGTGCCCTCTCCTCACTCGCGCACCTCAGAGTCAATGCTGACCAGTTGCAACTCGGGGACTGTCCACTCCCCTTGAGAAATCACCCAAGGATCCGAAGTCCTGGGGTACAGGCCTCCAGACCTCAGTGGGCGGGAGGGGAGCGCTGGGTATTCAGGGTTGCCGGCAAAGGATTCCCAAAGTTTTATTCAGCCCTATGTCCGGCAGGAGAACGCCACGGCACCCCAGTATGGGAGGTAGGTCCAGTTTTTAGAAGGTCTCTCCCGTGGAGTGTAGTGGGAGGGCCTTTAATTTCTGCCCGCTTGTTCAATTGTGGGGCTCATGAGCCGGTCTCATGTGGGAGGGGGACTCCCGTCCGCTTGGTGGTGGATTTTGTACCTTTTGTTTGCGTCCTTGTGATCACAACTTGCCTCAGCGGTGTTGATGTGCGTTCTTCAGCCTTCTCTCTTGGTGAGGCTCAAGTCCACCAGGATACTTACTAAATTCCTGTCCCTTAACTCTCCTTCTGGACGGGAGCCTTTGTTGAAAGCTGGCTTCAGTCCGCCATCTTGTCTCTGTCCTTCCAAAATAACTTTCAACCCAGGATCCTATACCCAGCTAAACTGAGTTTCATTTATGACGGAGAAATTAAATACTTCAATGACATTCACATGTTGAAGAAATTTGCCATAATTAAACTAGCTCTCCAGGATATTCTCAGACCTATCCTCCATAAAGACCAGCATAATCCTCCACCACAAAAGTAAATTCACTTAGAAAATTTTGATCATATTCCAACTTCCACAATCGCAAAAGGATTAAAATGTCCACTGGACTCTCGAAAGGCTTATCAATATTCTGAATTAATGTAAATGGTTTAAACTGTCCTCTAAAGAGGCACAGGTTGGCTGACTGGATACAAAAACTCAAGCCAGATATCTGCTGCATACAAGAATCACATCTTACATTAAAAGACAAATATAGACTCAAGGTGAAGGGATGGTCATCTATATTTCAGGCAAATGGAAAGCAGAAAAAAGCAGGTATTGCAATCCTGTTTGCAGGTGCAATAGGCTTTAAACCAACCAAAATAATTAAGGATAAGGATGGACACTTCATATTTGTTAAAGGTAATACTCAATATGATGAGATCTCAATTATCAATATTAATGCACCCAACCACAACGCACCTCAATTTATAAAAGAAACTCTAACAGACATGAGCAACTCAATTTCCTCCACTTCCGTAGTAGTTGGAGATTTTAAAACCCCGTTAGCACTGCTGGATAGATCCTCCAAAAAGAAGCTAAGCAAAGAAATCTTACATTTAAACTTAACCATTCAACATCTGGACTTAACAGACATCTACAGAACATTTCATCCCAACAAAACTGAATACACATTCTTCTCATCAGCCAGAGGAACATACTCCAAAATGGACCACATCCTAGGCCAGAAATCTAACCTCAGCCAATTAAAAAAAAATAGAAATTATTCCTTGCATCTTCTCCCACCAATAAAAGTTGAACTCAATAACAACAGGAACTTGCATACCCATACAAGAACATGGAAGCTAAACAACCTTTTGCTGAAGAATAGATGGGTTATAGATGAGATTAAGAAGGAAATCACCAAATTTTTGGAACAAAACAACAATCAAGACATGAATTACCAGAATCTCTGTGATACTGCAAAGGCAGTTCTAAGAGGAAAATTTATACCACTGCAAGCTCTCCTCAAGAAAACGGAAAGAGAGGAAGTTAATAACTTAATTGGACATCTCAAGCAACTGGAGAAGGAAGAACACTCCAACCCCAAACTCAGCAGAAGAAAAGAAAGAAAATAACCAAAATCAGAGCAGAATTAAATGAAACTGAAAACAAAAGAATTATATAACAGATCAATAACTCCAAAAGTTGGTTTTATGAAAAGATCAATAAAATAGATAAACCTTTGGCCAACCTAACCAGGAAAAAAAGAGTAAAATCTCTAATTTCATCAATCATAAATGGTAACAATGAAATAACAACAGAACCCTCAGAAATTCAAAAAATCCTTAATGAATATCACAAGAAACTCTAAGCTCAGAAATATGAAAATCTGAAAGAAATCAACCAATACCTGGAAGTACGCCACCTACCAAGACTTAGCTAGAACGAAGTGGAAATGTTGAACAGGCCCATATCAAGTTCTGAAATAGCATCATCTATACAAAATCTCTCTAAAAAGAAAAGCCCAGGACCAGATGGCTTTACATTAGAATTCTACCAAACCTTTAAAGAAGAACTAGTACTTATACTACTAAACCTCTTCTAAAATATAGAAAAAGAAGGAATATTACCCAACACATTCTACGAAGCAAACATCACCTTAATCCCCAAACCAGGGAAAGACCCAACAAGAAAAGAAAATTATAGACCAATATCACTAATGAATATTGATGCTAAAATACTCAATAAGATCCTAACAAACAGAATCCAACAACAAATCAAAAAATTATAGACTATGACCAAGTGGGATTTATCCCAGGGTCTCAAGGCTGGTTTAATATATGTAAATATACAAATGTAATTCAACAAATAAACAAACTAAAAAATAAGGACCATATGATTCTTTTAATTGATGCAGAAAAAGCTTTTGATAATATCCAGCATCCCTTGATGATAAGAACACTTAAGAAAATTGGTATATAAGAGACATTTCTTAAACTAATAGAGGCTATCTATAGCAAACCCACAGCCAATATCGTATTGAATGGAGTTAAATTGAAATCATTACCACTTAGATCAGGAACCAGGCAAGGTTGCCCATTGTCTCCATTGTTCTTTAACATTGTAATGGAAGTTTTAGCCACTGCAATTAGGGAAGAAAAGGAGATCAAGGGTATCCACATAGGGTCAGAAGAGATCAAACTTTCACTCTTCGCAGATGATATGATCGTATATATGGAAAACACTAGGGATTCTACTATAAATCTCTTAGAAGTGATCAAGGAATAGAGCAATGTCTCAGGCTACAAAATAAACACCCATAAATCTGTAGCCTTTATATATACCAATGATAACCAAGCCGAACAAACGGTCAAGGACTCTATTCCTTTCATAGTAGTGCCAAAGAAGATGAAATATTTCAGAGTATACCTAACAAAGGACGTGAAAGATCTCTACAAAGAGAACTATGAAACTCTAAGAAAAGAAATAGCCAAAGATGTTAACAAATGGAAAAACATACCATGCTCATGGCCAGGAAGAATCAACATTGTTAAAATGTCCATACTACCCAAAGCAATATATAATTTTAATGCAATTCCTATTAAAGCTCCATTGTCATATTTTAAAGAATTAAAAAAATAATACTTCATTTTATATGGAATCAGAAAAAACCTTGAATAGCCAAAACATTACTCAGCAATAAAAACACAGTAGGAGGAATCAGGGTACCAGACCTGAGAATGTACTATAAATCCATAGTGATCAAAACAGCATGGTACTGGCACAAAAACAGAGAATTAGATGTCTAATTCTCTGTTGTCTAACAGAATAGAGAACCAAGTGATGAATCCAGCTACTTACCGTTATTTGATCTTTGACAAGCCAATTAAAAACATTCAGTGGGGAAAAGATTCCCTATTTAACAAATGGTGCTGGGTGAACTGGCTGGCAACCTGTAGAAGATTGAAACTGGACCCACACCTTTCACCATTAACTAAGATAGACTCTCACTGGATAAAAGATTTAAACTTAAGACATGAAACTATAAAAATACTTGAAGAAAGTTCAGGGAAAACTCTGGAAGTAATTGCCTGGGTGAATATTTTATGAGGAGGACTCCTCAGGCAATTGAAGCAGTATCAAAAATACACTACTGGGACCTGATCAAACTAAAAAGCTTCTGCACAGCCAAGAACATAGTATGTAAAGCAAGCATACAGCCCTTAGAATGGGAGAAAATATTTGCAGGTTATACCTCCAATAAAGGTCTAATAACCAGAATCCACAGAGAACTGAAACGTATTAGCAAGAAAAGAACACATGACCCTACTCAGGGTGGGCAAGGGACTTGAAGTGAAACTTCTCTAAAGAAGACAGACTCACGATGTACAAACACATGAAAAAAAGCTCATCATCCTTAATCATCAGAGAAATGCAAATCAAAACTACTTTGAGATACCACCTAACCCCAGTATGAGTAGCCCACATAACAAAATCCCAAAACCAGAGATGTTGGCGTGGATGTGGGGAAAAGGGCACACTTCTACACTACTGGTGGGAATGCCCACTAATACGTTCCTTCTGGAAGGATGTTTGGAGAATACTTAGAGACCTAAAAATAGACCTGCCATTCGATCCTATAATTCCTTTACTAGGTTTATACCCAGAAGACCAAAAGTCACAATATAACAAAGACATCTGTACCAGAATGTTTATTGCAGCCCAATTCATAATTGCTAAGTCATGGAAGAAGCCCAAGTGCCTGTCGATCCATGAATGGACTAGCAAATTGTGGTACATGTATACCATGGAATATTATGCAGCCTTAAAGAAAGATGGAGACTTTACCTCTTTCATGTTTACATGGATGGAGCTGGAACATATTCTTCTTAGCAAAGTATCCCAGGAATGGAAGAAAAAGTATCCAATGTACTCAGCTCTACTATCAAACTAAATTATAGCTTTCACATGAAGGCTATAACCCAACTATAGCACAAGACTATGGTGAAAGGGCCAAGGAAGGGGAAGGGATGGGGGAGGTTTTGGTGGAGGAAGGGTAATGCGTGGGGCCACATTTACAGTGCATCTTAGAATGGGTATAGGCGATACTTACTAAAGGCAGGCTACAAATGCCTACATACAGTACCTAAGAAAATGCCATGAAGGCTACGTTGAACAGTTTGATGAGAATATTTCAGATTGTATATGAATCCCGCACATTGTACCCCTTGATTGCACTAATGTACACAGCTATGATTTAGCAATAAAAATGAATAAATAAAAATTAAAAAAAAGTAAGAAACTTCAAAAAATAGAGTATAGAAAGTCAGCAGAGGCGGGTTTGAGATGTTTGGGTGGGTCAAGTGGGCATTTGGACAACATGGCTTCTCCTTTGGCATGTTTAATTGTTATGTGTAATGGACGTCCTTGCAAGTTTAAGATGACAAGTTTAAAATAAATTCTCTCTTAATGATGACTTGAGCACTGCCACTGAAATGGGAGAATCATCAGAATCCATAGAATCTTATTTGGAATTGACATTCTCTATTATAATTTTGTTCCTGTTTATTTTTAAATTTTCTTTTTGTTTCACTAGAAAGGAAAGATGATGCTCAGTTTTAAATGTTAAAAGTGTACAAGTTGCATTGTTACAATAAAAATAAATGTGTGCACAAAGGAAAAAAAAATAGCCCTTCCAATTAGAGTTGTTCTAAAGCAGATTTAATTTTTGCTTTATGTTTTAATTATACAATTTGGAATTGTTTCAGTTTTTTCAGGGAGTATAATTTATTTTTGGATGAAAACTATTTTTTTTTTTTTTTTTTTTGTGGTTTTTGGCTGGGGCTGGCTTTGAACCCGCCACCTCCGGCATATGGGACCGGCGCCCTACTCCTTGAGCCACAGGCGCCGCCCGGATGAAAACTATTGATGAGATAAATTATTTGTAAAGATTGTCATCCAATTTTTCTAAAGGAAATAAATTTTCAAGGCACTATTCAATTATGTAAATATGTCATATTAATTAATATACACATAATTATATCAGTTGATATATAGATGATACATATGGAGGGTGCCAAAAAAGGCAGAAAAAAACTGTAGTAAAATTGCAATATTTGAGCCATGCTTGACTTCTGCAGTTATAAGAGGTGCTTAAATGCAACTTATATTTGTCTTTTGTTATCCATTTATATTAAGTATAACGCAAAGGACAATCATACTGAAATCCCATTGTCCAGATTCCAATCCAGGCTCCTACTCACTATGTATATGAAGTTAGGAAAATCACTTAACCTCACTGCTCCTAAATTTTCTCATCAGCAAAATGAGGAAAATAATAAGAATACACACTGAACTTGCAGAGGTGTTCTGGGAGTTAGAATAATTAATGCAGATATAGCATTTACACAGTGCTTTGTGTACAGGAACAAGAAGTGTTAGTTTGTTGTTTTTTTTTTTAAGTTATCAGTTAATTACTTTGGAGAAGGGCAGGGTATTTGGGTGAGGTACCTTGAAGATCCTTGTACTGGAGCCAGGATGCACATCCATAACCCTGGACCAACTTACATCCTCTGCTGTCAGCCAACTGCACAGGGGCACTGCATGCAGTAGGACCTCATCCCCTGTGAGCCCAGAACCACTGCAGCTTGTCACATTCAGCTCCTGGGTGACAAAAAACAAGGGAGCATTTGTTAGAAATGCTTCAGATTCCCTTTGGAACAGGGCATAATCAAAAGGGGATTTAGCAAGAAGTAAGACGAGAGGGAAGGGAGAAAGGGACTTCACCAGGGAAGCCAGGAGCCCAGGCATAAGCAAAAGGAGGAGGAAGAAAACTACCCCAGCAATTAAAATTAGCACTTCTTTGCAAGCCAGCCCATCTGCCTCCAGGCCTGTTCACTGACTCCACCCACCTTCAAGGCAGATCAGATTCCATTAAGAGAGAAAAGTACCTTTAGAGCCATAATAGGTCTATAGCAGCTTGTTAAACAGTCAATAATTATGTAGCCATTAAAAGGTATTTATAAAGAGCTTTTTAATTAATTGAGAAAACAAGTAAAAATGACTACAAAATGTTTTACGTATTTTATCTTCTCCATTATGTTTTCTTAATGTTGTTTTAAAGCGCTCTTTAATATGGATTAATTTCATAGCTTTAAAAAAAAAAACATTATTTGCCAGCAAGGCTAATTTACAGCACAAAAACTCCGAGCAGCGATTTCCTCTGGGCAAAAGAAGCACTGGACAACTTTCTAGGTGGTGGTAATATCCCTGTCTTAACAGGGTAGGGTCGCACGGGGTACACACTTGTCAAAATTCAACAACAAATGGAACAGTTACACTATGTGCTTTCTACTGTGTATGAATTTTACCTCAGAAAGGAAAAAAACAGGACTGTGATGATACTCGTGCTGACATGGATGGGGGAAAGGAAAAGTCTATAACTTACTTTAATATTAATTTTCTAGGCCGGGAGCAGTGGCTCACACCTGTAATCCTAACATTTTGGGAGGCCTAGGTGGGTGGGTTGCAGGAGGAGCTCCAGACCAGCCTGAGCAATAGTGTAACCTGTCTACTAAAAATAGAAAAACTAACTGTGCAAGTCGGTGCATGCTTATAGTCCCAGCTACTTGGAAGGCTGAGACAAGAGGATCATTTGAACCTAGGAGTTTGAGGTTGCTGGGAGCTGTGATGATGCTACAGCACTCTACCTAGAGTGACGGAGTGAGACTCAGTCTCAGAAAGGAAAAAAAAAAAAATATATATATATATATATATACATATACACATATATATTTTTAAAAGATGTGTTGATGGAATGAGTAGATAGATGCTACATAAAACAGATGCAGTATACATATTATGTAATGGTAAGACCTAAATGATGAATCTAATGTTTATATAATTCTTTCAACTTCTCAGTATATTTAAAACTTTTCATAATATAATGCTGGGAAAATGCAGGAGGTTGGTATTGCAGCTTTATTTCCAAGGTATCCCAGGCGGGGTCAGTCACAATGGTAGTCATGGGTCTGTGTGTGTGACTACTTTCACAGGCAGTCCTTTGTCTACAATGAACTGTGAAGCAGAACACGAATAACAAGAATTCAGGAAACCTGGAAAGTCTACCAAGAGGCATACCCTGAAGCCTACGGTAGCCATAAACTCAAAAAAAGAAAACAAAAAACACCAAATTAGGAATGACTTCTCTAATGCTTCATGCGTTTTTACAAGAATGAAACCCTCTTGTTGTGGCCAGTTTTTCCATGATATTTCTTAGATGAGTTGATATTTGTTCCCATTCACTGACCTGAAACTTGGGGAATAGGACCATGGAAAGGAATCCGTGCTACAACAAAGGGAATTTTTCTTTCTCTTTTCTTTTTTTCTTTTTCTTTCTTTCTTTTTTTCTTTTTTTCTTTCTTTCTTTCTTTCTTTCTTTCTTTCTTTCTTTCTTTCTTTCTTTCTTTCTTTCTTTCTTTCTTTCTTTCTTTCTTTCTTTCTTTCTTTCTTTCTTTCTTTCTTTCTTTCTTTCTTTCTTTCTTTCTTTCTTTCTTTCTTTCTTTTTTTTTTTTTGTAAAAACTAATGGTTTGCTCACACCCTGAGCTCTCCAATGCTTTCTTCTACTCTGTAATTTTCTATTCTCCAATTTTAATATCAGGTGTATCCCGATTAAGTAGAATGATTTTGAAGTATTTCTTCTTTTTCTATTGTCTATAAGATTTGGCATGATATGTTTTTTGAAATTATCTTTTACTTTTATTTACAAATATTAGTTGTCTATTTTTTGAGACTTTGGAAAAGAAATAATAAGAAGAAGTTAACCGATGACTCCATACTGAATCTCAGAGTCAAAGCATTCTATAATAGACATACTCTTATTTGACAATGTGAATGTTACTTTCTTTGCATTATTATTATAATTGCTTAATATTTTAATGCAGCAATCATCTGATTTCTTTTCTGAATGCATTTATCTCCATTCATTCTTTACAAGTTTTTTGTTTCTAGTCCTTATCTTAAACATTGTTATTGTTATTAAATTTTAGGCCTTTTTAATTTTGTGAAGGCAAAAAGTGGAAACCTAACAAACACATGTATATGTAAAAAATAAAAATAAAAAAATAACTGAATGATATCCAATGCTTTCTTCTACTCTGTAGTTTATGTAAGGAAATAATGTTTGCATTATGAAGCATCTTAGCAATTCTAAAACTCTTTTTTGAAAGTAATGAACACAGCTTCAATATCACAGTTTCGACTCCATATTATTTAGTTCTCTTAAATTCATAGCCTAATAAGGAGTTTAAAAGAACATGCTTCAGATGCATGAATTTTCAGAGAAAAGGGTTTAAATCAAGGAATTTTATCCCCTTGTAGGTCTCAGTTATCCTTAAACAAAGACACAGATAAAAATTCCAAAGACACAGATAAAAATTCCATTTATCTTCTGTCACAGACTATATATTCCTAAGTCTGTCAGATGACTTTTAAATGGTGCCTTCGGGGCCAAGATTAGCTCTGTGATAAAAGCAATAAAAATTCATCACTAGTGTGAGAAAGAATTTTAAGTCGTTTGATTTAAAGTCAATTAAAATTTAACAACTATTGCTTTAAGTTCAAATACTTTGTTATAAACCTAAAATATTTATTTCTAAGAGAAGAAGTGCCCTCTTCCTATTTAAGCCTACAATTCAACAAGAGTTAGATATAAAATGGAAGCTTGTTCACTATTTTTAGCCTTTAGGCTGGGCTTAACTTGAAAATAAGCATTTATGTAGAACATATGGGATGGGAACAATGAAAAAATGTGGCCTTTGAAGACAATGAAAAATTCTGCCCCTTTTCAGTGCCTTTCTCCTCCAATCTTGGGTGTTTGCTCACACCCTGAGCTCTCTAAGTGGAGTAACCTGTGATGGCCAACAGCTACAGCACTGGTTCTAACTCCCAAGCCTAGCACCACACAACATGACAATAGATTGACTTAAAGAAACATAAGATGCAGCTAAACAATATCTCCTTAGCATAATAGATTTTCTATTTTTATGGGAATGATTGGAAGTGCTTTGGTATTTTTTTAAATTGGGGGTGTGGAACACAGTTTTGCAATATAAAGTCTGATGTATCCATGACAGTCCAGGGCATTGAAGTGACCAAAAGCCTCAAAGTAGATAAATGTCTCAGTGTGGCCAAATGGCTCAGAGCAGTCAATTGGCTAGCTGATACCAGGTCAGGAAAGACAGGAGTCCCATGCCTAGAGACCTTCTCTAGAGGAGACATTCTTGAGAAGTCAGCATTTCCATTTCTCATTGCATCCCTGCACTGCAGAAGCCTAAATTGGCTTTTCTGGGTAATCTCATCTTTTTCAGCACTTCTTTAATCTATCCTTACAGAAATTTTTTCAAGGCTTTATCTTTATAGAGAGGTTTTAGGTTCATAGCAGAATTGAGTAGGAGGCAGCCCCCAATGTACATGCCCCTCTCCTACTATCAACATCTCCACCAGAGTGGTACATTTGTTATAAATGAGGAACCTGCATTGACCATCATTATTCCTCAAGGTTCATGGTTTACATTAGGGTTCAGTCTGGGTGATGTGCTATATATGGGTTTCAAAAAACTCTTATGTAGTTTTTTATTCAGTAGCATAAAACTACATATTCTCTTAAAAATCAATTTGACAAATGCCCTACCGACACAATAGTGAAACCATCTGCCTCATGTGGGAATAATGCACTAGCACTTATTCATTCACTCAATCATTTGGTCAACCCTTATTGGGTGTCTGCTATGTGCTAAGCCCTTCAGCCAACCCTTATTGGGTATCTGCTATGTGCAGACCCCCTCAGGAAACAAAGAAGCAAGGATAATGTCTCCATCTTCAGTGACTCACAAACAGGTAAAAGGAAAACAATACTGAACCTAGACAGCTACACAAGCACAGAATGATGAGTAGTGTGTACAAAGGGATACAGAATGCTGGAAAAGGAACAGATCACCAAGTGGGCCTAGTTCCTCCAAAGCCAACAGGACCACTCAAGAATAAAAGAGACCAAGTCCTCTTATCACCTAACACTGCAAGACACTGTGGAAGGCACTGAATGAGTGTCCTAGACTGGCTTCTGGTTCTGGTTCTAGCTCTAACACTAGCTAGCAGAGTGACGTTTATAAAATACTCTACCTCTAGCTCCCAGTAGCCTCAACTGAATAAAATGAAAGAATCACACAAAATGATCTCTTGGGTCCTTTCTAACTCTGATCCATGTGCATCACTTCAACAATAGAGTTCTTACCCTTGAGTAACTTTGTATATACAGCAGTTGCTGTCATTACCCGACCCTCTCCGTCAGACCTTGCCAAAATCTGTACTTCTTTGCCTGAGATGTTTTCCAGAGGCTGCTGTGCTCACATTCACAAGTAGCAAGCCAGAAATAATAAAGAATTAACTCTCTAGGGAAGCAGCCCTCTGCTAATGACTCCTGGGATTTGACGAACAACCACCTCTGTTCTCTTACCCCTAGATAAGATGTATGTTATCAGGGAAATGCAGAGTGAAACAATGAGATACTACTACACAGCTTTTAGAATGGCCAAAATTCAGAACATTAACAACACCAAATGCTGACAAGGATGTGGAGTAACAAAAACTCTCACTCACTGCTTGTGGGAATACAAAATTGTACAGCTATTTTGGAAGACAATTTGGCAGTTTATCACCAAACTAAATGTACTTTTACTATATGATTCCACAATTGTGCTTCTTGATATTTATGCAAAGGAAATGAAAACTTTTATCTGTACAAAAACCTGGAAATAGATGTTCATGGAACCTTTATTCATAATTGCCCAAACTTGGAAAAAATCAAAATGTCCTTCACTAGGACATTTTAAACAGATAAACTTTGGTAAAACCAGATGATAGATTTATATTCAGCACTAAAAAGAAACAAGTTATAAAGCCATGAAAAGATATCAGGAAATTATATTACTAAGTAAAAGAAGTCACTCTGAAAAGTATATATACTATATGATATAATGGAAAGAAAAATTTCTGAAAATTATAAAGAGATTAGTGGTTGCCAAGGGTTAGGGCATGGGAGGGATGAATAAGTGGAGCACAGAGACTTTCTAAGGCAGTGAAAATAGTCTGGTACTACACTGGTAGATATATATCATTATACATGTGCCCCAACCCATAGTCTATAAACACTAAGAATAAACCCTAATGTAAACTATGGACTTTGGGTGATGATGATGTATCCTTGCAGGTTAATTGATTATAACAGCATATCACTGTGATGGGGGATACTAACTATAGAAGAAGCCACACATGTACTGGGAAAAGAATTATGTTGGAAATCTCTTCTCATTTTTGCTGAAAACCTAAAATTTATCTAAAATATGAACTCTTTAATCGAAAAAAAAAGAGTTAACAAAAAGTTCTTCTGTACTTACATACTTCAAAATATGGCTCTGCATAAATGCCAGTAACAGAGAAAATAAATTTTGCATATTGAGGACAAGAAGTAATAAGACAGGCTGTCAGGGAGGTGGAGGGGTCTTTTGGATTGTTACTCCAATAGTTTACTCCAACAGCTTGACTTGAGAACAGCGCTAACCAGAAAGAAGCATCCCCCAAACACTATGTATTAGATTTTGAACATATAGTTAGGTGAAATCTAGCTCATCACACTGAACCCTAACCTCAGAAGTGGAAAGCTTATTGATATCCAGCTCAAAATTTGGCTACATTAACAGAATGCTATTCATTCACAAGAACCCATTTCACTTCATTTTCACTTCCAGGGCCATTTTGAATCTCAGTGGATCACTTTTGAATTGGCTGGAGTCTCTGACATAAATGCCAGGAGATTCCACACAACCTGGTTCAGTCACTGGCACTGATCTAGGATGGTGGAGCACTATTAACTCTCCGTGACCCATAAAAATGAAATATCAAAATGGTTATACTCTGAGCTATAGGATTTAAAGTAAATGTTGTCAAAAATACAACAAGAAGACATTTCAATTCTAAATATTTATGCACCCAACTTAAATGCTCCCAGATTCTTGAAACAGACCTTACCTAGTATGAGCAATATGATATCCTATAACACCATAACAATAGGTGACTTTAATACTGCTCTCACAGAGCTGGACAGATCATCTAAACAGAAATTAAACAAAGATATAAGACACTTAAATGAGACCCTAGAAAAGTGGTTCTCAACCTTCCTAATGCTGTGACCCTTTAATACAGTTCCTGTGGGTCCCAACCCACAGGTTGAGAACTCCTGCCCTCGAACAACTGTGCTTGATAGACATATATAGAATACTCAATTCCAAAGGTAAAGAACATACATTCTTCTCATCACCCCATGGAACATTCTCCAAAACTGATCATATCCTAGGACACAAAACAAATGTCAACAGAATTAAAAGAATTGAAATTTTACCTTGTATCTTATCAGACCACAAGGCACTAAGGTGGAACTCAACTCCAACAAAAACGTTCAATCCCACACAAAGGCATGGAAATTAAACAATCTTATGATGAATGACAGTTGGGTGCAGGAAGAAATAAAAGAGGAAATCATTAACTTTCTTGAGCATAATAACAATGAAGACACAGGCTACCTAAACCTATGGGATACAGCAAAAGCAGTCCTGAGAGGAAAATTTATCACTTTAGATGCTGACATTTCTTTCTGTTTGTATGCCTACATTGCATACAAAAAGAAAGAAAGTGCATCAACAAGCCATATTATGGAATTGGAAAAAGAAGAACAATCTAAGCCTAAACCCAGCAAAAGAAAGGAAATATCCAAAATTAAATTAGATTAATTAAATTGAAAACAAAATAATCATTCAGAAAATTAATGAAACAAGGAGTTGGTTTTTTGAAAAATAAATAAAATAGATAAACATTTAGACTAACCAGAAATAGAAAAGTAAAATCTCTAGTGACCTCAATCAGAAATGATAAAGGGGATTGTTATATAAATAACAACTAATCCCACAGAGATACAAGAGATTATCTCTGAATACTACCAGAAACTTTATGCCCAGAAATTTGACAATGTGAAGGAAATGGATCAATATTTGGAATCATCCCCTCTCCCTAGATTTAGCCAGGAAGAAATAGAGCTTCTGAACAGACCACTTTCAAGCACTGAGATCAAAGAAAGAATAAAAAATCTCCCAACAAAAATAAATGCCCTGGTCCAGATAGCTTCACACAGAATTCTATCAAATCTTCAAAGAAGAGCTTATTCCCATACTGCAGAAATTATTCCAAAGTATTGAGGAGGAAGGAATTCTCCCCAACACATTCTACAAAGTAAACATCACCCTAACACCAAAGCGAGAAAAGACACAACTTAAAAGGAGAATTTCAGACAAATTTCTCTAATGAATATAGATGCAAAAATTCTCAAGAAATTCATAGCCAATCATTTACAGCTTATCATCAAAAAATTCATACATCATGATCAAGTAGGTTTCATCCAAGGGATACAAGGCTGGTTTAACATACACAAGTCCATAAACGTTATTCACAGAAGAAAAACAAAGTCATTAAGATCCTTGGGCAGTGCCTGTGGCTCAAAGGAGTAGGGTGCCAGCCCCATATGCCAGAGGTGGTGGGTTCAAACCCAGTCCCAGCCAAAAACTGAAAAAAGCAAACAAAAAAAAAAAACACCCATATGATCCTCTCAATAGATACAGAAAAAGCATTTGATAAAATCCAGCATCCTTTTCTAATTAGCACACTGAAGAGTATAGGCATAGATGGCACATTTCTTAAACTGATCAAAGCTATCTATGACAAACCCACAGCTAATATTTTACTAAATGGAGTAAAACTGAAAGCTTTTCCACTTAGAACTGGGAAAAGGTTGTCCTCTGTCACCATTACGATTCAACATAGTGCTGGAAGTACTAAATACAATTAGGCAAGAGAAAGAAATAAAGGGCATCCAAATGGTAGCAGAGGAGGTCAAACTCTCCCTCTTTGCTGATGATATGATATTATACTTAGAGAACCCCAAGGACTCAACCATAAGACTCCTGGAAGTCATCAAAAAATACAGTAATGTCTCAGGATATAAATCAATGTCCACAAATCAGTAGCCTTTGTACATGCCAATAACAGCCAAAACAATAGGCTAATTAAGGACTCAACTTCCTTCAACATAGCTTCAAAGAAAATGAAATACCTGGGAATATACCTAACAAGAGAGGTAAACGACCGCTGTAAAGAAAATTATTAAACTCTAAGAAAGGAAATAGCAGAGAATATTAACAAATGGAAGAACATATCATGCTCATGGCTGGGAAGAAGCAACATTGTTAAAATGTCTGTACTTCCCAAAGCAAACTACGGATTCAATGCCATCTTAAATACCAACATCATACTTTTCCTATATTTTTACCTTTTACCCTTAAAATACCAATATCACACTTTCAAGATTTGGAAAAAAGGATTCTACATTTTGTATGGAACCACAGAAAACCCTGTATAGCTAAGGCAGTTCTTAGCAATAAAAACAAAGCCAGGGGCATCAGCATACAAGATTTTAGGCTGTACTACAAAGCCATAGTGGTCAAGACAGCATGGTACTGGCGGAAAAATGGAGACATAGACATTTGGAATCAAATGGAAAACCAGGAAATGAAACTAACATCTTACAACTACCTAATCTTCAATAAACCAAATAAGAACATAGACTGGGGAAAAGAATCCCTGTTCAATAATAGGTGCTGGGAGAACTGGATATCCGCATGTAAAAGACTGAAACTGGACCCACACCTTTCCCCACTCACAAGAATTGATTCAAGATGGATAGGGGACTTAAATTTAAGGCATGAAACAATGAAAATCCTCAAAGCATAGGAAAAACACTGGAAGATATTGGCCTGGGGAAAGACTTTATGAAGAAGACTGCCTTGGCAATTGCAACAACATCAAAAATAAACAAATGGGACTTAATGAAACTGAAAGCTTCTGTACAGCCAAGGAGACAACAACTAAAACAAATAGACAACCTACACAATGGGAAAGTATATTTGCATATTTTCAATCAGACAAAAGCTTGATAACTAGGATCTATAGAGAACTCAAATTAATCCACATGGAAAAAGCCAACAATCCCATATATCAATGGGCAAGAGACATGACTAGAACCTTCTTTAAAGAAGACAGATGAATAACTAGCAAACATATGGAAAAATGCTCATTATCACTAATTATTAGAGAAATGCAAATCAAAACCACCCTGAGATATCATTTAACCCCAGTGAGAATGGCCCACATCACAAAATCTCAAAACTGCAGATGCCGGCATGGATGTGGAGAGAAGGGGACACTTTTACACTGCTAGTGGGACTGCAAACTAATACAACCTTTTTGGAAGGCAGTATGGAGAACCCTCAAAGAACCCTAGATAGACTTCCCATTTGATCCTGCAATCCCATTACTGGGCATGTACCCAGAAGGAAAAAAAATCCTTTTATCATAAGAACACCTGCACTAGACTGTTTATTGTAGCTCAATTTACAAGTGCCATAATGTGGAAACAACCTTAATGTCCACCTACCCAGGAATGGATTAACAAACTGTGGTATATGTATACCATGGAATATGCTTCAGCCATTTAAAAAAATGGAGACTTTACAGCCTTTTTTATTAACCTGGATGGAAGTGGAACACATTATTCTTAGTAAAATGTCAAAGAATAGAGAAGCATGAATCCTATGTATTCAATTTTGATACGAGGACAATTAATGACAATTGATGACACGATGGGGAGTTTGGGAAGGGGAGAACAGAGAGAGAGAAGGAAGGAGGGGGTGGGGAAAGGAAGAGCAGAGAGAGGGAGGGAGGGTGCTGGGGTCTTGGTGTGTGACATACCTTTTTGGGGTAAGGTACAATTTTAAGAGGGACTTTACCTAACCAATGCAATCAGTGTAATCAGGTTCTTGTACCCTCAATGAATCCCCAACAATAAAACTTAATGCGATCATGGCGCACCATGCCCTGGTTTTATAGACCGTTTGACACATTTTCATCACACTGGTTAACATAGCCTTCCTGGCATTTTCTTAGTTATTGTGTTAAGACATTTATATTTTACATTTACTAAGTTTCACATGTACCCTTGTAAGATGCACCGCAGGTATAATCCCACCAATCACCCTCCCTCCACCCATCTCCCCCTTCCCCATATTCTTAGGTTATAACTGGGTTAGCTTTCATATGAAAGCCATACATTAGTTTCATAATGGGGCTGAGTACATTGGATACTTTTTCTTCCATTCTTGAGATACTTTACTAAGAAGAAATGTGTCAAATGGTCTATAAAACCAGTGTATGGTGCCCCGTGATCGCATTAATCTACATAGCTATGATTTAATAAAAAATAAAAATAATAAAAATAAAAAGAATATAAATGTCTTAACACAACAACTAAGAAAATGCCAAGAAGGCTATGTTAACCAGTGTGATGAAAATATTTCAAATTGTATATAAAACCAGCGCATGGTATCCCATGATGGCATTAATGTACACAGCTTGATTAAAAAAAAAAAAAGAAAAGAAAAGAAATGTCATCATTCCAAATCATACAGCAGTCCTATTATTGCTTGCATTTCTGTAACACTTTAGAAATTGTAAAGACAAATATTTTTTGGTCAGTCCATTTTTCTACTTAGAAGAACCTTTGGTGATAATTGTGTAAGGCAAACTTCCCAAAGTAGGTTTCTTAGAACTAATATTGAATAGATTTCATGTAGAAAGGTGGATTCTGGGTAGGATTAATTTTCCACAGAAGGTAGTGACACTATTTTCTGTCCTACATGCTCTTCTAGAATTGTGTGACTCCATCATCAAGATACAAAATTGAATTCCCTTTCTCTTGAATCCAAGTGGACGTGTGACTCACTGGTAAGTGGTGGTGCTTAACTTCCAAGATTATGTCACAGAAATTGCTGCAGCTTCCACCTCATGAGTGGAAGTACTGCCTTGGAACTCTGAGTGATCACCAAACAGTCTCACTCCTAGGGACAGCCATGCTGTGAGGAAACCCAATCTAGCCTATATGGGGAAACCAGAAGGAAAAGCTGGCAGGTGATAGGAAGAGAGATGCCCAGCCCATCTCCCATTGCTCCTATCACCTGCTGTTCTGGCACCAGCCACTCATGACTACAACAGCATGAAATACCTATGCTAGAAGCAGTACCCAGGAGAATCTTTCCCATGTTACCGACTCATAGAAACTGTGACAGATAATAAGATGATTATGGTCATAAGCCTCTAAATTTGGGAGCAATTTGTTTCAAAGCATAGTAAGAGTTTCCATAACAAATTTTGGGCAAAATTGGGTTAAACCAAACTCTCTAAGTTTTTGGTTTTTCTTACTGGATTTCTCAAAGTCTTTCATATGCTAATGAGTATGTCCATCTCTAAGACTGGCATTAGTATGCAGTATTTTTTTTTTCTTTTTAGACAGAGTCTTACTATGTCAACCTTGGTAGAGTTCCATGGCATCACAGCTCACAGCAACCTCAAACTCTTGGGCTTGAGCGATTCTCTTGCCTCAGCCTCCCAAGTAGCTGGGACTACAGGTGCCCGCCACAACACCTGGCTATTTTTTGTTGTTGTTGTTGTTATTGTTTTAATTGGCCCTGGCAAGGTTAGAACCCACCAGCCTGGTTGCACATGGCTGGCGCCCTATCCACTGATCTATGGGTGCCACCAGTATGCAGTATTTTTATTACTCCAATTTATTTTCCCAAATAACTATTTTCATAGCTATTTTCAAAGGACAACTTTGGGAAATTCTAGGCTAAAGCAATGCTCTCCTTTGTAGATTTCCCTCCTCCACAGTCATCTGAGCTACAGATAATGAAGATTTTACTACACCATGATAGTAAATTGAAGAACAAACAGTTATTGGCCAGCCCAGAAAAAGCCATCTCTTGGTAACTCTGTGTGTGACGTAAACTCATGCCAACAGTATCAGAGAGCAAACAGCATAAACTCTGAATGTCACTCACTATTTGCATTGCTAATAATAGTTCCAGGATATGCTGTTCTTCCATGGATTTGACAAACATTTCAATGCTCTGAAATTTCCATGGCCCTCTGGCTCTTCTTACTATCTCACCTTCAAACTAAAAAGATATAAGGAGAGAGAGATGTTTTGCCCCTAATCTCTTTGAGAGGAGGGAAGGAATTATGCAGAAAACTACACTGCAGTGAATTATCAGTTCCTTACCTGGCTTTTCTATCCAGAAAATTCTGAAAGACTAAGGATGAAGTTTAAACTATTAGTTATTAGTAAAAAGCCTGTCCACTTATAATTGCTTAAAAATTAGAGACGACATTGAAAAAGTTAGAAATGCTTCATTTTTCTGATCAAATATGGTAAATTGCTCTTAGAAAGAGAATTTAGGGTTTCCTGGTCCTTCCATGTGTGAAACAAAGCACAGTGCTGATAAAAAAGTAAGACAGAGAAACAGTTTGTCCCTAGTCTACTGAATGCAAAATTTGAATGGGTTTAACCTAATGGGAAGGATGCCTGTAGAAACAGCAATTGAGGGATGGTCATGTGTGCATCTGTCCATCAATCAGTTGTACACTTAGTCCAGTGAGTACTCAGGAAAACTGGGAGAGAGATTGGTTGGTTGGGAAACAGAAGAGCTTGTTGAAGAAGTGTTCTCAAAGTAAGCACACAAAAGTTTGAGGACAAGTGACTTGCTGGAACAGCGCAGGAGCTTTGTAGAGGCACGGAAGAGTGTTCAAGGCTTGACTTCAGCTCATAATTGTGGCCTACACCTTCATTTCCCAATATGCAAAGTGGGGATAACAGGATTATTATACTGTCTGTCAGAGAGACTTATTGACATGCTAATGTATGTAAATAGCTTATCACAGTGCCTGGTCCATAATACATGCAATATGTTTGCTGTTATTAATAAATTTGATGGTTGGAATTGTATACAAAGGTTTTTTTTGTGGCAAATTTACACCAAAGTGTCCCACATTATCTTTTGAAAGTTCTTGTCTGTCCTCTGAACCCACATGGGGAAAAGCAGATTATGGTTTCCTTGTGCTGATGAAATGTTTTTGTTTCTATTTTTTCTTGAGAGAGGGCACAAGTTGGGTGACAAGGTAGTGAGCCACACTCAGAGAGCAATTAGGAACTTAATAAATGGAGGTCCAGTTTAATAAATGCTACAAAGGAAGATGCAAGCTAAGGGCAGCTGATCCCTTTCTCAAAGCAGTAATTTGAGAGATTGAGAAGTGTATGGGAAATTAAAGTACATGTACACGTCAGTACAGTACGCCTAGTTCCTTATATGGAACACCTCCATATGTTGAACAGTTTGGTGCTGTCCCTTGGGTGGTCAACTTATACTATATGTGCAATGGAAATTAAGCTAAAGGAGGTAAACCTTAGTAAATATATAACAAGGGAGTAACACTTACTGACTTGATAAAAGCAGTGACTTGTGTGATTCCCAATTAGTCACTGCATGACTACATCAACTAATCTAAACCATGACTCGGTTTATCCACAAATTAAATACCACTGAGTTTTCCAGCCCTTTCACCTACACAACTCTAAGTCTAATAACAGTCAGGGGTGAGACTAGGGGGAAGCCAATGATCCTTTTGCACTCCTTGGGTACAAAATTTTAAAGGGCACCAAAAATCTCAGTAACCAACATAAATAGTATTTAGTGCAATGCTTTTTAGAAATCAAAATTAATGTGAATAAAATCTATAATGAACAAAATAGCTAAAAAATTCAATAAAAAAGGATAGGCAATACTGATTTTTCTTTTTGCTTCAGGTTCTATATGGCTCTGTGTGGTTCCATTACTGAGCCTAAAAGTCTTATGAATGAAGTCCTTCCCACCAGGTCATCACATGTAATTGTCACGACAGACAAGAAACCTGTGCTCGTGTTGCTTTAGGTCCCTCCACGTAAATGCAACTCAGAAGTTTTATTTTATGTATAGATCACACTTAGGTATTCATTAAAAAATTGCTTCAGGATTCTGCACTAGTCCAAATTATGATAGCCACATTTAATAGATACAATCAGAGATACAAATATGAGGACAGACATAGGCATATATTATGGATCTATGTACAGATTTAGCTATCTATGTCAATGGACTGAAATGAAATTTTTCCACTTCTGTACAGTCTTTCTCTCCCTCTTCTCTCCCTTCTATTCTAGACATCTGATAGCAGTGGTGGTTTTATTGTACTCACAGGCAAGTGTAGCAGAGAACACATGGAAAAGAAACTCAGCAATTTACCCAAAGAAAATATTTAGTCTATCCTTCTTTTTAAAAAGAGGTTTCCCATTTGGCCCAACTGACTAGGAGCAGATTTTTTCCCCTAGTAAACAAATTTATTCCTCTTTAATCTCAGTAGTTCAGTTAAAGACAAAGATGGTATTCAAATCAAAACCACCCTGAGATATCACCTAACCCCAGTGACAGTAGCTAACATCACAAAGTCCAAAAACTGCAGAAGCTGGTGTGGATGTGGAGAGAGGGGAACATTTTTACACTGTTAGTGGGACTGCAAACTAATATAGCCTCTTTGGAAAGAAGTATGGAGAATCCTCAAAGAATTCAAAATAGATGTTCTGTTTGATCTCACAATCCCGTTACTAGGCATCAACCCAGAAGAAAAAAAATCATATATCATAAAAACATTTGCACTAGATTTTTTATGGCAGCTCAATTTACAATTGCCACATGAATGGATTAATAAACTGTAGTATATGTATACCATAGAATACTATTCAGCCATAGAAAAAGATGATGACTTTACATCTTATGTATGAACCTGGATGGAGCTGAAGAATGTTCTTCTTAGTAATATATCACAAGAATGAAAAAGCAAGTATCCAATGTACTCAATACTAATATGAAGCTAGTAGATGAACTAATACATGCCCACACAAAATAAAAACTCAATTCAGTTCAAATCGGGGGGCATTGGAGAGGTAGAGAGGAGAGAAAGGAGGGAAGGGGAAAAATAAAAAATAAATAGAAGACAAAGGTGGTACTCAAATGGACTAAAACCCCATTATACCAGGCCTGTGGTCCACAGATGGAGATCACAGATTTTCTTACATAATTGTTTTCTAATTATCAAGATAATATATATCCATTGAAGAAGTATAAGTAAATAAAAAAGAAAGTAAAAGCCACCTGCAAAGAGGTCGTAACATGGTGCATCTATTTGGGAAAACAATCTGGTGGCTCCTTAAAATGTGAAACTTAGAGTCACCACAGCTCACCAATTCCATTCTCAGGTATACACCAAAGACAACTGAAAGCAACAAATGTCCACAAAAAAAAAAAAAAAAATGGGTACATGAGTGTTCATGACAACATTGTTCACAATAGCCAAAAAGTGACTGCTAATGGCTACAGGGTTTCCCTAGGGTAATGAAAGTGTTCTAAAATTATGTAGTGGTGATGGTTGCACAACTCCACAAATATACTAAAAATCACTTACTTTGCATACTTTAAAAGGGGGAAGTTTATGGTATGTAAATTTTATCAATAAACCTGTGATTTTTTTAAAGCCTTCAATAAACATAAGACATAAAAATAAGTATGGTTAATATTTTTAATGTTGCAAATTACCTCATAAGGGGTATTCACCAGTTAATTCACTTGAAAATGGTCCCATCTCGTGATGCAAACACAATCTAATGCCCAATAATTATTACAGTTTCCCTGGAAGACCAATGGCTTTACTAGGCTCATGAGAATGTAAATTACATATGTGTGTGTGTATATATGTACATATATAATATATAGTAGAGATAAGACTTTGAATATTTTAATTAAAGGTATATTAAAAATAGATTACAACTATAATAGTAAGGTCGTAAGTCTAACCACCCTATCCACCCTATAAAACTGTTGTTATTTCTGCACGTATGCATATTTTCATCTATGAGCTTATAGGATTTTTATAGCTAAAATCATAATATGTAATAATATATATTCTGTTTTTACTTAAGAAACAGTCTTCACATATCTTTAGGATTCATATTACTTGCATGGTTTCATAGCATAAAGGGAAGTTGCATATAACCATTCCGTGGATATAACTGTGGATAAAGTTAGGTTGAACACATTTACTGTAGAAATAAATATTGAATATAGAAATATTAAATGTTTCTACCATTTAGTAGGTACATGTGATATATTAACCTTGGCTACTTCATTAAGATAATTTATACATGGATGATTTTTAGTCCTTATTACAAATTATCATGTTACCTTCCAAAAGGTATAAACTGATTTGAACAGCCACTACAAAAAATGTATACCGATTCTGCTATAATCTTGCTTGTATGGTATGGTATCATTTAAAAACTATTTTAGTTGGGATGTTTGAGTTGTCCAGAGCTGTTTATTTCACATATTTATTCTTGTAATGATGAGCTTTTAAAAGTTCGCTTTCTACTTTTTCCTCCATATTCATTTAATCCTTCAGTATTTATTACGTGTCTTCTATATGTGAAATACAAGGAAATAGCCTTGTCCTTGAAGAGCTTACAGTCTAGGAGAAGACAGCCACATCTGCTTTTACATTTATCCTTAAATTTTGGATGTCTTCTTTATAAATATAATTTTTTAATATTGTATATATGAACTTCTTGAGGGTTTTCATTAATGTAACATTTTAAACACGTCTATTTTTGATGGTATCAATCCTCTTTTTACAATTTCTTTTATATTTTCAAAAATGAAGATGTTAATCTTCCACAATTCAAATAAATGTTCTATTCTTTGTCTTATTTTTATTTAGGAAAATATTGTTTGGCAAATTGCTGGTTTATGAACTGAACCTGATAATAGACATTAAAAAAGAGTTTAGTCTATGGATGAAAATGAATAAGAAAGATATTAAGTACATAATGAAAACAATAATCACAAAAACTAATTAAGGTGGAGAGTTAACTAATCAAGAGTTGTAAAATACTTGGCAGTAGTTCTCAACCTTCCTAATGCCGCGGCCCCTTTAATACAGTTCCTGTGGGTCTTGACCCACAGGTTGAGAACCGCTGGTATAAAAGTTAATCTTAAAAAAAAAAAAGACTTTAAAAGGGTTAATCTTGAAAAGTGTGAGGATCATTTAGCAGACAGAAAACAGTATGATGGTGAATGTTAAGAAAGAAGGAGAAAGAGCTATAGGCAAAAAGGCAGTAACAGCGGGCTTGCTGGGAATAAGAAAACTTGAGCAATGGAGAAGGTGTAAAAAGCGGAGCTAGGTCAGCTGGTGCAGAGAGCCACTGAAAATCGTTTTATCAGAATGACATGGGAAGACATGGGAAGGTTATTTAGGCACAGTCTGGGGCCATGCACAGATAGGAGGCTGGAAATTCAGTAGGGAGCAGGAGAGCTGCCATGGGAGACTTTGATCTATGAAGTGACTGAAAGGAATGGAGAGAAAGCAGTATGTGCTAAGAGCAGAAGGGAAGGAAGGAAACATGAAGGAGGGGGAGGGTGTGGGCTAAGCTGGCAACAAACCACTATGTTTCTAAAACAGAAAGAGAAAAGACCCTTAAAAAATGACTTCTTCGGAGTTCCACCAATAGTGTGTAAAGTGTTCCCCTCTTTCCACATCTGCAGCTTTGGGACTTTGTGATGTGGGCTAATCTTATTGGGGTTAGGTAATATCTCAGGGTGGTTTTGATTTTCATTTCTCTGATGATTTGGGATGATGAGCAGTTTTTCATATGTTTCTTAGCCATTAGTCTGTCTTCCTCAGAGAAAGTTCTGTTCATGTGTCTTGCCTAGTGATATATGGGATTGTTGGCTCTTTTCTTGTTGATTAATTTGAGTTCTCTGTAGATCCTAGTTATCAAGCCTTTGTCCTACAAACTCATACAGCCTCTTTGGAAAGAAATATGGAGAAATCCTCAAAGATCTCAGATTAGATCTCCCATTTGACCCCACAATCCCACTATATCAGGCATTTATACGGAAGAAAAAAATCACTTTACCATAGGAACATTTGCACTAGATTGTTTATTGCAGCTCAATTTATAATCTCCAGGATGTGGAAACAACCTAAATGCCTATCAACTCAGAAATGGATTAGTAAATTGTGGTACATGCACACCATGGAATTCTTACTATTCAGCCATAAAAAAGATGATGACTTCACATCTTTTGTAATACCTGGGTGGAATAGAAACACAGTCTTCTTAGTAAAGTATCACAAGAATGAAAAAGCAAATATCAAATGTACTCAATACTAATATGAAGCCAGTAGACAAACCAGTGCATGCCCAGATAGCTGAAAAACCCATTTCAGTTCAAGTTGGGGGGAGGCATAACGAGGAAGAGGGAGGAGGTTGGGGTGCTCTCACTGAATGGGCATCGGGTGTAGGGGTTGGCACACCTTTTGTGTGTTGGACAGAACCACAAGAAGAACTCTATCTAAAAAAATCAAATATATAGACCTGGTTGTTTGTACCCTCACATTAACTTGATATAAATTTACTTAATAAAACAAACAAAAGATAACTTCTTTGATAGAGAATAGTCAAAAAAAAAAAAAAGTCAAACATTATCCATAGAAGGAGCTGATCTAACTGCAATTTATTTGTTAGTTACTTTAAAATACCATACAGTAAGAAAAATTAAACGACATCCAGGATTTGTCCAAGGCTATAGAATTGGTATCAGTAGAACCTACATTAATCTTCTTTAACCAAACCCTTAAGGTCTTTAAACCTTCCTCAATATATTGCTTTCCTACCCATATGGATTGTCCAAATAATCCCAGCAGGATAGTTTCAGATGGCACTATTACCAAAAATAACATTATTATCTTTCTTTTATGGGAGGTCCCAAGTTTGCTATTTAGATATTTCCAACTAAATGTTTTGGGATCATTAGCCACAACATAACCCATTAATGAAAACTACCAACAAGGAAGGCAGTTCTCTAAAGAAATTATTATAATGAGGAAGTAATTAGGAAGGGATGAAAAAAGAGTTGTTGTCAAACAGATGGGATAAAAGCAGTCTTATCCTGAAAATTAAATATGACACCATAAAAATGCCCAAATTGGCAAAGAACTTTAATAGAATCTATTTTGAAGGGTCTTCTGTGACATACTTTCCAAATCTATGGGAACATCTTTATTCAATGCTGAAGCATCAACAACTTAGTTCTTTTAGAGCAGAACCACCTTCTCAAAAGCAGATCACTCATTCTCTTCTCCCATTGCTCTGAACACACACTTGGCTATTTTCCTGTTTGGCAGATGCCAGTGTTCCTTTCAGAAATCCCCTTGTGGAGTTTTGTGACCCCTTGCTCTATCCAAGACCTCAAAATGCTGTCTGTGAATTTTTACGACATCATCTGCTATGCAACATACTCCACTTTAAACCCTTAGAAGCTTTATAAAACGTAAAAACTCATGATCAGTGTCATGAAAATGATAAGATTTATCTGTGGTTGCTGCCTCCTTACCCTAACAGTCTCCTCCCAAATAAAATAGGCCCTGGGTATTTGAACATGAAATGACACACAATTGTTGATAGAGCAATCATCTGGTAACAATTTCTGCTTTGGGGGGCAAGGGTCGCAAAAAACATCAGGCTCGCAGTGAGTCTGAAAATGGTAACACTGCAGAATTTTCCCAGTATGATATTCCAGAATGGCAATCAGAATATGCGTGATTTAGGCTCCAAGTCATGGACACAGCACCCCAGCTCTCCCACCACCTGCCTTGTCATGAATTGCCTGCAATTGCAATCAGTGTAACCTGGCTTATTGTACCCTCAATGAATCCCCAACAATAAAAAAAAAAAAAAAAAGAGATGCGATATACACATCTTAACAGATCACATGGGATTCCTGTGCACATTCAAATTTGAGAAGCATTATACATGGAAATGTGAGATTCATTTCTCTAGCACACTTTCTCTCAAGAGATTTCTTTGTATACAGTTGACTCTTGAACAGCATGGAGGTGGGGATCCAACCCTTTGTGGAGTTGAAAATCTGCATATAACTGTTGACTCCCCCCCAAATCTTAATTACTAATATAGCCTACTGTTGTCTAGAAATATTACTAATAACATAAACAGTTGATCAACTATCTTGTATGTTACATGTATTACATAATATATATTATTATATAAAGTAAGCTAGAGAGAAAAGTGTTAAGAAAATTGGAAATAATAGAAAATATACTTATATTCATTAAGGGATAGTGGATCACAATAAAGGTCTTCATCCTTGTCTTCACATTGAGTAAGCTGAAGAGCAGGAGGAGGAGGAAGAGGAGAGGTTGGTCTTGCTGACTCAGGGGTGGCAAAGGCAGAAGAAAACTCACGTATAAGTAGACTCGTACAGTTCAAACCCATGTTATTCAAGGGTAAACTGTATAAACTAGAGCAGAAAATGTATTTTTTCTGGGATTTATGGTAAAAATTTTAAGAGTCATGAAAAAAAGTTTCCCTCTGAAAGGGAAAATATTTCATCAGCTTACTCAATCTTTTGAAATATTTAGTGTTTTCTAAAATTCTGAAAATTGAATTGGTTAGTAATTTCCCCTTTCACTTTAAAAACATGGTGAAAAAAATCACAACAGCAGTAGAAAACTGATGAATATAAATTAATGGTATCAATGATGTTTTTAATCATTGGAAAGAATTAATCCTACCTGTAATGTAGATGGGTCATGCTAAGAAACAATCACCAGTGGTCTTATATATGGGTCTCTTAAAGAAAGTAACACAGCCATATGGGTTTGCCATGATGTTAGAGACTTGTTTCCTAAAGGGGTCTTCTTCCATAAAGAAATGCTTCCCTAAAAATACTTCAGTGCTTCATTATTAGATAGACATATCTAGTAATAAAGACTATAATGTTCAGTCATTAAACTTGGCAGTGAGTTCAAGGGTCTGGTGCACTGCAATAGTGCATCAAGCCTCCGATGTTAAGTCATATGTAGCTGGGGACAGAAATAGGTAAGCAATCCACTTCAGAGATGAGATCCCCAGGCACTGCCTCTAATACAGCAAGATGCACATGTTGACTTTTTAAAAATTAAATGAATTCTTTAGTCATAAATATACCAGCTCACAGTTAGAAAACCAGGTAATGGGAATGAAAGTAGTTTGCCTCATTAAGGGAATGTTGAACTGGATACATGTTGTCCAAACATTAAGAACTGAAATCTAGGACATGTGTATCTAACTGACTTCCAGCTTATATTCTGAAAGGGAGCTCTTATGATACCTTGGTGGACAATGAGAGACTCCAAATAGAATATGTGGGTCCTATCAGCTGGCAAATGTAAGAACAGCATCAAGCTTCCTTATTCAAGGTTCAGTAATCAGGAAAATCAGACAAATATAACATTTGAAAATCAAAAAAAGGCAATTATTTCTCCAAAGATGCAGAGAAAAAGTATTTTTGTTAATACTAAGGAATCAGAACAAAATTTAGAAAGTGCTTCTATTTTCAAAGGTAGAGAAGAAAATAACCTTACAAAATTAAGAAAAAATATAATAACTGAGGTGCAAGCCTTATATAAAAGTGTAGATAGGAAGGACACCAAACAAGTATAAGAAAAAATAATAACACTAACTAATGAAAATCCATCTCAAAGGCAGTGTGGGGCAGAAGACACATGGCAGAAAGAATCAGTGAGATCAGAAACCAACTAGAAAAACTCCCAGGGAAAATAGAGACCAAGACTATGAAACTAAAAGACACAGCAACCAGATTACAGAGCACAAATCTCCAACCAGCTGACCATTGACATCCCTGACAAAGAAAGCAGAAAAAACAAATGGGAAAAAAGTCTAACATATATAAAAATGAGAGACTTAATGGCTATGCTGAATGAGGAGGTCAGCAAGGCCTCTTCCTTAAAACAGCTATCAACAATAATTCCTGAAGGAATTATGCTTTAAAAATGGCTGGACTTCAAGTAAGAACAGCAAGTCTGAGGCATTCTTGCCTGGGGCTGCTTTAATTCTTGCCCCTTGCTTCTCTAGCTCAGTAGCCACAAACGTTCTGCCTGGGTAAAGGATAGTCTGTGAAGACAGGCAGCTGCTATTCAGTTTGATGTGATAGAGACACCTCTGCCTCATGGTGTCTGTCTGTGAAAGTGATGGTCTTGCTGATGAGTGAATGGGGAAGGACAATAGCTTACCTGCTCAAGGTCATGACTAGGCCAAGTACATTCCTGGCTTAGACTTGCATTGAGCTGGGATTGGGAGCAGGGAAATAACTTCAGGTGAGCACAAAGGAGCTTTGGGAATGATGAAAATGTTCTGAAACCAAAATTCATTGAATCATACATTTAACAGGAGTAAATTTTTCTATGTAATTTATATGCCAATAAAATTGTTTTATGAAACTACAAAAAGAAAAACCTTCTAGGATAAAAGAAAGAGTCCATAGCTCTAATGAGCTCACCATGTCCTTGGCAAAAATTAATATTGTTCAGTCTTAAACTTGTCTTGGCAATAGTTTTGTTTTCACGATAAAAATTTTATAAGCAATATGACCTTATTCATACAGGAAAAGAAAGCCAGACAAACAGATTATTTACAAGGAAAGAATAATCACACTGAACTGAAGCTTCCCCTGTGTGAAAGGAAATGTCACAATAATCAAAGAAAGAAATTTTTGCAAAATTTTAACAGAACAAGTTGAACTCTCAAAATTACATGCCGGGCGGCGCCTGTGGCTCAGTGAGTAGGGCGCCGGCCCCATATGCCGAGGGTGGCGGGTTCAAACCCAGCCCCGGCCAAACTGCAACAAAAAAATAGCCGGGTGTTGTGGCGGGCGCCTGTGGTCCCAGCTGCTCGGGAGGCTGAGGCAAGAGAATCGCTTAAGCCCAAGAGCTGGAGGTTGCTGTGAGCCGTGTGAGGCCACGGCACTCTACCTGAGGGCGGTGCGGTGGGACTCTGTCTCTACAAAAAAAAAAAAAAAAGAATCAGTGGCTGTTTTATGATATAGAAGTCTTCAAATTAAACTTTCCGGAGAATGCAAACATATGAAACAGATAGAACTAGATTATCTTTTAAATTCTTCAGAGTCCTGTATAATTTTAGGTATCCTGAATAAGAGGAGGCTAAGTAATAGTCTGTTTTCTAACCGGTGAGTGTATTTAATTTATGCCAATTAAACTCATGACGTTAGCTCAATTTAACATGTATTAGTGACTTTCGTGGACCAGACACTGTGTCTGTGTCATGATTTGTGTCTTGATGGATGCAGGATCCCATAGCTGACAGTCAAATACACTTATTTTAGGGCATGGAGTAAGGAGCACCACAGAGCTGGAAAAAAATTTTGCTTGTTGAAGGGGAGGGGGAAGATGTTAGCCAGGGTGACATTTTCACTGTGCTTTACAGGATGGGTTGAATTTTCAAAGCAGACATAGAGTGGGCAGTGAGTATTGGGAACAGGTTTTCAGCTTGAGGAAATATACAGGTATGGAGGTACACGGTACATCCAGGGAATATGAGACAGCTGGTTCCCAGAAGGAAAATACACCGAGAAATGAAGCATTTTCCTGTTTTCTGATAGGTAACTGAGTTACACCATCAGTCACTTCTTACAGTATTCAGCATGGAAGAAGAAATAAACAAGGCTCAGAGTGGCATGAATGCAAATGTTGGCTTATAAGTATAAATCATTTAGTTAAGTACATTGATACATTTGAAATTAGAATCACAAGGATAACCTGTTACTTTAATAAATCAAATCCTCATAGATACTACAAATACATAAAACATAAATAGCAGTATGTACAGATATTAACATAAAATGCTAATATCAGAGATCTGATTCTCATAAACATCTCTAGCTTTAATTCTAAATCTTTCTAGGATAGTCTGATGACTCATCTTAAAAAATTATCTCAAATAATTTTGAAGCTACTCTTCCAAGTAGTCTTTAAAGTTGCCCTCTTAGTTTACTCAGAGGTAACTCAGGCAGAGCCCTGTTAACAGCGTTAACACAGACAATAAAACCTATGGAAGGAGGGATTCAAACGTGCACATCTCTGAGGTAGTCATGCCATGACATAATTTGTCAGATTTGAGCATATAATCCCTATCCTAGGTTATTGTGCCACTTAAGAGAACCCTGAATTAGTTTCACCCAGTATTATATTTTTAAGGTATATAATTTTTTAGCATGTATTGAATATGATATTTTGCCATTTAATTCAAGAGACCTTAGAAGTGAAGATAAGCCTGCATTCTTCCCACCTGGTAGGGCCTCCAAATTTATTTCAGTCCCAGAGAGATAGCTAATTGAATTACCTATCATTTTAGCCTGTCTCCCTACAGCTTCTAAGGTTGGTCTGCTAACAGTCCTAGCACACGCTGGTGTTCAATAAACAATAGATTCAAGGAAAAGTGTTAAGCATAATATTTAAAAGGGATCTTATGTAACTTAAAAATACCTACAGTACAATAAGATAAAAATAAAGAAGGGGGAAAAAAAACTAAGTAGAGGAAAAAAGGATAGAGAAAAATAAAATAAGGCCATAGGTTAGGTTACTTTACAGAATATAAATCATAAATCCTATGTCCTGTTAAGATGTTTAAATTCATTTTGAACTGGATTCCCTGCTGGTAAAGGTGAAGAAGAAAGTAAAATCATACTTTCCATCAAATAGTATCAAACAAGCAACTCAGAAGGACATAGGTCAGAGTTTTTGGAGATATTTATTTCATGGGTTCTCATAAAGAGGACAGTTTATAATGTAGTTATAAAGAACCATCTGTCTTAAAGTTTCGTCATCTATGATATTTGAAGCAGACAAATGAAATTTTGAAAAATCCAAAGGTAAAGAGTTCTTGAAGGTGACACTCCCGGGGAGACATGAGGTGGCTTACCAGTACAGGTGAAGTATAGGAGCAATCACCAGCAATTCAGTTCATCTCTAAGGGTCAGAGGAGCACCACTTGGAAAAGAAGGAAGTGACAAAAAGGTGAAATAGGCTGATTGACCCCAGGGGTCTTCCTAGCTCTGAAAAAGTGTGATTTTTTTAAATGAAAAAATGTGATTTTTTAATTAAGCTTTTACTTAGCCAATACTGTGTGCAACATTTCTCTGGATAAAAAAGATCTCAAGCCCCTGACCCCCCAATACACATGATCCTTCAAGTGAGTATTCTGTAAATTTGCTATTCTGGAGAGAACTGCTATTTGGCTGTTATTGCAGCAGGAAGGAATCCAGGATTTGCACACCCATTGATCCGTGAATGTCAACAGAGCAGATAGCCTCCGTCCTCCTAAATTGTTCATCCATGAACTCACGTGAAAGTTAGAAACTCTCATCAAATATTCCAAACCCTTTTGACAGCTTCTGTCAGAAATTTTCAAACGAATATGCATGCGTATGGGTGCATGTGCTAAAGGAGGAACTTAACTCTCTGCTATTTTAAACTGTCATTGTATTTAAACTCCTGGGAACATTTCCCACCATTAAAGACCTTAAATTGAAGTCACAATTGAAATGCTGGCTTCTGAAACCTTGGGAACAAAATTAAACAGAGCAGACAGAGCTCCCAGCAATTGGAAAAAGCATGACACCAGGGAGGCTAACAAAAATTTACCAGTCTTAGTAGGAAGTTTAAATTAGGGTAAGAGTAGACATTTTGAAGTATTTTATAACATGATTATACTTCGTGTCTCCCAGATAATAATGTAACACAAATACTGTAACTGAATACATACATCATACACAGGTGTACATATATACATCTCACAATATTTTGGATGGAAATATCTGTAAACTTAGCTTGGAACATTTTGCAATCCTATTCTTTTCACTTCAGAAAGAACAATCATGTAACAGAATAAAAAGCATTTTTCCAGGTCATTTTACAGTAGCAGGATCCTAATACTTTTTGGTGTGTTGTCTTGGTGACAGCAGTATGCCAAGAACTGCTGTTAATGGCATAACTTTCTAAAGACACAAACAGTTCTTGGTAAATTTCTAAACAAAACGAAGCACCAAATTTCTTCAATAAATTTCAGAAAATTATATAAAAACTGTGCAGGCCAGACACGGTGGCTCTCGTCTGTAATCCTAGCACTCTGGGAGGCTGAGACTGATGGATTGCTTGAGCTCAGGAGTTTGAGATCAGCCTGAGCAAAAGCGAGACCCTATCTCTATTAAAAGTAAAAACACTACCTAGGCATTGGTGGTGGGTGCCTGTAGTCCCAGCTACTTGGGAAGCTCAGGCAAGAGGATCACTTGAGCCCAAGACTTTGAGGTTGCTAAGAGCTATGACCCTGCAGCACTCTACCTAGGGTAACAAAACTAAACCTTGCTAGCCACACACACCCCTGATAGGACAGTTAGTGACTCTGTATTCATAACAAAATGACACATATCTTGGGAGAATTAAGTAGAACAATGTCTTCTCCTCTGGCTTGATGAAATACTCTGTGATACTAATGTTGCCATAAAGTATGGCTTGAAAAAACTTGTCTTTGCAGAGATTTCTACATAATATAAAAGACAGTAAAACTGGGGTGGCACCTGTGGCTCAAAGGAGTAGGGCGCCTGCCCCATATGCTGGAGGTGGTGGGTTCAAACCCAGCCCCAGCCAAAAACTGCAAAAAAAAAAAAAAAAAAAAAGATAGTAAAACTTAGAAATAAGTTTGATCAATTCCAACTCAACCATAATGATTTTAAGATATAGTTTAGCAGGTCACATCAATTGCCCAATCACCACTTCCCTTACACACCACGTACATTTAAATTCATTCTCTCTGTCTCTCTCTCCCCCACCACACCATCTCAACTTAGGATCTTGCTCTCCCCATGACTAGGCATTTATTAAAGAGTATCTACCTCATTAAAACATGTGCTTTTTATTTTGATATGTTGCTGCTTGTAAGAAATTTTTTATTCCCTATACATTCAAAGTAACCTACCATTTACCTTATATGCAGCAGAATGTCCATAGCTGACCACCTCTCCACACTCACCATCTCCTTAAGTTGACCTAATTTTCATAGACCAGACATGCACCACATGTATATCAATACAATAGGCTTAGTTCCTTATGTTGACCACCTCTGTATGTTGACCAGTTTGTTGCAGTTCCTTGGGTGGTCAACTTACAAAGGTTATACTGTACTTTGCAAGGCACTTAGAAAATAGTCACTGAGTTTAAGAAGACTGTCTCTGTACTTTCAAAACTTCAGAGAAAGTCCACATCAATTGCAAGTTACTAGGCCCCATTTCTTTTGTTTCTTCCTCATGGGGACCCTGAGCTGCCTCTGCACTTCCCCTAAAGTTACATCAGCCCTTCTTCCCTGACTCAGTAATTCAGCAACATGTCAAAGAACCTCAGGTTCCAACCCCTGCCAGTAGAGTTCTTATACCAGACCTGTTGTAAGAGGCTGTTTAACAGTTTCTCTCATTTAGGTAAGTCTCTTCTAGTTTCCCAGTACTAGAAGACCTTGAGAAGGGAAACAACGTGCAACTCCAAAAGCTTCACCTCACAGGATTACAGGGAGGATTATGTGGCATATTCTTTAGCAGCTATAGTAGGCTTCAGTGTGCCACCTACTGCTGTGGAATGTCATCTCTCCAAGGGCAAGAAGTCACCCTGGCACCTACTGAGTACCCTGACAGTCGTCAAACAATACTTCCACTGTACATTCTGGAGCCTGCATGGGATAGTAGAGCATACACAGGGTATAGAGTCTGAATATCTGGAGAACGGTCTTGGTTCTTCCACTGTGACCTTTTAGAAATTGCTTAACTTCCCTGGGCCTTGACAAATATGGACTTCAGAAAGCTGGAGGATAAAAAGTAGATTAAGATAGTAAACCCAAGTTCTAGTGTGCCTTCTGCTACTTATCAGATTCCTTATTTAAAAATGAAGACAATAATACCTGCCCTGTTTGCATAGTGTCACTGTTAGGAGGAAAGAGAGAAGGGATGTGGAAAGTCCTATGAACTACACAGTCTTCTGCAAATTGACTGACACTCATCTTCATTCAGCATCTGTGCTTTATCCATTTGCCTGTAAGATCCCATTCAAAAGTTCATACCTTTCTGGAGCCCTTCCCCCCCAGCACTGAAAGTACCACTTACAGTCCTTATTTTCACCCACATAATTTCAGACAGGCCACTCACACTGAACACTGGCTCTCCCTTTGCATTAGAGTCAGAGTGAGAAAACCCGCAGCTGGTCAGGATACCCGTCCCCTCCCATTCTTGCCCACACATCACGTTCCCACTCCCTAGGTACACCTGATTGCCTCTGAAGTGCTCAAATACCAGGAACTTGCAAAGCACAAAGAGTTGGAGCATGATTTTCACAAGTTCTCTACCTAAGTTGGCCATCCCTCTTTCTACCCTACGGTGATGTCCTTGCTCACATCCAGTTTTTTTTAAGCCTACCTATCCTCTCTCCACACTAAAATACCATGTTCCCCTTGCTTACTATTAAAATAAGGATTCCCACTCATTGAGTTAATAAAGTGTTCTCCTATAGGTGAAATCACAAATACTGTATTGTAGGTGTGCAACCATCTAAGGAATAATGGGGAAAGGTATTTTCATTCCTATTTTAGAATTAGAAAAAAAAAAAAACAAAAAAACCCACGAGATCCAGATAATCTGTGGGGCTTGCCCCAAGGTCACATAAACAGTAAGTGGCAAAGCCTGGCGCTGTACACCAGCCTGCTGACTAACAAGAGGCACGGCCAAAGAGAACACTGGTGCCACCTAGTACAAACAGACCTCTTAAACCAGAAAGGAAAGAGAGGAAGAGGCAAGTGAGTCTATGAACAATGGGCAGCATTCCAAGGCCATCCATCCAGTCTTCCAGAGTCGTGTGAAGGGAGCCAGGAGTATACTTGATGGCCCTGAAAATACCTGGATGTTCTATTACTCTTCTTCTTCCTTCTATGTTTGAGTTCTATACATTTCCTCAGACTTCAAAAATGAGGGACTTCTAACGAAAAATATACAAAGGATCTTCATTTCCTTCATTTTATATTAAAACTTGAATGGGGTGAGGTGGAAATATAAGAGTACCAATGAGAATATTCTGGAACAAAACAAAATATAATTTCCTTCTTTTTATTCGTTCACCTCATCAGTCATAGAAGACAGAGCCAACTTGATGCTCACACTCCATAGTCAACGGCTAGCAGGGTTTAGTCTCAGAAATTAGGGGACAGTGGTTTGGTGCAGTAAAAGGAATGTTGGCTCTACAATCAGCAGAGGTGAGTTTCCATGCTACACCTGTCACTTATTAGTTATGTGGCCCTGGATTCCTCTACCGTGCCCGGAAATAGAGGAATAATGTATCTTTTGAAGAGTTCATATAGCAGTTCTCGCATATTAATGGCCCATGTGCCATATTTGGTCTACAACAGACATAATTTCCTTGTCTCACAAAACTATGAAAGGTATTTACTCAATTTCAATTTTTATTTTTGAGACAGAGTCTCACTCTGTTGGCTTAGGTTAAAGTGTCAAGGCCTCATAGCTCACAGAAATCTCAAACTCCTGGGCTCAAGAGATCCTCTTGCCTCAGCCTTCCAAGTAGCTGGGACTACAGGTGTGCACCACCATGCCCAGCTAGTTTTTCTATTTTTAGTAGAGACAGGGTCTGAATCCTGTTCAGGCTGGCCTCAAACTCCAGAGCTCAAGCAACTTATCCACCTTGGCCTCCCAGAGTGCTAGGATTACAGGCATGAGCTAATGTGCCTGGCCTGTGACAGGTATTTAATTCCTTTGGGAGAGATCTGCCTTCTCCTATGACAGAAGTAGCAATGGGAAATCTGTTGGAAGATACTGCTGCAGCTGGCCACTCAGTGTACCAGCCCGTTCTGCCATGCATTGCCACCATGGCCTGCAAAACGCACAAAGATACAGGCAGCCAGTTAGTAGGTCTATAGGAAGTATGAGTTATAGGTTACTTATGCATGAAAAATACACAGGAAACAGACTTAGCAGTTCTACAAATAGATGAGTCTGAATGTTCTTATAACAGAGTCGTATGGTTTGAAAGTGTCCCTTAAAAGTTTGTGTGTTGAAAACTTAATTCTTCTGACTGCATGAATGGATTAATGAGGGCTCTGACTTTATGAATGAACCCATGTTGCTGTCGTAGGGGTGGACTGTTAACACAGGAGTGGCTTTGTTATAAGAGCAAGCTCTCTCTGGCTCTCTTGCTCATTCCCTCTTGCCGTGTGATGCCTTCTGCCATGTTGTGACTCAGAAGGTCTTAACCAGATACCCAAAGCATGTTTTGAACTCCCCTGACTGTAGAAATGTAAGCTAATTAAACTTTTTTTGTTTATAAATTATCTACTCTGTGGTATTCTGTGATAACAACAGAAAATAGACTAAGAAAAAGAGATTTTTTTGCCATGTACTGCATGGTATAAATCTACAATTACTTGTTAATTGCTGATAAGATAGCTTTAATTTTTCCAATAAATCTTTTCAGTCACAATGAGGTAAAAAAATGCACATGTTTAATTAAGAAGTAAGCACTGAATTTATCCATCTAAAAAATTATTTGACAATTAAAATGTATCTTTTACAAAATGTTGACATTTACCAACTATCATGAGACTCCAGGAGTATCAATGACCACATGAAAACTATAAGACACAAATCTGCTGAAGAAACATTAGTACTTAATTCAAGGTTAATTTAATAGTTATTGCACAAAGACTATGACTGGAGATGATTCAGAACATGTAACTACAAAGGGTACATTTAAATATTATCTGGGAAGCATGAATTTTCATATAAACTAAATGACTTCTTTTAAAAATTAATTTAGTTCATGTTTGTATCCAAGTTTTTTTTTTTTTCTGACATTTAAGAAAACCAAAGTGATAATAGTTAATTGATGCCAGTTTTATCTTAATATGATCAAATACCAAAAATTGACAACTGGGGCAACTTCAATAAAAGTTATCTTTTTTCATCCACTTAATGAAATCTAAGTAAATCTTCTGGCAGATTATTCTCTGTAAACTAAAACATCTGACATTACTGCCACGTAAAAAAATATAATATTCAAAAAACTGCCAGAGATGGTATCAGGGGCAAGCAAGAAAAGAATTAAAAAATGTGACCGTGTACCCTGAATAATTACTTTATTTATGTTCTACTGTTCAAATAATAATTTTTGCTTTACACATATAGAAATTTGTATTTACAAAAAAATTCACAATGGAAAACAGTTTTTAAATAAAAATATGTCACAGGTGTACAAATACAAAAATTAATTTGTAAGTATAGGACTTCTGGTTTCCAGTCTACCATACAATAAGAACCTTGGAAGTCGCCACTCCATCCTAGCAACAAATAAAAAGCTGAAAGACTGAAAAACAACAATCCTTCTTGGGCATATATGAGAGATGAGGACACAGGGAAAATTGCTGTTCGCAAGACTGGAAAGAGAAACAATTAAGCAAATATAAGGTGTTCCTAGAGCAGGCACTCCTGAGTGGAAACCACTGTGGGAACCTTGGCCAGGTAGGAAAAACTGACCTGTATTAACAAATTTCTGGAAGCTTAGTGTTGAAAAGCCTGAGTTAAAAATAACTACAGGGATTTAATCAGTGGGGAGGTCCCATGCTTTGTTGAACTTTACCTTCTAGAAGTCAACCAGGTTCTTACAGAAAATTTCAGAGAATACCTTTCATTTTCAAGTATTTCTCAGTTTAAACTACAAATTGTATGGCTCTCCTATTACCAGTATCTCAAAAATAACATGTCGAAAACTGAACTACTGTTGTTGCCCTCTACCGGCTTGAAGTCATCCTAAAATTTTATTTTTATTTATCACACCCTGCACCAAATTTATCAGCAAATCCTGTTTTATCTATCTTCAAAATATAACAAGAATCCAATTACTCACCACCCCTCCACTGTCACTACCTTAACCTAAGCCATCACCTTTCACCTAGATCATTAACTCCTCCTTCATCTGTCTTTGCTTTCCCTAAGCTGTTCTCAGCCCAGAGTGAAATACATTCAGTATAAAAGAATTTAAATATTACCATTTTTCAATATCTAATGAGTTAGTTAACTAATAAGTCTAAGCAATAAAGATCAACAGCTCCTAATATCTCTCTCTCTCACACACACAAAGAAAATAACTAGAAATTATATTACTTCCTTGTGAAAGAACACAAAAGCATCTAAAAAGTTATCTGAAAAAATAAAATCTGTATCTGAGCAGAACAAGTCTAATTAATAATTTATAAGAAATACAGGGGTGCAGGGAAACAAGTTTCAATGGACTGAATGCTTCCATTCACCCCCCCACACACACACAAATTCCTTTGTTGAAGACCCAACTTTCCAGGTGACGATAAGGAGGTGGAGTCTTTGTGAAGGAATTATGACATGAGGGCAGAGACTTCATGAATGGAAAAATGACCTTAAATAAGAGGCCTTTTATGAGCTTGTTTGCTTCCATCACATGAGGACACAGTAAGAAGGTACCACATATGACCCAGAAAAAAGACCTTCACTGGATAGAAAATATGGTGGTGCTTGGATCTCAGACTTCCCAGCCTCCAGAACTATGAAAAATAAATTCCTACTATTTATCAGATGCCTAGTTAATGATATTTTGTTATAGCATGTCAAATGGACTGAGACACATATTAAAGTGCCCCAAATGCTATCAACAAATCAAGAATGTGGAAATTGCTCCACAATAGCAACCTGGATTTTTTACAAATAAGCTTAAATCTTACAAATAAATAAGAGGGAGGAAGAACCTATATATTTAAAGAGAACTGAAAGACATATCAACCAATCACAATGTGTTTCCCTTATTTGGATCATAATTTAGAAATAATTTAATTAAAAATATAACATTTATGGAATAATCCAAAGTATGAATACCAGTTGAGCAGGTAATTATATTAGCAATTTATTATTTGTGTTGTAAGATATGAAGATAGTATTGCAATCATATTTTTAAAAGTCTATTTGATAATTTCCAATATCTTTTCAATCTCATTTTGAATTAAAAGCCACAGCTCTTGTAATGGTATAATAAAACCTACACAAACTGGTCCCATTAGCTGTCACTTTATCTCATATTACTCTTCTTCTTTCTCTACATCTCTCACACTTCTTTCTTTGCTGTTTCTCAACCCTGTCATAGTCATTTCGAGTAGTTCTGGCTGATCCTTCTGCCTGGAATACTCCTTTCACAAGGCTAACTCACTTATTCTATAAGGACATTATGCATTTCACAGTAAAGTCCTCAGCAATATTCAAAGAAATAATCGCTAACAATTATACAAAACTGATGAAAGACAACAACCCAGACTTTAAAGAAATTCAGTGAACTAAAAGGTTAAATACAAAGAAAACCACTCCATTCACAGTGTGATGGAAAACAAGACAGAGGCACTTAAAGGCAACCAGAAGAAAAAGAAAGATCACTTTCAAAAGGGGGCAACAATTAATTGATAGTTGATTCAAAAAAAAAGAAAGAAAGAAAGGTAGAAGACAATAGAATGACATCTTTAAATTGATGAAAGAAAGCATCAGTTGATTTGGCAAAAATGTTAGTGAAATAAAAATATTTTATACAAAAATTAAAAAGTAACCCTAAGGGAATTGGTCAACAACAGACTGGAGAAATATTAAACTAAGTTTTTTATACAGAAGGAAAATGATCGCAGGTAAAATCATGGAAATGGAGGAGAGCATAAACACAAGATAGTTTTAAAAAACAAATCTGGAGGCATCACATTACCAGACTTCAGGTTATACTACAAGTCTATAGTGATCAAAACAGCATGGTACTGGCATAAAAATAGAGACATAGATCTATGGAACAGACTGGAGAACCTAGAGATGAAACCGGCCTCAGATCCCCATCTTCAACAAACCAAAGGGGGAAAGAATCCCTGTTTAATAAATGGTGCTGGAGATCTGGTTAGCCACATATAAGAAACTGAACCTGGACCCACACTTCTCTCCACTTACAAAAATTAACTCATGCAGCATAAAAGAGTTAAATCTAAGACATGAAACAATAACAATCCTGGAGGAAAGTATGGGAGAAACTCTTAATATCATCCTTAGGAAACAATTCATGAAGAAGACCCCATTGGCAATTGTAGCAACAACAAAAATAAATAAATGGGATCTGATCAAGTTAAATAGCTTCTGCACAGTGAAGCAAGCACACATCAACAAAGCTAATAGACGACCTTCAGAATGGGAGAAGATATTCACACATTATGAATTGACAAAGGGCTAGTGAACAGAATAACAAAGAACTCAAGCAAATCAATGCACAAACAATACCATCAATCAATGGATAAGTACTATGAACATAACCTTTTTCAAGAAGACAGAAATGGCCAAGAAACATATGAAAATTTTTCATTGTCCCTAACCATCGGAGAAATGCAAATCAAAGCTGATTTGAGATACTGCCTAACACCAGCAAGAACAGCCCACATCACATGATCCCAAAGTTACAGATTCTGCTGTGGGTGTAGAGAGAACACTTATGCACTGTTGGTAGGATTTCTAACTAGTACAGCCTTTATGTAAAAAGTATGGAGAATCCTCAAAGAACTAAAAGTAGATCTCCCTTAGGTCCCATAATCCCATTACTAGGTATGTACCCAGAAGAAAAAAATCATTTTGCCATAAGAACATGTGCACTCACTCAAATGTTTATAGCAGCTCAATTCACATCACAAAGATGTTGAAGCAACTCAGTTGCCCATCAATTCATGAGTAGATAATAAACTGTGGTATACATATAACATGGAATACTATTTAACCATAAAAAGATGGAAACATTCCATCTTTATATTTACCTGGATGAATTTGGAGAACATTCTCCTAAGTAAAGTATCTTAAGAATGGAAAAGCAAGCATACCATGTACTCAGTACTAAAACAGGAGAAAATAGTAGATCAACAAGGACAGGCCCACAAAAAAGAAAGACACTATTAAATTAAAGAAATGGGGAGTTGACTTGGTAAGTTCCCGCCTATCACGTACAATGCAGATGTGTGTGGCATACTTCCTGGGTGAAGGACTCAACTACCATTCAGACTTCGAACTTTACCTTACAAATGCAAATAATGTAACCTAATCATACGTACCTTCATATTAACCCCGAAAAAATAACACAATTGTACATTAAAAGAAAATTTTAAATACAATGGCAAAAAAATAAAAATAAAAAATAAACAACCCAGTATCAGAAGCTATTTGGGGGTGTAGAGGGGTCAACTTTGTGTTATTTGTGTCCCTGGATCAGTGCCTGGCACAGGGCAAATTCTAACAAACATTTGTAGTATGGATGCACGTTACGGTCTTTTTTATTTCTTTATGCCCAACCTCACTACAACAAGCATTTAAATTTAAATCTACATTTCAAGAGATAAAAAGGAAGACAAAAAAGGGGGGAAACACAGGCAGTGATAAGGACCACATATATGTCACAATATCCTGTATAATTGTTAAAAATAGGTTTAAAATTTAGATCAAAGTTGTGTTTTTTTTTTGAGACAGAGTTTCACTTTGTCACTCTTGGTAGAAGGCAGTGGCATCATTGCTCACAGAAACCGCAAACTCTAAGGCTCAACCGATCCCCTTGCTTCAACCTCCCAAGTGGCTGGGATTATAGGCACTGACCACAGCACCCAGCTATTTTTTAGAGATGGGAGTCTCTTGCTCAGGTGGGTCTGGAACTCCTGAGCTCAAGCGATCCACCCATCTTGGCCTCCCAGAGTGCTAGAATTACAGGCATGAGTCAATGCCCTGGACTAGATCAAAGTTTTGTAATAGCTAATTAGGAGAGAGTGGCAGAGGTGGTGGAAGCCACTATCACTAAACAATATAAAGCAGAATAAACCTGAATGACCCTTTTACTCTACCAACATTTCTAAGCTATTTTTGAGTTTCAATACAGACCACTTATAAACCTTTTGTTCCTAAAGTAAAATCAGAATTCAGATTTAAGTTGATTCTAAATAAAATAAGGAGTAAATAGGACACAACAAAGTATTGCCCAAAGGAGGATAAATTGCAGAAGATCCAAATTACAGAGAAACTAAGACTTATATTCTAAAAGGAACTCTTAAAGGCATGGACATTACTAATCTTCAACAAGCTACTCACAGTGCCCTGAATTATAATGCATACAGTCCTGAGCAAGAAACGTGGCCACTCTCTATACAGGTGGGTCCAGCTCTGTTCTCCCACATCAGCACCCGGAAACCACGGATTCCTCCAACCCTAGAGCTGTTTGTTTAACTCTTTGAGTGCCCTAATGGATTGTGAAACTAACAGACCTGACTCCTGTCCACAAAGCGAATACAAGAGCAGCTGGATCTGCACTGAGAGAGCCAGGTACAGACACTACTGTGGGGGGGAAAGCTTGGGGCCTGGTAAGAACTCTCAATTACACTCAACATCCAGGGTTGTAAATAGAGACTGAAAGTCACAAGAGAAGCACTATTACACCCTTAAGTTTTTTTTCTAAACAACCAACCGGAAGGACAAGTCCAGCAACCAGCTGTGGGCTGCCCCGTTGATGCAGAACCCAGAGAGTTCCATGTAAAATAACATGGAACACTGCGGCTGTGTCAGCAGGAAGAAACTGTGAGGACTGTGGTATTGCCATCAGCACACGCGTGTGTGTGTGTGTGTGTGTGTGTGTGTGTGTGTGTGTGTGTGTGTGTGTAGGGAGAAAGAATCCTTCATAGAGTTCTTGTTTAGTCTCCTTCCATGGGGGTGTGGTTTGGGAAGACTGAATACATACAAACTCTGAAGCTCTTCCTCCCCTCTGCCTGCCTCACCCCAACCAACCCCAGCCTGGTTACCTGACAGAGGAAGGATTTGTTTAGTTACTGAAGAGCAAACACTGCCCTTGGCTGACTCTTAGTGCAGAGATGTCATTGAGTGACCACTACTGTTCACCTTTGGCGCTGGTGCTGGGGAACCCAAGACTTCTGGCGTGTGCCCTTATCAGATCTCAGCATGACTAAACAGAGCAGCTCTCTTTATCTCTTTTTACAATTGAGATTGAGATCCAAGATCCAATTCTTAAAGGAGACCCTCTCTGTGGACTGTGGAGGTTGAAGAACAATAAGGTCTGGAGCCAGACTCCCTGGGGTGCAAATCCTAGCTTTGCCACTTACAAACTGTGGGATGCGGAAAGCTAATCTCCATGTTGTCCTTTCCTCATCTGCCACTGGGGTCAAAGTGGCACTTTCTTCAGAGTTGTAAGGATTTAATTAGTTAACATACTTGAAGGGCTTAGACCACCACCTGGCACAGAATCAGACTTATTTATGATTCCATAAATAAGGAATCTGAGGTAAAGTAAATAATGAGCAGATCACTTCAGGAAAACAAAAACAAAAACAAAAACAACTGGTATATTGGGAAGACGGACAGACTTGGCCTCAGGGTGTGGAGGCTGGCTACTCCTGGCTCTACTACAAACCAGTGAATGTGGTAGGTCACTTAAAGTGCTTTCTTTTCTGCATCTTGGCCTAGCACTAGCAACCTCTTTCCAGGATTGCTACAAAAGCCCATGAGATATTGAAGGCAGCAACACTTTATAAATACAAGTTCTACAAATAGTGGTTATAAGCCCCCTATATTTCTTTTCTAATAGTTTTATGGACACATAAACCACCTATCATACAAATCACCCATTCGAAGTGCACAATTCAAAGGTTTTCAGGTATTTTGACAGACTTGGGCACCCATCACCATAATCAATTTTAGAACACTTTTATTATCCTCTAAAAGAAACTGCATATCCTTTAATAGTAACCCTCATTCCTCATATTCCCCCATAACGAGGAATCCACTAATCAACATTCTGTCTATATAAATTTGCCTATTCTGGACATTTTATTTAAATGGAATCATACAATGCACAATCTTTTTTGATGAGGTTCTTTGACTAGGAATAATGTTGCCAAGGTCCATCTGTGTTGTATCAGTACTTTATTCCTTTATATTGCTGAAAATATTCCATTGTGGGGATTTACAACATTTATTATCTACTCATCAATTGGTGGGTATTTGAGCTGTTTCTTTTTTACTATGATGAATAATGTTGCTTTGAACAGTCACATATAAGTTTTTGCATGGGCACATACTTTTAATTCTCTTGAGTGTATACCTAGAAGTAGAACTGCTGGGCTGGGCGTATGGTGAAATCTATGTTTAACTTTTAACTTTTAAGAAGCTGCCAAAAGGTTCTTCTTTTGAAAGAACCTCTACCAGAATTCTCAACCACAGCGCATGAGCGTTCCAATTTCTGCACATCCCCAACAACACTTGACTCTTTTTTTATTGTTGCTATCCCAATGAGTATGAAGTGGTATCTCACTATGTTTTGATTTACATTACTTTGATAGATAATGATATTGAGCATTTTTTCATGTTCTTATTGGCCATTTGCTTACCTTCTTTGGAGAAATGTCTATTTATATTCTTTGCTTATTTTTAATTGGATTATTTGTCTTTTCAAGTTTTAATTTAATTTTTTAAATTGGTATGGGTATATAACAGTTGTACATACTTATGGAAAACATGATATTTTGATATCACGTGCAATGATGAAATCTGGGTAACTGGGATGTCCACACCTCAAACATTTGTCATTTCTTTAAATTGGGAACATTTCAAATTTCTCTTCTAGCTGTTTTAAAATATACAAAAAAAATTATTGTGAACTATAATAGCCCTATTTTACTACTGAACACTAGACCTTATTCCTTTAATCTAAATGTATTTTTATACCAATAGACCAACTCTTCTTTAAGCCCTCTCTCCCCACTCTACTCCCTTGCCTCCGCTGACTACCATCCTATTCACTAGCTCCATGAGAACAATTTTTAAGCTCCTACATATCGGTAAGAACATGAAATATTTGTCTCTCTGTATATAACTTACTTCACTTAACACAGTATTCTCTATTTCTATCCATGTTGCTGCAAATGTCAGGATTCCAATCTTTGTTGTGGCTGAATAATATTCCTTTGTGTATATGTACTACTTTTTTTCTTTATCCATTCTTCCACTGACAATTAGGTTGATTAATATCTTAGCTATTGAGAATAATGCTGCAATAACCATGGAGGTGCAAAGATTTATAAAATACCTCTTTGATATATTTATTTCATTTCTTTCGATATATACCAAACAGTGGGATTGCTGGATCACATGGCAATTCTATTTTTAGTTTTTTGAGAAATTTTCATACTGTTTCCATAGTGTTTGTACTAATTTCCCACCACTTTCTCCATGTCCTGGCCAGCATTTGTTATTTTTTGTTTTTTTGTTAATAGACATTTTAACTAGGTGAGATGATATCTCATTACGGTTTTGATTTTTAGTGATTGATGATTAGTGATTTTGAGCTCTTTTCCCTATACTAGTTGGCCATTTGTATGTCTTCTTTTGCTCATACTTGCTCAGATCTTTTGTCCATTTTTTTTTTTTTTTTAAACAGAAGCTCACTATGTTGCCCTGGGTAGAGTGCCGTGGTGTCACAGCTCACAGCAACCTCAAATTCTTGGGCTTAAGTGATTCTCTTGCCTCAGTTTCCTGACTAGCTGGGACTACAGGAGCCCACACAATGCCTGGCTATTTTTTGGTTGCAGTTGGCATTGTTGTTTAGCAGGCCAGAGCTGGGCTCCAACTCGCCAGCCTTGGTGTATATGGCTGGCGCCCTACTCACTGAGCTAAGGGCACTGAGCCTTTTGTCTATTTTTTAAAAGATTATTTGGAGTCTTTTCTATTGAGTAGGTCTAGTTCCCAATATATTCTTGTTATTAACCCCTTGTCAAAGACCAGATTGAAAATATTTTCTTTCATTCTGTTGGTTGTCTCTTCACTTTTTTTTTTTTTTTTGTAAAGACAGAGTCTCACTTTATGTCCCTCGGCAGAGTGCTGTGGCCTCACACAGCTCACAGCAACCTCCAACTCCTGGGCTTAAGCGATTCTCTTGCCTCAGCCTCCTGAGAAGCTGGGACTACAGGCACCCGCCACAATGCCCGGCTATTTTTTGGTTGCAGTTTGGCCAGGGCCGGGTTTGAACCCATCACCCTCGGTATATGGGGCCGGCGCCTTGTCTCTTCACTTTGTTGATTGTTTCTTTTGCTGTGCAGAAGCTTTTTACATTGATGTAATCCAATTTGTCAATTTTTACTTTTTTTCCCTGTGCTATAGAGATCTTACTCAAGAAATCTTTGCTCAGACCAATATTTTAGCATGTTACCCCAATTTTTTTTTGTAGTAGTTTGAGGTCTTACATTTATGTTTTTAATCTATTTATTGTTGTCTTTTGCACACGAGTATAGTGAGATATAGGGGTCTTGTTTTATTCTTCTGCAGATGGAGTATCTGTTTTACACTACCATTTACTAAAGATATTGTTCTTTCCCCAATGTATGTTCTTGGCACCTTTGTTAAAAATAAGTTGGCTATAAATGTGCAGATTTATTTTTGTTTCTCTAGTCTATTCCTTTTGTCTTTGTGTGTGTTTTTTTTTTTATGCCAGTATCATGCTGTTCTAGTTACTACAACATTGTAATGTATTTCGAAGCCAGGAAATGATATGCCTCCAGCTTTGTTCTTTTTGCTCAAGATTTCTTTGTCTATTCTGGGTCTTTTGTGGGTACATATGAATTTCAGTATTTTTTCCTACTTTTTTGAAAAATGTCTTTGGTATTTTGAAAGGGGTTATTGGGTCTATAGATTACTTTGGGTAGTAAGAACATTTGAACAACATTGATTCTCCTAATCCATGAACCTGGAGAATCTTTCCAATTATGTGTGTGTGTGTGTGTTTCTTTTCAGTGGTTTATAATTTTCATTGTGAATATCTTATACTTCTTTAGCTAAGTTTATTTTTCAGCACTTTTTATACCTATTGTAAATGGAATTGCATTATTTTTCAGATTGTTCACTATTAATATATAGAAATTTTACTGATTTTGTCCATTGATTTTGTAACCTGTAATTTTAATAAAATTGTTTATCACTTCCAACAGTTTTATGGTAAGGTCTTTGAGTTTTTTTCCAAATACAAGATCAAATTTTCTAAATTTAAAATCTTCAACAAAGGAGGGTAGGCATTGTGGCTCATTATGTATAATTCTAGCACTTTGGGAGGCCAGGGTGGGAGGATTACTTTAGGCCAGGAGTTCAAAATCAGCCTGAGTAAGAGTGAAACCCTGTTTCTAAAAAAAAAAGAAAGAAAAATTACTCAAGCATGGTGGCATGTACCTATACTTTCAGCTATTTGAGGCTGAGGCAGCAGGATCACTTAAGACTAGGAGTTTTAGACTTCAGTGAGCTATGATGATGCCACTTCACTCTAGCCCAGAGGACAGACTGCCTTGTCCCCACCCTGCAGTTCTCCATAAAAGGATAATTTGAACTATCCCTTCCCAATTTGGTACTCTTTATTTCTTTTTCTTGTCTTATTTCTCTGGGTATCACTTCCAGTACTATGTTGAATAAAGTGGGTATCTTTATCCTGTTTAAGATGTTAGAGTAAAGGCATACAATTTTTCCCTGTTCAACGTGACACTGGCTGTGAAATTGTCATATATGACCTTTACTATTTTGAAATATAATTCTTCAATACCAAGTTTGTTGAGTTTTTCTCATGAAGGAATATTGAATTTTATTGAAAAATTTTGGCATCTACTGAAATGATCATATGGGTTTTACCCTTCATTCTGCTGATATGATGTATCACATTGATTGATTCACATATGTCGAATCATCCTTGCATCCCTGGGGTGAATGCTACTTGATCATGGTGAATGATCTTTTTAAAGTGTTGTTGATTTCAGTTTGCTAGTATCTTGTTGCAGATTTTTGCATCTATGTTCATAAGTGACATTGGCCTGTAGTTTTCTTGTTTTACTATACCTTTTTCTAATTTTGGCATTGGAGTCATACTGGCCTCGTAAATAAGTTTGGAAATACTCTCTTTTTATTCAATTTTTTTGAAGAATTTGAGTAGAAGTGGTATTAGTTCTTCTTTAAATGTTTGGTAGAATTCAACAGTGAAGCCATCAGGTCCTGGGCTTTGATGAGAAAATTTTTATTACTGCTTCTATCTCATTATTCATTATTTATCTGTTCAGGTTTTCTATTTCTTCATGGTTCAATTTTGGTAGGTTGTATGTGTATATAAATTTATCCATTTCTTCTAGTTTTTCCAATTTATTAGCATATAGTTAGTTGGTCATTATAGTCTCTGATGATCTTTTAATTTCTGGTGGTATCAGGGGCAATGTCTCCCTTTTTGTCCCTGATTTTATGTATTTGGGTCTTCTTTATTTTTTTCTTAGTTACTCAGCTAGCAGGTTATGGATATTTTTATCTTTTCATAGCAACAATATTTTTCTTTCATTGATCTTTTATATTTTTTAAGTATCTATTTCATTTAGTTCTGCTTTGACCTTTATTATTTGTTTCCTTCTAATTTTGGATTTGACTTGCTCTTAATTTTCTAGTTCCTTGAGGTGAATTATTAGGTAGTTTATTATAAATCTTTCTGCTAAATAAAGAAGTTTATTCCGATAAATGTCCTTCTTAGTACTGCTATTTCTGTACCCTATAGGTTTTTTATATGCTGTGTTTGCATTTCCATTTGCTTCAAGAATGTTTTAAATTTTCTTTTTTCTTCTTCTTCTTCTTTTTTTTTTTGTACAGACAGAGTCTCACTTTATGGCCCTCAGTAGAGTGCCCTGGCATCACACAGCTCACAGCAACCTCCAACTCCTGGGCTTAAGTGATTCTCTTGCCTCAGCCTCCCGAGTAGCTGGGACTACAGGTGCCTGCCACAATGCCCAGCTATTTTTTGGTTGCAGTTCAGCTGGGGCCGGGTTTGAACTCGTCACCCTCGGTATATGGGGCTGGCGCCTTACCAACTGAGCCACAGGTGCCGCCCATTCTTCTTCTTCTTAATTTGTGCATTGACCAATTTGTCATTCAGGATCATGTTGTTTAATTTCTATGTATTTTTATAGTTACCAAAGTTTCTTTTATTATTGATTCCTAGGTTTGTTTCATTGTGGTAAGACAGATGCTTGGTATGAGGTTTTTATTTTGAATAAAATAAAAGGTTTTTTTTTATTTTGTTTTGTTGAATTTGTTAAGACTTGTTTTGTGGCCTAAATACCATCAATCCCAGAGAATGTTCAATATGCTAATGAGAAGAATGATTATTCTGCAGCAGAGTGTTTTGTAAATTTCAGGTAGGTCTATTTGGACTACTGTGCAGTTTAATTCAGATGTTTCTTTGTTGATTTTCTGTCTGAATAATTTGTCCACTGCTGAAAGTGGGTGTTTAAGTTCCCCATTATTATTGTGTTGCAGTTTTTCTCCCCTTTCAGATCTAATAACATTAGTTATATTATTATAAAACCTCCCTATGTCTGCATAACTTTTTCTTTTATTGTCTGTTTTGTATCATTACTCTAGCTAGTCTAGCTTTCTTGTGGTTGTGATTTGCATGATATATCATTTTCAACTTTTTGTTTCAAGCTACATGTATCTTTAAAAGTATACTCTGTTTCCTAAAAATAATGTGTTCAATCTCTTTTGTTACTCAGTCAAATACTTTCTGACTTTTGATTGGATTATTTAATCTACTTTATTTTTTCTATATATCTCATTTCTCTTTTGTACCTTTATTATTCCTTTATTGCTCTTTTTGGCATTAAGTGAATATTCTCTGAGGTGATATTTTATTATTATTTTTTTATTTCATTTTTTATTTGATATTTCCAAATATAAAAAAAAGTTAAGATTCTTACACCAATTATGTCAAATGAGACCATGCAAAGAAATTCAGTGTGTACAACAATCATTTTTCTCCTTAGGTTCTGCTGCTTTATACAATTGTGTTATTGACAAAATTGGATGCCATGTGCCTGGTTGGAAAATGTCATCTGTTTACAAGAAAAACCATGCAAGACAATTTCTACTTTGTCTGCAAGTCAATCCACAATAACTGCTTATTTTCTTTTTTATTTAGGAGGCACATGGAACGGAAATATTTAGCTGTCCAATTTTATTCAACTACCTCACCAAAAAAATAAAAAAATCACACATGACAATCCCAACACTCTGCAAAATTTGGAGGGTTGAGATAGTAGACGCTATTTGTTATCTTTAGTACATTCAAATATTAAGCCTGATATTATTGGCTTTATCTCTTTACAGTAATCTAGTTAGGGCCTCCCCTCTGATTTTGCTAGACTGGGTTCCAGAAGAATAAAGTGTGAAAACTGTTTTCTGTTGGCATTATACAAATTTTTGCTAGTTGCATAGACTAAAGATAGTTTGTTTGCTAAATGGAACTGAATTAAAACTTGACCCAGTGGCACTACTCAGTCCAAATTCTGACCAAAGAAAATTATACAACAATATTTATAGGCTAATTTTTAAGAGATGGTTGACATTAATACTGTACATATTTTACATGTCAAATACATAGTTCAAGATTTTATAAAAATAAGTTCATGCATTATTACTTCTAAGAATATCATGTACAAGATAACCCCTCCCCCCAGTACTTGTGACACCATTTCAGGTGGAAGAAATCTATATACAAAAACAATCCAGTTTCTCTGCTGTGTTAAACATATAATTTAAAGAAATTTCAGAGATTATTGACAGAAAAATCTTAGTCCATTAAATATAGAAAGTGTCAATTTATAGGACTGGAAATATTTCCTTTTTAGAAAACACCCAGAATATATAATCTCTGTACAAGAAAAATATAAAAATTCTGGATGATTATGTTTGATCACACTACATAATTTAGAATGAAATGTCATTGGTTGAAAGTTTTTCTATTTTACTCATTTCTTGGACAGCATTCATTTGGGAACAATTTTTATTTAGCTCAGTTGCATTTATGGCACAAGATCTCATTTTCAAAATGGCACCAATTTTCCTTAGGTGTAACAGCACTGTATTTTTAGCAGCAATTTTATTTTGAAAGATTAACAATTGATAGAACAAATGTTTTAATTATACTTATTTACTTTATAGTCACTAGTGATAATTATTTACAAAAGGCTAAAGGCTACAAAATGATCCTTCACTCTCCCCCACTTCACCTCTTTGTCAAGGGTTTTTCCTCCCACTTCACCCTGACCTGGATGGGGAAGTGCAGAAATTTCAGACAAGGTACCTATGTGTTTTAGATGGGATTCTTGATTTTTAGGTGAGTATAAAGACAGGTATAAGACAAAGTAATTCCCAGATCAGGTTATGTTCCAATGCCCCCAAATTAGCTCTGTGATAAATAGTACCGATTGACAACCTAAGAGAGATGAGACAATCAAAGATGTCCTAACAATCTTAAGTCTGTAACAGCTGAACAGCAAGAAGGTCATTTCGCCTAACTGTGTAGCAGTCATGACTGACTGGCATGTAAGGTTAGATTCTACTCCTGTGGTTACTGGTAAATATAAAAGTGTAACTGAAGAGGTGTCACACTAGATTTAAAAAACTGCAAATATGTTGTAAGAGCAATTTACATTGAGGGAAATATAGTTCTGAGTTATTCTGTGTTGAGATAGTATAGTTAATGGGACCTAGGAACTTAGCATGATAAATCAAATTTTATGAATGTAATTTTCATGGTAAAGTGTATTTTACTACATGCATTTTACTAATATTTCCCCCAAATTTACCAACTCTATTGAGTTAAGGGCAGTAGCCATTGTCAAATATAGTGACATAATACTACTTCTGAAAATTCAGACAAACGAGTTAATGAATCCCTTGAAAAAAGCAAATTAAATCTTTTGTCAAAATAGTTATTGGATCATACATAAAGAGCCTGAATCTGCAATTTATAAATTAAAATTGTGAACCTATAAATCAATTTTGGGGATGGATAGATTCCTTTAATATCAAGAGTATTTTTCATGAATTCCCACCACAGAAGGATTTATTGAGTATGTTAATGCTGTGAATGAGAAAATTTGGGGAGAAAACAAACCCTAAAATAATTTGATACAACAAAATAAGCCATCCTGATGTTAAATGGACAAAAAATTATCAAAATGCTGTGAACAAAACCAAAATAACATGGGGGGTGGGGCACAGTTAAGGCATCTAAAAGAAATTCCACATGGCTTGGGCTTATTAAAATATTTTACACTACTTTTTTTTTTTAAAAGAAGATTTGAAAGCATCTGAAAAACATGCGAATTGTTTGAAAACCTTGCATGGCAAATTCAGACAGTTTGCAAGCATCATTCAGATGTTCACCAAAGAATACAAAGAAGCCTCCCCTCATGACACTGCCCACGGAGGGAGAGGTCTTCCCAATTCTTTCTATCTTATACTAGATGGCAACCCAGAGGTCTGTGCAGCGGTTACAAACAGGGCATTGTTATCTGGAAAAGAAAGGACCATGGAATTCCCATTGGTTGGGGAACAACCCAGCTTTAGCTTTTCCAGATACTCCGCATGTACAGGTTTATGACACTGGAGAACTTTGATTGCATCTTCTACTTTGAACCACTCTCTCTTCCTTCCAATATTAACAGAATCTTCCCAATCTTCTAATATTTCAGTGACTGTAAGAACATAAACGTATGTTCTGTGCTTTCGGTCTTGGTTCTCAAATATGCCCAGGAGTCTGCCTAATTTTCCTTTAACTCCAGCCTCCTCATAAACTTCCCTCACGGCAGCACCGCCGGGCTCCTCCTCGGGCTCCATTCCTCCTCCTGGGACAATCCACTGGTCTGGATACCGACTGCTGCTCACTAACAGCACCTCATCCTCCTGCTCGCTCCGAAGCACAGGCACGCTGCCCGCTTCTTGAAGCCCTCGCGGTCATAGGTCCGCGTCTGGTTGGGCTTGAACTTCATCCTAGAGGCGGGCTCTTGCTGCTCCGACCGCCGCCGCCACCCCGCCGAGGAGTGGGGCGAGGGGAAGTCTCGGCGCTGAGGCGCCAAGCGCGCTGGTCTGCGAGGCAGCGGCGTGGGGGACGCAGCGAGGCCGGTCGGTCAGTCAGTCCCGGAAACAGCGGCTGCTCGGACGCGGTGCGGGACGCGAGCGTCGGTCACTGGAGCCGGGGAACTGAGATGGAAATGCCGCCTCTGCCCGGGCGCCCGCCGTTCTCCATGGAGTCCGCCTCACGCTAGACTCCGCTCCCTGCGGCCGCTGCCGCCAGGGAAAGAGCGACAGTTGAGGCTCGCGCCGCGCCAGACAGTTGCGAAGACCCCAGCGGCTGAGCAGCACCGCCGCGACTGAGGTGATATTTTAATTTCATGATTTTTTCACTACATTCTTCTTCCTCTCTCTTTTTTTTTTCTATTAAATAATAACTGTGTACTTTACCTAACAAAGGGTTCATTACATTTTTCAGTTATTTTTGTGGTTATTAATCTACTTAAGATTTAGAGGCAGGGAAAACTCTTTGCCTAGGCAAAGAATTTATGACTAAGACCCCAATGGCAATTACAACAACAACAAAAATAAATAAATGGCACTTGATTATATTAAAAGGCTTCTGCACAGCTAAGAAATAAAAACAAATAAACAACCTACAGAATATGAGAAAATATTCACAAATTATACACCTGATAAAGAGCTAATATCTAGAATGTACAAAGAACTCAAACAAATCAGGATGAAAAAAGCAAGCATTAAAGCATTAAAAAGGGAACAAAAGACATGCATAGTAGATTTTCAGAAGATAGACAAATAGCCAACAAATATATGAAAAATGCTCAACATCACTAATCATCATGGAAATGCAAATTAAAACCACAATGACTTATCACCTTACTCCTATTAGAATGGCTTTTATTAGAAAGTCCAAAAGCAATAGATGGTAGAGTATATGCAGAGGCAGAAATGCTTATAAACTGTCAGGCGGACTGCAAATTAGTAGAACCCGTATGGAAAACCGTATGGATATTTCTCAAAGAACTAAATGTAGACCTACCATTCAATCCAGCAATCTCACAATTGGGTATCTACCCAAAGGAAAAGAAATAATTTTATCAAAAAGACACCTGCACTTCAGTATTTATTGTGGCATAATTTGCAATTGCAAAGATCTGGAATCAAACCCATCAATTCATGAAAGACTTATTAAAATGTGGTATATTCATACTATGGAGTACTACTCAGCCTTAAAAAGGATGAACTAATGCCTTTTACAGGAATTTGGAAGAGATTGGAGACTATTATCCTAAGTAAAGTATCTGAAGAGTGAAGTAACAAACACCATACACACTTTCTAACAAGTTTGAACTAATGGGCACACAAATGAACAGAGAGAAGTAATAGTCATGGGAAATCAAGCAGAGGGTAAGGGGAGGAAAGGAGGGACAAAAATATACCTGATGGGCACAATAAACACTATCAGGTGATGGGTACACACAAAAAGACCTGATTTTAGTATTATAAAAGCACTCCATGTAACAAAAACATTTGTACCCCCTTAATGTTTTAAAATTAAAAAATACCCACAGCTATTAAAACAGCATTTGTCTATATACCACCTAAATTTGTATCACTTCATTAGTAAACCCACCATAGTTGAGAAACACAGGCCTAGAGAAAAATCATAGGAATGAGACAGAATAGATGCAAAAGCTCTCAAACTCTATCACCAGCCCCTTACATCCTACGCTGTAGGCCCACTGAAATACATTTAATGGTCCAAAAGCACCAAGCTGTTTCCCACCTGTGTTATCTTTATACATACTCTTTCTTCATTATCAGAGGACAAGTGTTATTTTATCGTTTATTTCTTTTAAAGAAAGAAAATTTGGAGTATCTATAATATCAAACCAGTCCAATGAGAAAAGATAACCAACATACATCAAGTCACAGAACAAGCACCACATACCCTGTCCAACATAGTGCTTACAGCATGAGAGGTGCACAATATCTTCCCAATAAATACATCCCTAAAAACACACTGTAATTGCAAGTAAACTTAGGTGATTAGTTCACATTTTATATTGATATTGCATATTATCTTGCTATTTTTCTAAATACAAAGCAAGACATGGCATGTATAATATGCCATTATTTGTGTAAAACACACACAATGATTACCTAAAAAATGGTGAGAGAATGAAAATGTTTTTCATAATATGCCAGTTTATAGCCCTTGAATTTTATACTATATGCAGGTATATAACTTTAAGAAAATGTTTCAAGCCAAATACAAAGTAATTCTTTTCTTAAAGAGATTGCATAACCTGTAACTGCATTTTAGAGTGGCTAAAATGATAATACTACCCTGTATCTTGCAATCAAGCAAAGAAATTAAAGGTAAGTATGTCTAAAGAGAAAATCTGAGCCTATTGAGAAAGAAGCCGACAGTAAAAGAAGTAGCTTTCTAAAAAATGCAACCAGTTCTCTAGGTCCAGAAAAATTACAGTCATTTTATAGAGGTCGGTATCTTTACCTTAATGAATGGGAAAATGGAAATCAGGATGTACTCAACTGAGGGAGGAATGCTTCCTCAAAGGAAAACCTGTATGCTGTTACTAAAATGGGGGAGGAGATTAGGCAATCCAGAGGAATACTCACTTACGACATCATTTAGCCTTTACTACACTACAAAAACACTGGATTTATGACACGGACCTGAAAGCTTAGAAGAGTGTTTTGGGAAGAGCTCCATTGTGTTTCTATTAGTGAAGGCTGAGTCAGAAACATAGAAACCTCTGTTTGAAAGAGAGAATTTAAGGGGTGGCACCTGTGGTTCAAAGGAGTAGGGCGCTGGCCCCAAATGCTGGAGGTGGCAGGTTCAAACCCAGCCCTGGCCAAAAACTGCAAAAAAAAAAAAAAAAAGAGAGAGAGAGAATTTAATGCACCTGTGTGTATAGGTGATGGAACAGCCAAGGCTGAGAAGTTCCAAGTGCACAGTGAAGCAACTCTGAGTTAAGGCAGCAGGAAGCTGCCACCATCTGTAGTGGTGATGAAACAATGGGAGGAGCATGTCGGGACTTCAGGTGCCTGCCACTATGGCCAGCTAGTTTTTCTATTTTTAGTAGAGATTGCGTCTTGCTCTTGCTCAGGCTGGTCTCAAACTCCTGAGCTCAATCGATCCACCTGCCTCAGCCTCCTAGAGTGCTAGGATTACAGGCATGGGCCACCGTGCCCGGTCCATACTCTATGAGTTACAGGGCAAGAAAGTTGAGGAAAGTGATTTCTTGTGATAAAGAGCACATTAAGGAAAACCAAATTTTGCTAAAATTTCTCAAATTCATAGTCTTATGTGAATATTTTTTTTTTTAAGAAACAACAGGAGATATGAAACTAGTAATAATGGTCAAGTTGAGAAGACAGGATTTGAAAAATAGCATGCCCTAACCATGTCTGGATTTATATAGGGTTGCAAAAAATATTAAATTCACTTTGTAGTAAATACTCACATATTTGCCATTGTTGCTACCTCACTAGTGTGTGAACAAAAATCTCTGAAGAGCAGAATTATTTTCTCAGGAGAATTTACCATCCTAATTTTGAACACTAGGTTGCCTGAAGGTAGAGCATCATCACTGTGATATGGAAACTGCTGTCAGGACAGTGGGTGTCACCTGGGGAGCAGTTTCCTTCTATTGTGTGGTTATATCACACCATATGTGTTATCTACTGGCAGGGAGTTGTGCAATGTGGCAATATTAGTGAAGGATAGATTTGCCAATGGTGAAACTCTTCATTAATTGCTCTCTTCTAAGTAGACAATCTACAGACAGGAGACAAATTCTGCGACAGTGGTGTTTAAAGTTTCCAGTCCTGGGTGGGTGCAGTGGCTCACGCCTATAATCCCAACACTCTGGGAGGCTGAGGCAGGTAGACTGCTTGAGCTCAGGAGATCTTGAGAGCAGCCTGAGCAAGAGTGAGACCCCATCACTTCTAGAAATAGAACAATAACTAGGCATTGTGGTGGGTACCTGTAGTCCCAGCTACTCGGGAGGCTGAAGTAGGATTATCACTTGAGCCCAGGAGTTTGAAGTTGCTGTGATCTATGATGCCCCAGCACTCTACTCAGAGTGACAGAGTGAGACTTTGTCTCAAAAAAAAAAAAAAAAAAGAAAAAGAAAAGAAAAGTTTTCCTCTTCAGGGGAAGAGAGAGAAAATAAAAACCTTGGACTTAGCCTCTCCTACCTGCTCCCCTTCCTTCTGTAAAGAAAACCTCTCTGGAGAGAGAGGAACAAAAAGCCCTTTGACCAACTTCTTCCTTAGCTAGGTGACTCGGTGATACTGGAAGTAAGTGAATGGGGAGTTTAAGGGAGGGATAAGTCAAACAGGGGAAGAAACAAGATCTGCTCAGCTGTTGTTGATGAGTTCATACTTAGAACGTCACCATAAAATTCAGAGCCTGAATTAAAGATCTCAGGAAGGCAAGGGTGCTGTCTTCAGCTTGCAGAATTTTAAAAATTAAGTTATTTGGCATTAAAAATTGAGAATGTCAGGCTGGGCATGGTGGCTCACACCTGTAATCCTAGCAGTTGGGAGCCCGAGGCAGGTGGATTGCCTGAGCTCACAGTTTTGAGACCAGCCTAAGCCAGAGTGAGACCTTGTCTCTAATAAAAAAATAGCTGGGTGTAGTAGCAGGCACCTATAGTCCCAGCTACTTGGGAGGCCAAGGCAAGAGAATCACTTAAGCCCAAGAGTTTAAGGTTGTTGTGAGCTATGACACCACAGCACTCTACCAAGGGTGACAAAGTGAGACTCTGTCTCAGAAACAAAACAAAAAAAAAAAAAATGAGAATTTCAGTCTGGGCACAGTTGCTCACACCTGTAATCCCAGCACTCTGGGAGGCCGAAGTAGATGGATTCCCTGAGCTCAGGAGTTTGAGACCAGCCTGAGCAAGACTGAAATCCCACTGTCTACTAAAAACAGAAAAACTAGTGTGGCTTGGTGGTGCATACCTGTATGTAGTCCCAGCTACTGGGGAGGCTGAGACAAGAGGATTGCCCAAACCCAGGGGTTTGAGGTTGCTGCGAGCTGCAATGATACCACAGAACTCTACCCAGGGTGACAGAGTGAGCCTCTTGTCTCAAAAAAAAAATTTTTTTTTGAGAATTTAACATAAAAATCTAAGTTCTGTCTTCTCTCATAGATGGGGAAGCTCTGTCCATGCAGGGCCCTCATTTCTGCATTCGAGCCCTCTCTAGCTCCCCACATCCCAGGCTTACCTACAGACAAGCCATACTCTTTCTTTGCTTTTCTTCATCGTAGGCTGGCTTAGAACTTGGGCTAATTATTACCTTCATATTCTACTTTTTGTATTAGATCTTCTTCTGGTTCTTCTTCTTTTTTTTTTTTTTTTTTTTTTGAGGCAGAGTCTCACTTTGTCCCCTCTGGTAGAGGGCTGTGACAACTTCAGAATTCTGGGCTCAAGCGATTCTTTTGCCTCAGCCTCCCAAATAGCTGGGACTACAGGCACCTGCCACAATACCCAGCTATTTTTAGAGACCAGGTCTTGCTCTGGCTCAGGCTGGTCTGGAACCTGTGAGCTCAGGCAATCCACCTGCCTCAGCATTCCAGGGGGCTAGGATGACAAGCATGAACCATTGTGCTCGGCCTATAGATCTGCTTCTATAATGCTGAGGGTCCACTTGCTAAGTCACAAGTTGAATTAGTGAAAACATAGCTCAGAAACTCTAATGACTATCTGAATGACACATCATTTCAGATCCTTTTTCTTTTGTGGAGGTGAGGACTTGCTGTATTTCCCAGGCTGATCTTACTGGGCTCAAGTGATAATCCTGCCTCAGCCTCCTCAATAGCTGGGACCACAGGTGTATACCACCAGGCCTTGCTCATCATATCAGATTCTTTATGGAAAAAAGAAAGCATGAACTTCATTGTGTGATTACCTGCACAAAGGCATCTTTGGCTACAACTGAAAGATTTTGAGTTGGCTTGAACTAAAAAATTAGACTGTAATGCAAAAGCAGTAAAAAGTTCCAGAATAAAAGTCAACCAGCTGAGGTTAGGTTTCCATAATGTCAGCTTCCTTTGGGTCTTTCCCTTTTGAGGCACTTATCCAGTTAAAACTTGTTTGCCTTGAACCCTTGCTGGAATATAAACTCCTAATAGCGGAGACTTTTTCGATCTCATATATTGCCATATTCCAAAGTGCATGGCACAGGGCCTCATTAATTCAATAAATAGATGAAAATGTGGCTTGGCACCTGTAGCTCAAGTGGCTAAGGCACCAGCCACATACACCAGAGCTGTCGGGTTGGAAGCCAGCCTGGGCCCGCCAAACAACAATGACAACTACAACCAAAAAATAGCTGGGTATTGTGGCAGGCACCTGTAGTCCCAGCTACTTGGGAGGCTGAGGCAAGAGAATCGCTTAAGCCCAAGAGCTTGAGGTTGCTGTGAGCTGTGATGCCACAGCACTCTACCCAGGGCAACAGCTTGAAGTTCTGTCTCAAAAAAAAAAGAATGAACATAAAATATGGTCCTAGTAGCCAGGACAAAGAAAGAAGCAGCCAAGGATTTTGGCCTGCAGCCTGTCCATAGTCTAAGATTATCCCATCCCAGAAGGCAGTGTGAGTAAAACAAACAAACAAACCAAAACTGAGCTAAGAAAGTTGCTTTATTCCTAGTGTTAGTGTCTTGAGGAGCAAGGTACAGAGTCTGTAATCACTGTCTGGCTTTCAGGACAGAACTTTGCTCACTTGAAGGAATGTGGTTGTAGAGGAACTAGTTTTCAGAAACTAGACAATAAAGAACAAAATATAACCCTTATCAGCGAGGGCTTATGAGGTAGCAGAAGCCCATTGCTAGTTCTGGCAGATGAGATTAGAATAGGCCAAGCTTAACTCATAGGAAGTAAAGCTGATAAACTTACCTTTTCACTGTCAAGGTTGGTTCCCAAACACAGGGAAGGGGTAAGAGTGCCGTGGCTGGGGCTGTAATGAATCAGGTAGGTCACTGAATAGGAGTAACATAAGATTAGTTTTTTTGTTTTGTTTTGTTTTTTGAGAAAGATTCTCATTCTGTTGTCCAGTCTAGAGTGCGATGGCATCAGCCTAGCTCACAGCAACCTCAAACTCCTGGGTTCAAGAGATCCTCCTGCCTCAGCCTCCCAAGTAGCTGGGACTATAGGCACCTGCCACAACAACCAGCTAGTTTTTCTATTTTTACTAGAGATGGGGTCAGCTCTTGCTCAGGCTGGTGCTGAGCTCCTGAACTCAAGCAATTCACACACCGTGGCCTCCCAGATTGCTAGGATTACAGGTGTGAGCCAACTGCCTGGCCAGTTATTTTGTTTTATGATGTGTGTTATTATATTCAGTGATATGGGAAAATGAAATTAAAATAATGAAATACCCAAGGGAATATGTGACCTATTGCAAAAATGTTTCAAAACCCTGAGACCTTGATGTACGTAATAGTGGAAAATACCATGAAAGTCAATTGGGACCCCCTTCCCTGCGCATGCTTGAAGGGGACTATGCTGGATTTGAGTCACTGTGGGCTCCCTCTGGTAGCATACCAATCCTCAGCGATAACCTACTGATGTCCAGAATCTCTTGTAAATCCCTGTGACGAAATCTTCCCTGAAGATAGTTTTTCAGCCTGCCAAACACAAATATTCAAAGAAGTAAAAAATGAATTCACCAAAAGATGCATGTCTAACAAGCCCACAGATGCATGGAACTCTGATTTAAGACAGAGGTATCCTGGTAGATCAGTAAGGAAAACACAAAACAGCCGAAGAGTGGGAAAATATACAATAGATATTTCAAAGATGGGAAGCACGGATGACCCATAAACATATGGAAAGATTCTCCAACTCATTAGTGATATTAGTGATAAGATAAACACAAGCTAAAACCAGGGAGAGGCTACTTTACACCTACCAGATTGCCAAAAACAATTTTTTTTTTTTGAGATGGAGTCTCACTCAGTCGCCCTGGATTTGAATGCCATGGCATCATAGCTCACAGCAACCTCAAACTTCTGGGCTCAAATGATCCTCCTGCCTCAGCCTCCCAAGTACCAGCGACTACAGGTACTCACTACGATGCCTGGCTGGGTTTTCTATTTTTAGTAGAGACAAGGGTCTTGCTCTGGCTCAGGTTGGTCTCAAACTCCTGAGCTCAAGCAATCCACATACCTTGGCCTCCCAGAGTGCTAGGATTACAGGTATGAAACACTGTGTCTCTTTAAATCAGTTAATTTTTTTGTTTTTTGAGGGACAGAGTCTCACTCTGTTACCCTTGGTAGAGTGCTGTGGTGTCACAGGTCATGGCAACCTCAAGCTCTTGGGCTTAGGCAATTCCCTTGCCTCAGCCTCACAAGTAGCTGGGACTACTGGTGCCTGCCACAACGCCCGGTTATTTTTTGTTGCAGTTTGGCCGGGGCTGGGTTTGAACCCACCACCATCAGTATATGGGACTGGCACCCTACTCACTGAGCCACAAGCACTGCCCATCAGTTAAATTTTTTTTTTGAGACAGAGTCTCACTTTATCACCTTTGGTAGAGGGCTGTGGTGTCAGCGCTCACAGCAACCTCAAACTCCTGGGCTTAAGCTGTTCTTTTGTCTCAGCCTCCCAAGTAGCTGGGATGACAGGTGCCCACCACAATGCCCAGCTATTTTTAGAGACAAGGTCTCATTCTGGCTCAGGCTGGTCTGGAACCTGTGACCTCAGGCAATCCACCCACCTCTGCCTCCCAAGTGCTAGAATGGGTGCCACCACCCCTGGCCTCTTAAATTTGTTAATTTTTGATAAGGAATTGGAGCCAGAGAAATGCTCATACACTCCTGATGTGACCAAAAATTTGCTAATGACTTTGGATATCAATTTAGTATTGTTTTGTAAGTTAAAAATGGCATTTCTAATGACCCAGTGATTTCACTCTAGGTATTTACCGTAGAGAAACTTTTACACAAACACCAGCAAGCATATGTGAGAATTTCTTGGCTGGACTATTCTTAATAGAAAAAACTAGAAACATCACAGAAAGGTAGAACTAGTGTATTCAAAAGATGGAACACTATATAGCAGTGAAAATGGATAAAGTATAGGCACAAATATAGATGAGAAGCTCAAACATGCTAAGTCGGGGGAAAGCTATCACAGAAAAATTAGAGTCTGGTGTCCTTAGGTCAAAGTCAAACAGAGGTGAAACTAAAAATAGAGCGTAACACTTTGGAATGTATTAATAAGTTGCAAAAAAGTATTGTATTTTATAAGTTTAAGAGCTGATGTTTATCATTCTTTACACTATATATACCTACTGTGTTTTAAGCTTGCATTTACACTGTATTTCACAGTGATAAAATATAATAGAAAGCATTTTAAAAGTTCTATATTCTGTGCTATTAGGTGCGATTCCCCCTGCTCCTGGTTGCTGCTCCACGTCATTGTGAGAGTCGTTCCCACACGATTCACAATCAGATCCCTGCTCAGACACATCACAGCTTCCCACTAACCACAGTATGAAATGCAACTGCTCAGACTAACAGGAGATTCAAGGCCCTCGCTAGTTTGACCCCGTGTGACCTCAACACCATATGCTGTAGCCTCCTTGATCCACTCACTAATGCCAAACCACACACTGTGAGTTTTCTCAGTTCTGGGCCTTTGCTTCTGCTATGCTTACTATTCATTAATTCCTTTTGTTGATTGATTTGTTTATATATATATATATATATGTTTAGATTAAACGATTAGGTTACAATGTTTGTGTTTGTCAGGTAAGGTCCCTGTTGTAATTGTCTCACCCCTAGGAGGTGTGTCATATACCCTTACATTGTGCCCATTAGATGGGAGCATAGCAATCCTCTCCCTCCTCTCCTCTCCCCTCCCCCCCAACTTGAATTGAATTGAATTTTTCTCTTATGAGGGTATGTATTAGTTCATCTACTGCATCATATTGGAATTGAGTACACTGGATACTTGCTTTTCCATTCTTGTGATACTTTACTAAGAAGAACGTATTTCAACTCCATCAAGGTTAATGTAAAAGATGCAAAGTCTCCACCTTTTAATAGCTGAATAGTATTCCATAGTATACATATACCACTCCTGGGTCGATGGACACTTTGGTTATTTCCACATCTTGGCAATTGTAAATTGAGCTGCGATAAACAATCTAGTACAAATTGTCCCTACAATAAAATGATTATTTTTATTTGGGGTAGATGCCTAGTAATGGGATTGCAGGATCAAATGGAAGGACTATTTTGAGTTCTTTGAGGATTCTCTATACTTTTTCCAAAGAGGCTGTAATAGTTTGCAGTCTCACCAACAGTGTGAAAGTGTTCCCTTTTCTCCACATCCACTACTTGTTAGTTTCAATTCTAAAAATTGTATTTCTTATCACCATCAAGCTACCCACCAGTAACAGCTGTTTTACATTTCAAAAATCTGATAAGCTATATTAAAATTTTAAAATAAGTCATCTACATGTTATATTTATTGTTACATAATACATTTTATTTCACTAAATTATATTTTATTTATCATTATTAACGTAATTTTATTTAAGTGCTACAATGACAACTACAACAAAAAAATAGCTGGGCGTTGTGGTGGGCGCCTGTATTCCCAGCTTCTTGGGAGGCAGAGGCAAGAGAATCGCTTAAGCCCAAGAGTTTGAGCTGTGAGCTGTGATGCCATGGCACTCTACCAAGTGCAACATAGTGAGACTCTGTCTCAAAAAAAAAATGCTAGTTTTAAATTTTAATAAGTTATATTTTTATGTGTTTTTGTGTTTGTTTTTTGAGACTGAGTCTGGCTCTGATGCCCCAACTGGAGCGTCATGGCATCATCCCTCATAGCTCACGGCAACCTCAAACTCCTGATGAACAGGAATGTCCAGATGTGGACAACCTGAAACTTGCAACATATAAGAGAAATAATTGCATCATAAATTCTTAAGCAATGAAAATCTTTTGCAAATGTGTCTGATTCTGGGTGTGAGCTAAAGTAACAGCTGTGAACTAAGAGGAGGATCTCAGTCCAATGTAACTACACAAGTGCGCGGGCGCGTGGAGGCCGTGGGAGGAGGCGGGGCGCGCGGGGCGGGGGCGCGCAGCGGTCTCTGCAGCCTGTGGCGCCGTCACCCGTCGGACTCGCGCGGTTAGAGGGAGGCGCAGCTGCCGCTGCTGCTGACCGGGCGCGCGGGGACGGTTCCGGGCTTCGCGGGGGGCCAGCCTGCCGTCCCGGCGGGTCCCGTTATCATGTCGCTGAGGCAGCGCCTGGCCCGACTGGCCGGCTGGCTGCAGGAGCCGCAGAAAGTGGCTCGTTTCCAGCGGCTGTGCGGGGTGGAAGCGCTGCCAAGCCGCTCCGCCACCTGAGGGAGAATGAGGAGGCGGAGGCGCCCCGAGCCGGAGACCCCCGGCGGCGAGAGCGGCAGGCGAGGGCCCCGGGGGAGGCGCGGCCGCCCAGGGAGCGACCGCAATCAGTGCCCCGCCACGCCGGGCGGCGGCGGGGCCCCCAACGGCCTGCGGAACAGGCTGGCCGCCCAGCTGGGCCCGGCCTCGCCACCGCGCGCGCGCGCGCAACTCGCTGACGGGCGAGGAGGGCGAGCTGGCCTGCGTGAGCGACTGGCCGCTCTACTACCTGTTCTGCTTCGGCCCGGAGTTGGGCAACGAACTCTTTTACATCATGTTCTTCCCCTTCTGGATCTGGAACCTGGACCCCCCTGGTGGGCCGGAGGCTCGTGGTCATCTGGGTGCTGGTCATGTTCCTGGGCCAGTGCACCAAAGACATCATCCGCTGGCCCCGCCGCCTCGCCGCCCCTGGTGAAGTTGGAGGTCTTCTACAACTCCGAGTACAGCATGCCCTCCACGCATGCCATGTCCGGCACCGCCATCCCCATTTCCATGGGCCTCCTCACCTATGGCCGCTGGCAGGTAAGAATCCCTCCCCTTTCCCCGCTCAGCTTGGGGCAATTAAAAGCTTGGAGTTCTCTTTGCTCTGTACAGTTATTTTAAATTTGGCCAGTCCGCTCCAAAATCTGTCTTTCTACCGTCTGTCAGTTTCCTCAAACAGGCCTTTCTGGGTTTAAAAAAATTAAGTAATAAGGGAAGCCTAGAGATTCGAATAATTTCTGTTGTGATACCAGAGCCCTTCTTAGAACCCAAAGGGAACACCTTTAATGGAGTAATACATTATGGTTGGACTTTGAGTTTTTAAACTGCTTTAATTACTGGGCTCACTGGGCTTCACACCCGCCCCGGCCAAACTGCAACAAAAAAATAGCTGGGAGTTGTCGCGGGCCCCTGTAGTCCCAGCTACTAGGCAGGCTGAGGCAAGAGGCTCGCTTGCGCTCAAGAGTTAGAGGTTGCTGTGAGCTGTGACGCCTCAGCACTCTACCGAGGGTGAAATAGTGAGATTCTGCCTCTAAAAAATAAATAAACTGCTTTAATTCTTGTGATGCGCAGTGGAAGTGTATTTTCCTTGTAACTGATTGTTAGGAAACTATGACCCAGTTTTATAGTTAACATATGTTGTTTTCCCTAAAACTTATTCTATTTCAGACATAGGTATTAGGTAAAGTCATTAGATTCACTGAGACTGTTTATAAAACCTTAGTATAATTTCAAAACAAACATGCTAGTTCCAAATAGTGAAGTAAAGAATTTTCAGCTGAAATCTACCCTTAATGGAAGTTAATGGAGCATGGTCTCAAGAGATGTTGTTGCTGTTTTGCTGATAGAAGGTTTAATAATCTTCTGGACCATTGATCTGCAAGTATCAATTGTTAGGCTACAACAGTGTTATTGTTGCAATAACTCTAAAAAATGCATGGTTTAAAAGTTTTTCTTAAAGATAGGGTCCTTAATCAGACTGGTGGGTTTATAAAAGTGGCAAATAGGACAGCAAGGTCAGCCTGACCATCAAAAAAGTTTTTTTTTTGTTTGTTTTTTGGAGACAGAGCTTCAAGCTGTCACCCTCAATAGGGTGCTGTGATATCACAGCTCAGAGCAACCTCAAACTCTTGAGCTTAAGCAATTCTCTTGCCTCAGTCTCCCAAGTAGCTGGGACTGCAGACATCCACCACAACACCCAGCTATTTTTTTAAGTTGAAATTGTCATTGTTTGGCAGGCCCCGGCTGGATTTGAACCCACCAGCTCCATTGTATGTGGCTGGTGCCCTAGCTGCTTGAGCTACAGGTGCCTAGCCAGGAAAGAGTTTTTAATGGTAGTTATTTTTATTTTGCCTACTTCTTTTGGCCCTCCAATTTTGAGTTCTCCATGGTCCATAAATGTTACTTAGGTTTAAAACTAATTATCTTTCTGCACTGGTCTTGTGTCTATTTGCAAGAAAAGGCAAAAAAAAAAAAAAACTAAATGTCTTTTGTATAGAAGAACTGTTTATTCTTAGATTTCTGGGATTGCTTTATTTGTCTTTTACATTGTTAAAAGATTTACTTATGCTGTAAATCAGTCCCTTAATTTAAGAATAAAGTGTGTTCCGTCTTCAGTGACAGTAAGGAAAAAAAGAATAAAGTGCATGATTATGGCGATTCTAAGGAAGCAGACATCCTCTATTTTCCCCCTTTACAGAACAAAATCTTCTTAGATCGACAAATACACATTAATGCCAAAACTCCTTTCTGATAACCTTACTTATCCCACGTTTGATTTCAGTGTAGATAAAACTTTATCCCCCTAGGTACTCTGTGTAGTGCATCTCTCTTAAAATAACATGGAAAATATGTAATGTGCATAGTGAGGATGACAGGATTAGGAGGGAAGCGTCGTCTGGAAGTCTTTTCCTATTTGTGAAGCAATGCTGCCTGTTTGCACAATAAATCAATATCTGAAATTTTTCGTTTAATCTAAATAGTTCATAATCTAAGATTGTCAGTGAACTGTGTTTGGCATGGTATTTGCTCACTAGCTGATGTTTCTCTTATTTTCATGGGACTTTTAGGATTCTATAAAAATAGGGCCTGTTATAACACCTCAGCAAGTAGCTATGTTGTATGCTATGATATTAACAGTCTCAGTAAGAGAAGTTTCTATTTTTGCTCTTTATGTATTCAGGACACATGCTAAACAGGAAGTCTGAGAGCAGTATAGCTGGATTGTTTATGTGATGTAGCTATCAGTGTTCTCACATTTCACGGTTATCTGAATTACCAAAATAAGCTTACATTGTAGTTTTTAAATGATCTAGTATTTAATTACCGGTTTAAATGATCTAGTATTCACGGTTATTTGAATTACCAAAATAAGCTTACATTATAGTTTTGTTTTTTTTTTTTTTTTTGTAGAGACAGAGTCTCACTGTACCGCCCTCGGTAGAGTGCCGTGGCGTCACACGGCTCACAGCAACCTCTAACTCTTGGGCTTACGTGATTCTCTTGCCTCAGCCTCCCGAGTAGCTGGGACTACAGGCGCCCGCCACAACGCCTGGCTATTTTTTTGTTGTTGCAGTTTGGCCGGAGCTGGGTTTGAACCTGCCACCCTCGGTATATGGGGCCGGCGCCCTACCCCTTTGAGCCACAGGTGCCACCCATTTTGTTTGTCTTTTGAGTCTTTGCATGTCCGAAGTCTTCCTATTCCCCATCTTATACTTGAGTTGTGAGAAATAGGACCTAGAATAAGGAACCCTCCCAAGGACAGTAAGATTGGGAATAGAAGAAATGAGTGTAGATATGTTGTTACTTATAATTGGGAGCTAACAGATGGGCACACACAAGCACAAAGAGCTGTAAAGGACCCTGGAAACCGAGAGTGGGGTGGGGATGAGGAATAAAATCTTACTTATCAGTACAATGAACATTGTTCTGGTGATGGGCACACTAAAAGCTCTGACTTAAGCATTATACAAGGTATCCATGAAAAAAAATTTGTATCCCCGTAAAATTTTAAAATAAAGGAAAAAAAGAAATGAAGGTGGAGATAAAAAATGTGTGGTAAAGCTAACGACTGAAAATTCAGAAGTGGATTCTGGTTTGGGTTTTTTTTTTTTTTTTTGAGACAGAGTCTTACTGTGCCATCCTCGGTAGAGTGCTGTGGCGTCACAGCTCACAGCAACCTCTAATTCTTGGGCTTAAGCAATTCTCTGGCCTCAGCCTCCCAAGTAGTTGGGACTACAGGCACCCATCACAACACCCGGCTATTTTTTTTTTTTTTTTTTGGTACTTGTCATTGTTGTTTACCACACCTGGGCTGGGTTTGAACCCACCAGCCCAGGTGTATGTGGCTGGCGCCCTAACCACTGAACTACAGGCACTGAGCTAGGAGTGGATTCTGGAAGACTTCCCAAATACACTTACCTGGAATGCAGTGTTGAAACATGCAGAAAGTGGTGTCTTTCGTCTGTAATCCTAGCATTTTGGGGGGCAGAGGCCAGAAGTCTGAGACCACCCTGAGGAAGACAGATAAGTCTCTTTTGTCTCTACAAAAAACAAGAAAATTAGTCAGGCACAGTGGAGCACGCCTGTAGTCCCAGCTACTTGGGAGACTGAGGCAGGAGGCTGCCTTGAGCCCAAGAGGTCGAGGTCGCAGTGAGCTATGATAACACCATGTCACTCCAGCAGGAGCAACAGAGTGAGAGACCCTATCTCAATTTTAGAAAGCAAAGAAAAGAAAGAAAGAAACAGGAGAAATGGAGATACCTTAAAATGGCAGGCTTACGTTCCCACCTTCCATCTGTAGATCCAGTGCTCAAGAGAGGTTTCAGTCAGTTGTGGAAAATAAGGGATACTCTATTTTTGTATATCTGCGTTTGTAGCATTGTTCAAACTTGACCTCTCCAGGTACATTTCTGGCTGCTGTTAACTCTCCTCCTTCAGTAGCTGTTTCCATCTTGTGGCAAAATCTGAAGGAAACTAAAAAAAAAAAAAAAAAAAGTGTAAAGCAATGTTTTTCAACCTTTTTTTTTTTTTAAACCTCACAGCACACTCAAACCTATAGTTAAACTTCCATATCACACTTAAATTATGTTGATCAAAAAAAAAAAAAGAGTAAAAAAAAGAAAAAGGAATATACTTACTGTGCCTTGAACTTCTTTTGATAATAACTTAACCATCAGGTGTATCCAGATTAAGTAGAATTATTTTGAAGTATTTCTCTTTTTCTATTGTCTATAAGATTTGGCATGATCTGTTTTCAAAAATTATCTTTTATTTTTGTTTATAAATATTAGTTTTCTCTTCTTTGATACTTTGGGAAAAAAATAATAAGAAGAGGTTAATCTGACTCCATACTGAAACTCAGAGTCAAAGCAGTCTATAATAGACATACTCTTTTTTTTTTTTTTTGTAGAGACAGAGTCTCACTTTATCACCCTCGATAGAGTGCCGTGGCATCACACAGCTCACAGCAACCTCCAACTCCTGGGCTTAAGCGATTCTCTTGCCTCAGCCTCCTGAGTAGCTGGGACTACAGGCGCCCGCCACAACGCCCAGCTATTTTTTGGTTTGCAGTTCAGCCGGGGCCGGGTTTGAACCCGCCACCCTCGGTATATGGGGCCGGCGCCCTACCGACTCTTACTTGACAATGTGAATGTTACTTTCTTTGCATTACTATTATTATTATTGCTTAATACTTTGTTGCAGCAATTGTCTGATTTCTTTTCTGAATGTATTTGATTTCATTCGGTCTTTGCAAGGTTTTTGTTTCTGTTCCCTACCTTAAACATTGTTATTGTTGTTACATTTTAAGCTTTTTAATTTTGTGAAGGCAAAAAGTGGGAGCCTAGTGAACACATGTATATGTGAAAATAAAAAAATTAAAAAGTAAAAGAACTTAATCAATGATTTTTAAAAATTTCACAGCACATCTAAGATCCTCTCATAGCACACGAGTGTTCTAAGGTATAGAATAAAGAGTTTCTAAGCTGGCTGGGGGTGATGGCTGCACCTGTAGTCCCAGCACATTGGGAGGCCAACACAGGTGGATTGTTCGCTCTCAGGAGTTCCAGACCAGTCTGAGCAAGAGCAAGACCCCGTCGCTACTAAAAATCAAAAAACTAGAAGGGCATTGTGGCAGTTGCTTGTAGTCTTAGCTATTTGGGAGACTGAGACAGGAGGATTGCTTGGGCCTAGGAGTTTGAGGTTGCTGTGAGCTAGGATGCCTCGACACCCTATCCAGTGCACAGAGTGAGACTCTGTCTCAAAAAAAGAAAAAAGAGTTTCTAAGCAATGGGTGATGAGGGAGAATAGAAGTAAGAGACAGGCTGACAAACGGAAGGTCAGTAAAGGGATCACGTAGTTCTACTGAACAGAGTTTGTCACCGAGAGACTGGCTCTGGCTCTGTGCAGAAAGAATGTCCACAATTTTTCAAAGAGCAACATGAGGATATAATAACTTTTATGCTACTTGTTTTCTCCCTAATGGAAGCTTCATTTTCACTGGGTCTTCTTCAAACTCTCCTTCTGTCTGGAAACCTGGTAGCAGAAATAATGGAAGAGCTATCCCTGCTGCCTGTATCTGAGCACTGTAGCTATTGAGAAGAAATACCCCTAACTACACTGAGCTTCGATGTCCAAATTTCAGATCTGGTAAAGTGCTAATGACAAGCCTACTGAAGAGAAATCCAGGACCGTCTGAACCTGACCCTGATCTGTTCCCCAGTTCCTACCCTTCCATCCTTTCAGTACTTTTGGATATTTGCTAGTTGTCTTTGATTTCTACTGTTTAACTTCAGTGCATGTAAGTGTTATTTTGCTTGTATGTATCCTAATTAAGAGTAACTAGAATTTTTTTTCTGTCTTTTTTTTTTTCTTTTTTATTGTTGGGGATTCATTGAGGGTACAATAAGCCAGGTTACACTGATTGCAATTGTTAGGTAAAGTCCCTCTTGCAATCATGTCTTGCCCCCATAAAGTGTGACACACACCAAGGCCCCACCCACCTCCCTCCTTCCCTCTTTCTGTTCCCCCCCCCATAACCATAATTGTCATTAGTTGTCCTCATATCAAAATTGAGTACATAGGATTCATGCTTCTCCATTCTTGTGATGCTTTACTAAGAATAATGTCCTCCACGTCCATCCAGGTTAATATGAAGGATGTAAAGTCTCCATTTTTTTTAATGGCTGAATAGTATTCCATGGTATACATATACCACAGCTTGTGAATCCATTCCTGGGTTGGTGGGCATTTAGGCTGTTTCCACATTTTGGCGATTGTAAATTGAGCTGCAATAAACAGTCTAGTACAAGTGTCCTTATGATAAAAGGATTTCTTTCCTTCTGGGTAGATGCCCAGTAATGGGATTGCAGGATCAAATGGGAGGTCTAGCTTGAGTGCTTTGAGGTTTCTCCATACTTCCTTCCAGAAAGGTTGTACTAGTTTGCAGTCCCACCAGCAGTGTAAAAGTGTTCCCTTCTTTTCACATCCACGCCAGCATCTGCAGTTTTGAGATTTTGTGATGTGGGCCATTCTCACTGGGGTTAGATGATATCTCGGGGTTGTTTTGATTTGCATTTCTCTAATATATAGAGATGATGAACATTTTTTCATGGGTTTGTTAGCCATTCGTCTGTCGTCTTTAGAGAAAGTTCTATTCATGTCTCTTGCTCATTGATATATGGGATTGTTGGCTTTTTTCATGTGGATTAATTTGAGTTCTCTATAGATCCTAGTTATCAAGCTTTTGTCTGATTGAAAATATGCAAATATCCTTTCCCATTGTGTAGGTTGTCTCTTTGCTTTGGTTATTGTCTCCTTAGCTGTACAGAAGCTTTTCAGTTTAATGAAGTCCCATTTGTTTATTTTTGTTGTTGTTGCAATTGCCATGGCAGTCTTCTTCATGAAGTCTTTCCCCAAGCCAATATCTTCCAGTGTTTTTCCTATGCTTTCTTGGAGGATTTTTATTGTTTCATGCCTTAAATTTAAGTCCTTTATCCATCTTGAATCAATTTTTGTGAGTGGGGAAAGGTGTGGGTCGAGTTTCAGTCTTTTACATGTAGACATCCAGTTCTCCCAACACCATTTATTGAATAGGGAGTCTTTCCCCCAAGGTATGTTCTTGTTTGGTTTATCAAAGATTAGGTGGTTGTAAGATGTTAGTTTCATTTCTTGGTTTTCAATTCGATTCCAAGTGTCTATGTCTCTGTTTTTGTGCCAGTACCATGCTGTCTTGAGCACTATGGCTTTGTAGTACAGACTAAAATCTGGTATGCTGATGCCCCCAGCTTTATTTTTGTTACAGAGAACTGCCTTAGCTATACGGGGTGTTTTCCGGTTCCATACAAAACGCAGAATCATTTTTTCCAAATCTTGAAAGTACAATGTTGGTATTTTGATAGGAATGGCATTGAATATGTAGATTGCTTTGGGAAGTATAGACATTTTAACAATGTTGATTCTTCCCATCCATGAGCATGGTATGTTCTTCCATTTGTTAATATCCTCTGCTATTTCATTTCTGAGGATTTCATAGTTTTCTTTATAAAGGTCCTTCACCTCCTTCATTAGGTATATTCCTAGGTATTTCATTTTCTTTGAAACTATGGTGAAGGGAGTTGTGTCCTTAATTAGCTTCTCATCTTGACTGTTATTGGTGTACACAAAGGCTACTGACTTGTGGACATTGATTTTATATCCTGAAACATTACTGTATTTTTTGATGACTTCTAGGAGTCTTGTGGTTGAGTCTTTGGGGTTCTCTAAGTATAAGATCATGTCGTCAGCAAAGAGGGAGAGTTTGACCTCCTCTGCTCCCATTTGGATTCCCTTTATTTCCTTGTCTTGCCTAATTGTATTGGCTAGAACTGCCAACACTACGTTGAATAGTAAAGGTGACAGAGGACAACCTTGTCTGGTTCCAGTTCTAAGAGGAAAAGCTTTCAGTTTTACTCCATTCAGTAAAATATTGGCTGTGGGTTTGTCATAAATAGCTTCAATCAGTTTTAGAAATGTGCCACCTATGCCTATACTCTTCAGTGTTCTAATTAGAAAAGGATGATGGATTTTATCAAATGCTTTTTCTGCATCTATTGAGATGATCATGTGATCTTTATTTTTGCCTCTGTTAATATGGTGGATAACGTTTATAGACTTGCGTATGTTAAACCAGCCTTGCATCCCTGGGATGAAGCCTACTTGATCATGATGAATGACTTTTTTCATGATAAGCTGTAATCTATTGGCTAGGATTTTGTTGAGAATTTTTGTGTCTATGTTCATGAGTGAGATTGGTCTGAAATTCTCCTTTTTGTTTGGGTCTTTTCCTGGTTTTGGTATCAGGGTGATGTTTGGTTCATAGAATGTGTTGGGGAAGATTCCTTCTTCCTCAATTTTTTGGAATAATTTCTGCAGTACAGGAATAAGCTCTTCCTTGAGGGTTTGATAGAATTCTGGAGTGAAGCCATCTGGACCAGGGCATTTTTTGGTTGGAAGCTTTTTTATTGTTTCTTTGATCTCAGTGCTTGAAATTGGTCTGTTCAGGAGCTCTATTTCTTCCTGGCTGAGTCTAGGGAGAGGGTGTGATTCCAAATATTGATCCATTTCTTACACATTGTCAAATTTCTGGGCCTAGAGTTTTGGTAGTATTCAGAGATGATCTCTTGTATCTCTGTGGGATCAGTTGTTATTTCCCCTTTATCATTTCTGATTGAGGTTACTAGAGATTTTACTTTTCTATTCCTCGTTAGTCTGACCAATGGTTTATTTATTTTATTAATTTTTTCAAAAAACCAACTCCTTGTTTCATGAATTTTCTGAATGATTCTTTTGTTTTCAATTTCATTGGTCTCTGATTTGATTTTGGATATTTCTCTTCTTCTACTGAGTTTAGGCTTAGATTGTTCTTCTTTTTCCAATTCCATAAGATCTCTTGTGAGATTGTTGATGTGCTCTCTTTCTGTTTTTCGAATGTAGGCATCTAAAGCGATGAATTTTCCTCTCAAAACTGCTTTTGCAGTATCCCACAGGTTTTGGTAGCTTGTGTCTTCATTGTTGTTATGCTCAAGGAAGTTAACGATTTCCTGTTTTATTTCTTCCTGCACCCATCTGTTATTCAACAGAAGATTGTTTAATTTCCATGCCTTTGGGTGGGGTCGACCATTTTTGTTAGAGTTGAGTTTCACCTTTAGTGCCTTATGGTCTGAGAAGATACAACTTAAAATTTCAATTCTTTTGATTCTGTTGATATTTGTTTTGTGTCCCAGGATATGATCAATTTTGGAGAATGTTCCATGGGGTGATGAGAAGAATGTATACTCTTTATCTTTGAGATGGAGTGTTCTATATGCATCTATCAAGCACAGTTGTTCTAGGGTCTCATTTAAATCTCTTATATCCTTGTTTAATTTCTGTTTAGAGGATCTGTCCAGCTCTGTAAGAGGAGGGTTAAGGTCCCCTGTTATTATGGTATTATCAGATATCATATTGCTCAGACTGAGTAAGGTCTGTTTTAAGAATCTGGGAGCATTTAAATTGGGTGCACAAATATTTAGAATTGAAATATCTTCTTGTTGTATTTTTCCCTTGACCAATATAAAGTCACCATCTTTGTCTTTTTTGACTTTAGTTGCTTTAAATCCACATGTATCTGAAAATAAGATCGCAACTCCTCTTTTCTTCTGAATTCCATTTGCCTGAAAAATTGTCTTCCAACCCTTGACTCCGAGCTTTAATTTGTCATTTGAAGCCAGGTGTGTTTCTTGCAGACAGCAAATGGATGGCTTGTGTTTTTTAATCCAGTCAACCAATCTATGTCTCTTCAGTGGGGAATTCAAGCCATTAACATTTATGGAGATAATTGATAAGTGTGGTAGTATTCTATTCGTCTTATTTTGTGAGAGTCCATTGCTTAGTTTTATCTTTTGCATCAGTGTGGAGGTTAGGTTCTGTCCTTTAATTTCTGAGTTCTTACTTTGCTGCTGATCCATTGTGGTGGTCAGTGTGCAGAACAGGTTGAAGTATTTCCTGTAGAGCTGGTCTTGTTGTGGCGAATTTCCTCAATATTTGTATATCCGTAAATGATTTGATTTCTCCGTCAATTTTGAAGCTTAGCTTAGCAGGGTACAGAATTCTGGGCTGGAAATTGTTCTGTTTAAGTAGATTAAAGGTAGATGACCATTGTCTTCTTGCCTGGAAAGTTTCATTAGAGAAGTCTGCGGTCACTCTGATGGATTTGCCCCTGTAGGTCAACTGGCGCTTACTCCTGGCAGCTTGCAGAATCTTTTCTTTTGTCTTGACTTTGGACAGGTTCATCACAATGTGTCTTGGAGAAGTTCGGTTAGAGTTGAGGCGACCTGGGGTCCGATAGCCCTCTGAAAGCAGTGTGTCAGAATCTTTGGTGATATTTGGGAAATTTTCATTTATAATATTCTCTAGTATGGCTTCCATTCCTCTGGGGCATTCTTCTTCCCCTTCTGGAATTCCTATAACTCGTATGTTGGAACGCTTCAGAAAGTCCCATAATTCTGACAGGGAACGTTCTGCTTTCTCTCTCTTCTTTTCTGCCTCTTTTACTATCTGAGTTATCTCAAAAACTTTGTCTTCTACCTCTGAAATTCTTTCTTCTGCATGGTCTAACCTGTTGCTGATACTTTCCATTGCATCTTTAAGTTCCCTGATTGACTGTTTCATTTCCTTCAGCTCTGCTATATCCTTTTTATATTCTTCATATTGTTCATCTCTTATTTGATTCTGTTTTTGAATTTCCTTTTGGTTATTTTCCACTTTATTAGCAGTTTCCTTCATTGTTTCCATCATTTCTTTCATTGTTTGCAACATGTGTATTCTAAATTCCCTTTCTGTCATTCCTAACATTTCTTTATAGGTGGAATCCTCTGCAGTAGCTACCTCATGGTCCCTTGGCGGGGTTATTCTGGACTGGTTCTTCATGTTGCCTGGAGTTTTCTGCTGATTCTTCCTCATGAGTGATTTCTTTTAACTGTTTCCTTGCCCTAATTTTCCTTTCACTTCCTCTTGCTCTTTAAGTTCTTGTGCCTGTGGACTAAGGGTTACAGGACCAGAAGGGTGAGAAAGTTGAGGAGCAAAAAAGGGATGAAAGAAAGGAGGACCGAGTGATAAGAAAAAAAAAGAAAAACAGAGAAAGGAGATGGGGTGGGTAAAAGGAATATTGACAAAAAGAAGAGAGGGACAGAAAGAGGGAGACAGAGCAATATAGGTGTACAGTAGGGTACTTTGATACAACCTTAAAAAAAACTCACCTTCTGGGGGTGCCCAGTTTGGTGGTTCCCTTGAGGTCAGCAGCTCTTTGCTAACCTGATCAGACACAGTACCCCACCTCCACCACGTAGAGAGGAAAGACAAAAATGCTATAAATCAAACCAAAACAAGCAAACAGAAAACTTTACGGGATAAAATTGGGTGGAAAACCAAATAATAGCGGTTGAAACACTAACAAAAATGAAGTTCTAATTATTGAAATAGGCAGCAATGGGAAATTATAATTAAACTAGCAAAATTGAGAAAGAAAAAGGATCTGTATGGAAAAGGTTGAACTTAAAAAACAAAACAACAATCTACAACATCAAAATAAACAAGAAAAACCACCAACCCCAAAAAACAAAACAAACAAACAAAAAAAAACCAACCACAACCAAAAACAAAGCAGTATATATGTTATTGAATATTGTCTGGGCAACACGTGGTCTTCTGGTGTATGAGATGTTAATCACAGTTCTGATACGACTGGAGGCTGCTAGTTTCTCAAACCCCAGCAGGTAGACACCCTAAATCTCTCTTCAGCCCACTTAAAAGGCTCTTTGAAATTGTTCACTTGCTGAGCAGAAGCTTTCCCAGGGAAGTGCTTGTCGCTGGAATCACTGCTGAAGTGGCTATCCACTTACCCTGTGTGCCAAAACTGGTCTCCCTCTGCCCCCGAGCATTAGTGCTGCAAGGCGGCTCAGACCCCACCTTAGGCTACTTGGTCACTGGGTTACCAGTTCCCACCCAATTCTAGCTCTGCGCCCCTGAGGGCGGAGCTTGCCGGGGCAGATTGCCCACAATGGCTGCCTGTGACCCAGAGCCAAACACTTTTAGCTCCGTCTGGCTGAGACTGGGGCCCTAGACAAAGGCCAAAGTTCTCTGCACTCCCGCTCAGGCTCTCTGCAAGGCAGTTCAGCTGAGTGCCAAGTCCAAAGACACCAAAACAGTTCACAGGTAAGGCCTTTCTGGTTTGCAGTCTCTCTGCTACTGAACTTACAGTTGCGGGCGGGTTTAGACGGATTGAACACACGCGACCACTTGCCGGTTTTCCACTGTTTTAGTCCTCCTCTTGGGGTCCAGAAGTCTCTCGCTGACTCCCTGTATCCTCTCAGGGGTGATGATAGGCAGATCCCACCAGCCAGAGATGCCTGGAGTCCTATCTCTCCAGACTCATGGTGCCCAGATGCAAGGAAGCTGTTACTCGGCTGCCATCTTGCTCCGCCTCTAAGTAACTAGAATTTTTAATCGTAGGATTCATGTCTGGGAAAATTCTCCATTATTATTTGTCTCTGAATATTTATCTTCCATTCTCTCTACATCTCCTCTAGAAGTTTTTACTAGAGGCATTCTGGTTTTTATATTCCTTAAATTTTCTTTCACATAGTATTCTTTTTCCTTTTTGCACTACCTTCTGGATTTTTTTTTAAATCACATCTCTCATTCTCTCTCTGTTCTTTTCTATAATGTTCTTTCCAGCCCCCTCGTCAGAGTCCCTACTGTTTCCTAAATACACTTTCATATCGTTGGTCTCCTTCAGTGTCTGGTGTTTTGTTACATTTATGGTTGGCTCTGTTGACTTTTGTAGATATTGCTTCCTTTCTTGTTTTTGACTGAGTTCCTCCTCTGAGTTATTTGTTGTGGGAATTCTATGTGTTCTATTTATGAAAGGTCCTTATGGAATCGTTTCTAATTTGGCTCTGCTAAGTCCCCATGGGTTTGTTTCTCTGGTTCTATCTGAATTTTTGTTTTATTTCTTTATTTTTGAGATAGTCTGACTCTGTTGCCCAAGCTAGAGTGCCATGGCATCAGCCTAGCTCACAGCAACCTCAAACTCCTGGGGTCAAGTGATCCTCCTGCCTCAGCCTCCTGAGTAGCTGGGACGCCAAGCACCTGCCATAACACCCGTCTAGCCCATTGCTCAGGCTGGTCTTGAACTCCTGAGCTCAAGGCATCCTATGCTTCCCAGAGTGTTAGGATTATAGGCATGAGCCACAGCCTAAAGGAGCTTTGTCTATAGGAAGAACATGCTATAAATGGGGACTTCTGACAAGCCTGAAAATATGCATAATATGAACATATTGGGACAATATGGGCCAGATTTTTGACTTGGGGTTTCTTCACCTTGAAGGCCACATTTGTACTCATGCACTTGTAGCAGAGGCTTTGGGTTTGATTTTTCTTGGTTTACTTCTTCACCATTTGTGCCCAGCCTGTTGGCCAGTTTCCATGTATATCTACGTAGACCAGTGCTGGACTTTTCTCTGTACCTCTAACAGACCAAGCAGCCTTTTCCAGCTGCTCACTTAAGGCAGAGAACACAATTACAGTTCAACCCTCTGCAGGAGACTGCAATTATGGTGTCAAGTCCTTTTTTCTTCAAAGGCTTTTAAGTCGTAGCCCCTAAGCCTTTTTTATTCACTTCTGATCCTTCGGGGCCATTTAACTTTCATAATCACTGTTCTGACACTGAGTTTCTCTTCATTTATTGGCACCTGGAAAGAGAAGAACCAGGAAGACTATCTGTAGCTGATAAATAAGAGGGTTTGAAAATTAAAAGACAAAAACGATGCAATTTCCTTGTACTTGTGATATACATTTGTCATACTATTTGTGATTTAACTTCAAATAGCTAAATGTTCTACTAATTTGTAAGATTTATCTAAGTTTGTGTAGACTTCTTTTTTCAAGTTAAAGTTATCATTTTCTGTCTGGTTTCAGAGAACCACAAAACTTCCACGTTGGAAGAGTGGGTGCTCGAGGGGAAGCAGGGTAAAGTGCATAGGATAGGGTTATAGGTTCAGGCAGATGGATTTGAGTTCATTTGCTGGCTGCAGGAATAACTGGCTGTTTCACCTTGGGTGATTTACTTAATCTCTCAAGACTTCACTTCTCCATTAACAAAGTGGATACACTAAAACCCATCTAATATAGTTGTAGAGAGGATTAGAAGTGATCACAGTAGTAACTTACCAGCGAGTAGTAAATTGAGTATTATAATGTACTCAACCCTCAGACAGGTGCTTTACTGTATTATCTCTTAATGTATGTGAGATCCTTAGTCCAATGCCTGACACACAATAAATGTCCAACAAATGTAGCTATTAGTCTCATGTAAATTTCATCCTAGCCAGAACTGATCTCCCAGCACACCTTTCACCCCACCCCACCCCTATCATTAGTCTACAAGCCTTTACTTGAATAGGATTTGGACTAGGAATGGTGGCCCAAGCACCTGTAATTCCAGCTACCTGGGAGGCTGATGCAGGAGGATAACTTGAGGCTGGGAGTTTAAGACCAGCCTAAGCAACACAAGGAGGACCACATACCTACAAAAAGTAGAAATAGTTGGCAGATGTGGTAAGGTGCACCTGTAGTTCCAGCTACTCAGGAGGCTGAGATAGGGGGATCGCTTGAGCCCAGGAGTTTGAGGTTGCTGTGAGCTATGATGATGCCACTGTACTTTAGCTTAGACAACAGATGGAGATCCTATCTCCACAAACAAACAAATAGAAACAAAAATAAAAATTAAAAATACACTGAGCATGGCAGCTGATATCTGTAAACCTAGCACTTTGGGAGGCCAGGGCAGGAAGATCATTTGAAGCCAGGAGCTCAACATCAGCCTAAGACAAAAAAAGAAGACACCGGTCTCTAAAAAATAAAAATAAAAAATTACCTGGGAGTGGTGTCTTGTACCTCCCAGCTACTTGGGAAGGTGAGGCAGGAAGATTGCTTGAGTGTGGAAGTTGGAGGTTACAGTGAGCTGTGGTCTGGCATGAGACCTGTCTGTCAAGCCAGACCACAGCTCACTGCAAGCTGGGCAATAAAGCTAGACCTTGTGTCACAGAAATAAATAAATGATAGATAGAACTCAAGCTTTAGAGTCAGACTCTGTGGATTCAAATTTGCCATTTTCTAGCTGCCTGGCCTTGGGCAAATAAATTCAGTTTCCCCTTTTTTCTCTTTTTTCTTTTTGTATAGAGCTGGAGTCTTGCTTTGTTGCTCAGGATGGTCTAAAACTCCTGGCCTCAAGTGGTCTTCCTGCCTTGACCTCCCAAAGTACTGGGATTACAGGCCTGAGCCACTGCACCCAGACCCAGTTTCCTTATCTTCACTTGATCGTAGCCAAAAGGTGAGAAACATGCCCAGTTTCCTTATAGTTAAACTGAGGATAATAATACTTCCTTCTAGGATTTTCTTTTTTTTTTTTTTTTTTTTTTTTTTGAGACAGAGTCTCAAGCTGTTGCCCTGAGTAGAGTACTATGGTGTCACAACTCACAATCACCTGAAACTCTTGGGCATAAGTGATTCTCTTGCCTCAGCCTCCCAAGTAGCTGGGACTACAAGTATCTGCCGCAATGCTTGGCTATTTTTTGTTGTTGTTGTTGTAGCAATTTTCACTGTTGGTTTTTTAGCTGGCCCAGGCTGGGTTTGAACCCACCAGCCTCGGTGTATGTGGCCAGTGCCCTAGCCACTGAGCTATGGGCACCGCCCTTCTTTTCTAGGATGATTTTGGAGGATACAATCAGTTAATTCATGTAAACTATTTAGAATAGTAATTGGTACACTGTAAATCTTCAATAAATTATGGCCTTTCTTTTTTTTTCTTTTAACTCTTCTAACACTTTAATTTTTTAAGAAAAAGTGGGAACCAAATTTTACAGTGAACAAGCATTCCAGGATGGAGGCTACTGCAAATTGAGTCAGAACAGGACAAGCCTAAGTGAATAGGGCTGCCTGAAACATTTCACATCTGGCTATGTCCTATTTCCATGGGCTGTGCTTTTCTTAAGCTGTTGGAAGGCTATTACTTTTACTACTACTAGAAATTTAACTACTTCCTCCAACAACTCATTTTATTTTGGGAGTGTTCTAGCATGAATAACTCCTCAATTCGAGCTAAAATCTGCATTTCTGTGGTATCTATCAGTTGGCTCTATTTTTTTTTTTTTTCAATTTGAAAGCAGTTACTGTTTATTAACTGACCAGATTACAAAAACAATCAGGGCAGATACCTTAGTTCATTCTTCTAATAAGCCTATTGATTTTATCTTCCCTGTTACCAGCATCTCCACCTTGTAAAAAGTGGGTTGTTTTTTTCTTCATCCCTCCCCATGGAGATGATAACTTAAAGGGCCACAAGAAGTTATTTGCTTCTTTGAAGCGTTTTCCAACAGTATAGATCTCATGAATCAGATCCTGCATGCAGATGATGCCATATTTACCAAGAGACTGCGCAATCAAACTGTTATCAGTCAACGCAATTCGTTTCTTATTGATTTTGCCATAACCACACTTGTAGATTAGCTCATTTACTGACTTCAGATTTGGGTACCCCCATGCAATACATGGTTCTACAGTCCTCAGCATGTTAATGGAAGCCTTGTCGAGCTTAACAAAAGTTCCATTGAAGATCTGGCAAAGGCGAAGAAGCTGCAACACTTTTCGGACCTTTGGACTCACACCATCGATACCTCTGATCCTGACGACAAATGCCAATTTTGGTTCTGCAGGTACATAGAAGTTGCCAGCTTTTCTTGCCATCCTAGCCATCCGAATCTCAGTTCTGTACATCTGCCTATATTCTTTATGATAATGCTTAGCTTTTTCATAGATAAGCTTCCTCCTTGCCTTTCGAAGCATCTTTTGGGCACACTTCTTTCTCAGACGCTTGATTTTCAGCTCTGCGAAATTCTTTCGCTTTTTTTTTAAGGGTTTCTGGCACAGCAGGAACCTTCTTTTTCTTCTCTTCAACAGCCCCCATGGTTCCAGCCGGAAAAAGAGGCAGTTGGCTCTATTTTTGCCTTCCGTAGTGCCATGGGGAGAAATCTGTTTCTTCAAGTATTTTTCATAGGCATGATTTTGAGTCCTCTCACCATCCTAACAACCTCCTAAGAGCAGGTCTTAGATGCCCACCCTCCTACAGTGGGAACACTACCCCCCAAGTAGTGTCTGATCAGTTGGAGGACTGTCACACTCTGAATATCACGTATCTGGTCAACCTTTCATACACTTAGCTTTCACCATGGACAACCAAACTCGTTCCTAACTGGCACAATATTTACATCTGTTACATCTCAATTCTCTTGGCCAGGCTGAGGCCTGGGGAGTTTACAATTAATTGATCACAACAAGTTACAGATCATTCCTTCAAAAAAGAGGATATATTGGCTGGGCTCCTGTAGCACAGTGGTTACGGCACCAGCCATGTACACTGAGGCTGGTAGGTTTGAGCCCAGCCCGGGCCTGCTATACAACAACGACAACTGCAACAAAAAATAGCCAGGCATTGTGGTGGGCGCCCGTAGTCCCAGCTACTTGGGAGGCTGAGGCAAGAGAATCACTTAAGCCCAAGAGTCTGAGGTTGCTGTGAGCTGTGATGCCATATCCCTCTACTGAGGGTGACATAGTGAGACTCTGCCTCCAAAAAAAAAAAAAATTACGCAAACAGTTGTTAGTAATGTTATCCAAAAGTGCCAATTAAACTGATGTATCTTGGAGGTAGAGGTAAATATCCAATATATCCTTTTTTTTGAGACAGAGTCTTACTACATCACCCTAGTAGAGTGCTGTGGCATCACAGTTCACAGCAACCTCAAACTCTTGGGCTTAAGTGATTCTCTTGCCTCAGCCTCCCAAGTAGCTGGGACCACAGGTGCCTGCCACAATGCCCAGCTATATTTTGGTTGCAGTTGTCATTGTTGTTTAGCAGGCCCTGGCTGGGCTCAAACCCACCAGCCTTGGTGTATGTAGCTGGAGCCCTTATTCACTGAGCTACAGGCACTGAGCCTGTTTGTGTAAATTTTATTTAAAATTACTCCTCTTGCGTTGCCCATAGCTCAGTGGGTAGGCACTGGCCACACACACCCAGGCTGGTGGCTTCGAACCCGGCCTGGGCCTGCCAAACAACAATGACACATACAACCAAAAAAATAGCTGGGCATTGTGGCGGGCACCTGTAGTTCCAGCTACTTGGGAAGCTGAGGCTAGAGAATCACTTAAGCCCAAGAATTTGAGTTTGAGGTTGCTGTGAATTGTTATGCCACGGCACTCTATCCAGGGTGACAGCTTGAGACTCTGTCTCAAAAAACAAACAAACAACTTTCTTATCACCAGAACAGTCACTCTCCAAAATTATTTATTTATTAATATTTTAAGTAATAAGGTGCTTCACTTACTTTTCCTTTCATTTGGCAGGCCTGGGCTGGATTCGAACCCACCAGCTCCTTTGTATGTGGCTGGTGTCCTAGCCTCTGAGCAGGCATGGTGATAAGAAAGTTAATGAACATTGAAAAGAGGAGATTTTTTTTTGATGCTTGGTGCCTGTAGCTCAAGCGGCTAAGGCACCAGCCACATACACCAGAGCTGGCAGGTTCGAATCCAGCTAGAAACAGAAAATAGCCAGGCGTTGTGGCGGGCGCCTGTAGTCCAACTACTTGGGAGGCAGAGGCAAGAGAATTGCTTAAGCCCAGGAGTTGGAGGTTGCTGTGAGCTGTGATTCTACGGCACTCTACTCAGGGTGACAGCTTGGGGCTCTGTCTCCAAAAAAAGAAAAGAGGAGATTTTTATAATCACAGGAACTGTATTAAAGGGCCGCGGCATTAGGAAGATTGAGAACCACTGCACTAGAGTGAGGGTTAGCGTGGCCACAAACTTCCTTTGAACTCTTAGTTTTAAATTCTTACCCCTCCTTTATTTACTCAAACTATGAAAAGAAGCATCCTCACCCTAGTTTTTCCTTTTTTATTCACCCATAAGATGAAGGAACTCAATCAATAAAGGAGATGAAGGCAAGAAGGACTGAGACAGGAATAGTAAGGGTCTAATTGTAATGCTCCTCTGTAGATGACCCCAGAGTACCCAGCATGGACTTGCACAGCTTTGCACATGTGAATCCCAGCAGCTGGAGTTCACACCTTGGAGCTTTAAAGCCAAAGTTGGAACATAACGACTTCAGGGGCACAGCCCGGACTCCACTTTGGGATTCACAGAAACTTCATTGGAAAAATCAAGAAAAACTCAGAGGATCACCCAGAGAGTTCTCCTTGAAACTGTTGCTCCCAGCCAGGCATGGTGGCACAGGCCTACAATCCCAGCACTCTGGGAGGCCAAGGCAGGTAGATTACTGGGGTCCAGGAGTTGGAGACTAGCCTGAGCAAGAGTGAGAACCCAAGCTCCACTAAAAGTAGAAAAACTAGTTGGTTGTTGAGAGTGCAAAACGTAAGGACTCGCCCAAATAGAACACCCAAACAGAACATCCTGCCCAGGAAGAAATGAATATGGCAGTCCCTACAGCCCCAAATTTTTACATTCCCATCTACCTTAACCCACATGCTGACCTCTTTTTCGAACTCAGCTCACTCGCACCTGAGTGGAATAAAGGCCACGTTGCCCACACAGAATCTGGACTCCAATTTCCTTCGGTTCACCTCTCAGAATATTTTCTTATTTTTGCTCCTTAATCTCTCATGTGTCATGGCAAGCACCTGTGGTTCCTGTAGTCCCAGCTACTCAGGAGGCTGAGGTAAGAGGATCCCCCGAGCCCAAGACATTGAAGTTGCTGTGTGCTATGATCACACCACAGCACTCTACCCAGGGCAACAGAGTAAGACTCTGCCTCAAAAAAAATTTAAAAGATTTTTAAATTTCAGATTAATAAAAGCGTACATACAGTTGTATTTCATTTGTTTGCATTTCTTAGGTAGCATCCAAGTTGTAGCTGGCCACATACCCTTACATTTTGTGGTTAGGTAGGAACTTACTGAGTCTCCTCCCCCATTCCCCCACCCCCACTTGAATTTAATTGTGTTTTTCTCTCATGTGGGCCTATCATTGTTCATCTGCTAGTTTCAAATTAGTAATGACTACATAGGGCGCTTGCGTTTCCATTCTTGAGATACTTTACGAAAGAGAATGTTCAACTCCATCCAGGTAAATACAAAAAATGTAAAAGTCTCCATCTTTCAAAAATGATGTATTTTTTAATTAGTTGGACACAGTAGTGTGTACCTGTAGTCCCAGCTACTAAGGAGGCTCAGATGGGAGCACTGTTGAGCCCAGGAGTTCCAGACTGCAATAAGCTATGATTGCATAACAGCACTCCAGCTTGGGCAACAAAGCAAGACCCTGTCTTTAAAAAACAAAAACGAGGGCGGTGCCTGTGGCTCAGTCGGTAAGGCGCCGGCCCCATATACCGAGGGTGGCGGGTTCAAGCCCTGCCCCGGCCAAACTGCAACCAAAAAATAGCCGGGCGTTGTGGCGGGCGCCTGTAGTCTCAGCTACTCGGGAGGCTGAGGCAAGAGAATCGCTTAAGCCCAGGAGTTGGAGTTTGCTGTGAGCTGTGTGAGGCCACGGCACTCTACCAAGGGCCATAAAGTGAGACTCTGTCTCTACAAAAAAAAAAAAAGTCTACACATCAGGATGGTGCATAAGAAGCATGGTCTGAGTTACTGTGTGTAAAATCTTAGCTCATAGTGGACGCTGAACAAATGGGAGCTTTCTGTCCTCCTCAGGATTCTTCTAAACATAAGAAGCAGCCATGTCTGCTAGAGAAGGGCAAGGCAATTTCCTAGGACTTCTTAGCAAGACCGAACATGAAAGAGAATAAAGAACAACATAGAACTTACTAACAGGCTTTGTTTATTTAATCTTCTTTTATTTGCTTGAGGAGATAGCAAATTAAACTCCTCTTATTCTCGTATGTATCTATGTAGAAATTTTACTTGAATTCCTTTCTCCCCTTCTGAACTCAAGCCTATGTACACCCTGAGGCAGAAGCTCACCCAGGAGCTGATAACCACAGACGAGAACCAGCATTAACTGGCTTGTCAACTATCTCTGCCACCCTGCATAAACTTTGGCTAATTATATCATTTACATTGTGGTTTTACAATTTCGCCACCCTTGACAGTTCTAAAACAACCATACGAAGTATGAAAATGGGAGAGAGAACATTAATTCTAAGTACCCAGATTCTTTAAAAGCGGACCAAGAAGCTTGGAAAAACCTCCACTCAGAGGCCACTAGCTACAATGTCATCATTATCTCTAAACATTGTTGAGGGGGATAGTCAAAGCCCCACCCATAGTCTCCATGGCCACTGTCAAAAAACTTGATCAGAGTTTTTTTTTTTAATTTTTTTATTAAAACATAACTGTGTACATTGATATGATCATGGGGCATTATACACTAGCTTCATATACCGTTTGACACATTTGATGTCTTAGCACAATAACTCGGAGAATGCCAGGAAGGCTGTGTTGACCAGTGTGATGAAAATTGATCAGAGTTTTACTGAAGGGAAGGAAGGTGGCTAGGAGCAGACTTGTTCCCTGGCCCAAATAAGTTCTGTGGATGCCAAATATTACCCAATATCCTGCTGAACATAGGGACGAAGGTCCTGGTCGCATGGGTCACTAGAGCCTTGTTAGTATAAGTGTCAGAAACTTTTTCTTTTCTTTTCCATCTTCTCCCCTTCCCTCCCCTCTTTTTTCCTAGACAGAATGCTTGGCATCACAACTCTCAGCAACCTCAAACTCTTGGGCTTAAGTGATTCCCTTACCTCAGCCTCCCAAGTAGCTGGGACTACAGGCACCCGCCACAATGCTTGACTTTTTTTGTTGTTGTTGCAGTTGTCATTGTTGCTGTTTTATCTAGCCCAGGCTGGGTTTGAACCCGCCAGCCTCGTTGTATGTGGCCAGCACCCTATCCACTAAACTACCACCACACCCAGCAAGTTTTTATATTTTTAGTAGAGATGGGTTCTCACTTTGTTCAGACTGGTCTCAAAGTCCTGAACTCGAGGGATTCTCTCATCTCAGCCTCCCAGAGTGTTAGGATTACAGGTGTGAGCCACCACACCTGGACCAGAAACTTTTTCTATCCGTGCACTGACCTATAGTTAGGAAACAAACAAGCATTTATTAAAAAGCACATCTTTTTTTTTTTTTTTTTTTTTTTTTTTTTGCAGTTTTTGGCCAGGGCTGGGTTCGAACCCGCCACCTCTGGCATATGGGGCTGGTGCCCTACTCCTTTGAGCCACAGGCGCTGCCACCTCCCTCCACCCCCCCAAAAAAGCACCTCTTTTTAAAACATATTTTTTTGGTGGCTCACATGTGTATTCCTACCACTCTGGGGAGGCTGACAGTTAGATTGCCTGAATTTATGAGTTCAACACCAGCCTGAGCCAGAACGAGATCCCATCTCTGGAAAAAAAGACCACTGTACACAGTTATGATTTAATAAAAAATAAAATAAAATTCAAGTGATCTGATGAAAAAAATAAAAAAAAAATAGCCCAGCTCTGGCAGGCACCTGTAGTCCCAGCTACTTGGGAGGCTGAGGCAAGGGGATCACTTGAGAACTAGAGTTTGAGGTTGCTGTGAGCTATGATGCTGTGGCACTCTACCAAGGGTAACAAAGTGAGACTCTGTCATAAAATAAAATAATGTATTTTTTTCTTTTTTAAAATTTCTCCAGTATTTATTTCAAAACAAATACATGGATAAAAAATCATCAAGAAGAAAAGTCAGTATAAACACTTTAAAAATAGAAAGAAGGAAATATAAGAATTTTAGCAATTAAAGCATATTTTTTCTAACCAACAGAAACAAAAAATATTTAATTCTGGTCGTCGCCAGGAAGATGGCAGCCGAGTAACAGCTTCCTTGCATCTGGGCACCATGAGTCGGGGGAGATAGGACTCTAGGCATCTCTGCCTGGTGGGAACTGCCTATCATCACTCCTATGAGGCTACAGGGAGTCAGCGAGAGACTTCTGGACCCCAAGAGGAGGACTAAAACAGTGGAAAACCGGCAAGTGGTCGCGTGTGTTCAATCCGTCTAAACCCGCCCACAACTGTAAGTTCAGTAGCAGCGAGACTGCAAACCAGAAAGGCCTTACCTGTGAACTGTTTTGATGTCCTTGGACTTGGCACTGAGTTGAACTGCCTTGGGGAAGGCCTGAGCGGGAGTGCGGAGAACTTTGGCCGTTGTCCAGGGCCCCAGTCTGAGCCGCTGAGCCAGACGGAGCTAATAGTGTTTGGCGGTGGGTCACACAGATCCATTGTCAGTGATCTGCCCCGGCAAGCTCCGCCCTCAGGGTCGCAGAGCTAGAAACGGGTGGGAGCTGGTAACCCAGCAACCAAGTAGCCTAAGGGTGGGGTCTGAGCCGCCTTGCAGCCCTAACCCTCAGGGGCAGAGTGAGACCGGTTTTGGCACCCTGGGTAAGTGGATAGCCACTTCAGCAGTGATTCCAGCAAGAAAGCTGGGAAAGCTTCTGCTCAGCAAGTTTACAAGTTCAAAGTGCCTTTTAAGTGGGCTGAAGAGAGATTTAGGTTGTCTACCTGCTGGGGTTTGAGAAATCAGCTGCCTCCAGTCGTATCAGAACTGTGACTAACATCTCATACCCCACAAGACCACGTGTTGCCCAGACAATATTCAATAACATATACAAACTGCTTTGTTTTTGGTTGTGTATTTTTTTCTTTTTTTTTTTTTGTTTATTTTGACGTTGTTGATGCTCTTTTGTTTTTTAATTTCAATCTTTTCCATACAGATCCCTTTTTCTTTCTCAATTTTTCTAGTTTAATTATAATTTCCCATTGCTGCCTTTTTTAATAACTACAACTTCATTTTTGCTAGTGTTTCTACCGCTACCATTTGGTTTTTCACCCCATTGTATCCCCGAAAAGTTTTCTGTTTGCTTGTTTTGGTTTGATTTATAGCATTTTTGTCTTTCCTCTCTACTTGGTGGAGGTGGGGTACTGTGTCTGATCAGGTTAGCAAAGAGCTGCTGACCTCAAGGGAACCACCCAACTGGGGCACCCCCAGAAGGTGGGGTTTTTTAAGGTTGTGTCAAAGTACCCTACTGTACACCTATATTCCCTGTCTCCCTCTTTCTGTGCCTCTCTTCTTTTTGTCAATATTCCTTATCCCCACCCCCTCTCCTTTCTCTATCTTTCTTTTTTTTTTTTTTTTTCTTTTCTAGCACTCGGTCCTCCTTTCTTTCATCCCTTTTTTGCTCTTCAATCTTCTCACCCTTCTGGTCCTGTAACCCTTAGTCCACAGGCACAAGATCTTAAAGAGCAAGAGGAAGTGAAAGGAAAACTAGGGCAAGGAAACAGATAAAAGAAATCACTCATGAGGAAGAATCAGCAGAAAACTCCAGGCAACATGAAGAACCAGTCCAGAACGACCCCGCCAAGGGAACATGAGGTAGCTACTGCAGAGGATTCCACCTATACAGAAATGTTAGGAATGACAGAAAGGGAATTTAGAATACACATGTTGAAAACAATGAAAGAAATGATGGAAACAATGAAGGAAACTGCTAATAAAGTGGAAAATAACCAAAAGGAAATCCAAAAACAGAATCAAATCAGAGATGAACGATATGAAGAATATAAAAAGGATATAGCAGAGCTGAAGGAAATGAAACAGTCAATCAGGGAACTTAAAGATGCAATGGAAAGTATCAGCAACAGGTTAGACCATGCAGAAGAAAGAATTTCAGAGGTAGAAGACAAAGTTTTTGAGATAACTCAGATAGTAAAAGAGGCAGAAAAGAAGAGAGAGAAAGCAGAACGTTCACTGTCAGAATTATGGGACTTTATGAAGCGTTCCAACATACGAGTTATAGGAATTCCAGAAGGGGAAGAAGAATGCCCAAGAGGAATGGAAGCCATACTAGAGAATATTATAAAAGAAAATTTCCCAAACATCACCAAAGATTCTGACACACTGCTTTCAGAGGGATATCGGACCCCAGGTCGCCTCAACTCTAACCGAGCTTCTCCAAGACACATTGTGATGAACCTGTCCAAAGTCAAGACAAAAGAAAAGATTCTGCAAGCTGCCAGGAGTAAGCGCCAGTTGACCTACAGGGGCAAATCCATCAGAGTGACCGCAGACTTCTCTAATGAAACTTTCCAAGCAAGAAGACAATGGTCATCTACCTTTAATCTACTTAAACAGAACAATTTTCAGCCCAGAATTCTGTACCCTGCTAAGCTAAGCTTCAAAATTGATGGAGAAATCAAATCATTTATGGATATACAAACATTGAGGAAATTCGCCACAACAAGACCAGCTGTACAGGAAATACTTCAACCTGTTCTGCACACTGACCACCACAATGGTTCAGCAGCAAAGTAAGAACTCAGAAATCAAAGGACAGAGCCTAACCTCCACACTGATGCAAAAGATAAAACTAAGCAATGGACTCTCACCAAATAAGACGAATAGAATACTACCACACTTATCAGTTATCTCCATAAATGTTAATGGCTTGAATTCCCCACTGAAGAGACATAGATTGGCTGACTGGATTAAAAAACACAAGCCATCCATTTGCTGTCTGCAAGAAACACACCTGGCTTCAAAAGACAAATTAAAGCTCCGAGTCAAGGGATGGAAGACAATTTTTCAGGCAAATGGAATTCAGAAGAAAAGAGGAGTTGCAATCTTATTTTCAGATACATGTGGATTTAAAGCAACTAAAGTCAAAAAAGACAAAGATGGTCACTTTATATTGGTCAAGGGAAAACTACAACAAGAAGACATTTCAATTCTAAATATTTATGCACCCAATTTAAATGCTCCCAGATTCTTGAAGCAGACCTTACTCAGTCTGAGCAATATGATATCTGATAATACCATCATAACAAGGGACTTTAACACACCTCTTACAGAGTTGGACAGATCCTCTAAACAGAAATTAAACAAAGATATAAGAGATTTAAATGAGACCCTAGAACAACTATGCTTGATAGACGCATATAGAACACTCCATCCCAAAGATAAAGAATATACATTCTTCTCATCACCCCATGGAACATTCTCCAAAATTGATCATATCCTGGGACACAAAACAAATATCAACAGAATCAAAAGAATTGAAATTTTACCTTGTATCTTTTCAGACCATAAGGCACTAAAGGTGGAACTCAACTCTAACAAAAATGCTCGACCCCACCCAAAGGCATGGAAATTAAACAATCTTCTGTTGAATAACAGATGGGTGCAGGAAGAAATAAAACAGGAAATCATTAACTTCCTTGAGCATAACAACAATGAAGACACAAGCTACCAAAACCTGTGGGATACTGCAAAAGCAGTTTTGAGAGGAAAATTCATCGCTTTAGATGCCTACATTCGAAAAACAGAAAGAGAGCACATCAACAGTCTCACAAGAGATCTTATGGAATTGGAAAAAGAAGAACAATCTAAGCCTAAACTCAGTAGAAGAAAAGAAATATCCAAAATCAAATCAGAGATCAATGAAATTGAAAACAAAAGAATCATTCAGAAAATTAATGAAACAAGGAGTTGGTTTTTTGAAAAAATAAATAAAATAGATAAACCATTGGCCAGACTTACTAGAAATAGAAAAGTAAAATCTCTAGTAACCTCAATCAGAAACGATAAAGGGGAAATAACAACTGATCCCACAGAGATACAAGAGATCATCTCTGAATACTACCAGAAACTCTATGCCCAGAAATTTGACAATGTGAAGGAAATGGATCAATATTTGGAATCACACCCTCTCCCTAGACTTAGCCAGGAAGAAATAGACCTCCTGAACAGACCAATTTCAAGCACTGAGATCAAAGAAACAATAAAAAAGCTTCCAACTAAAAAATGCCCTGGTCCAGATGGCTTCACTGCAGAATTCTATCAAACCTTCAAGGAAGAGCTTATTCCTGTACTGCAGAAATTATTCCAAAAAATTGAGGAAGAAGGAATCTTTCCCAAGACATTCTATGAAGCAAACATCACCCTGATACCAAAACCAGGAAAAGACCCAAACAAAAAGGAGAATTTCAGACCAATCTCACTCATGAATATAGATGGAAAAATTCTCAACAAAATCCTAGCCAATAGATTACAGCTTATCATCAAAAAAGTCATTCATCATGATCAAGTAGGCTTCATCCCAGGGATGCAAGGCTGGTTTAACATACGCAAGTCCATAAACGTTATCCACCATATTAACAGAGGCAAAAATAAAGATCACATGATCCTCTCAATAGATGCAGAAAAAGCATTTGATAAAATCCAGCATCCTTTTCTAATTAGAACACTGAAGAGTATAGGCATAGGTGGCACATATCTAAAACTGATTGAAGCTATCTATGACAAACCCACAGCCAATATTTTACTGAATGGAGTTAAACTGAAAGCTTTTCCTCTTAGAACTGGAACCAGACAAGGTTGTCCTCTGTCGCCTTTACTATTCAACATAGTGCTGGAAGTTCTAGCCAATACAATTAGGCAAGACAAGGAAATAAAGGGAATCCAAATGGGAGCAGAGGAGGTCAAACTCTCCCTCTTTGCCGATGACATGATCTTATACTTAGAGAACCCCAAAGACTCAACCACAAGACTCCTAGAAGTCATCAAAAAATACAGTAATGTTTCAGGATATAAAATCAATGTCCACAAGTCAGTAGCCTTTGTATACACCAACAACAGTCAAGATGAGAAGCTAATTAAGGACACAACTCCCTTCACCATAGTTTCAAAGAAAATGAAATACCTAGGAATATACCTAACGAAGGAGGTGAAGGACCTCTATAAAGAAAACTATGAACTCCTCAGAAAGGAAATAGCAGAGGATATTAACAAATGGAAGAACATACCATGCTCATGGATGGGAAAAATCAACATTGTTAAAATGTCTATACTTCCCAAAGCAATCTACCTATTGAATGCCATTCCTATCAAAGTACCTACATCGTACTTTCAAGATTTGGAAAAAATGATTCTGCGTTTTGTATGGAACCAGAAAAAACCCCGTATAGCTAAGGCAGTTCTTAGTAACAAAAATAAAGCTGGGGGCATCAGCATACCAGATTTTAGTCTGTACTACAAAGCCATAGTGCTCAAGACAGCATGGTACTGGCACAAAAACAGAGACATAGACACTTGGAATCGAATTGAACACCAAGAAATGAAACTAACATCTTACAACCACCTAATCTTCGATAAACCAAACAAGAACTTACCTTGGGGGAAAAACTCCCTATTCAATAAATGGTGTTGGGAGAACTGGATGTCTACATGTAAAAGACTGAAACTGGACCCACACCTTTCCCCACTCACAAAAATTGATTCAAGATGGATAAAGGACTTAAATTTAAGGCATGAAACAATAAAAATCCTCAAAGAAAGCATAGGCAAAACACTGGAAGATATTGGCCTGGGGGAAGACTTCATGAAGAGGACTGCCATGGCAATTGCAACAACAACAAAAATAAACAAATGGGACTTCATTAAACTGAAAAGCTTCTGTACAGCTAAGGAGACAATAACCAAAGCAAAGAGACAACCCACACAATGGGAAAGGATATTTGCATATTTTCAATCAGACAAAAGCTTGATAACCAGGATCTATAGAGAACTCAAATTAATGCACATGAAAAAAGCCAACAATCCCTTATATCAATGGGCAAGAGACATGAATAGAACTTTCTCTAAAGACGACAGACGAATGGCTAACAAACACATGAAAAAATGTTCATCATCTCTATATATTAGAGAAATGCAAATCAAAACATCCCTGAGATATCATCTAACCCCAGTGAGAATGGCCCATATCACAAAATCTCAAAACTGCAGATGCTGGCGTGGATGTGGAGAGAAGGGAACACTTTTCCATTGCTGGTGGGACTGCAAACTAGTACAACCTTTCTGGAAGGAAGTATGGAGAAACCTCAAAGCAGTCAACCTAGACCTCCCATTCGATCCTGCAATCCCATTACTGGGCATCTACCCAGAAGGAAAGAAATCCTTTTATCATAAGGACACTTGTACTAGACTGTTTATTGCAGCTCAATTTACAATCGCCAAAATGTGGAAACAGCCTAAATGCCCACCAACCCAGGAATGGATTAACAAGCTGTGGTATATGTATACCATGGAATACTATTCAGCCATTAAAAAAAATGGAGACTTTACATCCTTCGTATTAACCTGGATGGAAGTGGAAGACATTATTCTTAGTAAAGCATCACAAGAATGGAGAAGCATGAATCCTATGTACTCAATCTTGATATGAGGACAATTAATGACAATTAAGGTCATGGGGGGGAAGCAGAAAGAGGGACGGAGGGAGGGGAGTGGGGCCTTAGTGTGTGTCACACTTTATGGGGGCAAGACATGATTGCAAGAGGGACTTTACCTAACAATTGTAATCAGTGTAACTGGCTTATTGTACCCTCAATGAATCCCCAACAATAAAAAAAAAAAAAAAATGTTTAAAAAAAAAAAAAAAACATTCAGTGGGGAAAAGATTCCCTATTTAATAAATGGTGCTGGGTGAACTGGCTGGTGACCTGTAGAAGACTGAAATTTGACCCACACCTTTCACCGTTAACAAAGATAGACTCTCACTGGATTAATGATTTAAACTTAAGATAAAAAACTATAAAAATACTAGAAAAAAGTGCAGGGAAAACTCTTGAAGAAATCAGCCTGGGCGAATATTTTATGAGGAGGACCCCCGTCCCCCAGGCAATTGAAGCAGCATCAAAAATACACTACTGGGACCTGATCAAACTAAAAAGCTTCTGCACAGCCAAGAACACATTAAGTAAAGCAAGCAGACAGCCCTCAGAATGGGAGAAGATATTTGCAGGTTATGTCTCCGACAAAGGTTTAATAACCAGAATTCACAGAGAAGTCAAATGTATTAGCAAGAAAAGAACAAGTGATTCCATATCAGGCTGGGCAAGGGACTTGAAGAGAAACCTCTCTGAAGAAGACAGGCACATGGCCTACAGACATATGAAAAAATGCTCATCATCTTTAATCACCAGAGAAATGCAAATCAAAACTACTTTGAGATATCATCTAACTCCAGTAAAATTAGCCCACATCACAAAATCCCAAAACCAGAGATGTTGGCGTGGATGTGGACAAAAGGGAACACTTCTACACTGCTGGTGGGAATGCAAACTAATACATTCCTTTTGGAAAGATGTTTGGAGAACACTTAGAGATCTAAAAATAGACCTGCCACTCCATTCTATAATTCCTCTACTAGGTATATATCCAGAAGACCAAAAATCACATTATAACAAAGATATTTATACCAGAATGTTTATTGCAGCCCAGTTCATACTTGCCAAGTCATGGAAGAAGCCCAAGTGCCCATGGACCCACGAATGGATTAATAAATTGTGGCATATGTACACCATGGAATATTATGCAGCCTTAAAGAAAGATGGAGACTTTACTTCTTTCATGTTTACATGGATGGAGCTAGAACATATTCTTCTTAGTAAAGTATCTCAAGAATGGAAGAAAAAGTATTCAATGTATTCAGCGCTACTATGAAACTAATCTATGGCTTTCATATGAAATCTATAACCCAGTTATAACCTAAGAATATGGGGAAGAGGAAGAGGAAGGGGAGGGAGGGGGGAGGATGGGTGGAGGGAGGGTGATTGGTGGGACCACACCTACAGTGCATCTTACAAGAGTACATGTGAAACTTACTAAATGTAGAATATAAATGTCTTAACAAAATAACTAAGAAAATGCCAGGAAGGCTATGTTAACCAGTTTGATGAAAATATTTTAAATTGTATATAAAACCAGTGCATGGTGCCCCACGATTGTATTAACGTACACAGCTATGATTTAATAAAATAAAATAAAATAATAATAAGAAAAAAAAATATTTAATTCTTCTATTTGGTAAATTACTGAAGTATTTCTTCCACTAGATGTCACTGTTGTACTTGAAAAGTGGTCTTTCACTAAAGTTCTTTAGCCCCAGGATGGCATGTTTCATTCTTTCTTCTAACAGAAGACACCACCAGATTATCCAGACTGATTTTATTCCAAGATAATTTCCTTCAAAGGGAAATCAAGATGGAATTTGTTGTGCAGAATTGAGGATTTGGGCAGTGCAGTGGCTCACACCTGTAACCCTAAAACTCTTGGAGGCCAAGGTGGGAGGATTCCTTGAGCTCAGAAGTTGGAGACCAGCCTGAACAAGAATGAGACACCCCCTACACACTGTCTGTACAAATAATAATATTAAAAAAAATTAGCCGCCCTAGTCCCAGCTACTCTGGGATCATTTGAACCCCAGGAGTTTGAGGTGGTTACTGTGAGGTAGGATGATATCACTGCACTCTATGCTGGGCAACAGAAAGAGACTCGTTTTCTAAAAAAAAAAAAAGCAAGAAAGAAAGAAAGAAAAAGGAGGATTCAGCAAGATCTAGAAGCATCCAGAGCCTCCTCAAGAATGGCAAATTTGTAAAAAGCAGCCCCATAAAAAAACTTTTAATTTTCCTGTAAACCTGTTTATTTGAGTTTTGTTTTGTTTTGGTTTTTGTTTTTGAGACAGAGTCTCACTATGTAGCCCTCAGTAGAGTGCCGTAGCATCACAGCTCACAGCAACCTCAAACTCTTCAGCTTTAAGGGATTCTCTTGCCTCAGCCTCCCAAGTAGCTGTTACTACAGGCGCCCAGCACAGTGCCCGGCTGTTTTGTTATTGTTGTTGTTGTTGTAGTTGTCATTGTTGTTTAGTAGGCCCAGGGCTGGGCTCAAACCAGCCAGCCCAGGTATATGTGGCCGGAGTCCTAACCACAAAGCTACTGTGCTGAGCCCATTTGAGCTTCTTTTGATGAGCCCTTTCACTCTTTGTGACCTGTGTTCTGTTTTCATTTCAGAACCAGCTTTGTTCTGAGGATAGAAGGCAGTTAGTCTCCAATTTCCTTTCTCTCTTTCACATATCAGCCCTTTTTGTGATCCAGTTCTTCAAAACAGAAAGTATAATAATGTTTCAATTTAAAAATTGTAATACTCAAGACATTTCTCTATACAAGGAATTACAAAGATAAATAAGAACTTTTTGTGTTCAATTCCCCCCCGTCATATTTGTTAACAGAATAGGAAAAAGAAATCTCTCCAGAAAATTGTTTGTGAGCTTTTGAATGTTTCCCTATGCCTGAAGTTACATGGAAATATGACAGATGGGAGCACAGTGGGAATTTTACAGTGTCTGCCAGATACAACACTTGCTTCACAGAGAGTAGATACAGTATTTTACTGCAGAGTCAATAGGCTATTAATACTTACCAACCAACCAACAAATAAACATAAAATAAGCAAAAGATGTTAGTCACAGTTCTGATATATGGTTAACTTACTATGTAGAGCATCAAAACTCTTCTGACAAGATGATTTTAAAATTCTCAAATGTTTGGAAATTGAGCAGAATAGTTCCCAAAACAAATGGAAGAAGAACAAGAAGAAAATATAGGAGAAATTTAAAACTATTTTGACTAGATAAAATTTGTGAAATACTTGGAAAATATAGTTTTAAGTGCAACATAATAATTTTAAAGTTCAATCTGGTTGGGTGTGGTGGCTCATGCCTGTAATCCTAGCATTCTTTATTTTATTTTTTTATTATTAAATCATACCTGTGTACATTAGTGCGATCATGGGGCACCATACACTGGTTTCATAGATCATTTGACATATTTTCATCCCACTGGTTGACATAGCCTTCCTGGCATTTTCTTAGTTATTGTGCCAAGACATTTATATTCTACATTTACTAAGTTTCACATGCACCCTTGTAAGATACACCGCAGGTGTAATCCCACCAATTACCCTCCCACTGCCCATCCTCCCCCCGCCCTCTGCTCAGTCTCCCCCTTCCCCCTATTCTTAGGTTATAACTGGGTTATGGCTTTCATATGAAAATTAGTTTCATAGTAGGGCTGAGTACATTGGATACTTTTTCTTCCATTCTTGAGAAACTTTACTAAGAAGAATATGTTCCAGCTCTATCCATGTAAACATGAAAGAGGTAAAGTCTCCATCTTTCTTTAAGGCTGCATAATATTCCATGGTGTACATATGCCACAATTTAGTAATCCATTTGTGGATCGATGGACACTTGGGCTTTTCCCATGACTTACCAATTATGAATTGGGCTGCAGTAAACATTCTGGTACAAATATCTTTGTTATAATGTAATTTTTGGTCTTCTGCATATATACCTAGTAGAGGAATTACAGGATTGAATGGCAGATCTATTTTTAGATCTCTAAGTGTTCTTCAAACATCTTTCCAAAAGGAATGTATTAATTTGCATTCCCACCAGCGTGTAGAAGTGTTTCCTTTTCTCCACATCCACGCTAACATCTCTGGTCTTGGGATTTTGTGATATGAGCTAATCTTACTGGAGTTAGATGATATCTCAAAGTAGTTTTGATTTGCCTTTCTTTGATGATTAAGGGTGATGTTCATTTTTTCATGTCTGTAGGCCGTGCGCCTATCTTCTTCAGAGAAGTTTCCCTTCAAGTCCCTTGCCCAGCCTGCAATGGGATCACTTGTTCTTTTCTTGCTTATACGTTTGAGTTCTCTGTGGATTCTGGTTATTAAACCTTTGTCGGAGACATAACTTGCAAATATCTTCTCCCATTCTGAGGGCTGTCTGCTTGCTTTACTTACTCTGTTCTTGGCTGTGCAGAAACTTTTTAGTTTGATCAGGTCCCAGTGGTGTATTTTTGAACCAGCTTCAATTGCCCGGGGGGGGTCCTCCTCATAAAATACTTTCCCAGACCTGTAATCCTATCATTCTGCGAGGCCAAAGAGGATGAATTGCCTTAGCTCACAAGTTTGAGACCAGCCTGAGCAAGAGGAAGACCCCAAATCTAAAAATAGCTGAATGTTGTGGTGGGCCCCTGTACTCCCAACTTTTTGGGAGGCTGAGGCAAGAGGATCACTTGAGCCCAAGAGTTTGAGGTTGCTGTGAGCTATGAATCCGGGGCACTCTACTGAGGATGACAAAGCAAGACTCTGTCACCAAAAAAAAAAGTGCGATCTGAACAACGTAGTGATCCAATCAGCTGGGCATGGTGGTGTGAGCCTGGGCTCCCAGCTATTAGGGAGGCTGAGGTGGGAGGGTCGATTGTGGACCAGGAACTTGAGGGTGCTGAGAGCTATGATGATGCCACTGCTCTCCAGCTTGGGGGACAGCGTGAAATCCTCAAATGAATACTTAGCTTAAAAGTCACTTATCCAATAGCCTATTTAAAAAGTAGCAAATTATACTCAAAAGGGGAAAAGAAAAAATAAAGAGTGATGGAAAATGGATATACAATTGAAAAAATTAATGAAAAGTTGGTTATTTTGAAAGAATAACAAAATTACTAAACCCCTAGCACAACAAAAGGCAGGAAATATTGAGCTAAAGGAAGAAACAGAGGCAAACATTAACATAAGTAGAGAGAGTTTATTGGGCCAATGTTGGGGACTGCAGCCAGGAAGTCATAGGAAGTTACTCTAAATAGATGCTCTGGTTAGCAGTAATTACAGATAAGTTTTTAAAGAAAAAAAAAAAAGACGAGAGTATTTTCTAAGTTGTTTACCAAGAATTTATATTGGTTTGTTAAAATAACATAAGCTACTGAAGTTCTCTGTGTCAAAAATTCCAGGAGCATAAAGATAGCGGGTCAGGGTCACACTTGTGCAACTTGTAGTGTCATTTAAGACATTTATCAGCTAGTCTGGAAACTACTGGGTAGGAAAGAAAAAATAAATTACTTAAAACAATTACCAACAAGCATGGGTACAGGGGATATAACTGAAGTCTCATGCTCATATCTTTCTGGGCCTGATACATTTTGCATACTTCACATTTCTCAGCTTGCTCTGAGTCACTTCTCTTTCTCAAAAGCAAAAATTATCTAATTGAAATAAAAAGTAGACATTGCTGTTGTCGATGTTAAATACAGATACTCAGAAAAAAACAATTAAGTTTAGAGTTTATGCAAGCACAAAGCTTAAGGACAGCCAGCCAGGAAGCACAGATTCCAAATAATAGATTTCAGTGTTACAAAGTGTAGAAGTTTGGAGTCACTTATATAGACAAGGTTTGGGGAAGCTTAACAGAACTTCAACATCTTTCTAAGCAAGGCTCAATGCATAGTTACAAAATGGTCTGATTGGGCTTGGCATCTGTAGATCAGTAGTTACAGCACCAGCCACATACACCGGAGGTGGCGGATTGGAATCCAGCCCAGGCCTGCCAAACAATGGTAACTACAACCAAAAAATGGCTGGGCATTGTGGCAGGCACCTGTAGTCCCAGCCACTTGGAAGGCTGAGGCAAGAGAATCACTTAAGCCAAGAGTTTGAGGTTGCTGTGAGCTGTAATGCCACAGCACTCTACCCAGGGTGACATGGTGAGACTCTGTCTCAAAAAATTAAAATAAAATAAAAAAGGTCTGATTGGTCAATGAGTTGGTAAACGTATATTTAACTTTTCACGTTGAAGATGTAACAGTCATAAGGTCTTTTGCACCATCTAGTCTAAATTAGGTTCAGGACAAAGAAGAGGCAGTTAAATCACAACAAAGTTCAGTGATTCTAAGAGCAGGAGGTTTGGTCTTTGGTTTCTCCAAGTCATTTACAGAGTAAGAACAATAAGAAAGAGAGTTAATGTATAATCTTAGAAGTAACATCTTTCAAGACTTAAAAGTGTTCTTGGAGTTCCAACAGCTTTTAAATTTTATTTTCACACTATAGGCATTTAAAAGATAAGAAAATATTATGAATAACTTTGTCAATAAAATATGACACTTCAGATCAAAACAGGAACACTCACAGAGAAGTCTTCCTATAGAAATGTTTTCATTTTTCCTGGATAAATACTTTTTCCTTTTCTTAAGTCGTATATACATAGATCATGAATACATTTATGCTTTTGTGGGATACAATGTGTTTTTTTATACAATTTGGAATGGTTACATCAAACTAATTCAGCTTTCACCTCATTTACTTAATTATTGTGTTAAGACATTTATGTTCTATACTTGATAGGTTTGACTTGTACCCTTACAATATGCTCCCTGGGTGTGGTCCCACCATTTACTCTCCCTCTGTTGAACCTCTCCCCTCCCCTTCCATCACCCTCTACGTCTCTCCTTCATCCTGGCTATAGTTGTGATCTTTTATAAGAAAGTGTGAGTAATTATAAATTGGTTTCATAAAGGTATTAAGTACATTGGATACTTTTTCTTCCACTCTTGAGATACTTCACTAAGAAGAATATGTTCCAGCTCCATCCATGTAAACATAAAAGAGGTAAAGTCTCCATCTTTTTTAATGCTGCATAGTATTTCATGGTATACATATACAATTTATTAATCCATTCATGGGTCGATGGGCACTTGGGCTTCTTCCATGACTTGGCAATTATGAATTGAGCTGCAATGAACAATTTGATGCAAATATCTTTGTTGCAAAGTGATTTTTGGTCTTTTGGGTATATACCTAGTAGAGGAATGGCAGGATCAAACAGCAGGTCTACTTTTAGATCCCTGAGAGTTCTCCAAACTTCTTTACAAAAGGAACGTATTCCCACCAGCAGTGCAGCCTGGATAAATACCTAGGAGTCCAATGCCTGGATCATATAGTGCATGTTTAACTCTTTAAGAAACATCCAAGCAGTGGTTGTATCATTATACATTCCCACCAAAAATGTGTGAGAGTTCCAGATGCTGTACATCTTCCCCGATGTATGGTTAGTCTTTTTATTTTATTATTTTACTTTTTTCAAACAGAGCTTGTTCTGTTGCCCAGGATAGAGTGCAGTGGCATCATCATAGCTTACTGTAACCTCCAATGTTTAGACTCAAGTGATCCTCCTGCCTCAGCACCCAAGCATCTGGGACCACAGGTGCATTCTGCCATGCCCTGTTACATTTTTAGAAATTTTTTTAGAGATAAGTTCTTGCTATGTTGTCCAGGCTGTTTTCAAACTCCTGGCCTCAAGTGATCCTACCACCTTTGACCTCCCAAGGTGTTTGTTTGTTTGTTTGAGACAGAGTCTTACTCTGTTGCCCCAGACTTTTTGGTTGGTTTTGTTTTGGTTTTTAGAGTGCCATGGCCTCAATATAGCTCATAGCAACCTCAAACTCTTCAGCTAAATCATACCTCCTGCCTCAGCCTCCCAAGTAGCTAAGACTATAGGCATACACCACCACACCAGGCTAATTTTTTTTTTTTTTGAGACAGTCTCACTATGTTGCCCTCAGTAGACTGTTGTGGCATCACAGCTCACAGCAACCTCAAACTCTTGGGCATAAGCAATTCTCTTGCCTCAGCCTCCCAAGTAGCAGGGACTACAGGCACCTGTCGCAATGTCCGGCTTTTTTTTTTTGCTGTAGTTGTCATTGTCATGTTGTTTGGCAGGCCCTGGACCAGGTTTGAACCTGCCAGCCCCGGTGCATATGGCCAGTCTAAGCTATAGGAGCTGAGCTAAGCTAAGGAGTTGAGCGTAATTTTTCTATTTTTTAGTAGAGACAGAATCTCACTATGCTCAGGCTGTTCTCAAACTGACATCAAGCAATCCTCCCTCCTGGCCTCCCTGAGTGCTAGGCTTACAGGCAGGAGCCATCATGCCTGGCCAAATAAGATATATTTGAAAAATTAATTTCACCTATTCCTCTTTAATGTTTTATTTATTTATTCATTTATTTATTTTTTATTTTAAGACAAAGTCTCACTCAGTCACCATGGGGTAGAGTGCTGTGTTGTCACAGCTCACAGCATCCTCAAACTCTTGGGCTCAGGAGGTCCTCTTGCCTCAGCTTCTTGAGTACCTGGGACTATAGGCATGTGCCACAACACCCAGCTAGTTTTTCTATTTTTAGTAGAGATGGGGTCTTTCTCTTTCTCAGGCTGGTCTCCATACCAGGCTCCTCCGGTGGTTTGTAAAAACAGAAATCCACAGAGTGGGGAGACTGATATTTTATTTTTTAGCCGTAGAGGTAAGGATAGGGATAGAGGTATGGTTAGAATTAGGGTTAGGGTTGGGGCTGCAGGTTGAGAGGCTTTCAGTTAAGACAAAGAGAAAGAAAGAAAGCAGGAAGAGAGATTTAGTCCTCACTGAAGCATTATGAGTTAATAATTTCTCTATCATTTCATTATAAAAAGATCATTTTTACAATGTTAATTAGAATAAGTTTGATCTCTGCCCTGGAAACCTCCTGTTTAAATTCATGAGGATGTGAATAAATACTGCACAGGTATATTACAAACCTATTCGCCATATAAAAAGGATTGTGCTTGTTTATTCAGTGGAGAAATAGGCTCAGTTGCTTAAAAGGCTAATTATAACCCTTACATTTCCCATAAAATACTTGGCCCTTTGTTGGGTGCATCGTAGTTAAAGTGTTGCTGTAACTGCTTGCAGTTTAGAAATCATTTATTTAACAGAAGGAAATGAGCTATATCACATTGCTTAGGTTAAGGTCTCGGAGCTAAAAGTTAAATTAAAAAGCACCATAGAAAATGGACAATTGAAAAAGCTAATGACATAACTCTGGGGAAGATAAAGGAACAAACCAAGATGGGGAAAGAGGTGGGTGTTACCACAGCTGGTGAGGGTAAGAATTGTCAGAGAAAAAACCAAACAGCAAGGAAACAAGAACCAAGATGAATAAATTATTTGAGAAGGGCTGTTAAAATATGCTTTGCAAAGTTAATAAGGTTATCAATTCAGAAAAAGAAATGTCCTCTAAACATAAACCCTCAGAAAAACCAAAAGAAAACAAAGCAAAACATAACTAACCTGGGTACTAGAAAGCTAACCAATGACCCCAAGGGTTGGGCCTAGATAAATTATTAAAACCTATTTCACAAGAGCAAAGCAAATTGAGAATAAGAATACTACTGGGTCAAAGGGGAAAGTAGAGGAAAATTGTGAAAGTAAAAAGATTTCTTATGCGGGCGAAATCTAGACTCAATAACAATAATGTGCACATGTGATATTCCTGCCTCCATATGCCAAACTCTCCACAAGACTGAAGTCCCCGCTTCTCAAAATAGCTGGCTGAACACAAGTATCTGTAACCACAGAGGAAAGATGATGAAAATGCTTATGGGTCAATGCTCTGATCCTCAAAAGGCAGTGCTGCCCTTTTTCCCCTCTGTGTCCCCAGTCTTAAACTGTGTTAGTGGTAGCAGTTGAAAACTAGAGAGCCTCCCTCTGGGGAGTCCACGGTAATCTAACTCATGCACACAAGAACCCATGAAGCCATGGAGGACACAGAACATTCTCTGTAGTGTAATTGAAATGAAGGATTTCAGAGCTGGAATACACCTTAGAGGTCAGCTAATCTTCTAACCAATGATGAAACGCCTCCAAAAAAGATGTACCTCTCCTCTCTAAATGCTTCCTGTCAGTACTGCTTTCCTCTCGTAATTTTTTTTTTTTTTATTTGTCTTCAAGTCTGGGTGACAGTGAGACATTTCACGTCCATGTTTCTATGGCATTTTTCTTCTCCCTGTGTGCAGTCTGTAGTCCAGCTGGACCCCAAGGACACTAGGAAAGGACAACATGTATGATTTACCATCTCAAATGTCTGTGATTAGTGGAGATCTGCTTTACTATTCTGCTATGTTGGGAGGCATTTCTGAATGAGAAAATGTACATTCCACGCAGTCACCATACCTGGGAGAGTGGCTCCCCCGGCTGATGTTGTGCCTTCAGTTCTTCTATCTGTTTGTTCAGCAAAGTGACTTCAGCCTTTGCATGCAGTCTGGGGTTTGTTATTTATTTATTTATTTTTTTTTACTGGAAGCTTTTTTTTTCATTTTGCAAGGGATATCAATAGACAAATGTTTATTCATCACTTACCTATCATATAACCACAGTTATGTTCAGTAGACATCATGTTACTGTATTTGGGAAACAGGGACCAGATTCTCTAATAATCTACGTGAAGAGAAAAATCTAAATGAACAGGTATCTGGGCTTTATTATATGTTCTGCAAGAACTGAAAAAACTGTAGCTGGTAGGCTTGATCTTTCTGCTGTAGCTGAACATCCTTCAGCCTGATGATGTCTTTGAGCTCTACCACCAACTGCTCTGCACAAGCCAGGTGTTTCAGAACTCTCTCATGTGTTCTGCTAAAGTTCATCCCAGTTTCCTGGGTTGATTCCTAGTTTTCAGATGAAAAAGTGGCCAATCCAGCAGGGAAAAGGTATCAGCTTCCAAACAGGAGTTTCCTTACTCCAACTTCATCCTTTGTTTTGCCTGACTCATATCCTATTAACTTAAGAATCTTTCAAACTTTGATCCAATCATCATCATCATCATCACAAACATTATACTATCTTCAGTATTTCAGAAATGTTAAACATTTTATAAATGTTATCTCATTTAAAGTATTACCCTACTTGTACCAAAGTGAAAATTAAAGAGAAATATACATCACAAACCATTTCGAAAAGGAGGACAGGGCAGCACCTGTGACTCCAAAGAGTAGCGTTCCAGCCCCATACACCAGAGGTGGTGGGTTCACATCCAGCCCTGCCCAAAACCTGCAATAAAAAGAAAAGGAGCTTAAAACTTAAGAGAGTCATTGAGAGCCGATATGCCCACACAGAGATCTGTCTCAGTAGGAGAATCCTCATAAAAGCTGTGCCAATTGGAAGTAGGTATTGGAACTGCCACAGAGAGTCCCTATTAGAGTGATGCAGTGCTCTGCTGCTCAGGGCAGGACCGGGAACCCTATTTTCTCACCCTAGGTGAACACAGAAAGCAGTATCATTACAGACCCCCTTCGCAAAACACAAATAGGCTCCCTCATTCAAAACCTGAAAGGTTGGATGCCTCAGGATCATTTTTTTGCACATAGTCCTCTGGCTAATTGTGCCATACTTCCCTAACCCCCCCCCCGCCCACAGGATAGGAAAAGCAGCATTTAAACCCCCTACATTGAAAATTCAGGGGGCTTCCATATTGGATTCCCCGCCTCCACTGCTGGAGGTTCTTTTCCCACTGGCTTATCACTCTTTCTATTAATCTTTCCCTGTCAATGAACTCTATCATGCTGGTTATCTGTGTGGTCTATGGTTTAATTCTTCCAACTCAGAGACCAAAGACTAGGCATAGAGGGAAATTTTCACAATGAGGGCAATGCCTACTGAAGCTGTGAGAGCAACACCACTGCCAAGAGTCTCCACTAGGGTGATGCCCAGTGGAACCATGGTAGCAGGACTGCCACTAAGACCCCACAACCAAAGAGCTACCAGTGTGCAAGACCAACCACGGAGAGCTAGGTTGACTCATTCCAGCCAAACCGTAGGCACAGGACTGCCCAAGTCCTTGGGGACTCATCCTGCACACCAGAGTGGACATAGAGTCAAAGGAGATTATTCTGGAGCCTTTAGACCAGTGGTTCTCAACCTTCCTAATTACTGCCTTGTTCCAAACGGGGCCGTGACCCATAGGTTGAGAATCACTGCTTTAGATCCAATGTCTGCTGTCTTAGGTTTCAGACTTGCTTGGCCTTGTCACCCCTTTGCTCTTCCCTATTGCTCCCTTTTAAATGGGATCACGTAGCCTATGTTTGGACCACCACTATATCTTGGAAGGATATAGCTGGTTTGGATTTTACAGGCTCACAGATAGGACTTTGTACTTTTAAACTGGTGCTGGAGGGACTTAATAGTTTGTAGCTATGAAAATGAAAAGAATGTACTTGTATGTCAGAAGGGGATAAGTTTTACAGGCCCAGGGGTGGAATGCTGTGGTTGGCATGTCCCCTCCAACACTCATATACAAACTTAATAGCCAACGTGGCAGTATGACGGAAGGGGGGTTTAAGAGGTTACCGAATCATAAGTTTCTGCCCTCAGTAACGGATAAATTCATTCATGGATTAACAGGTGAATGTCTCAATGGGTACCATGGGAGGGGAACAGGTGGCCCTATGAGAAGAGGAAGAGAGACCTGAGTCAGCACATTAGCACAGTCAGCCTCCTCACCCTATCATGCCCACAACCCTGTGGAGCAGCACAGAGAGCCCCCACCAACAAGAAGACCCTCACCAGCTACAGCCCATGACCTTGGATTTCTCAACCTGCACAACAAATGAATTCCCCTATTATTATTATTATTTTTCTATTAAATCATAGCTGTGTACATTAATGCAATCATAGGGCACCATACACTGGTTTTATATACCATCTGACATATTTTCATCACACTGGTTGACATAGCCTTCCTGGCATTTTCTTAGTTATTGTGTTAACACATTTATATTCTACATTTAGTAAGTTTTACATGTACCCTTGTAAGATGCACCATAGGTGTAAACCCACCAATTATCTTCCCTCTGCCCATCTTCCCCTCTTCCTCCCCTCCCTCTCCTCTTTCCCCGTATTCTTAGGTTATAACTGGTTATAGCTTTCATATGAAAGCCATAAATTAGTTTCATAGTAGGGCTGAGTACATTGGATACTTTTTCTTCCATTCTTGAGATACTTCACTAAGAAGAATATGTTCTAGCTCCATCCATGTAAACATGAAAGAGGTAAAGTCCCCATCTTTCTTTAAGGCTGCATAATATTCCATGGTGTACAAATACTACAATTTATTAATCCATTCGTGGTTCGATGGGCACTTGGACTTCTTCCATGACTTAGCAATTATGAATTGAGCTGCAATAAACATTCTGGTACAAATATTTGTTATAATGTGATTTTTTGGTCTTCTGGGTGTAGAAGACTATATACCTACTATATACACATTCTATGAAGTAAACATCAACCTGATACCAAAACCAGGAAAAGGAGAATTTCAGACCAATCTCACTCATGAATATAGATGCAAAAATTCTCAACAAAATCCTAGCCAATAGATTACAGCTTATCATCAAAAAAGTCATTCATCATGATCAAATAGGTTCATCCCAGGGATGCAAGGCTGGTTTAATATATGCAAGTCCATAAACGTTATCCACCATATTAACAGAGGCAAAAATAAAGATCATATGATCCTCTCAATAGATGCAGAAAAAGCATTTGATAAAATCCAGCATCCTTTTCTAATTAGAACACTGAAGAGTATAGGCATAGGTGGCACATTTCTGAAACTTACTGAACAATAAAAATCCTCAAAGAAAGCCTAGGAAAAACACTGGAAGATGTTGGTCTGGGAAAAGAATTCATGAAGAAGACTGCCATGGCAATTGCAACAACAACAAAAATAAACAAATGGGACTTCATTAAACTGAAAAGCTTCTGTACATCTAAGGAGACAACAACCAAAGCAAAGAGACAACCTACACAATGGGAAAGGATATTTGCATATTTTCAATCAGACAAAAGCTTGATAACTAGGATCTATAGAGAACTCAAATTAATCCACATGAAAAAAGCCAACAATCCCATATATCAATGGGCAAGAGACATGAATAGAACCTTCTCTAAAGATGACAGACGAATGGCTAACAAACACATGAAAAAATGTATCATCTCTATATATTAGATCATTGCAAAGCAAAACAACTCTGAGATAGCATCTAACCCCAGTGAGAATGGCCCACATCACAAAATCTCAAAACTGCAGGTGCTGGCGTGGATGTGGAGAGAAGGGAACACTTTTACACTGCTGGTGGGACTGCAAACTAGTACAACCTTTCTGGAAGGAAGCATGGAGAAACCTCAAAGCACTCAACCTAAACCTCCCATTTGATCCTGCAATCCCATTACTGGGCATCTACCCAGAAGGAAAAAAATCCTTTTATCATACGGACACTTGTACTAGACTGTTTCTTGCAGCTCAATTTACAATCGCCAAAATGTGGAAACAGCCTAAATGCCCACCAACCCAGGAATGGATTAACAAGCTGTGGTATATGTATACCATGGAATACTATTCAGCCATTAAAAAAAATGGAGACTTTACATCCTTCGTATTAACCTGGATGGAAGTGGAAGACATTATTCTTAGTAAAGCATCACAAGAATGGAGAAGCATGAATCCTATGTACTCAATTTTGATATGAGGACAATTAATGACAATCAAGGTTATGGGGGGGAGGAAAAGCAGAAAGAGGGATGGAGGGGGGTGGGGCCTTGGTGTGTGTCACACTTTATGGGGGCAAGACATGATTGCAAGAGGGACTTTACCTAACAATTGCAATCAGTGTAACCTGGTTTATTGTACCCTCAATGAAGCCCCAACAATAAAAAAAAAAAAAAGAAATTCACAAAATCCTTAATGAATATTAAAGAAACTTTATTCTCAGAAATATGAAAATCTGAAGGAAATTGACCATTACTTGGAAGCACACCACCTTCTACGACTTAGACAGAATGAAGTGGAATTGTTGAACAAGCCTATATCAAGTTCTGAAATAGCATCAGCTATACAAAATCTTCCAAAAAAGAAAAGCGCAGGACCAGTGGCTTCACATCAGAATTCTAGCAAACCTTTAAAGAGGAACTAGTACCTATATTAACCTTTTCCAAAATATAGAAATGGAAGGAATACTACCCAACACATTCTATGAAGCAAACATCACCTTGATCACTAAACCAGGAAAAGACCCAACAAGAAAAGAAAATTATACACCCATATCACTAATGAATATTAATACAAATATATTCAACAAGATCCTAATGGACAAGAATCCAGCAACACATCAAACAAATTATACACCATGACCAAGTGGGTTTTATCCCAGGGTCTCAAGGCTGGTTCAATATACGTAAATCTATAAATATAATTTATCACATAAACAAAATAAAAAACAAAGATCATATGATTCTCTCAATTGATGCAGAAAAAGCTTTTGTTAATATCCAGCATCCATTCATGATCAGAACACTTAAGAAAATTTGTATAGAAAGTACATTTCTTAAACTGATAGAGGCCATCTACAGCAAACTCACAGCCAATATCATATTGAACGGAGTTAAATTGAAATCATTTCCACTCGGATCAGGAACCAGGCAAGGTTGTCCATTGTCTTCACTGCTTTTGAACATTGTAATGGAAGTCTTAGACATCACAATTAGGGAAGAAAAGGTGATCAAGGGTATCCATATAGGGTCAGAAGAGATCAAACTTTTACTCTTCACAGATGATATGATTGTGTATCTGGAAAACACCAGGGATTCTACTACAAAACTCTTAGAAGTGATCAAGGAATACAGCAGTGTCTCAGGTTACAAAATTGATATTCACAAATCTGTAGCCTTTATATATACCAACAATAGTCAAGCTGAAAAACAGTCAAGGACTCTATTCCATTCACAGTAGTGCCAAAGAAGATGAAATATTTGGGAGTTTATCTAACAAAGGACGTGAAAGATCTCTATAAAGAGAACTATGAAACTCTAAGAAAAGAAATAGCTGAAGATGTTAACAAATGGAAAAACATACTGTGCTCATGAGTGGGAAGAATCAACATTATTAAAATGTATACTACCCAAAGCAATATACAATTTTAATGCAATCCCTATTAAAGCTCCACTGTTATGCTTTAAAGATCTCAAAAAAAAAAAACTTCGTTTTATATAGAATCAGAAAAAAATTTGAATAGCTGATACATTACTCAGAAATAAAAACAAAGCAGGCGGAATTACACTACCAGACCTCAGGCTGCACTATAAATCAATATTGATCAAAACAGCATGGTACTGGCACAAAAACAGAGAGGTAGATGTATGGAACAGAATAGAGAACCAAGAGATTAACCCAGTTACTTGCCGTTATTTGATCTTTGACAAGGCAATTAAAAAACATTCAGCGGAGAAAAGATCCCCTACTTAACAAATGGTGCTGGGTGAACTGGCTGGCAACCTGTAGAAGACTGAAACTGGACCCACACCTTTCACGATTAACTAAGATAGACTCTCACTAGATTAAAGATTTAAACTTATGACATGAAACTATAAAAATGCTAGAAGAAAGTGCAGGGAAAACTCTTGAAGAAATCGGCCTGGGCGAATATTTTATGAGGAGGACCCCCGGGGCAATTGAAACAGCATCAAAAATACACTACTGGGACCTGATCAAACTAAAAAGCTTCTGCACAGCCCAAAACACAGTAAGTAAAGCAAACAGACAGTTCTCAGAATGGGAGAAGATATTTGCAGGTTATGTCTCCGACAAAGGTTTAATAACCAGAATCCACAGAAAACTCAAACGTATTAGCAAGTGTCACGACCCCTAAGGCACTGGTCTCGGTCGCTGCAGGAAGGAACCAGGCGTGACATGGATTAGAAGTACAAGCTTGCAGGAAGCGAGCTAACCTTAAGTGCAGGGTAGCCCAGAGCCCCCTCTGCAATGGCTATTTATTAAGGTTATGCACAACATGTGTGGAGAGTTAAGGGCATGACATGCACAACAGGTGTAGAGAGTTGCATGCGTAAGGATTCCCACTTGCTCTTTCCTCAAATACTCTTTCCCCACGTGTTCTTTCCTCACAACCCTCATGAAGAACTACAAAGCATCAATGTTTAACACATGCTTACTAGTGAGTGACTGATCTTATCTCATCCTGGAACACTGAGTTACTTGGGGGACTGCCCCCAGGTCACAAAACGTCTCTAGGCTTGCCAGGAGACTGTCCCATTCTCAGCATTTCCTTTTAATGTGATAAGAATCAGTAATTATCCTTTGCAAGCATGGTGTCCATTCCTCTACAAGCAAGAACAAGTGATCCCATCTCAGGTTGGGCAAGGGACTTGAAGAGAAACTTCTCTGAAGAAGACAGGGGCACGGCCTGCAGACACATGAAAAAATGCTCATCATCCTTAATCATCAGAGAAATGCAAATCAAAACTACTTTGAGATATCATCTAACTCCACTAAGATTACCCCACATTACAAAATCCCAAAACCAGAGATGTTGGCATGGATGTGGAGAAAAGGGAACACTTCTACACTGCTGGTGGGAATGCAAACTAATATGCTCCTTTTGGAAAGATGTTTGGAGAACACTTAGAGATCTAAAAATAGACCTGCCATTCGATCCTACAATTCCTCTACTAGGTATATACCCAGAAGACCAAAAATCACATTATAACAAAGATTTTTGTACCAGAATGTTTAGTTGCAGTCCAATTCGTAATTGCTAAGTCATGGAAGAAGCCCAAGTGTCCACTGACCCATGAATGGATCGATAAATTGTGGTATATGTGCACCATGGAATATTATGCAGCCTTAAAGAAAGATGGAGACTTTACCTCTTTCATGTTTACATGGATGGAGCTGGAAAATATTTTTCTTAGCAAAGTATCTCAAGCATGGAAGAAAAAGTATCCAATGTACTCAGCCCTACTATGAAACCAGTTTATAGCTTGAAAGCTATAACCCAATTATAGCCCAAGAAGAAGGAGAAAGGGGAGATGGAGGGGAGGGGAGGAAGGAGGATGGGTGAAGGGAGAGTGATTGGTGGGACCACACCTAAAGTGCATCTTACAAGGGTACATGTGAAGTTTACTAGATGTAGAATATAAATGTCTAAACACAGTAACTGGAAAAATGCTATGAAGGCTATGTTAACCAGTTTGATGAAAATATTTCAAATTGTATATAAAACCAGCACATTATACCCCATGATTGCATTAATATACACAGCTATGACTAAATAAAATAAAGAAACAGGGGTATGTTATGTGTAATATTCTCAAGAAGGTGTAACATCCTGTACAAATTTCATACCTGAATGTAGAAGAACACAAGTGACAAGGATGATACAAGTATTGAAAGAAAACATCACACAAACACAAAATGAAGAATATATATTTTTGCAGTGGTGGGGAAGAGGAACTGTATTCTTCAAAAACATTCCAGCCCCAGCCAAAAACTGCAACAACAACAACAAAAACATTATCATAAAAGATGAAGTACATAGAAATGCTCTAGATTAAAGGAAACTAAAGACTCACAACAATTAAATGCAATGCCTGACTCCAGATTGGATCCGGGGCAGAATAAAAATGCTATAAAGGACATTATTAACACCTGACAAAATTAGAATACAGATTGCATATTAGATAAAAGCATTGTGTTAATGTAAATTTATGAAGTCGGTAATTATTCTAAAGACATATGTCTCCATCCTTAGAGCAAAGGGATGCATTTAATCATGACATATGTAACTTAGGTCCAAATGGTTCCCCCAGATAATTTAAGGAGAGGGAACAAATGTTAAAACAGAGTAAAATATTAGCCTCAAATATAAGCTTCTTAAGACATCTAACATATGATGTTACTCCCCTGGGTAAAGGGTTCCAGAGCTTTTTAATGTCCACGGAGTAAAATCCAAATTCCTTATCCAAACCCACCAGGCCAGTGTGGTTGAGCTCCGGGTGGCCTTCCTGTCATTACTACATGACCTCCACACCCTGCAACCCCACTTGCTAGTTCATACAACTCGTAAGTGCTTGGGTACATCCCACCCTCTTCTGTGTCTGTGATTTCACACATTCCGAGTCTATATTAAAATCTTCTGCCCCCTCTTAATCTCTGACTTCTTTACACCCTAGTCGTTTTGGCTTACATGCTGCCTCCCCACTCTATGTAAGGTAGCCCTGCCCCCATTCTCCGTCAGTATCTTTTAGTGTCTTTTCCCTATATTACTATTGTTATTTGTTTGCCAACTTGACTTTTTTCTAATCCTACTTGCACCTCTTTCCGGGAGTAGGGACGTTATCTGTCTGATTCACCATTATTCTACCTCATGCACCCTGCACAAAGTGGGCAGCCAAATAAAGAAACTATGGGAGTAAAAACGGCCTGCAGCAGGACTACGCAGTCAGTCAAAAGATCAGTGGTTGGCAGAGGCTGAGGGGAGGGACGGATGAATAGGCAGAGTGCAGAGGGTGTTTAAGGTGGTGAAACCGTCCGTGTGATGCACTAATGGTGAACACCTGTTATTACGCATTTGTCCAAACCCATTGAATGTACACCACCCAGATGCAACCCTCACAGAAACTAAGGACTTTGGGCAAAAATGTTGTATCAGTGGAGGTGCAATGATTGTAACAAATGTGTCTGGAAGTGATGCTGATGGCAGGAGGTATATGGGAACCCCACTTCTCTAAAAATAGTCTGTTTTTCTTGTGTGTGTGTGTTTTAATGACCTGAGAGGCTACAAAAAAGCCACAGGATGGCACTGTTTCTCTCAGAAGTTTCAATGAGGGCTGTGTTCACAGAAATTGCTGATGCTGAAGAACATAGCAGGGATTCTGTGACTGTCTCTGCCCCAGTTCTTCACAAAGCTCAAAGTGCTTCACAGCACTGTCCTGGCCCAGCCCCAGGTCTGTACTTGCAATGGGTGTGGGGTTTTTGTTTTTGTTTTTGAGACAGAGCCTCAAACTGTCACCTTGGGTAGAGTGCCGTGGCATCACAGCTCACAGCAACCTCCAACTCCTGGGCTCAAGCAATTCTCCTGCGTCTGCCTCCCAAGTAGCTGGGACTACAGGTGCCTGCCAAAACTCCTGGCTATTTTTTGGCTGTAGCCATCATTGTTGTTTGGCGGGCCTGGGCTGGATTTGAACCTGCCAGCTCAGGTGTATGTGGCTGGCACCTTAGCCTCTTGAGCCACAGTGTTTTTAGATGTAGTTTTTCTTATTCAGGCATGGGGAGGCCAACAGATGAGGAGATGAGTGCTACAAGCTAGCTTGTTACTCAGCTCCCGAGAGGAGGTGGCACCAGGTAGGTCAGGAGATAGAGGGACCAGGAGGAAACATGGGCATGAGCCTTATTGTGGTTTCCGTGGGAAGGAAGGGGTGAGGCAGAGTAAGCAAGTTTAGGACTGGCTAGTTTGAATAATTTCAGGGCTCTGGGCAATACTAGCTGTCACTAGTGTTGGGTACCAGGCCCTTGGAGTGATTAGGTAGCCCAGAGTGCAGACAGCCTTTCTCCTCCTGGAAAGTGGTACAGGTAGGATTAGAAAAAAGTCAAGTTGACAAATAACAATAATAATGTAGGGAAAAGATACCAACAGAATGGGGGCAGGGCTACCTTTCATAGAGTGGGGAGGTGGCATGTAAGCTAAAACTACTTGGGTGAAAAGAAGTCAGATATTGTTATATGATAAAGGAGGCAGGTGCTTGGGGAGCAGGCTCCGAGTTGTTTGGTTTGCATAGGAAAGGCAGGCTCCAGGCGAGTCCTTTGCTAACTCTGGGAATTGGTCAACCTGGGAAGGGTAGTGTCTGCAGGGTCGGCAAGGCCCAGACCCTATGGTGAACATGATGAAGTGTAGGGACAAAGTTATTCTCTCTAGGTCACACACAAGGTCAGAAGCAAAGCCAGCAAAAGTTATTACTTACAGTTACTACGACCTGGCCATGCAAAGGAGCTTTGATCTTCTGAAAAGTAAATCTTCCACACAGATGCTACAGAAAAGGTTTATTTGCCAAGAACTTTACCATGACCACATTGGTTATGATAATATTTTCCCCAGTTTTCTAACTGGAAAAAAATAAGAAATATGTGAGCTTCTTTAAATCACTTTTTATCTGTACATGGTCTTAAAGAGGAAAGACACAGGCACTGTGAGTGGGAGAAGGGCCCCCATGCCATAACTCACTCGGATCCACCCCTGGGGAAAAACAGGGCTGAGGCACCGGACAGATGGGGCCCAGGAGTGTTCTGAGGGTGCTCCAGGGCCTGCCAGGTGCCAGGCAGGTGTAAACACGAAGGCTGGCTCGGAGTGATTGTATTAGTATCTGCACAATCCGTAGGGAGGCATCGCTTTTGGCGGCAACCTCCCTGAGCTGACCATAATCCCTTTTCCTAATCTGGTTTCATTAAGTGGGCACGAGGCTTGGATCAGAAGAGAGAGGTCATTTATGGATTGAATTATTTAACCAAGTGATCACTTGCAAGTTTTTGAGTTTCTAAAACAGAAAGGAACTATGTTACTAAGAAGGAGAATGCAGCACCCAGGGGTGTCTGACCCAGGGCCTGCGAGCCATGTGCTAACTTATCGGGGCCCTGTTTTTGCTTATTTGTGGTGGCAGATGTTGCAAAAAGTATGCGCAGACCTTTTGTTTTGCTCATCGTTATCTTTAGTGTCCAGATATTTAATGTGTGGCCTGAGGCAACTTTTATTCTTCCAATTTGCTGCAGAGAAATAAAAGGGGGGGGGTATAGGACACCCAGGCTAGACAGTTTAATAAAACTACAACACCTATTGAACAACTGACATTACCTATTTTTCTTCACTATCAATAGCTCTCCTGCACAGCACAGTGGCTAACCCCAACTACGGTGTTGAAAGTCCAGAGAGAGATGACGGCACAGTCCCTGCTGCATCTTTCTAGCTTACGATGGAGCCTCTGAGCACAGTATATTCGTAATGCTGAAAACGAACATTTGGTTGATTAAAGATGGATAAAACACCTAAATCTAAGGCATAAAACAGTAAAAATTCTTGAAGAAAGTATAAGGAAAATACTTGAAGGTATGGGTCTGGGGAAAAACTTTATGAAGAAGACTCCAGTGGCAATTGGAACAACAACAAAACAAACAAGTGGGACTACATTAAACCGAATAGCTTCTGTACTACCAAGGAGACAACAACCAAAGCAAATAGACAACCATCAGAATGAGAAAAGATATTTGCATATTATGAATCCGAAATAAAAGCTTGATAACTAGGATCTACAGAGAACTCAAATTAATTGACTTAAAAAGAGCCAACCATCCCTTAGATCAATGAGCAAGAGAGAGGAATAGAACCTTATCTAAAGAAGACAGATGAATGGCTAACAAACATATGAAAAGATGATCATTGTCCCTAATTATCAGAGAAATGCAAATCAAAACCACCCTGGAGATATCACCTAACCCTAGTGAGAATGGCTCACATCACAGTCTCAAAGCTGCAGATGCTGGTGTGGATGTGGAGAGAAGGGAACACTTTTACACTGCTGGTGGGACTGCAAACCAATACAACATTTTTGGAAGAAAGTATGCTTTTTGGAAGGAAGTATGGACAACCCTCAAAGAACTCAAACTAGACCTTCTATTTGACCCTGCAATCCCATTACTGGGCATCTACCCAGAAAGAAAAAAATCATTTTATCATAAGGACATTTGCACTAGACTGTTTATTACAGCTCAGTTTACAATCGCCAAATTGTGGGAACAACCTAACTGCCCACAGATCCAGGAATGGATTGACAAGCTGTGGTATATGTATACCATGGAATACTATCCAGCCACAAAAAAAGATGGAGACTTTACAGCCTTTGTATTAACCTGGATGGAGTAGAAACCCATCACAAGAATAGTAAAGCATCACAAGAATGAAGAAGCAAGAATTCAATGTACTCAATTCTGATATGAGGACAATTGATGCTAGTACACGGCAGGGAGTGGGGAAATGGGGGAGGAGAGAGAGGGGGAGGGTGAGGGGTCACGATGTGTGACACACCTCTTGGGGGAGGGACCCAATTATAAGACGGACTTTACCCACATATGCAAGTGGTGTAACCTGGTTCTCTGTATCCTCAATGAATCCCCAAAAATAAAATAACAAGAAAATAATTGTTTGGTGGCAGCAGGGAGGACTTTGGGGAAATGGTTATTTGGGATTGAAAGTAAGAATTGAACAGGGGTTAGCCAGACTACATTTCTTGGATTGTCTTTCGAAGTTTACTGCTGTGAAGGATTAATGAGTACAGCTCAATCCTCTCTGGACAAGAAGGGCAGCACTGTGGCCCCCTGGGTTTAATCCGGAGCTTTCCTGCTTCCTGCAGATCTATCGTAATTCCAGATGGCAGGGATAGCTTTGTTTCCAGGTGTCCCTGTGGTGCGGATGTTGTCCAGGGAAGACCCCAAGCAGCAAGGCCCTGGAGGGAGAGACTTCCCCAGCTCCCCACATGCCGGGATGTTTGAAAGAGGAGCCAAGTCTTGGTTTTACTACTGTGAAGCGAAGACACAGACAGAAAAGGAAAAGAGGAACTGGGGGCTGTCAGAGACCTCAGTGAGTTACAAAGAGAAGATCCTGAGGGAATTCTGCCTGGGCCGGGTGCTGCAGCGCCTGGTATGTGATGGTGTCTTCTCCTTGCCGAGTACAGGGATATCCTCTCGCAGGCCTGCTATCCCAAGAGAGTGGACTGTTTTCTCCTGAAGCTTTTTTCCAAAGGTGCAGGTGCGTTCTGCACTTTCTGCTCTCATCTGGAGGAATTCTGCCCTTACTTGCTTACCTGCTTTTTTCTTTATTACCAAGGTAAGAACATGGTTTGCTCTGACAAGTAGTAAACTTTGTGATGTTGTAACCAACATGTCAGGTGCCCCAGCCACACTGTATAATCGTGAGTTTCAACACAGCATTGATTTTTATTTTAATACAAATATCCAATCCTTCTCTCTCAACTTTCATGGTACAGAAGTAAACGTCTGTGTTGCCAAATAAAACCTCACACAGCCCCAGACACAAACTGAGGGATGATTTCTAATCACCTACTAGAAAGATTTATACCTTTCTAGTTTTAATGAGAACTTTTAAGTGGTAAGCGTAAAATATCAATAGGTTAAGGAAGCTAGACTGAGCTTTCATTCTGCAGATGAAGGCACAGAGATGGTCATAGTTCCTTAAAATGTTAGAGTGACTGTAAGATCCAGTAATTCCAGACCTAGGTATATCCACAAAATATTGTTGAAACCTATGTATATTATACAATATTTAAAATATTATAAAAATTAGCTGGGCATGGTGGCAGACGCCTATAGTCCTGGCTTCTCAGGAAGCTGAGGCAGGAGGATCACTTAAGTATAAGAGTTTGAGGTTCCTGTGAGCTGTGATAATGCCACAGCACTGTATCCAGGGTGACAGAGTGAGATTGTGTCTCCAAAAAAAAAAACAAAAAAACATATCCACACAAAAACATGTGTGAGAATGTTTGTAGAAGCATTATTTATAAAAGCCCAAACATATCCACACAAAAACCTGTGTAAGAATGTTTGTAGGAGCGTTATTTATAAAAGCCAAAAAGTAGAAACAGCCCAAATGCCCATCAGCTGAGTGATTATGGAACATATCATATCTAGATAATGGGATATTAGTCTGTCGTAAATCACTGACAGTCACAAAATACTGTATGATTCCACTTATATAAAATGTCCAGAATAGGTAAATCCATAGAGACAAAAAGTAGATTCTTGGTTGCCACGGGCTGGAAGTAGGAGGAGACGGGGCGTTACTGCTAATGGGAAAGGGGATTTTTTGTGAGATAATCAAAATGCTGAAATTAGATAGTTGTGATAATTGCACACACTTGTGACTATACTAAAAGCTACAGAGCAGTATACTTTAAAAGGGTGAGTTTTATGGTATGTGCATTATAAATAAAGCTATTATTTAATAAAACAAAGTAGGATGGAAGTCTTCCTGGCTGTTTCTCTTCTCCCAGTCTTCCAAAGAGAGCCCTTTTAGGATTGTGGTCATGAATTATAGGTTAATTGTAAATGGTCCCATTTAGTAAAATGGTCAATCCACTGAAAAAGTCAATTGGTGAAAGTGAATATTTATAAGTGGTTTCTTACATGACTTGAGGTTGTAATGTAAAATAAATTTATCAGAGAAATATTTGATTATCTATTCATTTATAATTCAATACAACTTTATAACGTCTCTACTGTGCCTGAGGCACTATGGTAAACAACTCCTTTATTTTTTTATTTTTTATGCAATCCTTTATTTTTATTATCACATCCTTTATTGTTATTTAATATCTATCACACATTAAAAAAACTTAGATAAATATCTTTTACAATACAATTTAAAATTCTGATGAGCGAAAAATAGCCTGAACATAATAACGATTTAACTTTCTTTTTTTTTTTTTTGTGGTTTTTGGCCGGGGCTGGGTTTGAACCCGCCACCTCCGGCATATGGGACTGGCACCCTACTCCTTGAGCCACAGGCGCCACCCCGTAACGATTTAACTTTCTAGGTAAGGGGCATTTACAGAGTAAGTTTGTTTGTTTGCTTAAGTTTGCTTGCAAAGAAATAATCTTTACTGAGGAGGAGAAAGAGAGAGAGGGAAAAGGACCAGATGGCATTTTAGCAATATCTTGCTATTTTAATTCTTGGAAACATTCTGAAATGTAAGTGTCAAAATGTTAAGTTGAAAACAGATATCTATTATATTAATTTCTATACTCTTTTGCATATTTGAAAATGTATTCAAGTAAAAATAAAAATCTTTGATTTGTAAAAGAAATAATATGATTGTGGTATTGACATATATAATATATGATAAAATTTTATAGAACTATACAACCACCATAAAAAATGAGTGCCTGTAAAACTAGTTCTCTCCAAATAATGCCTGTACTTTAGTATCCTGCCTGTATCAGTTTCCCAGTTTTGATAATTGTAAGAAGGTTATGTAAAACGTTATTACCATGTGAGGAAGCTGAATGAAACCATACTATTTTTGCAACATCTATATGAGTCTAAAACTGCTCAAAAATAAAAAGTTCTGTAAAAAAAATAGCAATGACATTATCAAAATTTAACTAGAGAGATTGGTTTTAAATTAAAAAAAAATTCTAAAATGCTCAAGTTCTTTTGCCACCTGAATGTCATAGCAATGGCATAGAATTGGTGTTTTAGGCTAATTTTTCTTTTCTTTTTCTTTTTTTTTTTTTGCAGTTTTTGGCCAGGGCTGGGTTTGAACCCACCACCTCCGGCATATGGGGCCAGTGTCCTACTCCTTTGAGCCACAGGTACGGCCCATAGGCTAATTTTTCTAAGTGATTCCCTAGGTCGTAGTTCCAGGCTATTAAGCAAGTTCTTTATAAAGGCTGAAGTCTACACCTGTGTTCAATGAGACTTGTCTTCTGTGGGCCCCTGAAAGAGGCTGATTTATGAAGAGCTGTAATAACATCACAAAGAAATTCATTTCCTCTCACTCTAGGACTAGACTCAGCTCATATAAATGCCAAGGAGTTCTTGGAGTTCTGGCAATACAAAAAGGGCCCAGAGCCAGCTGCCATCATTAGAAAAACATACTATTAAATACTGGTGTCCTAAAGCAAGAAGGTTCCAAGTTAACAGTTCTGCTGCAGAGTGTACCACAGAGGGCAAAATTATCTCCATGGTCCAAAGCTCTTCACTAGCTAGTGATATTCACGGAGCCCAGAAGTGCCACACCGTCTCTTCAAGTTTTATGTCTTTATTTTATTTTATTATTTGAGACAGAGTCTCACTTTGTTGCCCTCAGTAGAGTGCCGTGGCTCTCACAGCTCATAGAAACCTTAAACTCTTGGGCTTAAGCGATCCTCTTGCTTCAAGTAGCTGGGACTACAGGTGCCTGCCACATCACCTGGCTACTTTTGTTATTGTTGTAGTTGTCATTGTTGTTTGGCAGGCCCAGGCTGGGTTTGAACCCGCTGGCTCCGGTGTATGTGGCTGGTACCCTAGCCATTGAGCTACAGGCACTGAGCCTTTTTTAAAAAATATTTTTTTTGGTGGATGGGGGCTGCCTTCCAGGGTCTGAGGGAGGAGAAGACATGACAGAGGCAAGTAAACACAGGTGGGGAGGGTGCAGGCAGGGTGAATTAGGAGCTGAGTGGAATGGGCTTTGAATATGGAAAGGGACCCACAGAAGGTTTTGATTGGGAACCATCAGTTCCCTGCTAATGACAATCTCCTCTTATGACTGCTGGGAGGAGGGGTAAGAGGCTTATGGGGGGAAAAGGTGTCAGAAGTGTTGAACCAGGTGTCTGGTGAGGTACTATCTAAGTAAGGAAGACACTTAGTGGTGATACTTCATGGTGAGTTTTATTTTTTTATTTTATTTCATTTTATTTATTTATTTATTTATTTATTTATTTATTTATTTATTTATTTATTTATTTATTTATTTATTTATTTGAGACAGTGTCTCACTATGTTGCCCTGGGTAGAGTGCTGTGGTGTCACAGCTCACAGCAACCTCAAGTGCTTGGGTTTAAGCGATTCTCCTGCCTCAGCCTCCCAAGCAGCTGGGACTACAGGCGCCCGCCACAACACCTGGCTCTTTTTTGGCTGGAGTTTGGCAGGCCCGGGCTGAATTTGAACCCGCCAGCTGCACTGTATGTAGCTGGCACCTAGCCACTGAGCTACAGGCACCGAGCCCATAGTGAGTTTTTAAAAGTCAGCAGAACCTCCCTGTGATTCTAATTTCCTGAGCCCAAGAGAAACCAAACCCAAACCCAGCCTCAAGATGCACATCCTTGGCTCACGAAGAAGCCACATCTGAAAGAGATTCTGGTGCCTTCTTTCTTCCTGTTTCCATGAAACCCATTTTGAAATATTGCAAAAAACTGGGGATTTCTTTCCAAGTCCCCATAATCAGAAAAATACCAGCATGTGCTTTTGAAAAAGGGCCACTCAATTCTTAACCAAAACAAGAAATTACAGTAAAACCTCCATACTTGACCACCTCTTTAAGTTGACCTAATTTTCATAGACTGGACATGTGTCACATGACGTATCACACAGTAGGCCTAGTGCCTGACGTTGACTACTGGGTGTGTTTTGGTGGTCAGTTTACAGAGGCTCTACTGGGTTTACTTTGAGAAACAGATAATGATTCATTTTTCAATGAACTAATGGATGTTTGCTCAGAAAAATGTAACCCAAATAAGGTTTATCCTTTTATATATAATTTAGCATAGTCAAATGTCCAGCAACATATCGTTATAACTTTAGAAAAGAAAGGCAATGATAAGTAGATAAGCTTACATTCCTGCTGTAAATGTGATGTTTATGTTATAATGCAGAATAAACCCTAAGGCTCTTACAAGATGCACCTACTGCAGCAGAAAAAGCAAGGCTTGGAACTCAGCCTGGACTGAGCAGGGCCCTGGACGCTGAAGATCAAGAACTAAGTCTTCAATTATGTGACAAGTATGTTAACATTCTCAGAGTGTTCGCAATCTTAAAGTACTATGCTTTTATTTTTCGTTTCTTCATCCCCTAGTTCTGGTTCCACAGTGTCTGTCTTTCAGCCACTTACAAATAGTTTTGCTAATGCCCATGCTTTCTAGCACCTGGTCAGGCCAGTGTGTGATTTCTGTTTCTACTGTAGCACAAGACGAATGGTGCTTTGGAAACCACCATTCAACTGTAGGCAGTTGATACTGTTGAAGTGTAAAGCTGATGATGGTCCTTAGACTTCGCTCTTTGTTGGAGCTCAAAACAGGATGATACTCTGAATTCAGAACATCCCAGGTTCAGTCGTAGAATTCTAAAAACCTAAATAGGGGTTGTAAATTGACCAGTGGTCCTGTAAAATGTATGTTAATATTTCTCCCAAGGAAAAAAATACTGTGAATTCCTAATGAGACATTCTGGGGTTACTCCAATGTAAATGGCCACCATCTGCTCTTTGGGTTCATGAATTACATGTTGGGGGCTAGATCAAAACTTGAACTGTGGCAAACCTTTAAGGCCATTGGCTCATGTAAGTTCCCTAGGGGGAAGAATTTGCATAAAATGAGAACTCAAAGCAACCATCAAAATGCTCCCTACACCATTCAGTGTCCCTCCCACCTCTAAGGCATGAAATGGGGTGTCAATTGCTGGTATGTAAGCCTTCAGTTTTCTTTTCTTTTCTTTTTTTTTTATTAACTCAAATACCCATAGATCACGAATACATTTATGCATATGTGGGGTACAACGTGTTGGGTTTTTTTTTAATATACAATCTGACATGGTTAGATCAAACCAATCAACATAGCTTTCACCTCATTTACTTGATTATTGTGTTAAGACATTTATGTTCTACACTTGACAGATTTGACTTGTACCCTTGACATATGCTCCATAGGTGCGGTCCCATCATTTACCCTCCTTCTATCAAACCTCCTCCCTCCCCTCCCTCCCCACTCCATTTCTCTCCTTCATCCTGGGCTATAGTTGTGTTCTATCTTTCATAAGAAAGTGTGAGTAAATATAAGTAGGTTTCTTAGAAGTACTGAGTACATTGGATACTTTTTCCTCCATTCTTGAGATACTTTATGCAGAAGAATATGTTCCAGGTCCCTCCATGTAAACATAAAGCCTTAAAGATGGTAAAGGCTCCATCTTTTTTAAGGCTGCATAGTATTCCATGGTATACATATACCACAATTTATTAATCCATTCATGGGCCAATGGCATTTGGGCTTCTTCCATGACTTGGCTATTACGAGCCTTCAGTTTTCTTTAAATTTGCTTATGGGCTCGTAAGTATCTAAGAGATGGTAATCAGTAAGTATTGTAGAAAAGCACACAAGTCAATATCTACTGCATATAAATCTAATACTCAGGATATACCAATAACCAATCTAATACTCAGGATATACCAATACCAATGTATCAAAAGATGATACAAATCACATTGAATACCTCTTATAATTACAGAAGTCAAACATGACTTGAGTATTACAAATTTAAGACAGTTTTTTCCTTTTTAAAAGTGTATATACACTTTTTTGGCACCCCGTGTATATTTAATTTTACCTTTAAGCAGGCTTGTTATTATAGATAGGCACTTGGGTCCCCATTATCACAGTCTATTCACCGAGATAGTGCACAGCCTGCTTTCCAGCCTTTCTCTTGTTGGGTGGAGAACCATGTAGTCTCGGGACAAAGGTGTCAGAGATCCCTGAGCCTGACCTGAGTGGACGTGGGTTTCCTGTGATGGCAGGTCCTCCTGCAGGGCCAGGAGTCTTTCACTGGTTCAGGCGTGAGCCCCTCTATGGAGAACATGACACCCTGCCAGCCTGTCCAGGAACAGTTCCTACTATAGGATGGGCTGCAGATGCCGCTGGGATTTGACAACCACGTAATTCTATTTCTTTTCCCCACCTACTTCTTGCTCTCAGTGCAGAGAAAGGGAAGCATCTCGTTTATATATAAACATAATACACAGAGAGGGAGATTTATTTTAAGGAATTACCTCATGTGATTATGGGAACTGGCAAGTTTGGAAAAGCCAGCAAGTTAGAAATTCAGGTAAGCATTAATGTTGCAGTCAGTCTTGAATCTGAACCTTATGGGGCAGCAGGCTGGAAACCCAGGCAGGGTTTCGACATGGCAGTCTTAAAGAGAATCCCTTGCGGGCAGCGCCTGTGGCTCAGTCAGTAAGGCGCCGGCCCCATATACCGAGGGTGGTGGGTTCAAACCCGGCCCCGGCCAAACTGCAATCAAAAAATAGCCGGGCATTGTGGCGGGCGCCTCTAGTCCCAGCTACTCAGGAGGCTGAGGCAGGAGAATCACTTAAGCCCAGGAGTTGGAAGTTGCTGTGAGCTGTGTGAGGCCACGGCACTCTACCCAGGGCCATAAAGTGAGACTCTGTCTCTACAAAAAAAAAAAAAAAAAAAAAAGAGAGAGAATTCCTTGCTCAGGAAACAGTCTTTGCTTGTAAGGACCTTCTCCTGGTTGTATAAGGCCTGCACATATTCTGGAGGGCAACCTACTTTACTCAAAGTCCACTGATTTACATATTAATCAGATCTAAAAAATACTTTCACAGCTACCTATAGATTGGTGTTTGACCAAACAGCTGGGCACCACAGCTGAGCCAAGTTGACACATAAAATGAAGGATCACAAGTGTTGTATTGCCTTGGATGTATTGCCTTGGACAAGCTGCTTAAGCTTTCTGTGCCTCAGATTCTCATCTGGAAATTGAGGCTAATGCTCCAAATTACTCTATGGCCGGCACTCCAAGCACTTTGAGCGCTTAGAGTAATTGAATCAACACTCCACAAGCTTTATTTTCCTATGTAGCTCCTCTTTACTCTGATAATTAAGACAATTGTCCAATCCAAAGATTTCAGAATTTTCTCTATGCAGCTAGTCCCTGAATACTAGGCATGCTGATTAAGCTCATCCCAGCACTACCTCTGCACCCAGTTTGCCTGGGCCTGATTCTGCATCACTCCCCAGGAGTACCTGAGATCTGTGTTCCGAATTAACAAACACAGTGGATTGTCTCAGATTCTTACTTTCTTTCTTATATGAAAACGTGATATCTTAATTATTATTCTTTTTATTAATTTTTTTTGGAATTTTTTAATTAATATTTTATTATTTATTTATTTAAGAGACAGTGTCTCACTCTGTCACCCTCGGTAGAGTGCTGTGGCATCACAGCTCACAGCAACCTCCAGCTCTCGGGTTTAGGCGATTCTCTTGCCTCAGCCTCCCGGGTAGCTAGGACTACAGGCGCCCACCACAACACCCGGCTATTTTTTGTTGCAGTTTGGCCAGGGCTGGGTTCGAACCCGCCACCCTCGGTATATGGGACCGGTGCCCTACTCACTGAGCCACAGGCACTGCCAAAAAAATACTATATTTTTAAAAAACTATTTTTATTTATTTACTTCTTCAGAGATGGGGTCTCACTCTGTTGACCAGGCTGGAGCACAATGGTGTGATTGTAGCTCACTACAGCCTCAAATTCTTGGGTTCAAGTGATCCTCCCACCTCAGACTGTCAAAGCAGTGGGATTAAAAGAGTGAGCTGCTGGCCGGGCACGGTGGCTCACGCCTGTGATCCTGGCACTCTGGGAAACCGAGGCAGGTGGATTGCTTGAGCTCAGAAATTTGAGACCAGCCTGAGCAAGAGTGAGATCCCATCTCTACTAACAGTAGGAAAAACTAGCTGGGCTTAGTGGTGCACACCTGTAGTCCCAACTACTCAGGAGGCTAAGCCCAGGAGTTTGAGGATTCTGCGAGCTATGATACCATGGTACTCTACCCAGGATGAAGGAGTGAGACTGGCTAAAAGAAAAAAAAAAAAGTGATCTACAGTGCCCAGCCTTATTATTCCTTAATACATCTTACCTATTTCTGAGTCCTAACCTAGATCCTTCGTTCTTCTCCCTTTTTTTTCAGTACCCCTACCCCAAGGATGGTGTGGTGGTTAATTTTATGTTTCAACTAAGCTGGGCCCAGATCTTTGGTCAAATATTCTTGGGGGGAGGTGGGTAGAGGGAAGGGGATAGGTGGGATTACACCAGCGGTGCATCTTACAAGGGTATATGTGAAACATGGTAAACGGTCTGTGAAGCTAGTGACTGATGCTCCATGATTATATCAATGTACACAGCTATGATTTAATAAAAAAAATATATATATATATATACCATTCTTGATGTTTCTGTCAAGTTTTTTTGGATGAGATTATTACGCTTATGCGTGTATGTGTATATGTATATGTGTGTGTGTATGTATGTGTGTATATGTGTATGTGTATCTGTGTGTGTGTATGTGTGTGTGTGTGTGTGTGTTCTCTTTCCCAGGAGAATCCAGACTAGTGCAGATGGAAAGAACAGTCCTCAAATCATTGCTCTATGCTGGACCCTAAGAAAGCAGGACCCAGGGCTGGGGTCCGAAGCAGCCTCCCTGTTGTAGCTTTCTTTGTTCACGTTTCTAAGGCTTTCGGTCTTCTGATTCCTGGAGAGGGTAATTTCCCCCCACCCCCAAGACTTACATCTGCCACCAACTATTCTCTTAGGGTCTGCATTGATGTGGGTGCCCCTGGGGCAAAACATGTACTGGACAGTCTAGGAGCAGAGACCTGTGTCCTCCCTCCCATGCCCCCATCTTCAGTCTAAGTCCCAGAGCTATTTCCCTTGAAAGTTTAAAACGAAGCTAATACTGTTGCTACACATCCATTTTCCAAGGAACTATTACTGCCGACCCTGCCTAAATTCCTAGGTTGGCTCTTGGGTCTCCATAGCTACTTGTGTTCTTACCAGCATTAAGCGACCATGAATCTCCCAGTCTCTTCTTCCCTTTATTCTCATGCATATTTTCTCTCTGACTTCACTGTCTTTTTCTAGCCCCAGATTCTAAACAGGGTGTCCCGTGTTTAGAACTCTGCTGGAGGGCATGCAGAGAACACATGGCCTGCCAGGACCATACCTGAACGTTCTGTCTGCATTGGTTTTTACATCACCACTTCCTTTGAGTTCACGGTTTACTGCTAACGATGTGCATACTTCCTTGCCTTTACTTGAAGAACATAGTTAAAATTTTGCTATAGTATTTAAGTTTGTAGATTCACCCACAGGGTACATAATGTAAACCCATTTGTTCCTAAAAAACAACCTGCAACAACATATAGATTTTTTTTTGCATCAGTGAAACTTTGGTCTGAAATTGTAATCAATGTAGTCATCGCATACTCATGTGGAAATACAGTCCTGTGAAAAATGAACCTCATTGAGTTATTGTATCACACTAGAAATGACAGTGTGGCATTATTAAATAGCTAGATGATCAGTTCTTAAATATGCCTCAAGAGAAGCGTGATAATACACAAAATGCCAAAAGGTTTTATATTTGGGCTGTGAGTCAATGGTGCCCGCATCCCTGATGTGGCTTCAAAAGGAGGTTGGGAAGGTTTCTTTCCTTAATGGGCTTTGTCACACTGACATTAAAATCAACTTTGATTCCACTGGCTATCAGAAGAAATGTCCAAATTGCACAGACACCTGCTGTCGTTGTGAAAGCCCCTTCCGGGACTTCTGTGTGGGACCACGTGCCCTCTGCACATCCTTGAGCTCACCATTGAAAGACCAGGCAACAGGGAACATGACCTCTCCCTCATGACGTGTTGCAAATGTCGGCCGGAAGAAAGCCAAGTCCCTCCAAGGGAGGCAGTCCCACTCGCAGGCGGGACTCAGTTTCAGAAAACCTGTGGCGGTGGCTTTGTGGTTTTTTTCTCTTCATTCCATGAAGGCCTAGAGAGATTGAAGTTAACTGGGACACAGCAGACATTTGCTTTTTCTCCTTTCTTTGCTCTTAGCTGTCAAAGCAGAAGACAAACCTCTTGCTCACAGAAGCACACAATGAAGAAAAAAAAATGAAGGAGCAGGAAAAGCATAACTGATTTAAAGCTTCATCGAGGGGAATGAACTCAATTGTGAAGGCCAGTGAATAAATCTGAGAGGCTTCAGCTCCTCCCGCTCCTGTTGTTATGAATTCACCAAGGCAACAGTGTCCAGGACTCAGGCAGGATTGGCGGCTGTGGCCCTGAAGATGCCAGGTGGCCGCCAGGAGCACAGGTGAAAGGCTGCATCTAGACAAGACTGTGCATAAGGGAAAAGTCAAGCCATCCTGTGCTTCTGCTTACAAATATTTAATGCGTGGAAAAGGGAACCATGTGGGACAAATGGAAAGTAATGCAGGTCATATATCTAGATTTTTTAGCTCCTGAATGAGTTCCTCTGGCATCTGTTTATATAAAAATTCATGGTGGGTCTGGATGCTGCTGTGACGTACTGAGAACTTTCTAATTACATCCACAGCCCCCAGAGTTCGCGAGCCATTTCCATGAATCATCCTTATCTCGCTGGCGCAGCGAAGCACACTTGTCCCGAAGTTGCAGTTCAGAAACTGAGGCTCAGAGATGAAAGGACTCGCTCTAGGGCCTGTGTTCTGTACCCTTTCCAGACCCCGTGCCCTCCACTCATCTGGTGTAGATATCTCATCCACAAGATGTGTGTGCCCAGACGCGAACTGGAGATGTGGTGGGCCTGGTGCATGAGCTTTAGGATGGAGCACTGGCCGCCTGCACACCCCTGTCCACCAGAGCCTTGGTCTCGGGCAGAAAACAGCCAAACTGCCACCAACCTGATGTGGGTCACCAGGCCTGGTCATCGTGGCAATATCCTACGTGGGGTCTAGATTTTTTGACTGATTAAATCCATGGAGATCTTGTTTGAACACTGCCCTCATCCTCCATCAAACAGACCTGGCAAACGGGATGGGACCTTCCTCTCTGTTTCCATACACCCTTCCTTAGGCCCCTGTTTTCATGCTTATCAGAAAATATTGGTGGTTTTGTTTCATTCCTCATACTCTTCCCACACATGGACACATGAGGGGAAGGAAAGTTAAGTCCACCTTGTAATTCTGTAGACCCAGCACAGCTCCGGATGGAGCTCTTTGGTTACCCTGCAGTGAGCAGACCTGAAAGGCACGCCAGCCTCCAACCCTGCCCCAAGAACCCAGTTCACAACCCCAAACTGCGGCCTGTGTGACCTTGACTTCCTCACCAGGTATTCCCTTCTGACTTCTTCCTTGTGAAGGCTGTCAGCAGGAACTTTCTCGGTTTTCCTCTTCTGGCCTTTCATTTGCATTTCCCTTAGGTCCCTGGACCCACACTTCCCAGCGTCCCTCCTCACCCACCTGCACACCTTCCCTTCTTGGCTGTGAGCTGTGACGCCAGGGCACTCTACTGAACCTTCCCTTCTTGGCTGAACCCTGGATCCCTGTGCTTTTCTAGGGTTTCAGATGCTGCACTTCCTCTCTGTACTTCCCTCACGATTACACCGACCTCTACCCTGTGAATACCAAATTTGCATCTCCAGCCAATCCCCTCCCTGAACCACAGACCTTCCAACTCACTGCCCATTTGCAGAAACCACTTGCGTCTAATAGGCCACCCAGACAATGCACGTAAAATCATCTCACGACCAGCCCCCTGCCATACCCACTATTTGCTCAGGCCATTCTGTCTAAAACGCATCATTTTTCCATTCATTCTTTTTTCTTCACCCCACATCCAACCTACAGGCAAGTCCAGCCAGATCCACCAAACTGTATGCAAATATGCCCATTCCTGAGCACGCTGCCGCCTCCAGTCATCCCTGGACCTGGACTCCCACCTCCCCCTCCCTGCCTCCACCCCCACCCACCGCTCTACCCACCACACCAGCCTTCTCCTGGCTCACACTGCTGGCTCCACCCCCACCCTCCCTCTTCAGGCTCCACTCCCACCCCAACCCCCACTCTGCAGGCTCCACTCCCACCCATTATTCTGCAGGCTCCACCCCCACCCACCACTCTGCAGGCTCCACCCCCTCCCACCACTCTGCAGGCTCCACCTCCACCCACCACTCTGCAGGCTCCACCCCCACCCACCACTCTGCAGGCTCCACCCACTCCCACCAGTCTGCAGGCTCCACCCCCACCCACCACTCTGCAGGCTCCACCCACTCACACCACTCTGCAGGTTCCACCTCCACCCGCCACTCTGCAGGCTCCACCCCCACTCACCAGTCTGCAGGCTCCACCCTCACTCACCAGTCTGCAGGCTCCACCCCCACCTGCCACTCTGCAGGCTCCACCCCCACCCACCACTCTGCAGGCTCCACCCCCACCCACCACTCTGCAGGCTCCACCCCCACCCGCCACTCTGCAGGCACACCAACCTTCCCCTGGCTCACACCGCTGGCTCAGGACTTCACACTCTCTGAAACAGCTTACTCAGGACCCTGCACAGCACACCTCTATCTGTCTGCTGGTGACATACCTTGGAGAGAGGCTTTTCTTACTGCCTTTTCTAAAACTGTGCCAACCCCAACTCCAGCCCCTTTATCTCTCATCCTGCTTTGTTTTCTTTATAGCATTTATCACTCGGAGACATGTGTTTTTTATGTGCTTGTTGTCTGTTTTCTCCAAATAAAATGCAACCTCTGTGAGAACACTGACTTTTTTTCACTCACTGGTACACCCCTGGTTCCTAGAACAATGCTTAGAATCTAGAGGTACTCAATAAATATTTGCTGAGCAGATGAATGAAATATTAGACTGATTTCATAAAATGCATAGATATACCAATTTCCCCACTGACAGAGATCAGTGGACCAAATCCAACCTGAAACCTGTTATTTTTTTTTTAATAATTTTTTTTTTTTTTTGTAGAGACAGAATCTCACTTTATCACCCTGGGTAGAGTGCTGTAGCATCACGGCTCACAGCAACCTCCTACTCCTGGGCTTAGGCAACTCTCTTGCCTCAGCCTTCCAAGTGGCTGGGACCACAGGCGCCTGCCACAACGCCCAGCTATTTTTTTGTTGCAGTTTGGCCCAGGCCGGGTTTGAACCCGCCAACCTTGGTATATGGGGCTGGTGCCCTACTCACTGAGCCACAGGCGCCTCCCTAAAATAAAATTTTATTGTAACAGGGCTTTGTCCATTTGTTTACATATGGTCCACACTTGCTTCCATACTAGCCACCAAGGTTGAGTAGTTGTGACAGAGATTGTATGGCCCCCAAACCTAAATTATTTAATGTTTACTATCTGGGTCTGTACAGGAAAAAATTTGCCAGCTCCTGATATGGATACTACCTCCTGCTGCTTCTTTAAAGTGATAAATATATGTAAAATAATGAATGCTTTAAACCATCACTGCATAGTTAATCCATTAGTATAAACTTATTGAAAAAAGATAAAACCATGAGAAGTGTTTGGGAAAGGCAGCGCAAGTCTCATATCCGCAGCCCCTGTTTTAGCCCTTTCCAGGAGGTAGCTGGCTAACAGCTGGATTCCTTCCAGACCTTTTCAATACATTCCCATATAAACCTTCTGTGTGCAAATGAGGTTCATTTGGTTTCAGCAAATAAAAATTGTACATATTATGGTGCATAACATGATATTTTGATATTTGAATGGCTGAATCAAGCTAATTTATCATATGCATTATTTCATATACTTATCATGCAAACATGTTTTGATATCAAGGTTTTGTTAGACTTGGAATGAGAGGGAAAACTTTCCATCTGTTCTTGCACTCTGACAGTGGGAATAACAGGAATCATATGTTCCTCAAAGGTTCGCTGGAATCCCCCATAATACTGTCTGAATCTGAGGCCTGTTTCAGGGATAGCTCTCAAATTAACTTTCCAATTTCTTTAAGAGAACCATCAAAAATTTAAATCTCAGGTGGCACCTGTAGGTCAAAGGATTGGGCGCCAGCCCCATCTACTGGAGGTGGCGGGTTCAAACCCAGGCCTGGCCAAAAACTGCAAAAAAAAAAAAAATTAAGAATTTAAATCTCCTTTCAGCCAGAGCTTTTAGTAATTCGCCAAAATGACAAACACAAAGGGAGAAAGGAGAGACACCTGATCCACATTCTCTAGGCCTTTTAGAAAATATGGAAATGTTCCTCTGGCCACATATATGCATGTCTGTAAGAAAGATGATAGTGTAGACATCAAGGTAATGGTGCCACACAGATGTCACCAGGGCAAAACTGGAGGAGTCTACGTTACCCAGCACACTGTTGGCATTGTACATAAACAAGTTCAGGGCATGATTCTTGTCAAGAGGGTTAATGTTCCTATTGAGCATATTAAGCACTCTAAAAGCCAAGATAGCCTCCTGAAACATGTGAAGAAAGATGATCAGAAAAAGAAGGAAGGCAAAGAGGAAGGTACCTGGGTTTGACTGAAGCACCAACCTGCTCCAGACGCTCGCTCTGGGGAAGGCAGCCTGGGCTGCTGGAACCTGCTCCCTGTGCATTCATGGCATAAGAGGTGTAAAAAAATAAAAGGCTACTGTAAAAATGTTTCTCTTCATTGAGTAGAAATGTGGTGTCCCCAAAGAAATAAAGTAGAAATAAAAAAAATGTAAGCCTTCTGGCTCTTTAGTTAGTTTTAGTAGTTTATATTTTCCTAAAAACATTTATTTCTTCCAGATTTTCAAACATAGTTCTATAGAATTGATTACAGTATTGGAAGTCTTCTCCATTTGTAGTTAATATATCTTTTCTAATTCTTGGGTTTTTTTTCTGCATCAGGATTGCCAATAATTTCTTAGCTTTATTATGTACTTGTATTTTCAAAGAACTTGATTTGGGGCTTATTAGATTTTATTATTTGTCTCTTTACCTTCTGCTTTTATCTTTTAAAATTTCTGTTTTCCGGTGGCGCCTGTGGCTCAGTGAGTAGGGCGCCGGCCCCATATGCCGAGGGTTGCGGGTTCAAACCCAGCCCCTGCCAAACTGCAACAAAAAAATAGCCGGGCGTTGTGGCGGGCGCCTGTAGTCCCAGCTGCTCGGGAGGCTGAGGCAAGAGAATCGCCTAAGCCCAGGAGTTAGAGGTTGCTGTGAGCCGTGTGACGCCACGGCACTCTATCTGAGGGCGGTACAGTGAGACTCTGTCTCTACAAAAAAAAAAAAAAAAAATTCTGTTTTCCATGTTTTGAACTGTTTTCTGACTTTTGGAGTTCATTTGTTTTACTTCGTCTTCTTGTGTTTTGTCTGTACCCTGCTGATCTTACTCCACGGATTATTAACTCCTGGGTTATTCCAGCATGAACTGTTGGCAGTGCCAGCTGCAACCTCCTGTTTTACCCAAGAGTAACAGAATGGCCCTCTGTTTTGTTTTGTTATTGTCAAATACATATAATTTTTTTATTTTTTAAATTTTTTCTGTTATTTCTAATTTTTAGTTTTACTGCACTGTAGCTAGAAAATTAGTGTGGATGTTTTCCACTTTTTGAAATTTATTGAGACTTTCTGATTTAATACTATGTCAATTTTTGTAGATATTCTTTGTGTATTTTCAAAGACTATGTATTCTTTACTGGGTTAAAAACTGATTACAATTCAAATTGGTTTTGCAGGGTTTTTTTGTTTATTTGTTTTTTGTTTTTGGCCAGGGCCGGGTTTGAACCCACCACCTTCAGTATTTGGGGCCAGTGCCCTACTCCTTGAGCCACAGGCACCACCCTTCAAATTGCTTTTGAATCAACCTTGTTATCTCCATATTTAAAACCTCCATGTCATTTATTTTTGTCTATATTCTATCTATTTTAAGTATTCTGAGAAATTGTTAAGTTCTTTCAGTTTGACTATTAGCTTGTCAATTCACTTTTCTTTTTCTTCTTCTTCTTTTTTAAGTTGATGTCTCCCTCTTAAAAGGGAGGCTGCAGTACAGTGGCATAATCATATCCCACTGCAGCCTCAATTTGGTATCCTCCCACCTCAGCCTTCCCACTGACTGTGACAACAGGTGCCTGCTACCTCACAGGGCTAATTTTTTCTGTTTAGAGACAGGGTCTTGCTATGTTGCCCAGGACAATCTCAAATTCCTAGCTTCAAGTGATTCTCCCATCTCAACCTTCCAAAATGCTGGAATTACAAGCCTGAGGCACTGCTCCGGCCTCGTTTTTCTTTATATATTTTGACAGCGTGGAGTTTGGTCATAATGGTTCATTGTTCTTGTCTTCATATTTTTATTTATAAATATAAAATGTCCTTTTTAATACTTTCAAGTTTGAATTCTGTTTTTCTAACTTCACAATTTTTCATCTCCTTTTTGTAAACCACGTGACTATCTTGGTCATTATTCATTTTAAGCATACTTTTGTGAATGGAATGTGGTCATATATTTATTCTTAACATGTCTGGGGGCCTATTAGTAATATTGATAATGATGGGAAAATAGCTAAGCAGTATTGACTTCTGCTCAAGGGCCTCAGCACTTCCATCTCTGGTATTTCATATAATGCTCAAACCTGCCCTGTGAGATAGCTCCTCACCTCTAGGCATTGTCCCCAGTTCACAGATAAAGAAATCGAGGATTCAACTTGTTATCTAATCTATCCAAGGTCAGAAAGCTAACACAGAATTGGGAGTGATAGGAACCCAAGTGCTGCCCTGCACACCACTCGTACTTATTACAATGGCTGATGGTTCCATCTTGTCCCCGATATCTTATATTGCACCACATTCTGGGAAACTCTCCTGTTTTGTCTTTCAGCCTCTGATTAGGTCTTCAGTGAGGCCCGTATCCATGAGACACAACCACAGGATTTTTTTTTATTTTAGAACTTGTCTTATTCTTCCAGATCGCTTTTCAGACATAGCCACGTGCTGATTTGAAGCAGGCTGTGTGACTGGACAGGCCAACACTTAGATTCTGCAAGTTGCTTGGCTTCTTAGTGTGTATCCTCCTTGTTTTTTTTTTTTTATTTTAATTCCTTGCTACTTTTTATTTCTTTGCTTGTTGTTGTTGTTGTTGTTGAGACAGAGTCCCACCCAATGCCCCTGAGCAGAGTGCAGTGGCGTCATAGCTCACTGCAACCTCAGACTCGGGCTGTGGGCAACCTGCTGCCTCAGCCTCCGGAAGCCGCTGGGATTAGAGGTGCTTGTCACGGCCCCCAGCTGGGTTTTTCAATTTTTTTCGTGAGTTGGGGTCTCACTCTTGCTTAGGTGAGTATCAAACTCCTGAGCTTAAGCAATTCTCCCTCCTCAGCCTCCCACATTGCTGGGATTACAGGCGTGAGCCCCTGCTCCTGGCTGTGTCTCCCAAAGCAGCTTTTAAAACAAAGCACAGGTATCTCTAGCCCCAATATCTGCTCTGGACACCACCATTAGCACAATTTCTTCTTTGACTTTGGAGCAATACTATTAGATTTATTCTGGAACTGCCACCAACCTGATTCCATCTGCTTTATATATTTGAGAATATAACTTCTTTTTCGTCAGAGTTTTCCTTTCCTTAATAACTTTAGAATCTAATTGTTTAGTTTTCCCTCAAAAAAGAAAATCCTTTTGGGACATTTATTCATAATTAACACACTGTCCACTACTGATAGTGTTTTGATCACAAATCTTGCTTTCCAAGGATACAGATTTCCATTTGTTTGCATTTTCTTTGTTTCCCCTCAGGAGTGTTTTGAATTTTTCTCCACATGAATTGTGTATCTGTTCCACGGAGATATGTTTCAATTAAATAGAAAGAAAGGAAGAAAGGAAGGGAGGGAGGGGGGTGGAAAGGAAGGAAGGAACTTAAGCTTCTATTTCATTAGCTTAACTCATCACAAGACCATCTAAGTGCAAAGGTCCTGCAAGGGGGTCCCCTTCTGGGGTGTCCCCAGGAAGACAAGAAGACCAGATACTAGTAACAACAGGAGCTTCTTGTACTTGAATGTCTAGAGCAGCTCAATTCACAATCACCAAGATGTGAAAATAACCCAAGTGCCCATCAACCATGGATGGATTAACAAACGGTGGTATACGTGTACTGTGGAATACTGTTCAGCCACCAAGAAAGGTAGACACTTTCCATGTTTTGTATTTACCTGGAAGGATTTGGAGAATATCCTCCTATGGAAAAGCAAGCATCCAATACTAAAATGAAATTTACTACTAATAGGAAACTAGTAGATCAGCAACTATAGGCCCATGTCAGAGAAAATCACAATTAAATTCAAAAAGAAAGGAGAGGAGGGTGGTGCCTGTGGCTCAAAGAAGTAGAGCGCCAGCCCCATATGCCAGAGGTGGCAGGTTCAAACCCAGCCCTGGCCAAAAACTGCAAAAAAAAAAAGAGAGGAGAGGAAAAGGGGGGTTTGATAAGCTGTCACCTAACAGGTACAATATAGGGGTAGACTGCACACCTCCCAGGTAAAGTGCTCAACTACAACTTGGATTTTACCTAACAAACACAATGTAACAAAATCGTATGTACCCTTGTATTAATCTGAAATAATAATAACAATAATAAATGGGAGTCTTTCTCACAACAGGAAACTAGTAAGTAGAAGGGTAAACTAAAGAAACATTTTGGTCACAAGAAATCTCAAGCCATTTCATTCCAGAAAGCTGAGAGAGTAGGTGCTCCAGCCAAACAAGGGAGCAAACAAAAAATATGGGGTAAGGAAACAAAGAATCCCACCCAAGATTGGTTCAAAAGGAATCCCAGGGTGATGGTGAAGAAGCTCCCCGGATGGCAGGCAGCCAGACTTGAACTGAAAGTGTGTAGCCCAGAGGTAGCACAAGTGCTCCTGTCTGTGTGTGGGAACAGCTACCTGAGAAGGAGTGAAGGGGAAGGAAGCTAACCGAGAACTGGAGAGCAGCACTCGGGCCAGGTGGTGTGAACGAGACACCTGGATCCAGCTCAGCCTGCAGCTGGCGCTATTCTGAAAGAGCTTTGTTAACACAAGCCAACAACTTTCATTCATGCTCTAGCCAGGTAGGGTCTGGTTTTCTGTCACTTGTAGCCAAAAAAAAAGACTGAGACTAGGCAGCAACACAAATAGAATAAATAAAGCTTGTCCTTAGGAGTTTTATTCTTTTTGTGTGTGTTTTTAAAAGTTTTGTTTATACTTGACATATAACAGTTGTACATGTTTACAGGTTACAGTGTGGTGTTTTCATACATGTGTATATTGTATAATAATCAAATCACGATGGTTATCGTGTCCAACACCACAAAAGTTTACCATTTCTTGGTCATACTAATTTTCAGGGTCCTCTTTTCTAGCAGGATCCCCTTTTCTAGCTATCTTGGAATACACACTACACTGTTACTAGCTATTATAGCCACCAGAATTTATTCTTCCTGATTGACTGTAACTTTGTATCCCTTGGCAAACCTCTCTCCACTCTTCTCTCCTTTTTTCCCTCTCTAGCCTCAGGTAACCACTGTTCTGCTCTCACCATCCATGAGATCAGCTTTTTCAGATTCCACATGAGTGAGAGTGTGTGGTATTTGTCTTTCCCTGCCTGGCTGGTTTCACTTAGCACCATGTGCTCCAGTTCATCTATGTTGCTGCAAATGGCAGGATTTCATTCCTTCCTCAAGGAATTTTACATCTTGTTAAGGAAGTTTCCTCTGGGCATTAACTCCTGGACTACTGCCTCTGCTTCTGGACGATCATCTCCTCCAAGGTTGTGTGTTTTTAGCTAATTTCCTTGCATGCAGTGCACTCTAAGAGCTGGACAGTTTCAGATATGAAAACTACACTGTGAAAGGCACTCACAGTTCTTCATGGGAACCAAGTCAAGTGGCAAACTAATTTGCTACTTTTAAAACATGTACCCAATTGTGAAAAATATTTTACGAGTCATTCTGAAGGTTGGGATTTTAGATAACATTTTTAATCTTTTTGCTTCCATTTTCTGAAATGAGTATGAACTCGTTTTATAATTTAAAAGGTATTTATAAAAGGTAGATTATGATGTCACACTGGTCTTTTGTCAGTATCAAGCATGAAAGTAAACTGAAGAAATGATTTGGTCTTGATCTTGCTGCTGTTTTGAAAAAAAAAACATTCACTACTTAAACACTGTAATGTTTCCCCATCTTTAAAATTTTTTTTCTCTCACATTCGGAGAGAGCGTAACAGCATATGCTATGAATCATATCACCATAATTCATATGAAGATTTTCTTTAAAGATCTGTTGATTCAATAAGCAAAATAGGATACACACATGAATTTTAAAAATTAATTTGGGCTTAAACCTAACAGTTATTCTTTAAGCTATTATTGTTGAGTTATAACATCTACTAAATTGTTAGATTTATATCTGCCAATCAAATCAGTATCACTTTTAGAAAATAATAATTGAAGCAAGGAAAAAATTATAGATTTGCATTGATTCATCTTTATGTTAAATTAGTTAGACCTGTAAGTCTGAAAATTGCTTAGAATGGCAAGTACTCGTACAACATACGTAAATGCATTTTTATATCTGAATTTGATCTGAAACTGCCCACATTACCTGTAATGCTCTCAACTATGCCCTCAAGTTGTCCTCAGAGCAATTGTTTCTTCAAAAAAATTATTTTTTCCTCACTTCATACATCTCATTAAATAAAGATAATTTTTCATCAACGGTACTTGCCATGGCAGAAGTGTTTGCTTTCCAGATTGTATTTACTGGGAAAAAAAGCACAAATTGCAATGGTTCAGATAAGAATAAGCAAAACAGTACTCAGAATCCTATAGTTGTATTCCAAATTGCTGTAGTAATTGTGAAAAAAGTAACAATAGTACTTGTTCAAAAAAAAATTTTTTTTTTTTGAGACAGAGTTTCACTATGTCGCCCTCGGTAGGGTGCGGAGGTATCAAGCTCACAGCAACCTCAGACTCTTGGGCTTAAGCGATTCTCTTGCCTCAGCCTCCCAAGTAACTGGGACTACAGGCACCCGTCACGACACCCGGTTATTTTTTGTGGTGGTGGTGGTAGTTGCCATTGTTGTTTGGCAGGCCCGGCCCGGTTCGAACCTGCCAGCCCCAGTGTGTGTGGCCGGCACCCCAGCCGCTGAGCTATAGGCGCCAAGCCTACTTGTTCAATATTTAAGACACATTTTATTGAGACTCCATCTTGAACATATCCAAGTTCTGGGAACATTTAAAATTTTTTTTTTTTTTTTTTTTGTAGAGACAGAGTCTCACTTTATGGCCCTCGGTAGAGTGCCGTGGCCTCACACAGCTCACAGCAACCTCTAACTCCTGGGCTTCAGCGATTCTCTTGCCTCAGCCTCCCGAGTAGCTGGGACTACAGGCGCCCGCCACAACGCCCGGCTACTTTTTGGCTGCAGTTTGGCCGGGGCCGGGTCTGAACCGGCCACCCTCGGTATATGGGGCCGGCGCCTCACCGACTGAGCCACAGGCGCCGCCCGGAACATTTTAAAATTTAATATTATGCCACATGAGCTACAAATACTTTTTGATAATTAACTCACTTTGCCTTAGCAAATGTTGAATTTGTTACCTTTACTCTTGTTATTTTACTTTTGTTATCTTTTGTTATTGAAAGCTACCTTTCGCTTTCTAACAGTTTACAGTTACAGTATATATAATAGGCTATTAACCTACATTAGCTAGATTCAGGTTAAAGTAAACCACAGTCCTCTATGTCACTCTCGGTCGTCTCCCGCGGGGACTGAGCGGCAGCCCCTGAGGGGGACACTGCCGGCTGGGGCAAGCCCTGAGGGTAGCGAGAAGCCGTACAGGGTCGGGGCCTGCTTGCTGAACCTCCACAGGAATTAGCGCCGCAGCCCAGTTCTGTTCCTGCCGACCTCAGAAGACAGCTGTGAGACTGGATCTGGGGCAATGGCGTCCAGAGAGAGCGGAGGAAGGCTTCTTTGGGGGCCGGAGGAGGAAGCGCAAGGTCATGGACAGCCTTGGGTCACCAGCGAAATTTGGAGGCAAGCCTGCAGGCGCATTCCCTTTCCTCACCTTTGAGCTGACTATCTACACCGGCCAGCAGCAAGTTAAGACGGTTAGCTGTGCCACTACGCAATCAGACACTTCAGGAGGAAGCGGTGTGCGCCATCTACCTGGATTACTTCAAGGATCCGTGTCCACAACTTCTGCCGAGGGTGTGTGACTCAGCTGTGGGGTAAGGAAAATGAGGAAGACCTGTACGAAGATGATGAATGGGAGGAGGATGAGGGAGCTGTGGGGGCCATCGGTGGATGGGACAACTCCATTCCAGAGGTATTGTATGGGGGAATGCAGACGAGGAGCTGTTCCAGGATCCAGAGGATGATGAGCTCTGGGTTGGTGACAGTGGTGTAAGTAATTGGAACAATGTGGATTATGTGTGGGACCAGGAAGAAGAGGACCAGGAAGATCGGGACTATTACATAGGAGGCTTGAGACTTGACCTGAGAACCGATGTCTACCCAGAAGATGAGAAGGAATTGGAAGCTTACAATGAGGAAGAGGATGAAGAGGTGTACCCTGACACACACTCACCCCCTCCAGGGCAGTTCATTTGCCCCCAGTGCCGAAAGAGCTTAACATTAGGGCAGCGTTGGTCCCAACCTGCAGCTGGCCAACACGGATTCGCCAGATGTGCCCCACTCCTTATGGGGGGTGTGGAGAGGACTGATCAGGGCATCTGTCCCAAATACCAGGAAGCCCTGAACCACTTTTGCGAGGTGGACAAAGAGGGCATCTTTGTGGTGTGCCGAGAATTCAGGAGCCACAAACATCACAGCATGGTGCCTTTGGAGGAAGTGGTGCAGGAGTACAAGGTGAGAGGAATAAGAAATATGGGCGAGTTGAAGGAAGTGGAGAGGTGACAAGGAATATCTTTCCCACCCTCTCAGGTACTTGCTAGTTGAACTTTATTTGCAGGGGGAGAGAGGTGAAGAGAGGGAAGGCAGATTGACTTCCTCAGGGGAAGCTGAGCAGACCTATGAGAGTCACTGGAAGCAGACCATTATTAATGTTGTCAATCTACTGAAATACAAGGGGGATAGGTACTTAATTTCCCTCTAATGTGAGTCTTGAGTTGGCCAAATCTCTGGGACGGTTACGGATGGGAATGGAAAGCCACACTCCTTGTAGATAACAGGTGTCTGGAATCTCAGAGCACAAGCAGTATCAAACAGATGGCTGGTATTGGTAGACAGAATTGCCAGGTATGAATTCTGGACTAATAGTATCAAGGGGCCATGCCCTGCCCCTCCCTCCAAATCGGAGGTTGCTTTCCCACCTTCAGTAGGGTCCATTTTCCCTCTAGGGAAATGCAGAGGATAAATATTTTTGATGAAACAGAATACATCGCAGTCCTGATCACTTTCCTTTCCTGATATTTTACCACAGTAGAAGGGGTGAAGGATTTAGATCAGATGACTTGCCTCTGTCACTTACTGTCTAATTTGGGACAGGTCTCAATCTCTTTGTGTTAATTCCAGGAGTTCCCCAGAGACCACACAGACAAGCCGAATTTGTAAGGGAGTCTCTTTATTCAAGAGCCGGCTGGCGACTGCCTCAGTGTCCCAATAAGGGGTTTCTGAGAGCAGCCCCGAGTGCTTAAGGAGTCAGGTTTCTAAGGCTTGGTCTGCATCCTGGTTGGCTCCCAGGCTGTCCAGGTGCATCCGGGTAAGGTAACAAGCAAGCATTGTACAGAAGCAGAATTTTGCGGTTAGTTAGCCATACATCTTTGTTTTAATATTTTCCCCCATCCATCTTAGTTTCAGTACTTTCCCCCCATATATCTTAGTTTCAGTACTTTCCCCACCTGGTATTGTTTAAAGGTCAGTCCAGGAACAGTTGGTACCTCCCGGTCTGTTTCCCAGGGAATTAGCCAAGTAAGAAATTGGGAGTAAACTAGAAGCAAGAAATCAATTAGTACTTTCCCATCTATCTTGGGAGGGGACTAGACTTCTTTCTTCTTTTCTTTCTTTCTTTTTTTTTTTTTTTGAAAGCTTTCAGTCTGGAAATTTGCCAGGAGTTACCTGATATTTTTCTATTATAGACTAGGCCTGACACCTTTCTGCCTTATCCTAGGCCCACTAGGCCTAACATTTGAACTTCACTTTTTGCCTAGGATTGTTAGGATTAGAAGAGATCTTGTATGTTAATGATCATATTGTATTTTATAAATTATAAAGTACAAAAAAAAACAAAACAAAACACAATCCTCACTTAATGCAAGCCTGGAGATAAATCACTACGATGGTACCATGAAGTAACTTCTAAATTCCATATTGTTCAAACTTGGCATCAGCAGTAATTATTTTCCGCAGGGAATAAGTCACTCTTAATACAGTCTCACCATTTCCATTAACACTATCTACTCTTACTGTTAATTTGCTAACTCACTCTCAAATGAAAGGATGGCAGCCTTTGACAAATTACAAAATCTTTTAAGTAACGTTCTTCAGGTTAAATAAAATGGGGGCTGTCAAGAAGTGATATTAATTTTCCACTTTCTTTCACGATTACCTTCAAACTAAACAATATTATAAAGGAATGCACACAATAGTTTTCAAAGCTAATTAAGCAATTAAAGAAAAGCAAAATGGCATGAATAAAAAACAAAACTCTGCCATTCTTCATGATACATATACTTGACAGTTAAAGCTTTTGTTTATTTTCATTACTAAGTTTTGCATGGGAAGAGTGTTTTTGGTAGACAGGGTGAATTTTGTCTTTATCAGTGTGGTTCAAGCAGCCAGCCTGTGGTTAATACCCTGTTTAATCAAAGCATGGCAGTTCCCGGCAGCTGCTCTGATGGACGTTAGTACTAGGCTCAGTCACCCAGGAAAACATAATGGTTTCACTCCAGAGAGCATTAGAAGCTAACTTCACTCAGTGCTGCTAAATTTTGCCATTTTTCAGTGAAAAAAAAATTCCATACTATTTGTGTGTGAAGGTCATTTTTTTTTTTTTTTTTGAGACAGAGTCTCAAGCTGTCACCCTGGGTAGAGTGCCGTGACATCACAGCTCACAGCAACCTCAAACTCTTGGGCTTAAGTGATTCTCTTGCCTCAGCCTCCCAAGTAGCTGGGACTACAGGAGCCCACCACAACACCTGGGTATTTTTGTTGTTGTTGTAGTTGTCAGTGTTGTTTGGCAGGCCTGGACTGGGTTCAAATCCGCCAGCTCCCATTAAGTGGCAGGCACCCTAACTGCTGAGCCAAAGGCACCGAGCCAACTGTGAAGGTCATTTTGATTTTGGTTTATATATGTGCTTGTGGTCAACTGGTGAGAATGGTGTTTTTCCAAGGTCTGAGTCAGCTCAGCTCTCTGTGACTCCATTAGAAAAAAGAAAAAAAGTTTCTCCTTTGATCAACCAAGCATCTGAATAATTTGTATCAGGTTAGAGATCAAAAATAATATCAATAAGAATCTGCTAAATAGGAGGCACACTGAACTGGGTAATCCCCAAATTAAATAGCTAAAAAGCTATGTTTACGTTTATACATCTTTTTATATTTCCTTAATGAAAGAACACATCCCAGTAACAATTAATCATTTAGCTCAGTACTTGAAAAGAAATTCTTGACACACACATATGTATTCCACTTGAAGAATATAGTCAATATAATAAGGAAATATTTCATTGTTGTCTAAGTAAAAATTCTGAAGACATGTCTACTGAGCAGCACAGTGCAAAGTGTTGAGGGGAATGTAAAAAAGTGAAAAGATCGGGCGGCGCCTGTGGCTCGAAGGAGTAGGGCGCCGGCCCCATATGCCGGAGGTGGTGGGTTCAAACCCAGCCCCCGGCCAAAACTGCAAAAGAAAAAAAAAAAAAAGATGACCCTCAACCTCAAGAACACTTATCCACGCAGCATCATAGAAGAAACCAAGCACGGTGGCCCTTATTGAAGCTGCAGCTGCTTCCATATAGCTGCTGTGGTCAAAGAGGAGCCTAGAGTGACAGTTTTCCTCGAGGGTCGCGGTTCTTTTTGCTGTAACTGATCAGCAACATTTTGGGAAAATATAGTTTTTGTAAAAAAAAAAAAAAAAAAAAGAAACCAAGCACGGACTGTTTAAACAGAACAAGGCCCCGCAGACTAGACGGCAGACTGGCAGTCAGCGACACTGAGGGCATTGGGCAAAAGAAAGCTCTTTGTGAGCTGGCACAGAGAGGACTTTCTGGCAAGGAAGAGACTGCAGCAACTCACAGACCCTTGGCTTTTGCCCTGGCTCTGTATTGGAATTGCATCAGGAACTCCAAAACACGCCGAAACCTATTAGTTTACTATTTAACTTTATGTAGATATCTAAACATCTACATATAAAGGCATATGAATTAGCAAACAAAGTTCATGAATAATAAGGATAACACAGAAAAAAAAGCACACTGATGCCTGGGCGAGGAATTCAATGTGGATGGTAGGGGCGCTCCCCGGCGAATCTGAGAAACCACAGCCTCAGTGCTGGTCTAAGAATCAAGCTTGAGGCAGAATGTAAGTCAGCCACAGCCTCAGCACAGCGTTTAGTTCTGCTGACACTCTTCTCATGACATGACAATGTCTGTGAAGGGGCCTTGCCCTGACGAGTGCTACTAAAGCAAGAGTGGTTTTGAGGATGAGATAGAGCAAGCACTCAAGGAAAAAGAAAAACAAAGCTTTAGAGGTGGGAAGAAGCAAGATGCCTCAGAGTAACCTCTGGGGGATCTGATGACAATATCACAAGAGCTCTGTCTAACCATGCACACCAGAGTGAATTATAATCAGAAACAGGAGCATCATTACACAAATTTAAGATATAAAAAGCCTAGCCTTTCTGTCCACTTATTCCACGTTTTCCTCTTTTGGATGCACTTAATGTTTCTAAGTAAAAATCCCACTTTTAACAAACTTCTCTCTGTATTAGCCTTGACTACTGTGCTGTGCCATGTAGCACAGGGGTCAGCATGAAATATATGTTGAATAAGGTGAAGGACCTCTATAAAGAAAACTATGAAATCCTCAGACGAAATAGCAGAGGATATTAACAAATGGAAGAACTTACCATGCTCATGGATGGGAAGAATCAACATTGTTAAAATGTCTATACTTCCCAAAGCAATCTACCTATTCAATGCCATTCCTATCAAAATACCAACATCGTACTTTCAAGATTTGGAAAAAAGGATTCTGCGTTTTGTATGGAACCGGAAAAAACCCTGTATAGCTAAGGCAGTTCTTTGTAACAAAAATAAAGCTGGGGGCATCAGCATACCAGATTTTAGTCTGTACTACAAAGCCACAGTGCTCAAGACAGCATGGTACTGGCACAAAAACAGAGACATAGACACTTGGAATCGAATTGAAAACCAAGAAATGAAACTAACATCTTACAACCACCTAATCTTCGATAAACCAAACAAGAACATACCTTGGGGGAAAGACTCCCTATTCAATAAATGGTGTTGGGAGAACTGGATGTCTACATGTAAAAGACTGAAACTGGACCCACACCTTTCCCCACTCACAAAAATTGATTCAAGATGGATAAAGGACTTAAACTTAAGGCATGAAACAATAAAAATCCTCCAAGAAAGCATAGGAAAAACACTGGAAGATATTGGCCTGGGGAAAGACTTCATGAACAAGACTGCCATGGCAATTGCAACAACAACAAAAATAAACAAATGGGACTTCATTAAACTGAAAAGCTTCTGTACAGCTAAGGAGACAATAACCAAAGCAAAGAGACAACCTACACAATGGGAAAGGATATTTGCATATTTTCAATCAGACAAAAGCTTGATAACTAGGATCTATAGAGAACTCAAATTAATCCACATGAAAAAAGCCAACAATCCCTTATATGAATGGGCAAGAGACATGAATAGAACTTTTTCTAAAGACTACAGACGAATGGCTAACAAACACATGAAAAAATGTTCATCATCTCTATATATTAGAGAAATGCAAATCAAAACAACCCTGAGATATCATCTAACCCCAGTGAGAATGGCTCACATCACAAAATCTCAAAACTGCAGATGCTGGCGTGGATGTGGAGAGAAGGGAACACTTTCACACTGCTGGTGGGACTGCAAACTAGTACAACCTTTCTGGAAGGAAGTATGGAGAAACCTCAAAGCACTCAAGCTAGACCTCCCATTTGATCCTGCAATCCCATTACTGGGCATCTACCCAGAAGGAAAGAAATCCTTTTATTATAAGGACACTTGTACTAGACTGTTTATTGCAGCTCAATTTACAATCACCAAAATGTGGAAACAGCCTAAATGCCCACCAACCCAGGAATGGATTAACAAGCTGTGGTATATGTATACCATGGAATACTATTCAGCCATTAAGAAAAATGGAGACTTTACATCCTTCGTAGTAACCTGGATGGATGTGGAAGACATTATTCTTAGTAAAGCATCACAAGAATGGAGAAGCATGAATCCTATGTACTCAATTTTGATATGAGGACAATTAATGACAATTATGATTATGGGGGGGGAACAGAAAGAGGGAAGGAGGGAGGTGGGTGGGGCCTTGGTGTGTGTCACACTTTATGGGGGCAAGACATGATTGCAAGAGGGACTTTGCCTAACAATTGCAATCAGTGTAGCCTGGCTTATTGTACCCTCAATGAATCTCCAACAATAAAAAAAAAAAAAATGTCTAAAGACAAAAAAAAAAAAAAAATATATATATATATATATATATATATATATATATATATATATATATTTACCCCAAAGCACATGTCTCTGACATATTTTGAGATAGCTGCCCCAGAAGTAACATTATAAAAGCAAGCAAAAGTGCTGGTCCCAATCTATAGACTACATGCCAAAAAAAGTGTGATTGAAGATTGGATTCATCTCTGACTCTAAGACCAATGGGGAAAACCTCCAAAAGCCTTGAGACTCAACAAAAATCACTCAACTCACTAGCCCAGGTGACTGCTAAATAGTTTCACAACCCTGACTTCATCTGAGTTGGCTTAAAGAAGCCAGATTAAGCCTCTGTTTACTTCTTTACCCTGGAATAGTTTTTCAGACATTTTCCAGATCCTGCATTCCAGTAACCTACCCAGACAAAGAACTTACTCAGTGGGCCTTGGACCTTCGACCCACTATGGCTTTCACACTTTTTCAAGGCCCCCAGCAGATGACCTTCCATCTCTGTCACAGCATGCCCTGCCACGTCCTGAGTTATGTTATGCCATCCTCTAAACTACTGAAAAAGAGCCCCCCTCCCTGGCTTTGTGAAACCTTGCAATACATCCCGGTTGGTGACCAGGTGATCCTCAGGACTTGGACGGGAAAACCTGACAAACAACTCAAGAAAAATTGGACTGACCTCTAGGACATCCTGCTTATGACCCCTACAGCGGTCAAGTTATCCAGATTACATCATACCCACATCTGGGATTATCCCCCAAGAAATTCACGCCCAACCAGTAAACTGCAGAACTGTGGAGACAAAAGTTAAGAGCATCAGTTATGAGAATCAGAAGCAGGTTATTCTCAGATGTCCCTGCCCCTGTGGTTAGTTATTGTCACCTTGTTATCTACTGTTAACTATACTACATGTTATTCCCAGGGTAACTTTAAACTTATCTTTTGCCAGAATAAGTTCGACCCCTGGAAATACAATAAATTGCAATAATTATTTCTAAAAAAAAAATAAAAATTTGTTTTTGTTGTTTTGGGTGGTGCCTGTGGCTCAAAGGAGCAGGGTACCGGCCCCATATACCAGAGGTGGTGGGTTCAAACCAGGCCCTGGCCAAAAAAAAAAAAAAAAAAAAAAAAAGAAAAGAAAAAAGAAAAAATGCAAAAAAAATTTTTTGTTGTTTTTTTAAAGTGGTTATATTTTTAAAGTATTTTTATTTAGACTAAATTTATAGTTAATATTTTATTGTATGTATAGAGTATCCTTTGTCTTTGGTATTATGGAGTCTACCAACTCTATGATAGTAGAGTTTGGAAGTGAACACATCATTTTTAGATAATGGCATGTAGGCTTATCTGATTTCATCAGGGCTTGTCTAGTAGTGTCTAGTAGGTAGTGGTTGTTTAGGATAACAGCATCCATTATCGCTTTTCAGTTTTGTTTCTGGGTTTGTATGTATGGATTTTGGGGATTTTTTGACATGGGAACAATGGCTATGATTTCAAGTATTAATTTTGGGATCATAAGGTATTTTAGTTGGAAATTAATACAATGAGCAAAGAGACAGGAGGGCAGGCATGTTTTGTATATAGTAATATAGATAGTAATAGGAGTAACAGGAGGAGCCCCCTTCCCAACGTGGTTATTGTGTTAGGACCATCATGTTTGTATTTTAGTGTTAAAGAATTTTTTCTTTTGAGTGATGTTTTGGATTATATTATTAATAGTTTGTATTTTTTAATTGACTGGGCATCATTAGACAAAATAATATGTATCTTTGAAATTTTGTCATTTATGGTTATAACTTAGTAAGGTGTTGTTTAGTGTACTTTGATCTTTTAAGTTTTTTAAACTGGTCTTCATTTTGTGTTAATAGTGTTTCTAGCTTGAGAAGTAGTATTTGAGGCTTTTGTACAGGCCAAGTGGCTAATCTGAATATTAAGACTAATAGTCATAGCAGGCATTATAAAATGGTTAAGAAGACATATTTGGTAGAAATGAAGGGGTGTCTATGACTATGGCAGGTGTTGGGGAGATGTAGTTTTTGAGTATATTTATTAGGTGTGTCTGGTGAGTGTTGTACGTTTTTGTATATGGTTTATGAAAGGTGCAAGATGTGTAATAGTGTAGGGACCTCAAGTGTTAAATAAAATTTGATATATTTATTATTAGGTGAATTAAATAACTTTATACATTTTTATCTTGATGGGAGGGTAGAATGTCTATCTTTTGAGTCATTGTTACAGTCTCAGTTAATTAAGAAGATAGAGGGATGTATTGTTCTAACTGGAGTTTGCTGTCCTTTTCTCTCTGTTGTGGTCCACGAATCCCAGTCATTGACTGTCTTAAACATTTCTTGATGAAAAGGGGGCAGTGTGAATAGTGGGCTCTGGAATCAGTTCTGTGAGGGCAGAAGTGGATATTTGTTTAGAGCAGTGGTTTTCAACCTTCTTTATCTCGTGGTGCACATGAATCTATATTTAAACTTTTGTGGCACACGTAAATTATGTTGATCAAAAAAAGAGTAAAAAAAATTGTGCTTTGAACTTCTTTTGAAAATAATGAAATTTAAAAACTATCATGGCACACCTAAGATCCTCTCACGGCACACCTGTGTGCCATGGTCAACCGGTTCACAATCACTGGTCTAGTGGTTGTTTTTATATAGGCATGTGTTTTGTTTTTGTAAATGCAGATATCTTGTGGTGACTAGTATTTGTAAGTGGATAGTCTCTAAAGTGTAGATTGTGGTTGAAAGGGACAGTGAACTGGTCCCCTCTTTAAAAAGTTTGACGATCCCTGAAACAGAAATCATTTTACCACAAAGATATTTGCACCAGAATGTTTATTCCAGCCCAATTCTTAATTGCCAAGTGATGAAAGCAACCCAAATGCTCATCAACCCACATGTGGATGAACAAATTGTGGTATATGTATACTATGGAATGCTATTCATCCATAAAAAGATGGAGAGTTTACATTTTTTGTTTACCTGGATGGAAGTGTAACACATTCGTCTTAGTAAAGTATCTCCAGAATGGAAAAAAATGTGTCCAGTGTACTCAGTACTAAACCAATGTATAAACACTTACACACTCATGTTTGATAAAAGACAAATACAGTCTAGTGAAGGGGAGGAGAGAGGAGGGAGAAGGGAGGGGAAGGAGGGAGGGCAATTGGCCAGAGGAGGGAGGGCATTTGGTGGGATCTCACCTAATGTGCACAATGCAAGGGTATATTTCAAATTAACTAAGAGTGTATTTTAAATGTCTTAACTCCCCCCCAACAAATAAATAAACAAACAAACAAAAAACCAAGTAAATGAGGTAATGGTGATCTTAATCAGTTTAATTTAAGCATTCCACATTGTATATCAAATCATGACATAAATGTATAGTTATGATTTTAATTAAAATTAATAAAAAGAGGGTGGTGCCTGTACCTCAAAGGGGTAGGGCACCAGCCCCATATGCCCAAGGTGGTGGGTTCAAACACAGCCCCGGCCAAAAACTGCAAAAAAAAAAAAAAAATTTATTCAACGAACTGTGAATGAACACAAGTTAACCATACATAGATCAATATTCTCTCTACGTCCCACCATTTCATTTGGATGCTTGAAATGCAATTCTGATGTCTTTGGACATGACTTACTTGCAAACTGCCTAAATGAAGCAGAAATCATTGGTTTTGTTTTTGTCTCAGTGTGTCTATTTATTGTTTGTAAAAATTACATTAAATTTTTCACTTTTTGCAAGTGTTAATAAGTAATATCTTATCAGTGTCCAGGTCTTACACAACTTTTTTCAAACTTCATCCTAAGTATTTAGTATTTTTGATGGTATTGTACATGGAATTACAGTATTAACAGACTTTTCCTTTTAGAACAGTTTGATATTTACAGAGCAGTTCAGCAGATAATGTAGAGTTTTCAAATACCCCCTGCACAGATGTCATGTAATCCTTACATTAACAACTTTTATGGTACATTTGTTTTAATTAACAAACCAATATTGATAACATCATCAAGTATCCATTTGTGGGAGGAAGATCACGGATAGAAAGTGCCACTTTCGTCACATTGTATCAGGATACATACTGTCAACATGATCTATGACTCTGGACATGGACCTTGCTCATCTGGCTGCCATAGTGTTTGTGTGATTTCTCCAATGTCAAGCTGTTCTTTGTTCCCTCTTCCATCATGTGCTCATTGGAAGGAAGTCAGTATGTCAAGCCCACACTTATGGAATGGGGCGTTGTGGTCCCGAGTATTAGGGTACAATATCTACACCATTTATTGAAAATGAAAGATTTCTCTCTTCTCCCCCACTTATTAATTTATCTATGTAGTAAATATCTATGGACTCAAAGATGTTTAGCTTATGTTACGAGTTATAATTCTATACTCCATTTTTGTTGCTTAAGTCGTTAAAGCTTTTGCCCTTGAGAGCTTGTTCTGCTGGTTTTGTTTGTACTGTCGTGTTGAAATACGATACTGATAGATGGTGTTGTGGTTTGGGGTTTTGCTTTGTTTTGTTTTTAAGCACTTTCGAGTAATGTTAATCAAGGCTGAATAAAATAGTTTGCGATTTAGAACTTTTTCATTTTTTATTTATTTGCATTCTTCAAGTTTAGAACAGCAGAAAACCCATTTGGAATAAGTAAAACAAAGTACTTCAGTGGCTCAGGGGAAACAAAGTCCACCGGTCAATCAGGCATAGCTAGATCAAGGTAAACCATGTAAGAACCCAATCTCTATTCTCTCCTCCACCCCAATCTCTTTGATTTATGTTCTGTTGTATTGGCTTCTCTTTGGCCAGTTTCCCTCCAGGGATGGCTCCGCTGCATATTTAAAGCCTTAGAGTTGTAACGTCATCATGGAAAGAAAGAGGATTTTACTTTCAACACGTGCATAGAAGTCTCCGAATTGAAACTTTGCCCTGTCTTGGGCACATGTACGCTCTTGAACCAGATGCTGTCGTGGAGGGAATTGAATTGTCAGATCAGCCAGGTCCAGTCACCAGCCCAGCTGAATCTAATTGAGGTCAGCCCCTGTGAAGCGTTGGGACTGAGCATAGGGGACGTTCCCTGATGAAATAAGGCTTCCAATACCAGCTGATAGGAGTAGATGCTGGGCAGGTGACAAACAGAAGCCCTCACAGGTGATGATCAGCATGCACATGTTTTGGTTTGCCTCTTCTGCACTGCAATAGAATTCTTCATCCTTATTTCTCCTCCTTCAGGCTAGAAGTCATACCAAATTCATTTGTGGATACCTTCTTTCTCTTCTTTCCAGATTCATCTTCAGTGTTTGGAAAGTGACCAATCCTGGAACGATGAATCCTTGTTCTGATGAATGAATTTTTTACATGCATGACGCATCGATTGGTGTGTGTAAATAATGAAAATACAATAAATCCATAAACACAAGATAATCTGAGAAACGAATATTATATAATCTGATGAATGTGATCCTGTTCTTGTTTCTGAAAGACTAATTATTTTACATATCTGCTGATAATCATGGCTGAGTCTTATACAGCATATCTTAGTTGCCAGCATTTTCTATCTGGTCATTTAATCTTTATAACAATCCACTGAAGTATAGATGCCTTTACACTCCCATGTTTCAGTAAGATGAATGCCTCAGTAAGAGTGAGAGCTGGGCCTATGAAGCTGGGGAGTCTGGATGGAGTCCACATCCTTTTTTTTTTGCAGTTTGTGGCCGGGGCTGTGTTTAAACCCACCACATCTGGTATACGGGACCAGTGCCCTACTCTTTTGAGCCACAGGTGCTGCTGGATTCCACAGTCTTTACCACTATGTATTACTGTCAGGCACTGAGCTGAAGCCTGCCATGTGAGTAGGACAGAGTCTCCCATTTTAAAGACTTGTGCAAGCAGGAGGCAGACATCGTGTGCATACACATGAAAAGTGCTTGTAGTCAGAACAGCCCTAAAGGGGAGCTGTGTGTTGGTCCATATCACTAAAAGATATGGTGTGAGGGCGTGTTCACTTACCGAGGCCGTAGTGGGGCAAAGTGGTGTACTTAGAACCTCCCAATGTCATATTGTGTGGTGAATGCTTTATTGTGTTTGTGCTAAGGTTGGATTAATGTTGACATAGGACTGACTAGTCTTAGATTAGATTATATATCAGAAAGGGCTCTTATGAGCATGTAATTGTTTATATATTGATTTCATATGACCTTAATAACTGGCACACTAGGATGCAATGTATGGTGTACATTGGATATTTATTTTTCCATTCTTGCAATACTTTACTAAGAAGAATGTATTTCAACTTCATCCAGGTAAATGTAAACAATGTAGAGTTTAATAACACACTAACATAGTCCAGTTCAGAAGTAGAGGGAAGCAAGGTGTGGGCATTTGGCAGAAGGAGGGAGAGCGTGAGGCAGGATCTCACCTAATGTGCACATTGTCGGGGTGTATGACACACCCTTTGCGGGGCTCTTCTACAAAGTTCTTCAGGAACTTTACCCTGAAGTGGGAACAATGTAACCTAAATATTGTAACCTCATATTAATTAAAAAATATATAAAAAACATATTAAAAAAAAAAGAACTGAGGAAGATAATTAACTACTTACTGGTTTTTTCCTAAGGATCAAATATAAATTGAAAGATAAAGGCGTTGCATATGAATGTGAACATTTTAATTATTTGTATTATCAATTGTGAGTCTAGGCTTTGGGAGATAATAATGCAAATTCCATGTCAGAGGAACAGTGATTCCATTCATTTGCACCTCATGTCAATATGACACCAATGGGATAATATTCCCTGACCCCAATGGGACCATATCCCTGACCCCTCTGCCTTTTACAGAGAATCAAACTGGATCATACCGTGATAAAAACCAAACTGATGGGAGCATATTCACAGATACACTTCAACGACTGCTGATCTGTGGTTCAGAAGACCATGTGTGGGTTGAGGGGAGAGAGGGCTTAGGTATATGCTGTAGAGAATAATTTTCTCTTGTTTTAGTGTACTTAGTGGCAAAGGTCATCATCAGCTGGGGATGGTTGTTAATCCAGAGCGTTCTGATTTCTTTCCTCATATTTATGCATACTAACAAAGCGAACTTGGCATTCATCTGTTCCTGATGGAATTCTGCATTCAGGTGGTGGCTTTCAGCAGCAGGTTCTGTTTAAAAAAAAAAAAAGGAAAGGAAAGGAAAGATTATATTACAGAAATGAGCTCAAAGCTAAGCTAACTCCTCACTTCTCTAAGGATGGTATGTGGACCATCAGCTTCCACATCACCTCAGAACTTTATAGAAATGCAGAATTTCAGCCCCACCTCAGAGCTACTGAATCAGAATGTACCTTTTGTGAGATTCCTAGGAGATGTCTGAACACAGTAAAATTGGAGCTAAAGTAAAAATAGAAAGTCAGCCATTGGATTTGTCAGTATCATCTCATGAATCCTGATTGTCCTTAGCGGCTGAAACAGTTTATCTTTATCTGGCAGCCTGGACATTCAGATTCTGTTCAGCCTGAGATCCTGACACATGATTAGAAAAGGCTAGCCTGACCACCAAAGAAGGGCAGAGATTCCTTGCAACACAGACCCACGCAATCTGGGGCTCCTGGCTACCCTAATGTGGTCAGGGTTGAGAGGTGGAAACAGCAGAAGCCTATCAGGCAGCAGAAAGAAAAACCGCTTGGGGCCAGGCATTGGAGTAAGCAGTGAGCTCTCCAGGAGCTTGGTCAGCAAGCCACCCCCCCTGGAATGGGAGGAGAATAGTACCCTCTGCTGACAGGGCTGGACATCCCTGCTTCTGGCAAAGGAAAACAGTTTCCTAGGTCCAGGTCCATTGTCATAGAGCAGGCAATGAAGCGTGAATTTGGAGCTGATAGGCAATACCTTAATAACAGCACAATAGGATGCATTTAACCAGTTTCCCACTAGCGGACGTGTTGGTGTTTCCCGTTTTTAACCATTCTCAAGCATGTTGCTATGAGTGACACTTGAATGATTATTACATGAGAATTTGAAATTGCAGAGTGGGACATGAAGGGTTTTGCATCCCATTCTACTGTTAATCAAGTAAGTCCTGGGTTGAAGTTTACTGGTGAAAACATAGAAATAAGCAGCTGCCCAGATTACTTAGGGATGCTCAAAGGCCTTAGTGGGAGTTAGGCAACGTTGCTTTTTTTTTAAGATTCACTGTAGATAAAAGAAGAAGAGTTATTTACTAAATCCTCATAGGCCCCAGGTTTCCTCTTTCATCTCTGAATGACCTTAGCCATTGGGGGCTCTCCCAGGATAACACACCCCTAGCCTGCCACACCAGAGGACCATCATAGCTCCTTCAATTCCTTCTTTATTTGGTACCTGAAGAGCCTATTTTTCACCCTTGGGAATATTTCTATATTTGTCTTGTGCTATTTGAAACACGTACAGGTGTTTGTACACAGAACCAGGAGGTCCAAAAGGCCCTGTTTCCTGCATGGAAGGCATGTCCATCCTTCCTTTCTTTGCCCCCCTTTATCCTCAACACATCCTCACCCAGAAATCCCTTCAGTTCAGCCTATGGGTGGTCACTGCTTGAAGACATACTTTAATCCATTCATCAGCTAAGCACCCACATTATGCCAGGCAATCCGTACAAGGATCCTGAAGGACAGATGCTGTTGCCTCCATTTTGTACACATGGAAACTATGGGTAAAAGCCTAAACGACATCTGAGGTGACAGTGCTTGACTGTGACACCAGATTCCCCAGTGGAAGCCCAACGCATGGCCACGTTTTAGAAAATATTGTAATTACAGGAAGGGGGAAAGGGCCAGTGGGCTTCTGTCCTGACTCAAAAGGCCTCACTGTGCCGTGCTTATGGTCTCTGGTGGCTTCTAAGGAAGTCCTTCCCTGTTAGTTCTGGCCCAGGTGGGGGCTTCCTCCAGTGACCCTTCCCATGGTCGCCTGAACACCTGTTCACACATACAGAGGGTCTTTCCTAAGTCTTTGTTTCTCAGAGGCACCGTTGTGTTTGGAGTTCTTGATACAGCCAGGTGTTACTAGTCAAGGTGCGGTGCTTCCTTCCAAGAGTCAGGCCCTTCTGGCAACAACTTGATATTGTACATTCTCTGAGTTTGGACACATATCCTGTATCCACCACTATAGTATCATACCGAGTAGTTTCACTGCCCTAAATATTCTTTGTGCTCTGTCTGTTCTACACAACCTTCCCCACAACCCCTGGCAACTACTAATATTTTCACTGTCTCTAGTTTTATTTTTTCCAGAATATCATATTTCAGCTAGTATGGCATATAGCAATTTCAGAGTGGCTTGTTTGTATTTTTAAAATGTTTTGTGCCTAAGCTTACATGACTGTTCGTGTATTATATATTCATTAACTAGTGATAATATCAAACACAGTTTAGCAACTTTCTTCCATAAAAAGTAAGTCTTCACCATATTTTCTCAACAGTATGAACAAAGATTAGGGTATCAACCACAATCGTCACTAACCGACTTGAACATTTACTGTGCCATGTACTGTTCTACTGTAACTGTTTTCCGCCTGTAATGTGGACTGTATTGTGCCCCCCTGAAGAGCATATGTTGATGTGCTAACCCTCAGTATGTCAAACTGTGACTGTACGTAGACAAAGGACCTTTAAGGAGGTATTGAAGTTACAATGAGGTCATTAGGGTGAACTCTAATCCAACGCGACGGTTGTCCTTACATACGGTGGAGATTAGGACATGAATACACAGACACACACAAAGGAATGATTATGTGAAGAGGGATGAAGAAGACAGCCATGTATAAGGCAGGGAGAGGGCTTTGGAGGAAGCCAATCCTGCTGTCACAATCTTGAACTTCCAGCCTCCAGAACTCTAGGAAATTAATTGTTCATGCCACCAGGTCCGTAGTACTTTCTTATGACTTCTCTAGCAAACTACTACAATGTGCAACATTTATTCTTGCCGTAGCCTCAAAATAACTACTGTCTGCGTTTTATAAGAAGAAACCTGAGGCCCAAGGAATTTTATAAGAAGAGAAATAACTTGCCCACGATCCACCGCAGTGTAATATCTAGCTACCAGGATATGCTGTGCTACCATAAAAATCCCCAAATCTTAGGTGGTTAACACAACAAACGGTTACCACTGACTGGTGTGGACAGTGTATCAAGGGTTGGTGAGGGATACTTCTTCCTAGTTTCTCAGGGTCCCAGGCTCATGGGCCCTTCATCTCAACCTGTTTCCACAGGCTCCTGGGATCGGGGAAGGGAACATGGTGAACCTATGTTGATTCTGAAGTTTCTGCCTTCTCATTATTTCCTCTTACATTTCCCCTACTAAGGCAAGTCATTAGGGCACATCTGTCTTCAAAGGGCTAAAGGAATGAAGCATAACCCCACCACGTGCCCAGAAGGAGAGGAAAACCAGGATGTTTATGGATAGTGTCATGGTAGGTACACAGGGCAAGCAAGCTCAGGGTGAACATGTCTTCCCCAATACAGGCGGGACAGTGTGGGGCAAAACATTCTCTTCACCTGGAGAGAGGTCTCTGGCTTCAGCTACTGGGAGGAAATCTCAAGGTCCCTGGAGTGTCCTGCCTCATCACAACATCGTTATCTGCCTGGGGGCTTTAGCCATGAGACAGTCTAAGAAGGTGATGTATGTTGGGGGCTTTGGGACATGCCATATGACTTCTGACCTCCTGAGGGGCTGAAGGCTAGTGGTCAGCTACACACACACACAATGTGATCAAGTTCACAAAAAAGCCTGAACACTTGGGGCTCGACTGAGCTTCCTGGGTTGGCGGGACTCTGTGTGTACTGCCTCACCTTGTTGATACTAGGAGGGGAACGTGTTCCCAGGACACGAGACTGCACATCTGGACCTGCTCCAGATTCTGCTCTAGGTGTCTCTTACTTCCGCAGTTCCAATATGCATCCTTTCACTCTAAGAAACTATACTCACTAATAGAACACTTTCCGGAGTTCTGTGAGTCATTTGGTCTTTTCGACCAAAAAGGTGGTTGTGGGAGCCCCTAAATTAATAGCCAGCTGGTCTGAAGTGAGGGTGGCCCTGGGATCCCCGAACATCTAAGTATTCATCTTTTCCTTTTTTTATTTTTATTTTCATTTTTTAAATATTTATACTTAACATAACACTTTATCCTATTGCTCTGCTGAGACTTTTCCTCCATTTAGAGAAGAGAACCCATCTTTTAGTGTTTGCCACTTCCCTCTTTCCAAATTAGGTATAATTTGACATAGGAGAATTACAAAATTCACTTTTCAGTAATACAATCCAATTTAATTTTTTATACAGCTTGAAACTGAGGGTTACAATACATACATTTGAAAATAAAATGACATCTTTTCACATAACTTATTCTGAACAGTAAAAATTAACTTTATGTACCTGACCGTCAACTTCCATGCAAATGAAGAAGCAACATTGTCAAACAATATATCAATATTCCCAATGATGGTTATTACTGAGGGTTCAATTTCTGACTATTTATCTTACAAAGTTAAAATTTGTTCTCAGAATTTTGTTTTTAAAAACCTGCCTTTTGGAAGTGCTTTTATTTCTTCAGGGTGATGGCAACGTAAATTGTGAAAACAATGTGTAAGGTGTCAAAGATAGTATAAAAATACATACAGATACACAAATATGATCAATATTCCTGTTTTTTTCTGATTCCAAAAGCAGATATCTAGCCATCTTCCTTAAATGGTATCGAAAATCTCCAAAGAGCATCTAGGTAACTGGAATATACAAAACCACTCTATAAGAAACAGATAAATTGGAAGTAGGGCTTCTGTCACAAACAGGATGGCTATAAAGCAAGCAATCTATGGAAACATTCATATGTTGGAAGTGGCGACAGAAACACAGGTATTTTTCTTGTTGTTTTAAGAACAGCTATTCTGATTTTTATAACCCTAAATTCTAATACATCAAACAAAAGGTATTAACATTTCACTTAAGATCACTCAGCACCCTCAGCTTTCAAAGAAATATAGTAAACACCTTAAAACCATGAAAATAGTGTTAACAAACTATACTCTAAATTAGTATGTGACCCCAAATGTTGGTCTTCTTAGCAGGTGATGGGCAAAATCCCAATCGTAGAACAATCTTCAGAAAAGTTGGCATGACACTCATATTCACTCTTCTCCCAAAGAGGATGGGCATGACAGTGGCGCTCCTGGGCCTAAGCATTTGGTTGTAGTATAAAGCAGGAAAGGGGAAATGACCGGACAGGGCTCTCGGAGGGGAAATCACTAAGATACAGCCTGAAAGTACGGCTCAGGAAGGTAGATTTTGTAACTTAGAGTGTGGGTGAGGTAGCCCCCAGTGAGTTCTCATAAGTGGAGCGTAATACTCCCTCATCCCTTGTAGGACTTCATTGTTTGAAAATGATCTTGAAGTTCAGCTTTATCTTGGAGACCACAGTATGTGCTGCCTTTGCCATTTTCCTCCTGCCATTTCTCAATCAATGTCTCATCTCCAGTACTCTCTGGCAGTTTGGCCCCTAAGAGCTTGGTGGCAAAAGACTGTTAGCATGGCAGAGCCAGACGTGAGCTACTTCCCTCCAGGAAGGCAAAGCTCTTAGAGCCGGCAGGACACCCAGGCCCGCTGTCTGCTGCCTCCTCGCCCCACCTCCCTGGTGGCCTCATGGGGCCATTGTCTGCCTCTCCGAGATTATATGTGGGTGGCCTTGTCCTGTGATATTTGTGTGACGCTCATGCCTATGAATGTGGACAGGGAAGAATTGAATTGTAGGAGTGTTGGCATGTTGGGAGTGCCAGGCTCAACGGCTTCAAGTTTACGGGCACCCAGCTGTCACTGGAAAGTATGTACTCCCCGCCTCCCCACCCCCACCATCCAGGTCTGCCAGCCCTTAAAGGCAAAAACCTTTTGAAATTCAGGGTCAGCACTTGCAGCCAGACAGTGGTTGTACTGTCCACCTTCAGATAGCTGGGCCCCAGAAAACTTGAAGCAGTTAAGTCCCAACATGCCGCCACTCATACAATTCAATTTCTCCTCAAACATAGGCAGGAGCATCAGACAAGTAACAGGACAAGGCCTCCTACATATCATCTTGGAGAGGCAGACAACGGCCCCATGAGGCGACCAGGGAGGTGGGGTAGGAGGCAGCTGACAGCAGGCGTGGGTGTCCTGTCTGCTCTAAGATGAGAGCTTTGCCCTCATGGAGGGAAGTGGCTCACCCCTGGCTCTGCCATGCTAACAGTCCTTTGCCAGCAAGCCTTTAGGGGCCAGGTGGCAGAGAGTTTGGGAGATGAGGTCTTGACTCGGAATAGAAAGGAGGAAAATGGCAAAGGCAGCACACACTGTGATTATATCCTACAAGGGACAAAGCAGCAGGAAATGGAGAAAGAGTCCTCTAAGGCAGTGGTTCTCAACCTGTGCGTGGTGACCCACAAGAAGTGTATTAAAGGGCCACGGCTTTAGAAAGGTTGAGAACCACTGCCCTAAGGGAACTCAGGGAAGAGAGCCACTTCTGATGTTAAGCCAAGTAAGGAAATGTTTTAGGGATAAGAAGTCTTTCCCAATCCTATCAAATGCACAGACATCCAAGTGGGCTGCACCTTGTAGCTGCCAGCAAAGATGGCTCTCAGGGATTAGTTTTGGCAGCAGGGCCTGGGGTTAGTTTTGGCTTTTTAGCTGGGGGCGCAGCTTCAGAGTTTCCACAGCTTGGGGGAAGGCGTCGCTTGGGAGCTCGGCGTCGTGGCCCATCAGTGGCCTTATATGCAGTCTGGGGACTGGCTCCTGGATTTGATGGGAGAGGAGGTTTCTCACTTGAGGCAGAACTGATGGTCAGCGCTGGCTGGCTGGTGGGGGCTGGGCGTGAGGTGGTCAGGGTGCCGCCCAATGTACGGAAGCCACCGGAGCTGCTGCTGCTGGCTGTCTGAACAGCACTGGGAGGGGACTGGCTGAATCCAGAGGTGGTGACTGTGCTTGATGTACGGTTGGGAGTAAACTTGGCAACCTGGACGATGGAAATCTGGGCTGGGATAAACCTGTCAGCAGAGGCAGGGAGTGCCCCAGAGAGAAAGGGCTGTGCAGCGTAAGTGGTGGTGCTCCTCACGCTGCTCCTGGTGCGGCTCACACTGCTCAGGGGAGATGAGGAAGACACAGCAGGTGCCGCAGAAGATGGAGGTGCCGCAGAAGATGGAGGTGCCACAGAAGATGGAGGTGCCGCAGAAGATGGAGGTGCCGCAGAAGGTGGAGGTGCCGCAGAAGATGGAGGTGCCGCAGAAGATGGAGGTGCCGCAGAAGGTGGGAGGGGTAGAATGCTCAGCATTCCAGACTGAAATCGTTGCTTGGCAGTGGCGGATGGGGCAGATAGGGCTTGGGATTTAGTAAACGTCTTCGCTGGAAGAGCTACAGGTTCTGGGCTATCCTCAGTCATCTCGACGTCTTCGATGGCAGGGGGGGCTGCTGGCGGGTCCACCTCCATCATCTCGACTGTGGAATCGGTGGTGGTGTCAGTGTCTGGTGGGTCCACCTCCATCATCTCGTCTTCAGTCGTGTCTGCCAAAAACTTGTTCAGCCAATCGAATGAAGCTTTCTTTTCTAAGTCCAGGTGTTTAGCAGTGACTGAATAGCCAGGGTCGGGAGCTGGAGGCAAAGTCAGAGGTTCCCCTCGCGGACAGCGCAGCAGTGGAAACTTCCGTTTTCGCGGCCTAGAGCTGTGAGTTGTAGATGGGGAACTGCAGACGTTTGTGGTCGTTTCTGCAGCCTTCTCTCCCCGGGACTCCTTGTCTGGGACAAGTGGAGTTGAGGAACTGAAATGATGACCCAGCTCTTTTCCTCTTATTTTCTTTGCTGGCCTCAGTTGTGTCTTGGAGCGGGATGAGGAGGGTGAGGAACTGGGGCCGCTTCTCTTCTGGAGCTGTGAGAAGCCTCGGGTAGAGCTGTAGGAGCTGGTAATGGCATTGCGCCTGGGGACAGGGATGCCACATGTGTACGTGCTCGCACAAGATGTGCACGATCTCTTATTCAAGGGGTCCTCTGAGCTCTGGGAATCGGGACCTTTCTTCAGACGCTCAGGCTTAGGCAGCAAAGGAGCCCGGACTCCTTTGGCCACCAGGGGCTCAAGGGCTGAAGGTCCAGTCCCACTGCTGTCATGGCAACTTCTTGTATTTTTCTGGCCATCAGCAAATATTTGGTCTTCCCCCCTCACTGTATTTTCCATCCTGTCTTTGAGGGCACTTGGGTCTGAGACGTCGCGTGATAGTGAGGACAGTGCTGAGCTGATCACCTGCTCCCGTCCTGCAGAACGAGTCCATTTTCTGTCAAGAGGGGGGATCCTCACAGTCCCCGGGCGGCCCACCCACCGGAAATGATGAACAGGTAGCCGGGTCTTCTTCTTGGGCAAGCCATCCCAGCACACCCTGGGAAGTACCCCCACATGGGAATACCCGGGCTGTCGAAGGGGATCCCATCTTCGAGGTACCATCATGGAGTGCCTTGAGGACATCCCACCGTCCCTGTGGCAAGGCCTCCTGGAGGCCGGGAGCAGAGGAGTGGGGAGCAAGGGGTAAACATGGCGGACAGGATGGGCCACCCGGGCTGGAGGTGAGGGCCGGGCGGGAGGTGAGGGCTGGGCGGGTGGGCTGCGGTCAGGCCTCTCCTGCGGGTCCCCGCCCTCCTGAGCTGGCGCAGGCTGCTGTGGGCCAGATTTGTCCAGATAACTGCCCATGAGGGCAGTTCAGCAGAGTCAGGTCCTTCGAATAGGGTCCGCTACTCTGGGAGGTTTGTGTTGACTACAGACTTTGCCAAGGTGAAGGGATCAGTGTGTTCGCTGACGTTCTGTGTTCTGAGCAGCGCGTTCTGAGTTCCAGCATCAGGAGCCTCCATGACCAGCCTGACCTGAGCACCTACAGGCAGCACCAGGTAGAGCAGGAGGGCAGGAGGTGGAGCAGTAGTGGAGGAGAAACACCCGGGACGGCCCTGACACTCGCTCTCGGCCTGTATATGTGCAATGTTGTCCATCTTTTCCACATGTGATGCTGGTGTTGACAGCATGGGTACTACAAGAGGGCATACACACTACTCAGACTATGATGAAATTAATGGCCTGATTCTTCACCCTTGTTGGTATCCACCATCTCAGCCATGCAACTTTGCACTGCTCTACTACTCAGCAGGTGGGTGTAATCTTCCAACCCCGAGCTCAGCATGTGTCTGGCTTTGGTCAATAGGAAATCAGCCAAAATGCAAGCTGCTGTGAAGGTATCATTTGGCCTACTGACCTTGACTTTCTGTCATCCCTGGGAAGACATATGGGGTCCAGCCATCTAGTCTGTGTAGGATGAGGGATTTGTGACACTGAGCTGCCCTAGCCAAGGCCAGATGAGAGCACATCTCCTAGGAAGCCTGCTGATGCACAAGAAATATTCATTGTTCAATATCCCTGTGTTCTGTGGTTATTTGTTATGCAGCTACAGCTAACTGCCTTATATTCTAATTAGTTAGGCTCCTTGGGTAGTGCACCAGCCCCATACACTGAGGATGGCAGGTTTGAGCCCTGCCCCAACCAAACTGCAACAAATAATAGCTGGGTGTGGTCGCAGACACCTCTAGTCCCAGCCACTTGGGAGGCTGATGCAAGAGAATCACCTAAGCCCAGGAGTCGGAAGTGCTGTGAGCTGTGATGCCGAGGCAATCTACCAAGGGGAATAAAGTAAGACTATGTCTCAAAAAAAGAAAAAGTCACTTTTAAACACTCTTTTCTTTAAACATCCCCCTCCACTTTCAGAAATAACACATTAGAAGCTGAGTGAAGATTGCCTCAATCTATCCCATTCTCTTTTTTCATTTTATCTTACACTATGACTCTTCTTTCAAACTATGACTTACTCTTACTAACACTTACTATTTTTTCAGCAGGTCAAGTGCTGACCCAGCACCCCTTTGCACCAGTCTTTCAAACCCTGGCCACACTAACTAATCAACCTGATTGCTGTTTATGCCAAGATCTAGACCATGCAAAGCAACCTGAATTCATTTTCATCCCTGCTGATGTCAGTGCCTGGTGGAACCAATCTGGAAAAAGCATGAATGATAATATGTGGTATCCACAGCCAGAGAAGAAGCAACATACGACTTCACCTGCTGGTGAGACAACTGGTCTGTAAAAACTGTGGAGATATCTTTTGCTCAGGGACACATAACAACCAGATATGTGAATATGCCAGTGAAGAGGACAAGACATGACAATCCCCAGGCTGGAAGGTCACAGGTTCTAACCTGACTGTCTATAAATAATACTGGTCTTTTTATCTTGTGTGGTAATAAGGTATACAAATGGTTCCCACTCAAATGGTTAGGATGCTATAGTCTTGGCTATATGACACGCTCTATTACCAAGTATTCCACTTTAAATTCCAGTCAAATTACAATCTTGGGCTCTGTTGCTCATAAGGTTGTACCTTATAAACATACAAAATGTGACATTATAAAAAATCCCCTTGTATATCATAACTCAAAGTTCTTTTCAATGCTCAGGATCCTTTATTCAGCATTTGGAACTTAACAGAATCGAAAGTGCAGTCATAAATCTCTCCATGGTAATAGAATAAGAGCTAAACATCACCATGTGGGCATTGGGAACACTTCAAGCAGAGATTAACAGCCTAGCATCTGTTGTAATTCAAAATCACCACATCCTGGATGCTTTGATAGCTCAACAAAGAAGAGCTTGTGCTGTTATTTGGGGGAAAATGTTGTTTTTGCATAAATCAGTCAGGGAAAACAGAGACTGATCTACATCTCTTAAAGAACAAGATAAACATTCTTCATCAAATGAATGAAGTGAAAACATTCTATTGAACTGACCTTTTCCCAGGAATGGGAGACTGGTTTAATGGGGGTATGAGGAAATGTGCTTAGATCTGTTCTTTTCTGCTTATTCATTCTCATCCTAATTTATAGTCTCTTTTTTTTGAGACAGAGTCTCACTATGTCACCCTTGGTAGAGTGTTGTGGCATAACAGATCACAGCAGCCTCAAAATCTTGGGCTGAAGCAATTCTCTTGCCTCAGTCTCCCAAGTAGCTGGGACTACAGGTGCCCACCACAATGCCTGGCTATTTTTGTGGTTTTTGTTGTCACAGTTGTCATTGTTACCTTAGCCAGCCAGGCTGGGTTCAAACTTACCAGCCTCAATGTATGTGTCCAGTGCCTTACCCAAGGCAGGTATGGGTGCCACCTCTAATTTATACTATTATATGTCTTACCAAACATCTTATCTTATTACTAAATTGCTAACCTGCTTTCTCTCTCTCTGCATTTACCACCTCAGCTCTTAATGTTTGAAACTTCTAGGGAAGTTCCAGACCAGAGAAATGAAGGAGCTAAGGAAATTTCACCCTCAAATATAATTCCTTGGTGTATATATATATATATATATATATATATAATGAATTAAAAGGCAATTCATGATCAGAAAGCACTGGCCTCCCCTCTATAAAACCCAAGTACCCTGATTTAAAATCAGAAAAGGCTGCTGGCCTCCTTATCACATGCTAATAGATCTGGCTCCAGGGTCATTTGAAGCTCAATACCTGTCTCTCACATTAGTTTACAAATCAATCTGTTTCCACTCATCTACACTCTCCCGCCATAGCAACCACTTGATACATGTATACTTTCCAGTTTCTCTCCTCTCTTCTTTCTAAAAAGCATCTTTAAAAGTCACTGACCATCACTGAGACTTTGGGTACTCATTCTTATGCTTCCCCCCATTCACGTGGTATTTGGAAATAACCTTTCTCTTATTGTTGCAGAAAGACAAGGCCCAAAGGAGAGAAAGAGCACCCAAACACCACATTTATAAGAGGAAGGGCTTTATTCACCAGCTGGGAGCTTATAGAAGAATTCCAAACAGCCGTGCTCCCTGACTGCCTTGGTCTTTCTCTTTTTATTGACAGTCAAAAAGTTCCACCCCACAGGTACCCTTCTCATTGGCCAGTTTGAATCAAGCGGGAGATGCTATTCCACCCTTACAGAACTACAGGATTTCACAGAACTTAGAAATTTCCAAGTTTCAGGAAGTTAAGTTTATAAATTCCCAAGAGCTGAGTCACCGTGGAGCAGACCCTGCATATGTATCCTGGTGGTCTCCTTGAGAAGACCTGTTCTTCTAGACCTCACCCTTCGCGGCTATCCTCTCTCATTCCCCTCTTTTGAGATTCCAAGATATTTTAATTTGAGGTCTCACTATCAGCTTGTTTCTGCAGGTGCCAATATTAGTTACTTTTCAGCACTGAGATTTTAGGGACTGTGACTCTTCTTGGGTTCTCTACTCGGGCCTTAATAATACCATGGTGGTGGGCTAATATATATATGAGTTTTTACGTTTCCCTGTGACATTCCCCCACTTTTCCAAAGTTCAAAGTCCAAAAAGTCCCTTGAGGAGTTTCCTCAAGCTTCAGCTGTGCATTGACCAGCCAGCTCCCAGTATGTGGCTGGAGCATGGCATGTTGATTGTTTCAAAAGTTACCTTTACTTTCCAAGAAGCAGTGAAGCCCTAGTCAGCCAGCTATGATGATTCCAGGTATTTATTTCACCTTTACTGCTGTGCATGTGGTCAGGATGATGGTGTAAAGTTCTTTCTACCTTGGTTTCAGGGGGACCAGGTTCTGATTCCAGACCTAGACTGGGTCCCCTTGATCCTCCAGAGAGAAAGGATGTACAGACAGAAAAGACTAAACAGAACACAGTTAATTACCCCAGTGGAGATTTTCCTTGTTACTCTTTCTAGGGTTTTTATCTATTCAGTTCAGTCTTTTCTAGTTCTTTTAGGAGTTCCTGCTAAATTGCAGAGAATTGACAGAGACTTCTTTGAACAACACCAGTGGCAAGGCCTGCATCCAGTTAAGCTTTGCTTCCTAGCAGAGTTTACCAATTTCTGCTTTTATGGTCCTGTTCATACACTTTATCCTGTATAAGCTTTGAGGCCTATAAATTATTTAAAGCTTTAGCTTATTATTTGCACTAGTTCTGTTATGAAGGCTAGCCCATTATCAACTTTTAAACAGAGTGGTAACTTAAACCATGGGACGGTTTCTCCGGGTAATACTTTACTACTTTAGGAGTCCTTTTTATCCCAGTGGGAAAGGCTTTTACCTATTCCAAGTCTGGTAGACCATCACCAGCCAGTACTTGTTCCCTCTAAACCTGGGCATTTCAGTAAGGTCTACCTGGAAGTCCTTGAAGGGCGTTGCTCCATACAAGTGGATTCCTCGGGGTACTGTTAGTCCTTGGCACGCGTTGAACTGGCTGCTGGTGATACACTGTAGACTGACAGTTTTGGCCAGGGATCCCAGGTGGGAGATGTAGAAGTACTGGCCCAGCAACTTTATCAAACACTCTTGTCACCACGGTGGCTCCTAGAATCTGAGGGACTGCTACTTGTCCATCTGGCATCTTTATTCATTGTCCCTCTGCTTCCTGGCTCCCTTCTGCTGCCAAACATTCCCTCTCCTTCCTGGAGTAGATAGAGTGAGTTCCGGGACCCATGGGATGAGGGGAGCCACTTGCAACACCTGGTATGGCTGGGAGGCAGCCCTTTTTGCCTCAGTACTAACCCCAGTGTCCCTTTAGTGATGATGGAAGCATTTCTTTGATGTCCACAACAGTGCATAACTGCCACTTTTTGGGGATTCCATACTGCCTCTCGCGATTGGAGCATTTCTTACTGATACATAATGTCCTTTTTTCCCAGAATTTAATAGTCCCTTCTCCTTGTACAATGCCCTGCGTACTTGGAGAGTCAGAAAAGCATTCAAATTTTTCCCTTGACTTAGTTCTAAGGCTCCAGTCAAGGCAATGAACTCAGCCTTCTGAGCCAATGTTCCTTGGGGTAGGGGCTTAGTCTCTGTTAAGGTAACCACTGCATACCCAGCCCTCCACTCACCTTGCACCGTCATGTAACTGCTTCCATCTGCATACAAGTCCCAATCTGCATCTGTCCAGGGCTGGTCACGCAAGTCAGGTCTGCTAGAGTACACATTATCTATAACTTCCGTACAGTTATGCTCAGTCTCTCTTTCACTGACTGGAAGAAGCGTGGCTTGTTTCAGAGTGTTGCATTAGCCAAAAATGTCCCTTAGTGTCCATTAAATTGACCACAGAGTGGGGTACTTTCACTCAGATCCTGTCCTAGAGTCAGCTTGTCAGCTTCTTGCACAAGGAGAGCAGTAGCGGGTAGAGCCCGTAAGCATGGTGACCATCCTTTTATCACTCCATCCAACTGCTTAGAGAGGTAAGCTACAGGCCTTGGCCAGGACCCAACCAGCTGGGTTAACACACCCACAGCCATTTTATCTCTCTGAGACATACAGAGTAAAGGGTTTGGCCAAGTCTGGCAGTCCCAATGCAGGTGCAGCCATCAGCCTCATCTTTAGCTGGGAGAAGGCACATTCCTGTTCTCCTTCCCACTCCAAGGGCTCTTCCTTCTCTTCTTTAGTTGCGTCATACAAGGGCTTAGCTAAGACAACAATGTTGGGGATTCAAATATGACAGAAGCCGACCGGGCCTAAGAACTTCCAAACCTGCTTTTGGCTCATGGTGCTGAGGAGGCAATTAATGACCTGCCTCCATTTTGTGCCTAGATACCTCTACCCCTGCTTGACAGTAAATCTTAGATAACGTATTTTCTGCCGGCAAATCTGGGCCTTCCATTTGGATACTTTATAGCCACATACCTCTAGATGTCATAAAAGATAGTCCATGCCTTGGGCACAGCCCTCCTGGGTAGGGTGTCCTGAAAGGAGGTCATCAACATATTGGAACAGCACACATTCTAATTCCTCAGCTGGGAATTTCTGGAGGTCACAAGCCAGCGCTTCTCCAAAAATCGTGGGTGTTTTGAACCCCTGTGGCAACCTGGTCCATGTGCACTGTTTCTATGTCTGGTCTCTCCCACTGGAAAGAAAACAGCCTCTGGCTTCCCAGAGCCAGCCTTATACTGAAAGATACATCTTTTAAGTCCAGACAAATGGGCCGCTTGGCTTCTGCTGACAGTAGATTCAACAGAGTATGTCTCATTTTATAAGTTGACAGTACAGACAAGGCTGGGATCTAAATACAGGTGGACCACAGCCTCTTTTTTCTCCTTTTAAACTATTTTTCTCTCTCCAATTTCTCTCTTTACTAAAGGCAAATTATAGTAGAACTAACTTATTTGCCAAAATAAACTGTACCTTCAGTATATGGGATCTGATTATTTCCATAAAGTGCAGTAAGAATAATTAATTATTAGCCATCTAGGCTCTTCTTTCCTTTAAAATTGGCTTTGCTGGAACCTTTTATAAGAAATGTCAGGCTGGACTTTTTGAAAGCCTTTCAGAGCCCAAGTTTTATCTGTGCCATTAGATACCTGTATGTATTGGGTAAATCCCTCTTCTCTTGAGGTCCCCAAGCACATTTCGATTCCTGGACCCATCAGCAAGCGACCTTCATTACTTACCAGAGATCAGGAAATGTTACTGATGGGTATCTGGCCAGTTTTCCAAAGGGCTTTTTTTATTGGCCTTATAAAGTCAACCTTAATTCTTTAATGCAGTCTGGACACCTCTGGAAATGCTATTCCAGCCAAAGCCTTGATAAAATAATGAGTGCCTTCATCATGCCATATAGAACAAAACAGATTCTTATTGAACTTATGAAAATAACTGTATTGTCAGAAATTAAGAATACATACAAATGGCTTGCAAATTCCGGAGAAAACAAGGAGAGAGAAAAATACATGTTTCAAACTCTGCTCATAAGTACACAAATTGCTTGAAAAACTACAAATAGCTCAAAAGACAGAAAATTATTTCTTGACTTCTGGAAAACAGAACACAGAAAGAATCAACAATATTTTGACCAAAAAGCCATTACAAACTAGCCCAGATCCGCTTAACCGATTTCTATTCTGTTGAGTTAGGTTAGCAATACTCATAGACATGTTAACTTTCCAATGAACGTTCTAAAAATCTGCTTTTTAGTCTGGCGGTATTCAATCTCCAAAGACATCAGGAATTTGAATTTGAGAGAATTTGTCAGCCTCTCTTAATATTTTTTTTTTCTTTTTAGGATAAACTTTGGACTCAGCCAGTTACATAAAAAATACTTTCTTTTTTAGATGAATTGAAATTATTACCAACAATATATGTTAGGACAGACCAATGTCTTATACATTAGGACAGACCAATGCTTTATAATATTGGAACATATATATAACCATAACCTACATAAAATTAATCACCATTTCATATTTGACAATGTTTCCTATATATTTTGAATAAATCAAATAAGTTTAATTTGTTTTCCCATGACTTTCAGTGGTCTTAATATTTCAAGAAGACTAAATTTAAAGTTGTGTTTTTTTTTTTGCTGTTGGCCTTGGCCAAGTTTGAACCCACCAGTCTCAGTGCATGTGGCCAGCGTTGCAACCACTGCCCTGTGGGCTCCAAGCCCCAGATTTAGAGTTTTTATTTTGAAAGTTTTGTCAAATATCAAAGGCCTAAAACATTTGTTTAAAGAAAATTACAAGCCAAAAGATTTTAAAGGAAATAAATAGTCAACTGGATCATATGTAAATTCTTTCACAAATTCTCTTTTATGAGCTTCATTTAACCTACACAGACCATTTACAAACATTCTAAACTTTCTTTAACTTTTGCCCTGCCTTTCACTTTCTTATACAACCATTCTGTTTTCAGTGCAAATTTTATCACACAAGATTCTTTCTTTACACAATGCCATTCTCCTTTCTGTTTAATTTCTCTTACTCAAAAACTCACTTCGCACAAAACAGGATCCCAGTTTACCATGAAGTCACCCATTCACTCGGCCAAACTGATAAGTAGAAGGTTTAAAAGGCAAGAATCTTATTCTTTGACAAAGATTCAGTTTCCACAACAATTTAAACAACCAAATTATTACATTTTACAAATGAGAGACATTTTATGAGATATAAGATTGATACAGGATTTTCCCATTCTGGAAAGGGAACCCCCATTTTTCAGGCTCAGGTGAGCTTAGACATCAGACTCCCATCTCCAGGCACAAACCCTCCGAGCCCCAGCAATGTCATAAACAAAGCAGCCGAAATCTTTTCGAAGGCTCCACCCTAAGGAGCACACACCTTAATCCCCTCTCCAGACAAAAACTGCAACAAAGACCTAATAACCTTGTCCAGGGTGAGGCGCTGCATTGATTCATTTGATAGAACACCCTTTCAGTTTGTAAAGTTATTTTTCCATCTACCAAGTCCTGGACAAAATATCTCTCAGAGATAATTATTTACCCCTAGAAAAAGGACTTATGCAGGGAACCTCCAATCTGGGCCTCCTCCCCACTTCCAGAGGCTGTTCACCTTGGAAACCTGTTGCTTATATGGATACAGCCTCATTCAGCATGAAATTTACACTCTCTTCCCCATATTTCCAAGGGCCATCCAGAGCTCACTGGACTGCCTAAACCACAACACTTTTCAAGGCACAACCCCTCTGCCAATAGCTCTGGCACTCTCCACTCTCACTGCGTGCCCCTCAGTCCAACAAAATGCCATTTTATCACTGATCTGTGGCCCGCTGGCACAATTCTCAAATTACTGAGACCAAACACTCACTGAAGAAATTCCGGTAACAAAACTACAACAACATTCTTTCTAATGTCTTTTCATACCACCCCCCCCAAGTCCCACATGGCCAAGTCAGGAAGATTGTTCAAGTCACCACCAAAGACAGAAAGCAGAAAACCTGGAACTTCCAGTTTCTCTCATAATAGCCAGGAGGCAAAGTTGGAGCAGGAAAGAAAGGCACACTCACACATTTGTTTCACCCCATGAATGGAGGGGGGGTGAACCCCACCTATTGTTACCCATCTCGGTCGTTCTCAAAGCACTCACATGCACACAATTCCAACCCAGTTCTTTTTTCTTTTATTAAATCATAGCTGTGTACATTGATATAATCATGGGGCATCATTCACTAGCTTCACAGACCATTTACCAAGTTTCACATATACCCTTGTAAGATGCACCGCTGGTGTAATCCCACCAATACCCTTCCCTCTACCCCCCTCTCCCCTCCCTCCTCCCTCCTCTCCCTATCCTCCTTCCCCCTATTCTTAGGTTGTAACTGGGTTATAGCTTTCATGTGAAAACCCTAAATTAGTTTCATAGTAGGGCTGAGTACATTGAGTACTTTTTCTTCCATTCTTGAGATACTTTACTAAGAAGAATATGTTCTAGCTCCATCCATGTAAACATGAAAGAGGTAAAGTCTCCATCTTTCTTTAAGGCTCCATAATATTCCATGGTGTACATATACCACAATTTATTAATCCACTCGTGGATCGATGGGTTACTTGGGCTTCTTCCATGACTTAGCAAATATGAATTGGGCTGCAATAAACATTCTGGTACAAATATCTTTGTTATGATGTGATTTTTGGTCTTCTGGGTATATGCCCAGTAGAGGGATTACAGGATCGAATGGCAGATCTATTTTTAGATCGCTAAGTGTTCTCCATATCTCTTTCCAAAAGGAATGTATTAATTTGCATTCCTACCAGCAGTGCAAAAATATTCCCTTTTCTCCACATCGGCGCCAACATCTCTGGTCTTGGGATTTTGTGATATAGGCTAGTCTCACTGGAGTTAGATGGTATCTCAAATGATTTGCATTTCTCTGATGATTAAATATGATGAGCATTTTTTCATATGTCTGAAGGCCGCGTGCCTGTCTTCTTCAGAGAAGTTTCTCTTCAAATCCCTTGCCCAGCCTGCGATTGGATCCCTTGTTCTATTCTTGATAATGTGTTTGAGTTCTCTGTGGATTCTAGTTGTTAAATCTTTGTCGGAGACATAACCTGCAAGTATCTTCTCCCATTCTGAGGGCTGTTTGCTTGCCTTACTTACTGTGTTCTTGGCTGTGCAGAAGCTTTTTTGTTTGATCAAGTCCCAGTAGTGTATTTTTGAAGCTGCTTCAATTGCCCGGGGGGTCCTCCTCATAAAATACTCGCCCAGACCTATATCTTCAAGGGTTTTCCCTGCACTCTCCTCTAGTATCTTTATAGTTTCATGTCTTAAGTTTAAATCTTTGATCCAGTGAGAGTCTATCTTAGTTAATGGTGAAAGGTGTGGGTCCAGTTTCAGTCTTCTACAGGTTGCCAGCCAGTTCACCCAGCACCATTTGTTAAATAGGAAACCTTTTCCCCACTGAATATTTTTAATTGGCTTGTCAAAGATTAAATAACGGTAAGTAGCTGGGTTCATCTCTTGGTTCTCTGTTCTTTTCCAGACATCTACTTCTTTGTTTTTGTGCCAATACCATGCTGTTTTGATCACTGTTGATTTGTAGTGTAGTCTGAGGTCTGGTAGCGTAATTCCTCCTGCTTTGTTTTTATTTCTGAGTAATGTCTTGGCTATTCGAGGTTTTTTCTGATTGCATATAAAACGAAGTATTGTTTTTTCCAGATCTTTAAAGTATGACAGTAGAGCTTTAATAGGGATTGCATTGAAATTTTATGTTGCTTTGGGAAGTATGGACATTTTAACTATGTTGATTCTTCCCAGCCGTGAGCATGGTATATTTTTCCATTTGTTAATATTTTCGGCTATTTCTTTTCTTAGAGTTTCATAGTTCTCTTTATAGAGATCTTTCACATCCTTTGTTAGATAAATTCCCAAATATTTCATCTTCGTTGGGACTACTGTGAATGAGATAGAGTCCTTAACTGTTTTTTCAACTTGACTATTGTTGGTATGTATAAAGGCTACCGATTTATGAATGTTGATTTTGAAGCCTGAGACGCTGCTATATTCCTTGATCACTTCTAAGAGTTTTGTAGTAGAGTCCCTAGTGTTTTCCAGATATACTATCATATCTGTGAAGAGCGAAAGTTTGATCTCTTCTGACCCTATATGGATACCCTTGATCGCCTTTTCTTCCCTAATTGTGGTGGCTAAAACTTCCATTACAATGTTTAAAAGCAATGGACACAATGGGCAGCCTTGTCTGATTCCTGATCTGAGTGGAAATGATTCCAATTTACCTGCATTCAATATGATATTGGCTGTGGGTTTGCTGTAGATGGTCTCTCAGTTTAAGAAATGTCCCTTCTATACAGATTTCTTAAGTGTTCTGGTCATGAAGGGATGCTGGATATTATCAAAAGCTTTTTCTGCATCCATTGAGAGAATCATATGGTCTTTGTTTTTTAATTTATTTATGTGCTGAATTACATTTATAGATTTACGTATATTGATCCAGGCTTGAGACCCTGGGATAAAACCAACTTGGTCATGATGTATAATTTGTTTGATGTGTTGTTGGATTCTGTTTGTTAGGATCTTGTTGAATATTTTTGCATCCATATTCATTAGTGATATCGGTCTGTAATTTTCTTTTCTTGTTGGGTCTTTTCCTGGTTTGGGGATCAGGGTGATGTTTGCTTCATAGAACGTGTTAGGTAGTCTTCCTTCTTTTTCTACGTTTTGGAAGAGGTTGAGTAATATAGGTACTAATTCCTCTTTAAAAGTTTGGTAGAATTCTGACATGAAACCATCTGGCCCCGGGCTTGTCTTTTTAGGGAGGTTTTGTGTGGTTGATACTATTTCCGAACTTGATATGGGCCTGTTCAACATTTCCACTTGATTCTGGCTAAGTCTTGGAATGTGACGTGCTTACAAGTATCGGTCAATCTCCTTCAGATTTTCATGTTTCTGAGAATACAGTTTCTTGCAATATTCATTAGGGATTTTTTTTGATTTCTAAGGAGTCTGTTTCATCTTTGCTGTTTCTGATTGATGAAATTAGAGATTTTACTCTTTTTTTCCTGATTAGGTTGGCCAAAGGTTTATCTATTTTATTGACCTTTTCGAAAAACCAGCTTTTTGAATTATTTATCTGTTGTATCATCCTTTTGTTTTCAATTTCATTTAATTCTGCTCTAATTTTGGTTATTTCTTTTCTTCTACTGGGTTTGGGGTTGGAATGTTCTTCCTTTTCCAGTTACTTGAGATGTCCCATTAAGTTGCCTCTCTTTCTGTTCTCTTGAGGAAGGCTTGCAGTGCTATAAATTTCCATCTTAGAACTGCTTTTGCGGTGTCCCGGAGGTTCTGATAGTTCGTGTCTTCATCGTTGTTTCGTTCCAAAAAATTGGCGATTACTTTCATTCTTTTTTTTTTTTTTTTTGTAGAGACAGAGTCTCACTTTATGGCCCTCCATAGAGTGCCGTGGCTTCACACAGCTCACAGCAACCTCCAACTTCTGGGCTTAAGCAATTGCCTTGCCTCAGCCTCCCGAGTAGGTGGGACTACAGGCGCCGGCCACAACGCCCGGCTATTTTTTGGTTGCAGTTTGGCCAGGGCCGGGTTTGAACCTGCCACCCTCGTTACATGGGGCCGGCGTCCTAGCGACTGAGCCACAGGCGCTGCCCGGCGATTTCTTTCTTAATCTCATCTCTGATCCAGCTATCATTCAACATAAGGCTATTTAACTTCCATGTTTTTGTATCAGTATGCAGATTCCTGTTGTTACTCAGCTCAAGTTTTATTCCATGGTGGTCCGAGAAGAAGCATGGAATAATTTCTATTCCTTTAAATTACTGAGGTTAGACTTGTGACCTAAGATGTGATTGATTTTGGAGTAAGTTCCATGGGCTGATGAGAAGTATGCGTATTCAGTTTTGTTGGGATGAAATGTTTTGTAGATGTCTGCTAAATCCAAATGTTGGATGGTTAGGTTTAAATCTAAGATTTCTTTGCTCAGCTTCTTGTTGGAGGATCAATCCAACACTGCCAAAGAAGTGTTGAAATCTCTGACTATTTTGGAGCTGGAGGAAATAAAGTTGCTCATGTCTGTTAGATTTTGTCTAATAAATTGAGATGCATTCTTGTTGGGTGCATAGATATTAATAATTGATATCTCATCATATTGAGTATTACCCTTAACAAATATGAAGTGACCATTCTTGTCCTTCCTTACTTTTGTTGATTTAAAGCCTATTGTATCTGCAAATAAAATTGCAACACCTGCTTTTTTCTGATTACCATTTGCCTGAAATATGGATGATCATCCTTTCACCCTGAGTCTGTATTTGTCTTTTAGGTTAAGATATGACTCTTGTATGCAACAAATATCTGGCCTGAGTTTTTGTATCCAGTCAGCTAACCTATGCCTCTTTAGAGGACAGTTTAAGCTGTTCACATTAATGGAGAATATTGATAAGTCTGGTGAAGTTTTGGGTATCGAGTTTTTCAAAAGTCCAGTGGGCACTTTTAATCCTTTTGCCAGTGTGGAAATTGGAGTTTGATCCGAAGTTTCTGAGTGAGTTTACTTTTGTGCTATAGGATTGGGTTAGGCATTATGGAAGATAGGTCTGAGAATATCGTGAAGAGCTGGGTTTGTTATGGCAAATTTCTTCAACATATGACTGTCATTCAAGTATTTAATTTCTCTGTCATAAATGAAACTCAGTTTAGCTGGATACAAGATCCGGGATTGAAAGTTATTTTGCTTTAGGAGATTAAAAGTCAGTGACCACCTTCTTCTGGCTTAAAAAGTTTCAGCAGAGAGATCTGCAGTCATTCTAATATTCTTCCCTTTCAAGGTAATGGTTTTCTTTCTCCTGGCAGCTTTGAGGATTTTCTCCTTCATATTAACTTTAGTGAAGTTAATTATGATACGCTTGGGGGATGTCTTATTGGAGTTGAGTCATGCTGGGGTTCTGAAGCTGTCTCCTATCTGAATTTCAGAATCTCTTGGTATGTCTGGAAAATTCTCTTTCATAATTTCATGCAGAAGGGCCTCTTTGCCCAGCGAGGCCACTTCATCTGTTTCTGGAACTCCAAATTTCGGATATTCACTTTCTTTGAATTATCCCAGAGCTCTCTGAGAGAATGATCCATTTTTGCTCTCCATTTCTCTTCCTCTTTGAGAGTTTGGGAGCTTATAAAGGCTTTATCTTTAATGTCAGAAATTTTTTTTTCTGCTTGCTCCATTCTGTTGCTGAGGGATTCTACTGTATTTTTCATATCTTTGAGGGCTGCAAATTCTTGCTTCAGTGTGTCTAAGTCTTTGGTGGTTTTGTCTTAAATTCTTGAGACAACTTTTGATTTTCTCCTCGAATTCCCAATTCCACTTTGTTAATCTTGTCTGCAATCCAAATTCTGAATTCGATTTCTGACATCTCAGCCAGTTGTTTATGAATAGGATCTTCAATTACATCTGCCATATCTTTCCTTGGGGGGGGGGTTTGATCTATTCTGGTTATTCATGTTACCAGATTTTTTCTGCTGATTCCGCCGCATGGTTGTTTTACTACTCCCTTTGATTTTTTCCCCCTGGGGCTTTGTTGAGGGCCTGTACAGTGTTGTGGCCTGAGAAACTGAGACCCTGTCTGGTGTGGTGGGGCTAACTGGTTCTGTCTTGTTTTCAGTTGGTTTCTGTTCCACCCTAGTGAAACAGATACTCTAGATTGAAGTCTCAGCTGTGGAGAAATATCAGCAATTAAGTCACCCCCCCCACCAGCAAACAATTGGAAAAGGAAAGTCAAACCTTCCTACCACGGTGCACCCAGGGCGCCACCTGATTTGTCCTCAGGTGATTGGTTCAGTTCAAAAAGTCCAAATCAGTTCTCTCAGTCTGCACCTGTCTCGGGTGAGAGTTTAAGAGGTCTGTGGGAACTGGATCACAGGGGTCTGGTGACTACTCTGGTGTGGCTTGCTCCAGTGCTGCGTGGACTCAGGAGGAGCCACCCAGCCAATAGATCAGTCTGGGAAGGTTGATGCCTCCTTCCCCACCTTGCACCGCTGTCACACCCAGTCACTGATAGCCCTGAAGTTGGCTGACCCAATTGCCTGTAGTGAATCGTACTCCAGGAGTTTGTACCTGCCTGAATCACAAGGAAGTCTGCCAGGCCACTGTGTTCTGCTTCTCTCTAGCAGAAGGAGGTGAGGCCTGACAACCTCGGGCGCTTGATGAAGGTTGGGGGCTTTTCACTCAGGTCCAGACTCGCCCCTGATTAATGTTACTGACAGAACAGAATAGAACAACTCTGCGGTTCCCCTGCAGAAGAGAAGCTGAGTTGAGTTCCAAATTAGCTTGTCTTTGCTCTTGTATTGTCTATAGGCTGATGATCCCCTGAGGTCCAGGTGCATCTTAGGTTTAGTATAGCAGACCTCTGGGTCAGCCCCACCCTGGGAGTTTCCCCCGTTTGCAAGTTGGAGTTGCCTCAGGCAAATCCTATACTCACAGTCTCTGGTTGCCCAGGGAGACAGGGGGTGTGGCTTCAGAATATTTGGTAGTGAACCATATTGCTAGCAAAAGAGGGCTGCTGCTTTATGGCTCAGGCAACTGCTGCTCCCGTGTAGCTCCCTTCCGGCCAACCATCCTCTCTCTGCTCCTGTACCCCAGAGTCTGCACTGACCAGCTGCAGCCCAGCACTGTCTACACCCCTTGAGCAATCGCCTAAGAGTCTGAACCCCTGGGGGACAGGCCTCTAGACCTTGGAGGGAGAGCAGAGGGGAGCACGCAGAACGCTGGGAGCCTGGGGTTGCAGGCAGAGAACACACACAGCTTTACACAGTTTTATGCCTGTCCGTATTGTCACCAGAAGACAGCTGTCACACTGTGCCTCAGGGAACTGCCACTCTGGTGCAGTACCCTCTCTGCTGACCAGGACTGGTCTCCAGACCTCACTGTGAGTGAAGGGGAGTGCTGGGAGTTCAGAATTCCAGGTAGATACTATATACAGTTTATACAGTTTTATGCCTGGCAGGAGGACGCCGTGACTCCCTAGTAGGGGAGGTAGGTCAAGTTTTTAGAGGGTCTCTCCCGTGGTGTGTAGTGGGAGGACCTTTAAACTCTTCCCCATTGTTTGTGGGGCTCTCTGAGCCGTTCTCATGGGGGAGGGGACTCCCATCTGCTTGGTGATGGATTTTGTACCTTTTGTTTGTATCCTTGTGGTCGCAGCTCGCCTCAGTGGGGTTGATGTGCGTTCTTCAACCTTCTCTCTTAGTGCAGCTCAAATCCACCAGGTTACTTGCTGAATTTTTGTCCTTAAACTCTCCTACTGGACGGGAGCCTCTGTGGAAAGCTGGCTTCATTCAGCCATCTTGTCTCCTCCCCCCCTCCAACCCAATTCTTAACCTGGACAGCTTCGATTTCCCACTCAAGCTGCTACTTGGCCATAGGAGGCAAACCAACACTCCCCTAGGCCCTGTGAAGGGAGGTCCAACTCCACCCTCGAAGTTCTTTCAGTCACACCACATCCACACACTCTCACATACCTCTCAACAGACCTGTCAACAATCTAATGCCCAAGGAGTTGATCAGGCTCCTTTTCCACTAAAACTATAATGGGACCTCCAGATCGATCATACCTTGCCTTACACTTCTCCCTGTGTAAGTACCTGTTCCCGCATGTCAGTTCCTCCTGGTGTTTGACTCCTTGAAGACCTGCCAATGGGGTCCTTTCTCAGCTTAGTTAAGGCGTCTACACAGGGAGGCCAAACTGCCTCCCTGGAGTGCTCAGTGGTTCACGTCACCCAGGCTGATCAGGGGCCCCCACGTGGGTGTCCAAAGGATTGGCAGCAACTACCAGGTGCGTGTTCTCTCCGGGGGGATCTTACTTCCCGGTCAGGGAACCAAAAATGTTGCAGGAAGACAAGGCCCAACAGAGAGAAGGAGCACCCAAACACCACATTTATAAGAGGAAGGGCTTTATTCACCAGCTGGGAGCTTACGGCATAGAAGAATTTCAAATGGCTGTGCTCCCCGACTGCCTTGGTCTTTCTCTTTTTATTGGCAGTCAAAAAGTTCCACCCCACGGGTACCCTTGTCATTGGCTAGTTTGAATCAAGCGGGGGATGCTATTCCCACCCCTACAGAACTACAGGATTTCACAGAACTTAGAAATTTCCAAGTTTCAGGAAGTTAAGTTTACAAATTTCCAAGAGCTGAGTCACCACGGAGAGGACCCTGCATGTGTATCTTTGTGGTCTCTTTGAGAAGACCTGTTCTTGTAGACCTCACCCTTCTTGGCTATCCTCTCTCATTATTAATCTACCATAATTGTGAGTTGATCTTTCAGGGAACCAGATCAAGGGAAAAGGACAGGTTTTGCTATGACCCCTACAATACAGATTAGTAGAATAGATAAAAAACACAACCCTAATATCCAATGTCTCCAAGAAAACCATTTAACTCATAAAGATTCTCATAAACCCAAGGTTAAAGCATGAGAAAAAAATATCCCATGCTATGGAAATCAAAAGTGAGCAGGAGGCCCAGTGTGATAGCTCACACCTGTAATCTTAACATTCTGGGAGGCCAAAGCGGGTGGACTGCTTGAGCTCAGGGCTTTGAAACCAGCCTGAGCAAAAGTGAGACCCTGTCTATAAAGAAATAAAACAAATGGCCAGGAATTGTGGTGGGTGCCGGTAATCCCAGCTACTCAGGGGGCTGAGTCAGGAGGATTTCTCAAGTGCAAAAGTTTGAGGTTGCTAATGCTATAATGCCATGGCACCTACCCAGGGTGATAGAGTGAGACTTTGTCTCAAAAAAAAAAAAAAAAAGTGAGCAGGAGTAGCTACTCTTAGATCAGATAAGACAGATTTGAAATCAATAACTGAATAACTGTAAAAAAAAAAAGATAGCCATTATATAATGATATAGGGATCAATTCAACAATTAGATCTAACAATCCTAAATATACATGCACCTAACACCAGAGTCCCAGATTCATAAAAGAAATACCACTTGATCTAAGAAAAGAAACAAACAACATATTAATAGTGGGGCACTTCAACACTCCAATGACAAAACTGGACAGCAAAGAAACACTGAATAAGACAGGACTCTAGAACAAGTGTACTTAACAGACATTTACAGAATATTTTACTCCCAAAGTATAGATTTATGTTCTTCTCATAAGAACATGGGACATCATTATCCAAGATAGATCATATGTTAGGCCACTAAACAAGTATCAAAAAATTGATAAAAATCAAAATAATACTATGAATTGTCTCAGACTACAGTGGAATAAAACTAGAAATCAATTCTAAAAGAAATTTTCAAAACCATACAAATACATGCAAATTAAAAGGCATAATACTAAGTTAACTTTGAGATCAACAATGAAATGAAGGTGCAAAATTTAAAAAACATTTTTTAAATTAAAAGACGAACTAACAAAATCTCTGGGGTAAGTTAAAAGCAGAGCTAAGAGAGAAGTTTATAGCACTAAATACTTCCGATTAAAACACAGAAATATCATAGGCTTGATGCCTGTAGCTCAACGGCTAGAGTGCCAGCCACATACACCAAAGCTGGCAGGTTTGAATCCAGCCAGGCCTGCCAAACAACAATGACAACTGCAACAAGAAAACAGTGGCCATTGTGGTGGTTGCCTGTAGTCCCAACTACTTTGGAGGCTGAGGCAAGATAATCACTTAAACCCAAGTGTTTGAGGTTGCTGTGAGCTGTGATGCCACAGCACTCTACCCAGGGTGAGAGCCTGCAACTCTGTCTCCCCCAAAAATAAATAAATAAAAGACAGAAATATCACAAATTAATAACCTAATGTCACACATTGGGGTTCTAGAAAAATAAAAACAAACCAAACCCCAAGCTGGTAGAAGACAAGAAATAACAAAAAATCAGAGGAGAACTAAATAAAATTGAAACAAAAAAGAACAATATAAAGGATCAAGAAAACAAAAATTTGATTCTTTGAAAAGACAAATAAAACTGATATACTACACAAAAAAAAATAAAAAGAAAAGAAAAGAATTGATAGACCACTGGGTAGATTAACTGAGAAAAGAAGAAAATGATTGAAATAAGGTCAATCAGAAATGTAAAAGGAGACATTATATCATGATATCATAGAAATGCAAAAGATCTTCTGAGACTACTATGAACACCTCTGTGAACACAATCTAAAAATTCTAGAGGAAACGAAAGATGGCGGTGACTGGTTCAGTTTGCTTCAGGATCCACAGCAGGCTTTACCTGTCATTGAAGGGTCAACGTGCAGGACTTTGTGAACGAATATCAAGTTTCAGATTTTATTCTGGAAGTACAACCCTCCCAAAAGTTGAAGGAACTGATGTAACAAGGATTGAAGAAGTGGTTATTCCAAGAAAGAAATCTTGGGATAAAGTGGCCGTTCTTCAGGCACTTGCTTCCACAGTAAACAGGGACACCACAGCTGCACCTTATGCATTTCAAGATGATCCCTACCTTATTCCAGCATCTTCTGTGGAATCTCGTTCATTTTTACTGGCAAAGAAGTCTGGGGAGAATGCAGCAAAGTTTATTATTAATTCACATCCCAAATATTTTCAAAAGGACATAGCTGAACCACATATACCGTGTTTAATGCCTGAGTGCTTTGAACCTCAGATGGAAGAAGTAAGTGAAGCTGCCCTAAAGGAACGAATCAAGCTCAAAAAAGTCAAATCCTCTGTGGACCTGTTTGATCAGCTTTTGCAAGCAGGAACCACTGTGTCTCTTGAAACAACAAATAATCTCTTGGATTTACTGTGTTACTATGGTGACCACGAGCCCTCCACTGATTATCCTTTTCAGCAAACTGAACCGTCAGAGGAATTGGAAGAGGAAAGTAACAAGAAATTCAGGAAGAAGGCTGGTCATCAGATTGGAGCTACATGGAGCGCAAAAAACAATGCTGAGAGAATCTTTACATTGATGCCAGAGAAAAATTCACATTCCTACTGCACAGTGATCTGAGGGATGGTGAAACATCGAGCTTATGAGCCGGCATTAAACTTGTACACTGAATTATTAAACAACAGACTCCATGCTGATGTATACACATTCAGTGCATTGATTGAAGCAACAATGTTGGGGCTGAATGCGGGTTTTGAGGAAAAATGGAATAAAACACTGGAGCTACTGAAACAAATGGTTGCACAGAAGGTGAAACCAAATCTACAGACTTTTAATACCATTTTGAAATGTCTCCGAAGATTTCATGTACTTGCAAGATTGCCAGCAATACAGACCTTACGAGAAATGAAAGCCATTGGAATAGAACCCTCGCTTGCAACATATCACCATATTATTCAGCTATTTTATCAACATGAAAACATTTCAAAAGGATCATCCCTGATCATCTATGATATAATGAATGAATTAATGGGAAAGAAATTTTCTCCAAAGGATCTGGTTGATGGTATGTTTTTTCAGTCAGCCATGAGAGTTTGCTCATCTCTCAGAGATCTGGAACTTGCTTACCAAGTACATGGCCTTTTAAACACTGGAGATAACCGGAAATTTATGGGACCTGATTATCGCCGTCATTTCTATTATTCCAAGTTCTTCACTTTAATTTGTCTAATGGAACAAATTGATGTCACCTTGAAGTGGTATAAGGACCTGATACCTTCAGTTTTCTTTCCCCACTCCCAAACATTGGTAGATCTTCTCCAAGCATTGGATGTGGCCAATCGGCTAGAAGTGATTCCTCGGATTTGGAAAGATAGTAAAGAATGTGGTCATACTTTCCACAATGACCTGAAGGAAGAGATTCTGATTCTTATGGCAAGGGATAAGCATCCACCAGAGCTTCTGGAGGAGTTTGCTGACTGTGCCGCTGACATCAAATCTGCTTATGAAAGCCAAGATGGCAGACAGACTGCTCCAGATTGGCCAGCCATCCCTCTCAACTGTATAGCTGTCCTCTTTTTAAGGGCTGGGAGAACCCATGAAGCATGGAAAATGTTGGGGCTTTTCAGGAAGCATAATAAGATCCCTAGAAATGAGTTGCTGAATGAGTTCATGGACAGTGCAAAAGTGTCCAATAGCCCTGCCCAGGCCATTGAAGTGGTAAAACTGGCGAGTGCTTTCAGCTTACCTATTTGCGAGAGCCTTTTCCAGAGAGTAATGACTGACTTTGCCATCAGCCAGGAACAAAAGGAAGCCCTAGAAAACCTAACTGCATGGACCAGTGACAGTGATAGTGACAGCAGCAGTGACAGCGACAGTGACATCAATGAAGGCAAATGAAAGTGGGATATTCAGTAGTAATGATGACATCACCGTAGCTGCTGGACTCACACTTGAAAACAGATACTAATATTTAACAATGTTTCAAAGAAATAGAGGATGCAGATTTGGTGAATTTTGGTACTGTGAAACACTGGACAGATGCTACGTTATAATTTGCTACTAGCCAAACCACCTATTAACTGTAGCATTCCAGGCTTACCATGTAAGCTGCAGCTCTTGTGGTCAGGATAAGATCTGTATATCTGAAGTGCTGGTAGGCTGACCTCACAGTACCCTCTCCCTGCTACTGGACTAAAGCTTTTGTTGGCGTGATGTGTTGCTAAGATGTTGATCCTTTCTTCTTAAGAGACAGTGTCTAATTACATCACAAGTACTGTTGGGTCAGTAGTATCCCAATTTTGGGAATATTTATATGTGAAAAATTATACATCTTATAACTGATTAAACAGGATAATGGCAGTTGAGACTGCACAAGTGATTAATGTAAAAAAATAAATAAATAAAAAATAAAAATTCTAGAGAAAATGAATAAATTCCTGCAATCACACAACCTCCCAAGCTGAGTTGGAGAAAAATAGAAATTCTAAACATACCAACAAGTAGTGAGAATAAATTAGCAATAAAACATATGCTTCCTCCTCAAAAAGACAAAAACCAGATCATAGTGATTCTTACCAGACATACAAAGAAGAACTGGTACCTGTCCTACTGAGACTGTTACATAAGATTAGAAAGAGGAAATCCTCTCTAATTCATTTAATGAAGTCAATACCAACCTAATACCAAAGCCAGGAATGAATACAACAACAACAAAAAGATAACTACAGGCCTGATTAACATCTATCCAAAAACAATCAAGAAAACACTAGCAAAACAAACCCAAGATCACATGAAAAGTATAGTTTACCATGACAAGTGAATTTCCTCCCAGGGATACAAAGATGGATTAACATATGCAAATCAAGAAATGTGATTCACTACATAAGCAGAATTTAAAACAAGTATCATATGATTATTTCGATAGATACAGTAAGAACATTCACTAAAATCCAGTGAAGGAGCTAAGGAAATTTCACTCCAAAATTGACTACTTGTATAAAGAATATTTTGAATTAAAGGCCATTCACAATCAGAAAGCATTTGGAAGGGGCTTCTTCTCTATCTACATAAAACCTGACCAATGTGATCAAAATATCAAAGGGGCAAAACTAACTTTCTTTGTTCACCCTGAAGGCTATCAGACCTACTGCAAATTGTTTAAAACATAATAACTGTCTCTCAGGTTAATTTACAAGTCAATTCATTTCCCCCCATCTATTCATCCTTCTTAGCATTCACCTGCTGCTCCTGTACTCCACATTCTCCCCCTCCCTTCTAAAAGGCATCTTAAAAGGTATCTGGCCATCATTAAAACATTGGGAGATGACTCCTGTAATTCTCCCCATGTGCATGATATTTGGAAATAAACATTTCTCTTACTATCCTGCCTTAATTGTGAGTTGGTCTTTCAGCCACTTTTTGGGGGGAAAGGGCACATTTCCCCTCACCCTACACCAGCAAGTGTTAATCATAAAAAACCCTCAGCAAAATAGGCATAGACAGAATAAATACATACATCAACATAATAAAAACTACATATGATGTCAATGGAAAAGAAGCCATACTTGTAAAAATAATTTAAAGAGGTTTATGCTAAGCCAAATTTGAAGACTATGACCCAGAGCCACACCCAGGAAGCCTTGAGCAAGTGGACTCCCAGTTATGGGTTTGCAGTTTGGTTTTAGGAGATAGGAATTACAGGTGAAGTTATAAATCAATAAGCAGAAAACATACATTGGTTTGGCACAAAAAGCTGGGACATCTGGTGGGTTGGGGCTCACAGATTTATACGTGGGTTTAAAGATTCTTTACCTGATAATTGTCTGGAAGAGTTAGACTTTGGCTAAAAGACCAGGAGTCAGCAAAAAGACATGCTTAAGGTAAAGGGTTTGTTAATCGGAGACAAAGCACTGGACAGAATCAACTGGTTTGTTGTGTATATTGAGGACGTGCAGGTAAGTCTTCCACAGCCTTTGACTGTTGTGAGTCACAGAGGGCATCTCTAATAAGAGGAGGGAGCATGATGAGACATGTCAGATTTCCTCTCTGCTGGCTAGCAACTCAATTTAAGGGATCCCCTTGGCCAAGGGGGGGGGGTTCCATTCAGTTAGTTGCTGGTGGAGGGGGACGTAAGATTTTATTTTAGTTCACAAGACAAACCCCTTCCAAATCCTTTCTGATTGTGAATGGCCTTTAATTCAAACACTATTCTGAATGAGATAAAGTTAAAAGCATTCCCAGTAAGAATTGAGACCGGACGATGCTCACTCTCACCACTTCTACTCAACATAGTGCTGGAAGTCCCAGCCAGAGAAATCAGATAATAGAAAAAAATAAAGGACACTCAAGTCAGAAAACAAAAAAAAAGTTACACTATCCCTGCTGCCAATGAGATGATCTTAAATCTAGAAAACCGTAAAGCCTCCTCCAAAAGACTCCTAGAATTAATAAATAAATTTAATTATCTCAGGTTACAAAATTAATGTACACAAATCAGTAGCATTTTTATACACTAATAAATGCTAAGGTGATCATCACATCAAAAATTCAATACCATTCACAATAGCTACAAAATAACATAAAATGCCTAGCAATACATTTAACCAAGGAAGTAAAAATCTCTAAAGTAAGAACTAGAAAACACTAATGAAAGAAATTGTAGATTACGTGAATGACAAAACACTGGAAGAATCAACATTGCTAAAATGTCATATTGCCCAAATATGACTTACAGATTCAATACAATTCCCATTAAAATGCCAACAGCATTTTGGAAAGAATTAGAGAAAAAAATCCTAATTTTCACACGGAATCACAAAAGAGCCTGACTAGCCAATGCAATCCACATCTGGAGGCATTACATTTCCAATCTTCAAATTATACTGCAAGACTATAGTAACCAAAAAAGCATGATATTAGTACAACAATAGACACATAGATGGAGGACACAGAGTTCTCAATAGAGACTCAGAACTATACATAAATAGTAAAGAAAGGCCAGGTGTTGTGCATGACACCCTTAATCCTAGTGTTACGCCCAGAAGTTCCCCCAGAGATCACACAGCCACACGAGCCAAATTTTCAGGGGAGTCCTTTATTGGAGAGCCAACTGACAACTGCCTCAGTGTCCCAAAATGAAGTTTCTGAGAGCAGCCCCTAGTCGTGTGTGGCTGTGTGTGTCTCTGTGTGTGTATCTCTGTGTGTGTGTCTCTGTCTCCGAGTGTCCGTGTGTGTCTGGGTGTGTGTCTGTTTATGTATCTGTGTGTGTGTCTGTGTGACTCTGTGTGTGTGTCTCTGTGTGCCTGTGTATGTTTGTCTCTGAGTGTGTGTGTCTGTCAGTTTATGTATCTGTGTGTGTGTCTCTGTGTGTGTCTATGTGTGTGTGATTGTGTGTCTGTGTGTGTCTCTGCATCTTCCTCTGTGTGTCTCTCTGTATGTGTCTGTGTGTGTGTGTGTGAGTCTCTGTGTGTGGGTCTCTGTTTGTGTCTATGTGTGTGTCTCTGTGTGTGTCTGCGTGTATTTCTCTACATGTGTCTTTGTATGTGTCTGTGTCTGCATCCCTGTGTGTGTCTGTGTGTCTCTGTGTGCATGTCTGAGTGTGGGTCTTGTCTGTGTCTCTATGTGTTTGCGTGTGTGTGTCTGTGTTTGTCTCAGATTGTCTGTGTGTGTCTGTATGTGTGTCTATGTGTGTCTGTGTGTGTCTCTGGGTGTGTCTGTGTGTGTGTCTATGTATGTGTCTCTGCATATGTCTGTGTATGTATCTCTGTGCGTCACTGAGTGTGTGTCTCTGTTTGTGACTGTGTGTCTCTGAGTGTCTGTATGTTTGTGTTTCTCTGTATGTCTGCCTGTGTCTATGTGTGTCTGTGTGTGTCTCTGTGTGTATTGCTGTGTGTGTGTCTGTGAGTGTGTCTATATGTCTGTGTGTCTACGTATGTGTGCCTATGTGTGAGTCTGTGCGTGTCTCTGTGTGTTTGTCTGTGTGTGTGCGTGTGTCTGTGTGTCTCTGTGTGTGCCTGTCTGTGTCTCTGTGTGTCTGTGTTTGTGTTTCTGTGTGTTTGAGTCTGTGTGTTTCTTGTGTGTCTTTGTGTGTGTCTGTGTCTCTCTTTGTGTCTGTGTATGTGTTTCTGTGTGTCTAATTGTATGTTTGTCTGTGCCTTTGTGTGTCTGTGTGTGTGTCTCTGTGTGTATCTCTGTTTGTGTCTGTGTGGGTGTCTCTGTGAGTGTGTCTGTGTATATGTCTGTGTGTCTCTGTATATGTGTCTCTGTGTATGCCTTTGTGTGTGTGTCTGTTTGTGTGTCTCTGTGTATGTCTGTGAGTGTGTCTGTGTGTGTGTACGTGTGGTTGTCCATTTGTTTCTCTCTGTGTTTCTTTGTGTGTCTGTGTGTCTCTGTGTGTGGCTCTGTGTGTCTCTCTGTATATGTGTGTGTGGCTCTGTGTGTGTCTCTGTGTGTGTCTCTGTGTTTGTGTCTGTGTGTGTGTCTGGGTCTGTGTGTGTATCCATGTGTGTCTGTCTCTGTGTGTGTCTGTGTATCTCAGTGTGTGTGTCTCTGTACCTCTGTCTATGTATGTATCTGTGTCCATGTCTCTGTGTGTCTCTCTGTGTGTGTCTGAGTGTGTTTCTCTATGAGTGTCTGTCTTAGTGTTTGTTTACCTCTGTGTCTGTGCCTCTGTGTGTGTGTCTGTGTGTGTCTGTGCATGTCTGTGTTTGTCTGTGTGTGTGTCTGTGTGTTTGTCTCTCTGTGTGTCTGTGTGTATGTGTGCATGTCTTGTGTTCTCTGTGTGTCTGTCTCTGTGTGTGTCTGAGTGTGTGTCTGTGTGTGTCTATGTGTATATGTGTGTGTCCTTGTGTGGGTCTTTGTGTGTGTCTTTGTCTGTGTGTGTGTCTCTGTGTGTGTCTGTGTCCCTGTGTGTGTTTGTGTGTATCTGTGTATGTGTCTCTGTGTGTCTCTCTGTGTCATGTGTGTGTCTGAGTGTGTCTCTGTGTATGTCTGTGTGTGGGTCTGTGTGTTTGTATCTCTGTGCGTCTGTGTGTGTATGTGTGTGTCTTTGTGTTCTCTGTGTCTGTGTCTCCGTGTATGTCTGTGGGTGTCTTTGTTTGCATCTGTGCTTCTGTGTGTATATGTGTGTGTCCTTATGTGGGTTTTTATGTGTGTCTCTGTGTCTGTGTGTGTCTTTGTGTCCTTGTGTGTGTTTTTATGTGTCTCTGTGTGTGCTTTTGTGTGTCTGTGTGTGTTTTGATAGAAAAGTATAAAATTACTAGAAGAAAGTGCAGGGAAAACACTTAAAGAAATTGGCCTGGGAGAATATTTTCTGAGAATGACCCCCAGGCAATTGAAGCAACACCAAAAATACATTACTGAGAAATGATCAAATTAAAAAGCTTCTGCACAGCCAAGAACACAGTGCATAAAGCAAGCAGACAGCCCTCAGAATGGGAGAAGATATTTTCAGGTTACGTCTCTGACAAAGGTTTAATAACAATAATCCACAGAGGGAGCGGTGCCTGGGGCTCAAAGGGGTAGGACGCCAGCCCCATATGCCAGAGGTGGCAGGTTCAAACCAGCCCTGGCCAAAAACTGCAAAAAAAAAAAAAATAATAATAATCCACAGAAATGCAAACATATTAGCAAGAAAGAACAAGTGATCCCATCTCAGGGTGGGCAAGGGACTTGAAGAGAAACTTCTCTACAGAAGACAGGTGCATGGCCTACAAACACATGAAAAAAATGCTCATCATCCTTAATCATCACAGAAATGCAAATCAAATCACTTTTAGATATCATCTAACTTTAGTAAGATTATTCCACATCCCAAAACCATAGATGTTGGTGTGGATTTGGACAAAAGGGAACACTTCTGCACTGCTGGTGGGAATGCAAACTAATATATTCCTTTTAAAAAAATGTTTGGAGACCACTTAGGGATCTAAAAATAGACCTGCCAATCCTTCAATTCCTCTACTAGGTACATATCCAGAAGACCAAAAATCACTTTTTAACAAAGATCTTTTCACCAGAATGCTTATTGCAGCCCAATTCATAATTGCTAAGTCGTGGAAGAAGCCCAAGTGCACATCAACCCATGAATGGATTCATAAATTGTGGTATATGTATGCCATAAAATATAGCCTTAAAAAAGATGGAGACAAACAGCACCTGTGGATCAGTGAGTAGGGCGCTGGCCCTGTATACCGAGGATGGTGGGTTCAAACCTGGCCCTGGCCACATTGCAACTAGAAGTAGCCTGGTCTATTGTTGTGGAGGGTGCCTGTAGTCCCAGCTACTCAGGAGGCTGAGGCAAGAGAATCACCTAAGCCCAAGAGCTGGAGGTTGCTGTGAGCTGTGATGCCATAGCACTCTACTGAGGGTGATGGAGTGAGACTGTCTCTTAAAAAAAAAGGGAGGGGGACTTTACCTCTTTCATGTTTACATGGATGGAGCTGGAACATATTCTTCTTAGCAAAGTATCTCAAGAATGGAAGAAAAAGTATCCAATATACTCAGCCCTACTATGAAACCAATCTATAAGCATCCACACTTCCATATGAAAGCTATAACCCAACTACAGATGAAGGGGAAAGAGGATGGGCAGGGGAGGGAGGAGGATGGCTAGAGGGAGGGTAATTGGTGGGACCACACCTATGGTGCATTTTATAAGGGTACATGTTATATCTACTAAGTGTAGAATATAAATATTTTAACATAATAACTAAGAAAATGTGGTGAAGGTTATGTTAACCAGTTTGATGAAAGTATTTCAAATTACATATAAAACCAGCACATTGTACACCATAATTGCATTACTATACATAGCTATGATTTGAAAAAAAATAAATGAATGAATAAATACATAAATTTGACTTGATGAAAAATTTTAAATGTGTTTGTCAATGGACACAATCAAAGAGAGAGAAAGTCAAACACTAACAGAAGAAACACATGCTGATCACATATCTGAGAAGGCTCTACTATCTCATGTATAATAGAAAGTCTCACAACTGAACATAAAAAGCAACCACCCTGTCATGGTGCAGCATGGGCAGAGGGAAAGCAAAGCCAGCATCCTAGGCCTTTCCAACTAACAGGTCTTGGCTGGGCTGTCGCTGTCCTTTGTGGTTCTAGTGAGCTGACCCCACAACAAATCCACAGTGGAAGAAATGGCCACAGATTAAACTGCCAAGGAGTCCCTGTCACTGAAGTCAGCACTTAGCCAAGGTGAACAGCTGTCCTGTGGAGGAGCCACCGGGGAGTGAAGGGGTCCTTCTGTCGAGGACAGCAGCAGAGAAGGGGTGGGGAGCCCAGTGTTCTTCCCAGGGTCCCCTGTTGGGCATCCCAGACCTGAGCGAATCCACCCCAGGGGCAGCAAGGGGCACTGTGGGGCTGCCCGGCTGGAAACCAGCCACCTGTTCTCTGCTGGGGGCCTGGGGCTCACTGTCCCAGGGGACAGACTGGCTGCTTAATCTTAGTCCCAGGGAGGCTCAGGCCAGGCCCTGCCAGCCTCATGAAGAGAAATCTCCGTGCCCAGGGACTGGGAGGCCATGTGAGGGGAGGGGACTGATTTGAATTAAAGGCCTCTCAGTCCCCACAGTGGGGAAGTAGGTACAAGAGACAGGGGCAGCTCTGAGGCAGCTGTGGATACCCAGGAATCAGAGCTGACAGGAATCTCCACCATGGCCTGTGCCCCTCTCCTGCTCACCCTCCTCACTCTCTGCCCAGGTGACAGGCCCTGGGAAGCAGAAGTGCCTGGGTGGGGTACACCTGGTTGATTTCTCCCTTTCATTTTGAGAGCATGTGGTGGAAAATGACCCCAGACTACCTCTGTGTGTCTCCACCTCTTCTGTTCCAGGATCCTGGGCACAGTCCAGACTTACACAGGAAGCCTGGGTGTCAGCGTCTATGGGAGAGACGATCACCCTGTCCTGTACTGGAAACAGCAACAATGTTGGAAAGTATAATGTGGGCTGGTACCAGCTGATTTCTCCTGGTGCCCCCCAAACTGTCATGCTTGGAATTTCATGGCCCTTAGGAATCCCTGATCAGTTCTCTGGCTCCAATACTGGCAACACTGACTCCCTGACCATCTCGGGCCTCTAGCCTGAGGATGAGGCTGTTTATTACTGCTCATCATGGGATGATAGCCTGAGTGCTCACACAGTGCTCCAGACACATGGAGAACTGAGACAAAAACTGCCCTTGGCCTCCCGTGAGGTAAATAACCCCATGACTGCCTGTGACAAATGCAGACGATGACTGTGGCCAACCCTGTGTTGTCAGTGTTAGAGGAAGTGAGGTTCAGCACATTGCACCTTCTAATTGTCAGTGGGGTTTTTTCCCACGTAGTATTCATTTATTAAAAATAAGAGGGCAGCGCCTGTGGCTCAGTGAGTAGGGCGCCGGCCCAATATGCCGAGGGTGGTGGGTTCAAACTCAGCCCCAGCCAAACTGCAACAACAACAAAAAAATAGCCGGGCATTGTGGCGGGCGCCTGTAGTCCCAGATGCTCGGGAGGCTGAGGCAAGAGAATCACGTAAGCCCAAGAGTTAGAGGTTGCTGTTAGCCGTGTGATGCCACGGCACTCTACCCGAGGGTGGTACAGCGAGACTCTGTCTCTACAAAAAAAAGAAATAAATAAAAAAATAAGAGATATACTCGACATACTATAAAAGGTACAATTAAATCGTTTTACTATGTACACAGAATTATTCTTCCACCATCATAATCCAATTTTACAATACTTTTATCAACTCCCCCACCAAATCCCACAATTATCAGTCAGTCCACATTCTTCCCCCACCCCCAGCCACTGGTAATCCCTAATCCACTATCTATGAGGGATATAAACTTAAAGAGCAAAGAAACTTAGTGACTCAAAACCAGATACACTTAATAAAAACCATGTGCAAACAATAATAATGTGCTGAAACCAGAGATAAAGGCAAAGTCGCATAAATAAAATTAGACAGAAAATATTATAATATATACAGAAGATCAACAAATGAAACAATTGTGACTATTTCATGTGCACACATTGAGAAAATATAGTGACATTAGATTTTCACACTGTTAAGAAAGAAAGAACTGTAATGAACTTTCCAGGTGTATTTTTTTTTTTTTTTGAGAAAAAAGGACAAATTAAGATCTTGTCAGCTGAAGACAACCTGAAATGTTTCATCTCCAATAAATACCCCAAAGTCAAATAAATAAATAGATAAATAAATACATTAATAAATTAAAAAAAAAACACAAAACGAAGGTCTTTGGGTGGAAGATAAATGCTAAATGAGAAAAATATTAAGCCTAAGGGATGTGGGAAGAAAATCAATAGGTATATTAGCAAAATATTTATTTTTCAGCTCTTAAGTTTTATCTAAGTTATAGCATTTTGATAGAATTTCTGCATATAAATTATGTAATGGGAAAAAATTGAGCTTAGTATTAACTCTACATAGACTATGAAAAGTTAGGCATATTGTTGTCTTTAGAACAACTAGAATAAAACTAAATAAAGAGATAAATTCAAACAACCAATAGAAATATCAAAAGAACCCACTAAATAATTTTCACGTATTCCAAAAGAAGGCAGCAATGAGGTACAGACAAACAGAAATCATGGAAATAAACAGAGAATGTATGTTAAAATTGCAATCTTAAATACATTTATACCAGTAATTTCATTAAATGTAAATGAACTAACCACATACATTAAAAGGAAGAGATTGTCACTTTTAAAAATCAATAATAAAACAAAGAGACAACCACATAATTCTACCTGAAACCCCACTTAAAATATAATTCTATACAGAGGTTAAAAGTAAAATGATAAAATGGCATAAAGCATTATTTCAATGTTAATTTCATCATTTTGATAGTGTATGTTGCATATAGTGTTATGAGACTCCCTCAGTGGGGGAAACTGGGCAAAGGGCACACAGGAACTCTGTGGATTGGAGATCTGGGTTAAAGATCAGGGACAGAAGTAGCTTAGGCTGACATTCTGGAGGATGGGCTGAAAACAGTCCAGATTCCTCAGACATCCCCCACTGCACTGCACACAGCGCAGTGTTGGAAACAACCTAAACACTGGCCCTGTTTCTTTGGTAACTTTCTGACTTTATGATTATAGGACATTGTTCTTAGATGTTTCCTTCCACTTTTTCCTATTACTTCCTCATTCTTTACCAAAAAAAAAAAAAAAAAAAAAAAATGACTCTTAACCTTACATTGAGTAATGAGGTTAGAGTTTCTTAAAAAATAGTGACTCTTACCCTTACATTTAGTAATGAGGTTAGAGTTTCTCTGTGTTTGTTATTAACTGTTTGTTGAGTACTTTGTTAGCCATACACATTTTTCATGCTCAGTAAAAGACCTCTGAGGTTTTTGTTTGAGGCAGCTCTTCCTTGCTACTTTCTGAGCATGTGAAGCAGCTCACCTCTCTGAGCCCCCTGGGTTATTTCACTGCAAGTGTGAGAGGTTTCCATCCATGCTGCACCCTCGCCAGCTTGTCCACAGATAGCAAATGACTACATAACTCAATTTAATATTTTTCATCTTAATTTGTATGTGTAATTATATTTAAAAAAAACATGAAAGAAATGTAGACAGATGGGGAAAGTTCTATGTTTGTTATACTCTATCTAATTAAAAAGCCTGCAGTTTCTATGCTATGCAGGTATGTTTTTATTGTTTGTTTGTTTGTTTATTTGTGACAGAGTTTCACTATGTCATTGTTGGTAGAGTACTGTGGTATCACAGCTCACAGCAACCTCAGAGTCTTGGGGTTAAGAAATTCTCTTGCCTCAGCCTCCCAAGAAGTTGGGAGTACAGGGGAATACTGCAACCCCTGGCTACTATTTTGTTGTGGTTGTCATTGTTGTTTAGCAGGCCCAGGCTGGGTTAAAACCCACCAGCCCCCGTATGTGGCAGTGCCCTAACCACTGAGCTATGGGTGCCATGCCATAAACAAGGGATGTTTAATGTACCTTAATCCCCATGAGATGGTGTCCCCTGAGCTATCAACCCCCATATATAATTTAAATTTTGATAAATCCATTGAGGTGATGAGCAGAAACACCAGAAAAGTTGATCTAGGAAATCTATGACCCCCACAGGGGAAAGCTGAAGCACAGTAGATGGCCAGACGCAGACTGAGGCAAAGCACTTACTGTGGGGCACTAAGGCTCTCCTGGGATTGTCCCATAAGTTAGAGAAACACTCAGAGCTTCTCAAGGAGCTGAGCAGATAACATGTGAACCAAGTCCTGATTGGCTGGAAGATTTGACCTGCCAAGAGCAGAGGCCTATCAGAGTCCACGATTCTCTTCCCCATTGGAACTGACTCAGCTCATTCTTCTCCACCTTCTCCTGCTGACATAAGAGCACACAGGGCAGGAAGGGTCTGGGTCTGGGGACAGACCTATATTAATTTATTTCTAAAGGTAGGAAATCTGACCTCTTGATCCCTGGAACAACATAAAGGGACTTAAAGAGCTCATTGTCTCAAATGGAGCATCAGGAAGTCTGAGTCCAGGCCCTTCAATTCCACGTGCTCTCTATCTACTTACACAAGGACAACAAACATAGTTATGTCCTATGTTTACAATATACACACACGTTGATGAACATGTGTCACATGTACACACACATCCACAATCACATTTACACATATATGCATTTAAAATACCAACTGATGTTATCATAACCATTTTACATACTCAATTTTTATTTCATTTTACTCATATTTCTCCACTTTCTTAGTACTTATTTAATAATTATTTGTTGTTAAATTTTTAGCTACCTGTTGAGATTATTTTTCATCTCATTGATAAATAGTTTTAAAATGTCCTTTAAAGCAGGCCTGGCTGGTGGCAAATTTGATGGCTTTTGTTAACAAAAAAATCCATCATTCTCTTTTTATTCTTTCCTTGTTTAAAGTTAACTTACATAGAATGACATTTGGGGATATTAAGTACACAGTTCAATGTGTCTTTACTAATGTAAATGATCCCAACAGCCCAACCATGCTTATGTTTTCATTTCTGAAGAAAATTTTCACACTTTCCCTTGTAGTCAATCTAATGCTCACTATGGCCACCACGGAGAATGTGTCTCTAGGGGCCTGTAACATTATCATTTGCCAAAGGACACTGAATAAAAAACTCAAAATCTGCCATATGCTCAGTAAAATCAGAATATCCACATCATCACTGCAAAATCCCACAAAGGACTTTAGGGAAAACTCTTGAAGTGAGGATGATGGGTTTGTGGGCTTTGTGTCCACAGATGAGATAATTAAACACTGGGAAAGTGAGTGGAGGAAGGCAGTGAATGATTTTCTGAGAAGTTATGTGCCAGGCTTAATTCAGGCTTAATTCCAACAGATATGAAATCACAACCATGAAACAGAATCCCTTTCATTTTCTGTACTTGACAGTCATGACAACTCCTACGTCATCTAAATAGTTTGATGAATGAAACACAGATAAACTTATGTGGAAGTAGTTAGATTCTATTTCCTGACTGTGCAGCAGTTTTGGAACTTTAAATACACAGAGCGAAAGAAAGGGAGAAAGAGGAGAGAGGAAAAGAGAGAGACGTTGATCAGTAAGTGACACAATCACTGGATTTTTATAATATAACTCAGCCAGGGAGTAGGATATATGGTAAGAGGAGCAGATTTTCTTTTATTTTTACATATACATGTATTTATTAGGTTTCCGTTTTTTGCCATCACAAAATTAGAGGCCTAAAATTTAATAATAATAACAATGTTTAAGATAAGGACTAGAAACAAAAGCCACGTAAAGAATGAGCAAACATAAATACATTCAGAAAAGAAATCAGATAATTGCTGCATCAAAATATTCAGCAATACTACTACTAATAATGCAATGAAAGTAACATTCACATTGTCAAATAAGAGTATATCTATTATAGAATGCTTTGACTGTGAGATTCAGTGTGGAGTCATCAGTTAACTTTTTATTATTATTTTAAGTCTCAAAAAATAGACAACGAATATTTATAAATAAAAGTAAAAGGTCATTTCAAAAAACAGATCATGCCAAATCTTATAGACAAAAGAAAATGAAGAAATACTTCAAAATCATTCTACTTGATCTGGGTACACCTGATATTAAAACTGGAGAGACTATATTATTATAAAGGGGAAATTAAAAACATATTTCACTTATAAATGAGGATGCAATATCCCAAACAACATATTAAAAAGTTGAATGGAAAATTAATGTTTAAGGTAATGTATTTTAGTCAAAATTAAATCCAATTTATGTGAGAATTAGTCACTATTTTCTTTTCATGTCTTTTTCTTTTCTTTTTTTCCTTTCCCTCACCCACTCCCTCCTTCTCTGGTCTTCCCTTCCCCCCTGCCCCACTGTGTCATTAATTGTTCTCATATCAAAATCGAGTACATAGGATTCATACTTTTCCATTCCTGTGATGCTTCACTAAGAATAATGTGTTCTACCTCTATCCAGGTTAGTACAAATGCTGCAAAATCTCCATTTTATGGCTGAATAATATACCATGGTAGACATATACCACAGCTTACCAATCCATTCCTGGGTTGAAGGACATTAAGGTTGTTTCCACATTTTAGCAATCGTAAATTGGGCTGCAATACAAGTGTCTTTATAATAAAAGGTTTTGTTTTTTTTTCCCCCTGGATAAAAGCCTAGTACAAGTGTCTTTATAATAAAATGTTGTTTTTCCTGGATAGATGCCAAGTAATGAGATTACAGGATCAAACGGGAGGTCTAGGTTGAGTTGTTTGAGATTTCTCCATACTTCCTTCCAAAAAGGTTGTATTAGTTTGCAGTCCCATTCACTCCATTTTTTTTTAGCCCTCCCTTCCGGCATGACCATCTCAGTTAATCACACAGTTGTTCATGTCAGAATAAACATGGACTGTCACCAGAGCCAGGAAATTATCCCTTGAACATCTGTAATCCCTTCAAAAGAAGCCCTAAATATACTAATAACATTTTAATTTTGTTGTATTGAATTTTATTGTTGTTTTCCTTTTTTAATTTCTTGGTTTCTCCTTTTTAGCAGAACCTCCTGTGAACCACAAAGCAGGGTAATTTCCTCTCTCCAGTGCTCAGTACTCTTCATCTGGGTGCTGATCTATTGAACAGTCAAGCAGGGAGAGAGAACCCTGGATCTATGAGTAGTCTGAGAACAGTCCCTGTTCTCACCTAATGCACATTTTATTTCATGCACCAGTTATATGTATGAGACACCCCTCCCTTGGAAGACATGTTAAAAGCAAGTGGCTGGTGTGTCCTGTTCCGCTGAGTCTCAAATAGAGAACTCAAGACTGAGACAGATAGGAGGATGTGCTAAAGTGGGGCCTCGCTGTGTCCTGGACAGGGAGTGGGCAGTGGTCAAGGCCCTGTTGGGGCAGGAGACTCTTTCAGGACGCCCTGGCATCTGGTCATAGACACGCGGGACCTGGGCCTGGGCAGCAGGGGGCACTGAGGGACTGTCACTGAGGGCTCTTGGGGCTCAGCTTCCACCTGGCTCTGGGCTCAGCTCAGGGCTCACTGGAGCCAGAAGCTATGTCCTCTCTGCCCCCCTGGGAGCCTCAGGCCAAACCCAGCATATACCCACTTCTACAAGAAATGATACTTAGCCACTGTGGTGGCACACAGGCCCAGGGAAGGTTTGGCTGGGTAGGGGAAGAGCAGCACAATTGCATGCAGGGTCCCTCTCTCTCCTCTGGAGCTAGAGGGAGGATAAGAGAGACCTGCAGCATGTTTGCCTCAGAAGAGCTCTGGGGTGTCTGCAGAATGGCCTGGACAGCACTCTTCCCTCTCAGCCTTCTCCTTCATTGCACAGGTCAGGATGGTCCTCAGCATCCTCACCCCCTAATCCACTCACACTTTCTCCCACACCCATGCTAGGACTGTCCTTCCTCCAGGCCATAAAGGGTGTCTGTGTTTCCAGTGTCCCTCTCCCAGCCTGTGCTGACTCAGCCATCCTCTGCATCTGCTTCCCTGGGAGCCTCGGTCAAGCTCACCCGCACCCTGAGCAGCGCACACAGTGACTACACCACTGAATGGTATCAGCAGCAGCCAGGGAAGGCCCCTCAGTACCTGATGTATGTTAGCAGTGACGGAAGCTCCAGCAATGGGGATGGAATCCCTGATTGTTTCTCCTGCTCCAGCTCTTGGGCTGACCACTACTTAACCATCTCCAACCTCCAGTCTGAGGACGAGGCTGACTATGTCTGTGGTGCAAGTTATACCATTAGTGGTTCATTTGCATGAAGCACAGTGATCCAAATGAAGGGGGAAGTGGGACAAAAACTGTTTCTCTACTCTGCTACCAACACTGCCACCTGGGTCCCAGAAACAGGGTCTGGTGACCTGACCCTTCAATAATGTTGATCTATTTGTTGAAAGTTTACACTAAGAGAGCCAGATGCATTCTGATGCCTTTTAAGGGTTCCCTGGGAAGCAGACTGTTAGGCCAGGCTGCAGTAGAGTGAACAGATCAGCAGCAATGACGGAAATGTTACATCTCATCTGTCACACATGCTGGTTTCTACGTGGTCACTACATAGGGGGAGGCGGTGCAAGGACAGTCTCCTTTCCACATTTAAACACTGAGACTCCACGACACACCTCACTCATGCCTCTTGGAGCTTTATTTAAATAATCACATTTAAAAATAATTGTATTCATTTCTAATAAACTCTGAAAATCCTTTCATATGGTGGAAAGCCGATCTGAAAAAAATAATGAGAGAATAAAACTTCGTGGGTAGTGTGAGGAACAAATCTTTTTTTTTTTTTTTTTGAGACAGATTCTTATTTTGTTGCCTTCGGTAGAATGCTGTAGTGTCATAGCTCACAGCAACCTCAAACTCTTGAGCTGAAAAGGTTCTCTTGCCTCAGCCTCCCAAGCAGTTGGGACTTCAGGTGCCCGCCACTATGCCAGGCTAGTTATGGAGATGGGGATCTCACTTTTACTCAGGCTCACCTCAAATTCCTGACCTCAGGCAATTCACCCACCTCACCTCCCCAAATGCTGGGATTAAAGGCATGAGCCACCATGTCCAGCTTTGAGGAACAAATCTTTTTTTTTTTTTTATTGTTGGGGATTCATTGAGGGTACAATAAGCCAGGTTACACTGGTTGTATTTGTTAGGTAAAGTCCCTCTTGCAATCATGTCTTGCACCCAGAAGGTGTGGCACACACCAAGGCCCACCACCCCCCACAAATCTTAAGCGCTCTGGCTGTTTCCGCTGAACACTGAGGTGTTCAGTGCCTTCAGGATAAGGTTTAGGAATTTATCTCAAGGTCCAGTAGATGGCAACTGATATGCAATAATCTAAAAGAAAAAAATAAACAGTCATTCAGGTCACTTTGATAACTCTGACCTAGAATGGATTTCTTTTTTCAAAAACAGGTAGTCAAGAAATACTTACCAGATAGTGGACTGACTGAGGCTCCCTGAAAACCTGTCCCACCATATAAGGCAATGTACACAATGGTATCAATTGTCTAAGTCAACTTTTTCACACTTTTTTAAAATTTTTTCACAATTATGGGCATTTACTAAGGGCTTACACAAATCTTAGGACCATTTGAAAAAGAGGGAGCTTTGTAAAAACGAAAGTCGTGTTGTTTTTATCATATCTTCTGTGTATTTCCTGAAACCTATGGCATCCCTGAAAATAACAAGCCTCAAAACCTTTGTAGCTGTGAAACACAGAAGAATGATATTCCCGGAAGTTACAAAATGGTAAGATTCACATTTTTTTTCAAAAAAATCCTATCTACAGACAACTGCATTAGTGAGCTTTCTGGTTGTTCTAAGTGAAGCCTCATTCTTAGCACTTCTCTGAATTAGAACTGACTCAGAGTTTGTTTGTTGAAGCTGCCCCATCCTCAGTTTCTTGTGGTGTAAGTGTAGGCAGTTGTTAACATTGAGGGTATCTGCGATGGTGGCATTGATGGGACAGACAACAAGCTGAACAAAAAGCTTATAAGGAAAAACTGCAAGGTGTGGGAGTCCATAGGTTGTGCTGACGAGCTCTGACACGTTCCCGTGGATACAGAAAATCACTTCTATGCTCTGAGCTGTGTTATGTCCTGCCTAGAAAGAACTAGAAAGGTCCTGATGCTTCTCCACCGGCTGAAAGTGAAGAGCTGTGCAAAGATGAAGTGAGGCCAAGGCAGAAATGTGAGGTGACAGAGTGTGGAGCTGGGCCCAACACATGCAGGGGCTTTTGGGAGGGGCTGAGAGCCGTGTTCCTGAGAGTGGTGAAGGAAATCTCTGCCCAGTAATTAGCCACTAATGTAACTGAACTGGTACGTCAGCGACCACATGTGCAGAGGATGCAGACCTAGCCCAGAAAACCAGGAAGCCAGAAATGACCAACAATAATAACTACAAAAAACATAAACCAAAAAAATAAAAACAGTAATCATCAAGGAAGGGATCGGACTTCCAGAGTGGTCACATTATAGTATTAATTAATTTATTTATTCATTTATTTACCTATTTATTTATTTTTCGAGACAGAGTCTTACTATGTCACCCTTGGTAGAGTGCCGTGGCATCATAGCTCACAGCAACCTCCAACCCTTGAGGTTAAGTGATTCTCTTGCCTCAGCCTCCCAAGTAGCTGGGACCACAGGCACCCAAAACACCCCCCAACTATTTTCTGCTACAGTCGTCATTGATGTTTAGCTGGCCCGGGCCAGTTTCAAACTCTCCAGCCTTGGTGCATGTGGTGGGCACCATAATCACTGTGCTATGGACACTGAGCCCACATCGTATTATTTAAAGGTCTCATGTTTTAAGATGAAAGTAGGAGACAGATAAAGAAACAAGAAAGATTTTCCCCCATACACTACAAGACACCAAGCATAACAGCAATGAGAAAACATTAAATGAACAATTAAAACAGCAAAAAAATCTGATAAATACTAACTCCAAAGAGTCACAGACACTAGAACTAGTAGAGAAAGATCTGGAACCAGCTAACATGCATTAAATGTGATCTTAAAAAGTCAAAATAATGAAATGTTCAAAAGAAAGTCATATCATGTATAAAAAATTAAAAAAGAAATGAGGAAAAATATAACTCGAGTTGGATCAATTGTTATTACTGTGCCTGAAAAACAGAAGGAAATAAGAATAAAAAATGCACAGAACTTGAGAAACTTGTGCAACACAGGTGGAAGTCTCAGAAAGATAACATTGGGATAAATGGACAGAAAAGGAAGAGCAGAGAGAGGGATGGAAGGAGGGAGGTGGGACCTTGGTGTGTGCCACACCTTTTGAGGGCAAACACGATTGTAAGAGGGACTTTACCTAACAAATGCAATTAGTGTAACCTTGCATTGGTTTCTTATACCCTCAATGAATCCCAAACAATAAATAAAGCAAAACTAAAAAATAATTAAAAGCAAAAAAAAAAAAAAAGACAGAAAACACATTCAAACAATGATGACCCCAAACTTCCCTAATTTGATGAAACCTACACACCCGAGATGCTCTGTAACCCCCAGTAGAAATCAGTCAGGCCCGATTTCTCCAGGCATAAGCAAAGTATCACAGAGGGATGAAACCTACCCAATTCTAACAAGATAAGAAGGCAAAGACAATGACACCACACACCTGTCATGACCCCTGATTCCATCCAAGACATAGTAGACAGTAACTGGTGAGGTCCTTACACCTTGAACAATCCCAGGACTGGTCCAGATACATGGAACACAGCAGGTGTTTCCTGACACCGGATACTGAGGAGAGCCAGCCTCTGTGACCTCAAGGAAGAAAAGTGAATTTGTACAAGTACATGCACATACACATATGGACACCCAGGCACACATGTGTAACAGTGCATACCCACCACACACGGACACACACATACACACACATGAGCACAACATGCCTATGTGAACACACACAGGTGAGCCTATCTGGCTGCAGATTTATTTCTAAACTCAGTCCTGCCCAGATGAGGTGGAACCCCGGCTGATCATGACTGTGTCACTGAGCTGAGGACACAGATGGGAGAAGTCAGGGCACAGGGACGACTGGCATTCTCAGGGCAATTCCCTAGAGAGTAGGTGGCTGCACAGGCAAGGTCTCTGTCCCCTGCATGTGGCCCCTGTGGCTTTGGCTGAGCACAAAGTGGCCACCTGCAGGTTTGGGGGTGTAACTACTAGAGCCAAAGAGCGAACTCGGCAGTGTGTGGGCCTAGGGGGTGTGTCATTCCTATCAAAAAAAAAAAAAAAACTCTTCTTCATTCAGTTCTACACAACCAGCTAGGACAGTATACGTGTGTGGGATTATATATTTATTTATTTATATATTTTTTGGCCATACACCCTCAGTCCACCTTCACTGGGAAGAGCAGCGTGGCGCCGTTCACAAGTCACAGCACACTCGAATTCTTGAGCTCCAGGGATGCTTTTGCTTCAGACTCCCGAACAGGTGGGACTATGCTGGGGTGTGGGGCGGTCGTCTCCTGTCTCCACCGGCCTCGGCCTCCCAGAATGCTAGCATCAGAGTGGAGATCAACCGCCCCCAACCCCATAACTTCTTTGGGTGTGTATGGAGCTGTTCCCGGCGACAGATCGGTCCTCTCAAAGCCCAGTGGGGAGGCGGTGCTGAGAAGGGCGGGGACAGATCCTAGGAGTTCTTCCCTTCAACTCGGCTCCGGTCAGGTCAGGTCAGGTCAGGGCAGCGCCTCTGTGCTTGGCTGCTTAGCTCTTCTGTAAAACGGAACAGATCAGAAATAAAGGTCGAAAACTTAACTGAGGGGCGGCGCCTGTGGCTCAGTCGGTAAGGCTCCAGCCCCACAGACCGAGGGTGGCGGGTTCAAACCCGGCCCCGGCTGAAATGCAACCAAAAAATAGCTGGGCATGGTGGCGGGCTACTTTCGTCCCAGCTACTCGGGAGGCTGAGGCAAGAGAATCGCTTAAGCCCAGGAGTTGGAAGTTGCTGTGAGCTGTGTGATGCCATGCACTCTACCCGAAGGGTTTAAAGTGACACTCGGTCTCTACAAAAAAAAACAAAAAAAAAACACTTAATTCATTACTGAAGTTTTTTTCTGGATTGGAAAGCGGGGGTTCGGGGAGAGGAAGAGTTTCTGTTCCGGGAACTGTGCTACGTGTCTATTTACTTCTTTATTAGATCAATTTTAACATTTATTAATTTATTTTTTGAATTTTTGAATTCAAAATTGAATTCATTTGAAAGGTTTTTTTTTTTTTTTTTTTTTTTTTTTTTGGTGAGGCAGAACTTCACTGAGTCACCCTCCGTAGATTGCCTTGGTGTGGTGTCACAGCTCTCAAGAACCTCCAACTCTTGGGCGTGAACGATTGTCTGGCCTCAGCCTCCCAAGTACCTGGGACTCCATGAGCCCACCACAGCGCCAGGGTATTTTTGCTTTGTTGCAGTTGTCATTGTTGTGTAGATTGTCAGACAGGGCTGGAATCCGCCAGCCTCCTCGGTGGATGTGGTTGGTGCCTTAACCACAGTGCTATGCACCACCCCCCCACGCCACGCCAGCCTATTTATTTATCTATTTATTTATTAAATATTTTCCTTCTTCTGCGGTGTTTGACTGGGGCCCGGTTTCAACCCGCCGCCTCTGGAACTGGGGGCCGGTGCCCTACTCCTCTGAGGAACAGGCACTGAACTACTTTTACTCTTTCATTTTCCTTCCTTCCTTCCTTCCTTCCATCCTTCCTTCCATCGTTCCGTCCCATCCTTTCTACTTCCCTCCATCCCTCCCTTCCTTCCTTCGTTCTTTCTTGTTTTTTTTCGTTCCAGTTTTTTGTCGGGGCTTGGTTTGAACCCGCCACCTCCGAAATATGCGGGCGGAGGGCGGGGGTGCCCGCAGGCGAACTCTTTCAACGAAATGGTTTTGAGGAGGGGGCACTTTTTCTCGCCACCCACCTCCTCTGTATATGGGGACGGCACCCTACAACTTTCACCCACAGGCGCCACCCGTTAACTTGTATTCTTTTTCCTTTTTGTAGAGACAGAGTTTCCCTTTATTGCCCTCGGTACAGTGCCATGGCGTCACACAGCTAACAACAACCTCCATCTCCTGGGCTTAGGCGATAATCCTGCCTCGGTCTCCCGAGTAGCTTGGATTACAGGCGGCCGCCAGAACGCCCGGCTATTTTGTTGCAGTTCGGCCTGGCCTGGGGTTGAACACACCACCCTCCGTATATGGGGCCGGCGCCTTGCTCACTGAGCCACAGGCCCCGCCCCCATTATCGTCTATACTTAACAGTAGCTTCCCCCCACATATACATCTCTCATGACACAGTGAAACCAGGTGTGGGAGAAGGATATTTAACTAAATCGAATTAGGTTGGGCGACGTGAGGTGGCTCAGGCCTGTAATCGAAGCACTTTGGGGGGGTCTAGGTGGGCGGATCGCTCCAACTCCCTGAGTTGAGCTCCCGAAAATGGGTTCGTTTCTTTGCTTTCCAGTTCTGGCGGAGTCCGGGCTTGAACCAACACCCACGGTATAATATGGGGCCGGCGCCCTAATTCTTGAGCCAGGGGCTGCGCCCACTCACAGGCACATGAGTTTCTGAACTGAGCAAAACCCCCTCTGAGGCCCCAGCTCCTGACCTCTTGTCGGCCTCCAATTGGCTGCGGAGAGGGCCTGTCCTCCGTGTCTACAGGTTGCTGACTTCTTCTGACTGCGTGTCCCAAGGCACCACTTTCGGGGTTTCTTTTTTCTTCTTTTATCCCTGTTTCTCTCATTGCACGTCTCACACTTGTGCTGGAACACATGATCATGACGCCTATGAACTACTAAAGGAGATGCTGCGAGACACATCCCTCCGTCCTCCACTCCCTCTCCCCTTTCTTTTCTCCTTCCCTCGTAACACCCCGCCTCCCCTGGCCCCAGCACCTGCATATGAAACACCGGAGCTAGCTAAGAATGAGCACGCCGGGTTCTCCTGCCAGGCAGGCAGGCATGCATGACACCCACGTACAGCACATGTGGGTGTTAGGAAACTTGGGTGTACACAGTGCCCCGCGGATGACCAGACGTCCGTGGCAGACCTTACACCGGGGATCCTGTCACCTTAGCGCCTGTTGGTCGACCAGATGTCTCCTCTGCGTGCTTTGGCCTGGTCAGTCCAGCAGGTGGCGGCCTTGTATAAGTTCTGGTTCCCCTGAGGCTCAGACACTCGCCTTGCTCCTCCAAACCCCGTGTTCCTTCTTTCGTGTTCGTTTTCTCTCTCTCTCCCTCTCTCTCTCTCTCTCTCCCTCTGTCCCTCCCTTTCTCCCCCCTCTCCGTCTCTCTTCCCCCTCATTCTCACTCTCCCTTTATTCTGAAATGGTTCTTCTGACAATACGCACTACTTGCCTCCTGTGTAACTACTAGAGCTCAGGAGCGAACTGGGCAGCCTGTGAGCCTAGTGGGTGTGTCATTCCTATAAAAAAAAAAAAAAAAAAAAAAAAACTCTTCTTCATTCAGGTCTACACAACCAGCTAGGACAGTATACGTGTGTGGGATTATATATTTATTTATTTATATATTTTTTGGCCATACACCCTCAGTACACCTTCACTGGGAAGAGCGGCGTGGCGCCATTCGCAAGTCACAGCACGCTCGAATTCTTGAGCTCCAGGGATGCCTTTGCTTCAGAGTCCCGAACAGGTGGGACTATGGTGGGGTGTGGGGCGGTCGTCTCCTGTCTCCACCGGCCTCGGCCTCACAGAATGCTAGCTTTAGAGTGGAGATCAACCGCCCCCGACCCCGTAACTTCTTTCGGTGTGTATGGAGCTGTTCCCCGGGGGCAGATCCGTCCTCTCAAAGCCCAGTGGGAATGCGGTGCGGAGATAGGCGGGGACAGATCCTTGGAGTTCTTCCCTTCAACCTGGGCTCCGGTGAGGTCAGGTCAGGTCAGGTCAGCGCCTCTGTGCTTGGCTGCTTAGCTCTTCTGTAAAACGGAACAGATCAGAAATAAAGGTTGAAAATTTAACTGAGGGGCGGCGCCTGTGGCTCAGTCGGTAAGGCGCCGGCCCCACAGACCGAGGGTGGCGGGTTCAAACCCGGCCCCAGCTGAACTGCAACCAAAAAATAGCTGGGCATGGTGGCAGGCTGCTTTCGTCCCAGCTACTCGGGAGGCTCAGGCAAGAGAATCGCTTAAGCCCAGGAGTTGGAAGTTGCTGTGAGCTGTGTGATGCCATGGCAATCTACCCGAAGGGCATAAAGTGACACTCTGTCTCTACAAAAAAAAAAAAAAAATCAAAACACTTAATTCATTACTGAATTTTTTTGTGGATTGGAAAGCGGGGTTTGGGGGAGTGGAAGGGTTTCTGTTCCAGGAACTGTGCTAGGTGTCTATTTACTTCTTTATTAGATTGATTTTAATATTTATTAATTTATATTTTGGTCCTTTTGATTTTTTTTTTTTTTTTTTTTGGTGAGGCAGACCTTCACTGAGTCACCCTCCGAAGATTGCCGAGGTGTGGGGTAGCTCTCAAGAACCTCCAACTCTTGGGCGTTATCGATTGTCTGGCCTCAGCCTCCCAAGTACCTGGGACTGCATGAGCCCGCCACAGCGCCGGGGTATTTTTGCTTTGTTGCAGTTGTCATTGTTGTTTAGGTTGTCAGACAGGGCTGGAATCCGCCAGCCTCCTCGGTGGATGTGGTTAGTGCCTTAACCACTGTGCTATGCACCACCCCCCGACCCCACGCCAGCCTATTTATTTATCTATTTATTTATTAAATATTTTCCTTCTTCTGCGGTGTTTGACTGAGGCCCGGTTTCAACCCGCCGCCTCTGGAACTTGGGGCCGGTGCCCTACTCCTCTGAGGAACAGGCACTGAACTACTTTTTTTTTTTTTTTTTTTGTAGAGACAGAGTTTCACTTTATGGCCCTCGGTAGAGTGCTGTGGCGTCACACAGCTCACAGCAACCTCCAACTGCTGGGCTTAAGTGATTCTCCTGCCTCAGCCTCCCGATTAGCTGGGACTACAGGCGCACGCCACAACGCCCGGCTATTTTTGGTTGCATTTCGGCCGGGGCCGGGTTTGAACCCGCCACCCTCGGTATATGGGGCCAGCGCCTTACCGACTGAGCCACAGGTGCCGCCCCACTGAACTACTTTTACTCTTTCATTTTCCTCCCTCCCTTCCTTCCTTCCTTCCTTCCTTCCTTCCATCGTTCCGTCCCATCCTTTCTCCTTCCCTCCATCCCTCCCTTCCTTCCTTCGTTCTTTCTTGTTTTTTTTTCTTTCCAGTTTTTTGCCGGGGCTTGGTTTGAACCCGCCACCTCCGAAATATGCGGGCGGAGGGCGGGGGTGCCCGCAGGCGAACTCTTTCAACGAAATGGTTTTGAGGAGGGGGCAGTTTTTCTCGCCACCCACCTCCTCTGTATATGGGGCCGGCACCCAACTCCTTTCACCCACAGGCACCACCCGTTAACTTGTATTCTTTTTCCTTTTTGTAGAGACAGAGTTTCCCTTTATTGCCCTCGGTAGAGTGCCGTGGCGTCACACAACTCACAGCAACCTCCATCTCCTGGGCTTAGGCGATTATCCTGCCTCGGTCTCCCGAGTAGCTGGGACTACAGGCGGCCGCCACAACGCCCGGCTACTTTTTTGTTGCAGTTCGGCCGGGCCTGGGGTTGAACACACCACCCTCCGTATATGGGGCCGGCGCCTTGCTCACTGAGCCACAGGCCCCGCCCCCGTTATCTTCTGCACTTAACAATAGCTTCCCCCCCCACACATACATCTCTCCAGATACCGTGAAACCAGGTGTGGGAGAAGGATATTTAACTAAATCGAATTAGGCTGGGCCACGTGAGGCGGCTCAGGCCTGTAATCGTAGCACTTTGGGAGGTCTAGGTGGGCGGATCGCTTCAGCTCACTGAGTTGAGCTCCCGAAAATGGGTTCGTTTCTTTGCTTTCCGGTTATGGCGGAGTCCGGGCTTGAACCAACACCCACGGTATAATATGGGGCCGGCGCCCTAATCCTTGAGCCAGGGGCTGCGCCCACTCACAGGCACAGGCGTTTCTGAGCTGAGAAAAAACCCCGCTGAGGCCCCACCTCCTGACCTCTTGTTGGCCTCCAATTGGCTGCGGAGAGGGCCGGTCCTCCGTGTCTGCAGGTTGCTGACTTGTTCTGACTGCGAGTCCAAAGGCACCACTTCATGGGTTTCTTTTCTCTTCTTTTATCCCTTGTTTCTCTCATTGCACATCTCACACCTGTGCTCGAACACATGATTATGACGCCTATGAACTTCTAAAAGAGATGCTGCTCACACATCCCTCCGTCCTCCCCTTCCTCTCCCCTTTCTTTCTCTCCTTCCCTCGTAACATCCCCCCTCCTCTGGCCCCCGCACCTGCATATGAAACACCGGAGCTAGCTAAGAATGAGCTCCCCGGGTTCTCCTGTCAGGCAGGCAGGCATGCATGACACCCTCGTAGAGCACATGTGGGTGTTAGGAAACTTGGGTCTCCACAGTGCCCCGCGGATGACCAGACGTCCGTGGCCGACCGTAGACCCGGGATCTTGTCACCTCAGCGCCTGTTGGTCGACCAGATGTCTCTCCTGCGAGCTTTGGCCTAGTCATTCCAGCAGGTGTAAGGGAAGCCTCAGCAGGGGTGTCGGAACCAGCAGGCTCACACACAGCTCCAGGGGGTGCTGGGGCTAAGACAGATGTGCTTTTGAAGTCTGTGTAAGAAGTAGCTAGAATTCCCTATCCCATTTCCACTTTTCCCAAACCATGTAGCCACATAACTGCTTCTCTCAAATCCCAGCAAAAGACTGAAGGCTAACTCTCCAGAGAAACTAAGCTGGAGGGAATCTGCACTTGGGGGCATCAGTCATGCCAGAGAACAGTGGGGACCTTTCAGAAAGTAGTGGACGACATTAATAGGAGAGCCCCAACCCATTCTGCTCCTATATGCCCTTATGCTCTCTAGCCAGGAGGCAGAGGATTCTCTCTGGGGAGAAGACAAAGGGGAGTTTGAGGGTGGGGAGCCTGAAAGGGTGATGGTGGTAAGGAATTTGCTCAGCCAGTCCCACAACAGGGAAGCTCACTTAGTTAGTGTCCTCATTTAAAATACGACTGAGGGTGGCACCTGTGGCTCAGTGGGTAGGGCGCCGGCCCCATATACCAAGGGTGGCGGGTTTGAACCTCGCCCTGGCCAAACGGCAACAACAACAACAACAACAACAAATAGCCGGCTGTTGTGGCAGGTGCCTATAGTCCCAGCTACTCAGGAGACTGAGGCAAGAGAATCGCCTAAGTCCAAGAACTGGAGGTTGCTGTGAGCTGTGACACTACGGCACTCTACTGAGAGTGATAAACTCAGACTCTGTCTCCAAAATAAAATAAAATACGACTGAATGTGGCCCTTTGGTTAAGAGCACAGACTTTCTGGGTATGCACCCTCTCTGCTAACACTATCCTGATAATACCATTAATTGGTTTTACCTGATTTTGAACTTTACATAAATGGAAATCGAACAAACAGTGTATGTATTTTTTATTTTTATTTTTTGGAGAAAGGGTCTATTTTCTTTCACTCAGTAATGTGTGTGAGAGGCATGCAACTTAGGGTGAAGAGCTATAGTTGATCTTTTTCATGGCTATTTATTAATAATATCCCATTATATACATAATAGGTTGCTTCCAATTTGTAGCTATTGTCAATTCTTTTATTAATTTTCTCACATGGAGAGGGACAGCTCGCTCAGTAATCTTCCTTTTATAAAATCCTTGTCTCCAGCCCCTTCCCCGATCTCTTTTCTTTTTCTCTTTTTCTGTCTTTGGGGTGTCTCTTGTCTTCTGATGAACATCCCACAGGTCAAGGGGAGTGGAACAAAAGATAAAAGTCTTTCTTTCACTTAGTTTCTCCATTCTGTCCCCTTATAATGAAATGCTTATATAGTCCTCAGAACCCTATCTGTTTTCATTTTATCTCTATTCTAATTCTGTTGATTCTCTTCTCCTTTCCCCTTCCCGTCCTCCCCTCCCTCCCTTTCTTTCACCCTCCCTCCTTTCCTTCCTTTTTTTTGAGACAAAATTCTTTTTTTTTTTTTTGAGACAGAGTCTCACTATGTCATCCTCAGTAGAGTGCTGTGACATCACAGCTCTCAGCATACTCAAACTCTTGGCCTTAAGCTATTCTCTTACCTCATCCTCCCAAGTAGCTGGAACTACAGGACCTGCCACGACATCCAGCTATTTTTTCGTTGGAGTTGTCATTGTTGCATAGCCAGCCTGGGTGTATGTGGCCAGCGCCCTACCCACTGAGCTACGGGCGCTGCCTAGTGACAAAATTCTTAAGTCTCCGGATTCTCTATTCTTGATGTCTCTTGGACAATTCCCTTCTTCCTTGAGAATGCTCTGATCTTTTAGAAACCTAGTGGGGTGGAAACCTGTGGCCTTGTAGGTCCTGTAGTGAGGCCTTTTGACTGAATCCCGATTTTATACAACTAATCCTTTTATATTAAAAAGGGAGTGCAGCAGAGAAAGAAGAAGCTCTTCTTTCTTCCTTTGGTGCTTAAAAAAGAACAATCTAGAAATCAGAAGGCCATGGGTCTCCCACCCCTGCAGATACCTTATATAAATTCATCAGAACAGTTACCAACTAAAAGCTCTTATTACTACCAACAGCCGTTGCAGTAGTAACAATGAGAACATTTTTTTTTTGACTGTGTAAATCTGTACGGTGAGTATTTTCAGTAGAGGGAAAAAGAAATACATAATGGAAGAAGTAGAAGTAATAAAGTGTCTTCCTTGTGTGTTAGGAAAATAGTACATGCCCAAGATTTCTATTGCTTTAATATTTATCTTTGGAATATTGGCTGTATATTTAAAACTTCTAACTGGAGCAGTTTAAGTTTTTTTTTTCTTTTTTTGCAGCTTTTGGCCGGGGCAGGATTTGAACCCGCCATCTCTGGCATATGGGGTCGGCACCCTACTCCTTTGAGCCACAGGCGCCGCCCCAGTCTAAGTTTTTAAACATTTTTGTTATTCCTTTTCTTAAGTTGCTTATTAGGCTTTTTACCATTTTAAGATGTTCCTTCTGCCTCATTTCAGAAATTGGGTTTACTAGAAGAGTTACTAGAAAGGCTTCTAATACAGATTTAAAGTATGGCAGTGAATGGGTAACAATAATTTGGTTGTAATCACTCTTGAAATCTCCTTTCAAATTTTCCTCTTCTAGATTTCCAGGTGTTGTAAAACAAGCTCATAACTGTCACAAGTACATGCTTCTTCGTCACATGTAAACAGTGCCCTGTGTTTGGTTCAGTGAATGTTTCCTCGAAGGAAAGCTTTGCACACAAAGGAGGTTGGATGATCAAGATGTGGATAACCTTGCCATAGCGGCTTGGTCACACCTACACATTATGGAGTCTCAGACGATCTTCATTGTGCTGCTGAGACCCACGGTCATGCCAAACAAGGCTGTTGTGGGGATTGTTTGAGCTCAAGGAGTCATATGTTTGGAATAATAACTTCTGAAAATTCTTGCCTGAAAATTATAATTGTATTGATAAGATTATATAACAATGACAGTTACATGTTTAATATGTTAGAGAATAAAGTTAAAACTACTGTGGATGGCCCATAATCTAGGAAATTATCAAACTGATTTAAATTTAAATACAGTAGAAGCCCTGTAAGGAACTACAACAAACTGGTCCACACACAGAGGTGGTCAACATGAGGCCCCCTGTGTGGATATGTACGTGTGGTGCATGTCTGGCCTATGATAGTGAGGTCAGTTTAAGGAGGTGGTAAGTGTAGGGAGGTGATGAGCTATGGAGGTTCTGGTGTACATGCTCCTTAGAATTAGGTGCTGAGGGCATGTGTTTATGCTAGAATAAGGGATTTTTTTTTTTTTTTTTTTTTTGTAGAGACAGAGTCTCACTTTATCGCCCTTGGTAGAGTGCCATGGCATCACACAGCTCACAGCAACCTCCAGCTCCTGGGTTTAAGCGATTCTCTTGCGTCAGCCTCCAAGTAAGTAGCTGGGACTACAGGAGCCCACCACAATGCCCAGCTATTTTTTTGTTGCAGTTTGGCTAGGGCCGGGTTTGAACCTGCCACCTTTGGTATATGGGGCCAGTGCCCTACCCACTGAGCCACAGACACCACCCAGAATAAGGGATTTTAATGGTTTCACAAGTTCAGATAACTTAAATAGCTATGTTCACTCACATAGAAAAATTCACTTTATACCTGGTCTGAAGTGGAAACTATAGTAGATTTATTGTGGTAATTAAAAGACATAGTTTGGCTTTAGAAACAAATTATTGAATGAACAAGTTGACAGTGAAATTAAGTTAAGTGTTAATGAAAGCTTAAAAATTTTGCCATTTGCCTCAGTGCCTGTAGATCAGTGGGTAGGGTGCCGGCCACATACACAGGGCTGGCAGGTTTGAACCTGGCCAGGGCCTAATAAACAACATTGACAACTATATTAAAAAAATAGCTGGGCGTTGTGGCGGGCACCTGTAGACCCAGCTACTTGGGAGGCTGAGGCAGGAGAACCACTTAAGCCCAAGACTTTGAGGTTGCTGTGAGCCACGACAGTCCACCGAGGGTGACATAGTAAGACTCTGTCTCAAAAAATATATATATTATTTTTCTTCTTTTTGCCATTTGTTTCCTGATCAAAGCATCCATCAGCTTAAAAGATATTTATCTGTTCTGATTTTCAGGCCCTTGAGCATAATTCCAAATGCTTTGGTATCATTCTTTCTGTTCTTATTTATCACTGCTTATTTATCTGTATTTAATTCAAAGGGACTGAGGGTCAGTTTTGAAAGATTATCATTGGGACCATTAATAATTTTTAAATTTAGGCTCCGCACCAGTGGCTCAAGTGCGTAAGGCACCAACCACATACACCTGTGCTGGGGAGTTCAAATCCAGCCCAGGCCTACCAAACAACAATGATGGCTACAACCCAAATATAGCCAGGCATTGTGCAGGTGCCTGTAGTCCCAGCTACTTGGGATATGGAGGCAGGAGAATGGCTTGAGCCCAGGAGTTGGAGGTTGCTGTGAGCTGTGATGCCACCGCACTCTACCCAGACGACAGCTTGAAGCTCTGCCTGAAATTTTTTTTTTTTTAATTTAGTGTTAACAAAAGTAATGAGATACACATTTTTTTTATTAATTATTTTTATGTTAGCACATTTTGTTAGAATATTGTTTATTATTCCTGGAGTTGAATATTTCATATACATTCTACTGTGTCTGGGAATACCATTATGTGTTCAAGTGTCTGAGAGATTTAAAGTAGATCTTGCTTATGTTCTATTTTTTATTTCAGGTATAATTATTTTTTTAAAGTGGTAGTCATCGTTGATGTTGATGAAGACCTAGTTTTACCACATGTACTTAGATTCCTCTTTTGTAACAGCGTGTTATGGGAATGATACCTGGTGACCTAGTGTCAACTCTGCATTTGCGGGGTCCTCGCTCTGGTTGTAAATGCTTGATTAACTTATTTTGGTTTCTTTTTAAAACATGATGAGTGAACTGGATGAGAAAACTCAGGGATATCATTGAAATTGTTACTTGTATTAGGTCTTAATGTAAATAGTTCTTGAGAAATAATGGTACCTTTTGATTTATTTGAATGTTCTTTTTAAAACATCATACAAATGATGAAAGAACTCCTATGGTCCTTTTTTGTTAGAAAATGTATCTTTTAATTTTTTTTTTTTGTTTTTGCAGTTTTTGGCCAGGGCTGGGTTTGTACCCGCAACCTCTAGCATATGGGGCCGGCGCCCCACTCCTTTGAGCCACAGGTGCCGCCTGAAAATGCATCTTTTAGATGTAATCTCAAGAAATTCATTTTAAAACTCTGATGCCATTATTTTGTTTTTTTGTTTGTTTACCCAGGTGTCCTCAAACTGCGGCCCACAGGCCACATGAAGCGCTGTGAATTGTATTTGTTCCCATTTTGTTTTTTACTTCAAAATAAGATATGTGCAGTGTGCATAGGAATTTGTTCATAGTTTTGTGTTTTTTTAAACTATAGTCCAGCCCTCCAACGGTCTGAGGGACAGTGAATTGGCCCCCTGTTTAAAAAGTTTGAGGACACCTAGTTTAGACAGTCTCACTTTGCCGCCCTTGGTAGAGTGCCATGGTGTCATAGCTTACAGCAACCTTAAACTTTTGGACTCAAGTGATTCTCTTGCCTCAACTTCCTGAGTAGCTGGGACTGCAGGCACCCAACTGTAGTAATTTAAATTATAAATAATGCCTGGCTATTTTTAGAGATGGGGTCTTGCTGTTGCTCAGGCTGTTCTCAAACTCCTGAACTCAGGTGATCACCTGCCTCAGCCTCCCAGAGTACTAGGATTACAGGTGTGAGCCACCACACCCATCCTAATGCCATTATTTTTGTACTTAGAATTGATAAGCTTGTAGTATCGCCTAATTATATGAAAGTGTATAGCATCACAGGCAAAAAGGGGAAAATATGCTTGAGGTGAACTAGTTGATCTACTTTTCTCGAAGAGAGATGATACTTTACTATCTAGAAGGTATATTCTAAAGCATAGGAAGGATGAATTAAGTCAGTGTGTTAAACTGTAGTTCAAGTGGTCCTGGTCCCCTGCTCACACTACATGCCTCAACACATACATAACTAAAGGAAATTCAAAGTACTTATTAATTTTTTATAAAAATAACTCTCACTGTATTGTTGTCCTTTTTTTTTTTTTCTGTCTTAATCTTAATCCACGTATTTAGTGAGGAACTACTAGGTTCTGGCCACTCTGTTCTTTCTTAACCTGCTCATCATTTCCTTAACAACAAAGAAATGTCTGTGGAAACTGTGACGTAAATTCATGGTTTCTATGGAGATAAAGGGGTAGGGAATGGTGAATTATTTTTTCTGTAGTAATTTAAATGTTTAAAAATGTAACAGATGTATTTTGCTATTGCAAGTCAAAAAGTAATAACTTGTTTAATCTAAACACTTCTTCCTTTTTTGCTTATTGGGCCATGAACTTGGAAACTTTGTAGTCTGCTCTGTCACATTAGGCCAAGAATATGAAATTTATTTTTTTTGTGCCATAGTTAAACTTAGTCAGCAGTTAATTAAAGTACTGAAAAATAACACAGCAGCCAGCCCCTCAGAGTAAACAGCCAGGAAGTTCTAGATCAGTATTTTTCAACTTTTTTTTTTATCTCAGAGCATACTTGAACCTATAGTTAAATTTCCATGGCACACTTAAATTATGTTGCACAAGAAAAAGAGTGAAAATGGCTCGTCGCCTGTAGCTCAGTGATTAGGGTGCCCGCCACATACACCGGGGCTGGTGGTTTTGAATCTGGCCCAGGCCTGCTAAACAATGACAACTACAACAAAAAAATAGCCGGGCGTTGTGGCGGGCGCCTGTAGTCCCAGCTACGCTGGAGGCTGAGGCAAGAGAATCGCTTAAGGCTGGGAGTTTGAGGTTGCTGTGACAGCACGGCACTCTACTGAGGGGGACAGAGTGAGACTCTGTCTCAAAAAAAAAAAAGAAAAGAAAGAAAAGGAAAAGAGTGAAAAAAGAATGTATTTATTGTGCTTTGAACTTCTTTTGAAAAACAATTTTCATATTACTCCTAAGATCCTTTCATGGCACACTGGTTGAAAATCATTGTCTGAGACTCTTTAGTGGAGGGTCTTAATTATTATTAGTATTGTTTTGGGGTTGTCAGAGTTAGCAAATAAAATACAGGCACCTAGTTCTAGTTACATTTGAATTTTAGATAATGAATACTTTTTTAGTCTAACATTGTCCCAGATACTTTGTGGGACAGGATTATACCCAAGAAATTATTTGTCATTTCTTTACATCACCAGTCCATTCACATTTAACTTGTGTCTGGTCTGGTCTTTTATTTGACCACCATAGTTATTTCTATTTTTAAAAAAATTTTTAATATTTTCACTTTTTTTGGAGACAGAGTCTTGCTCTGTCGCTCTGGCTAGAGTAGTGGTGTTATCATAGCTCACTACAACCTCAAACTCTTGGGCACCAGGGATCCTCCTGTCTTAGCCTCCCAAGTAGCTGGCGCTCTGGGTACATGCCAACACGCCTAGCTAATAACTCTTGCTCAGGCTGGTCTCAAACTCCTGACCTCAAGCAATCCTCCTGCCTTGGACTTTTAGAGTACTAGAATTATAGGTGTGAGCCACCCCACATAGCAGTTTTTATTTATTTTATATTAGATGCCAAGCGGTTCAGGGATGATTAAGGAGTTTTTGAGGGTCTCAAAATCTAACTGGGAGAGGCAAGAAGGAAGAGATGTGGAGAAGAGAACACCAGAGAGGGGAAAACATCACGGGAATCTATGTGTTTGGTGCTGGGGGTCCGAGCCACAGTGGGGGTGAGGAGATTGTTACAGTGCCTTATCAATGCCGAGGAAGGTCATCAGCTTGTTTAGACCCACACGCCATCCGGGTCGGCAAACCGCGCCTGCAAGTGCCTTTGAGTGGATGATGGGAAGGGAGAGAGGAGGAAACTAGAGAGTAATAAAAATGATAAAAAGAAATGAGAATGGGAGAAATTAGAGGAAAATGAGAGAAAGAGTCGAGTCCATCCTTTTTCTTCGGTTGTGGTGTCTCAGAGAAGGAGCCCTGAGAACCCTCGGTGCCTGGCGTGGCGATTCCTTACCTTGAGAAACTAGCAGACTCTGCACCTCAGGCTCCTCACTGGTTAGATGAGGGGCTGGCTGAGACAGTCTCGGACGTGATCTGATTATCAGGCCTTCCACACAACAGAGGCCTAACCCCGGGCTTTCTGTCTTTGAAGAGGCATTATCCAGGTTTTGATACCCTTCCTCCCATTCCCTCAGTCTTGCTCTGTCCTTCCAGCCACTTTCTGGAGGTTACAACGGTGCCTTCAAGCCCTTTGTTTGACCCCAACATTCAGTATCTTTGCAAGGAAAATGGTTCAGACTGCCTAGAAGATATTTGTTTCTTAATTTTTTTTTCTTTGCACTGACACCAGTGTAGTTTAAAATAAACAGTTGGTAAATAAATCCTTCTAATATATTTTAAAATTTCCTTTTGTTCATTTTTGATAATTCATTTCAGATTGAATAAAATGAAGGCTTAGAGCTAAAGCCTTGTATTTTAATATATAAGAGAGGCAGTTTGTGAGATTGGAAATATTCAAATGTGTTTTGATCTGTCCCTTCTATGCTTCACTAAACTACCACGTGGTGGGGAATTAGGGCAGGGGTTACTTGTGGCCATTACCTGTTTAATACTCCATTTAAGCCTAGGCTATAAACTCAAAAGTGACTGCCAGTGATGATGGAAGATTTAATAGAAATAAATTTACTATTTAAAGTAGTGTTTTTTAACCATTTTTAGATTTGGAAAGTGTTTTGAAAATCTGATGAAGGCAACCAGCCCTCTTATCTGTTGAAGATAATTCAGGGGATTTTAGAGACGTCCTCCTCTCACTGATGGATGACCAGATTTTAAATTCATGATTTTGGACCTCAACTGTATAGTTAAACTGGTCTGTTCATTCAGTTCTTAAATCATTCATTCATGAACTAAGCTTAGGTATTGTGGGAGGCTCTGATTTTTAACTCTCTCCAAACAGCAATAATAGTATTAATATAAACAGATTCAAGAGTCCATTTTCATCTTGAAATGAGAAGCGTTATCTCACATACTGTGTGTCTCTAGCACGTGCTTTCTAAAGATGTAAGACTTACTTGGTGTGTCCTAAGCGAAACACGTCGCAACAGCGACCTCCCTGGCTTGTTGTCCGTGGCCTTCTTGCTTCCTTTTAGTACCCGCATACGTTATTTATAGTTATAATCACATAGTATTCTCTCGCCTCCCCATCTAAATCTTTATTTATAGACTTTTTGTGCTTCCATATGACTGTTATCTTTTTTTTTCCTTTTTTTGGGGGGTCAAATATTAGTGTAATGTTAATTTACAAGAAAGTAAACCAAACCTCTGCAGCAGCTCATTACCAACTGGTAAAACATAGGGGTCAGTGTTCTAGAGTTTTAAAAGGTAAGTATCAATACAATTGAGGAACCCTCCTCTATAGATAAAATGGGATGCTGTATCCATATTGCCAGTGACATTCTCCCCAGGAAATGCAAGCAGCCACATCCACCCTCCTTCAGACTGTAGAGCCATTACATTGTCACTGAAGACTCGGACCCAGCCATCCTTTTGCGTGTGATAAGAGGTCAATCAAACCTTCTGCGCAGGCATCTCTGTTGGTTTGGTAGATGGCTCAATGGGTCAGATCATAGGAGTAACCTTGATCCATGACCCCATAAGCATATACAAAGCCAGAACTCAGAGAGAAGGTGTCTCCCTGAGGTCCAGTTCCCTTCACTATCCACATAGTAGAGGCCGGCAACAGCTCCATGTCTTTGTAAAGATGCGCCCTGTTGGCCAACAGCTTGGAGGCAGCTGAGACCGAGATGCCGCCCTTATTTCAAAGCTTGTAGATTTGATGCTGCTGAGCCAGTAACTACTCCCGGAATCTGCAGGCTGCTGCATCCCAGTCATGGTGCCCAGCAGGTACCTTCTTCACCACCCGGGAGGCTATGTAAGTACCCAGTGTAGTCCTGGAGTTGGCTACAACTATGACTGTGACAGAACTTGAAGGCCAGAGTGGTGTTTCCATGAAGCATTTCAATTCCTGTTCCTCTGGGATATCCCAGCTGGGCATGACCAGGCTCAGCCTATCAGCCTGGACTCCTTGAGCCCAGATCCAACAGTCTGCACCACCCCCAGGTCTGAAAAACTCACGCCAGTAGCAGCCTCTCTAGTGTGCTTACCACACCACGTCTACTGAGGGCAAAAGGAACTGACTGCTATCTCTAATGCTGCGCCACACTCCACTGAGTTGATGTTCCTCTCTAACGCTGGCCATAGATGCTGTGTCCTATTTTACACTTTTTGGAGAACGTTGAAAGTAACAATTTTAAGTTGTTTTTTCAGTCTTGTCTTGGATTAGTTTTTTCTGAGGGTAGATTCTCAAGGATGGAAGTAATGGTTTATTCGTTAATGTTTTTATTAAGTAGCTACTATATATCAGGCTGGGTCAAAGGCTTGGCTATTTCCGTGACACTTGATATGGTTTGCCATTCTTTCCCTGTGTATGGGAGAAATACTTAACCAGTCAAGTCAGCTCTGAATTATCTAACCCGATAGACATGTGTTTGGTGAATGTTTAGAAGTAAACAAAAAGCATGTCAGAAAGGTAAATTTGAAGAAATGTCAGTATATAGCTAAATGAGATGTGGGTGTTTTTAGAATGATCTGCTGTTTGGTTTATTGACCCAACTTGGCCTTCTTTTGATATGGTAACTGAGTCATGAAACTGATAAGATCAGAGGAGTAGAAACATACACAAAGTTAAACATCCTGATAAATAACCTAGATTTATTTAAATCACCCAGAAAACTTTAAATTGAGTATTGACTGGGCCAGGTGCAGTGGCTCATGTCTGTAATCCTAATGCTCTGAGAGGCCGAGGCCGGTGGATAGCTTGAGCTTACAGGTTCGAGACCAGCTTGAGTAAAAAGTGAGACCCCGTCTCTACTAAAAATAGAAAAACTGAGGGAAGAGTATCGCTTGAGCCCAAGAGTTGGAGGTTGCTGTAAACTATGATGCCATGACACTCTACCCAGGGCAACAGCTTGAGATTCTGTCTCAAAAAACAAACAAACGAACAAACAAAAACAGCAACTGAATTTTGATTAAAGCAAAACCATAGTACACAGCTTTATTAATATAGCCAAACTTCTATTTTTGAATATTTTTTGAACACAGTATGTTCTAGGAAAACAAATGTGTTGCCTATTCTTGATTATTTCTTGATTAGTGGGGAGAGACAAATATAGAAACAGATAGTTGTGCAGCATGTGGCAGACACTGGAAGAGAGTTTGTATGTCAGAAAATAGAAAGGAGCAAAAGTTTCTGTTTACCCAGATTTTTTACTATAGAGAGGCCTTTCTTTTCCTTTCATGGTTTACTTTTATGTCTTTGGAGTGGAAAAATAACACTTGTTAAAGAGTATGGTAAATATAAGTAACTTAGTTGGGATGAAAGTTCAACGAGTTTTTGACATACATGTATAATTTAATGAAGATTCAAAGTTGCATAATTAAAGGACCTTTGACTTAATGGTTTGCGGTATGGCTGGCTGGTTGAAGAAAAGTCATGGGTTGATGGTTATCTGAAAAGTAGCTAGTTTCTTCATCAATATAATTTCTAATTATCTTTGGAAGAGAAAATAGAATTGTGCATGCTGTCATTAGCCATAGCAAAAACATATTCTAGGATCTTTTTTTTCTGTCATCTAAATTAAAGAGCAAAAGGGTTGGTTTACCTGCTCTTCTAGAACACTGTGGAGATCTCTGTGTCCTTGGTGGTAAATTGACATATTAACAGCACACACTTGATAAGGCCGCCCAGTCCACTACTGTGCTGTGTTAGATACAGATACTGTACTGTGCTCATCTTTGTCAACCTCTGAGCAGCTTTTGTTACTCTTGACCCTTCTTTCATCTTAAAGACTCTTCTCATTTAGCTCCTGAGACTGCAAACTCTAATTCTTTTCTTCGACCCCCTGCTCCTTTGCATTTTCTCTTCTTGGCTCTTCTACTTAATTACTAAATGTTGGGTGCCAAGAACCTCTAATCTTTCTGTTTATTCCTTTCCAAGGTGATCCATTAGTCCCATGGTTTTCAGTATCATCTATATCTTGATGAATCTCCAGATATGACCTGTGCAACTCAGAAGTCCAGAGTTCAGTCTGATTACTTCTTAGCTGTTACTCCTTTAATCCATCTCTAAGTCGGTCTCTGCATCTGTCCACCAAAACAGCAAACAGAGGTTCCCGGCCTCTGTAATCTCCATGTTCAGTAAATGGCCTCGGATCTGTGACTCGTCCATGATGTTTCCGTCTTTTCCAAGCCAGCGAGCGGCAAGTGCCGTCTCCAGAACGCATGTGTTTTGAATCCATCTATTTGTCTTCCCTACCACCATTGTAGTCCAAACCATCCCTTGCCACTCGGCCTTCTAATCTGTCCCTTTCCTCTCTATTCTGTATAGATCTCAGATCACGTGACTTCCCTGTGTAAGATCCACTAATGACTTCCCATTGCAGCTAAAATTGAGTCTTTTTCCTTACACATCTGAGCTCGGTTTCCATAGCCAGGGAAATGGGGATAACTATAGCTTTAACTAGAATACATCCCTGAGGACATGGATTTTTTTTATTTTTTCAGACAGAGTCTCAGTATGTTGCCCTGGACAGAGTGCTGTGGTGTCACAGCTCACAGCAACCTCTAACTCCTGGGCTTATGCAACTCTCTGGCCTTAGCCTCCCTAGTAGCTGGGACTACAGGCGCCTGGCTATTTTTTGGTTGCAGTTGTCATTTTTGTTTAGCAGGCCGGGGCTGGGCTCAAACCTACCCCCTTCGGTGCATGTGGCTGGTGCCCTACTCACTGAGTTACGGGCGCCAAGCCGAGGACATGGATTTTTACCTGCTTTGTTCACTACCGTTTTCTCATTGTTTAGAATAATGTGTACATAGAATAGACAATAAGTATTTGTGGGATGAATAAACAGATGTAGATTGTCTGGAGCCCCCAAAGCCTTTTTTCTTTCCTCTTTGAGAGAAACATATTATAGCTTGTATTTTCCACATTACAGGAAAGTCCATCAAAGGCTTCTCGTGCCAGTGTCTCCCTCCTTTGCCTTTCTCTACTTCTCTGCACACTCTCCTCCTGCCCTCCTTGTTTTATTCTTTAGACCTGAGCACATTAGGAGAAGTTAGGTTATTAGTAAGTAGGGCAGGAAACAAATCAAAAAGGCACCCTAACATCAACGACAATTTATTTATTCATTTATGTATGTATTTAGACAGTCTTACTTTGTTGTCCTCGGTAGAGTGCCATGGTGTCACAGCTCACAGCAACCTCAGACTCTTGGGCTCAAGCCATCTTCTTGGCTCAGCCTTCCAAGTACTGGGACTACAGGTACCCGCTGCAACACCCAGCTATTTTTTTTTTTTTTTTTTTTTTGTAGAGACAGAGTTTCACTTTATTGCCCTTAGTAGAGTGCCGTGGCGTCACACAGCTCACAGCAACCTCCAACTCCTGGGCTTAGGCGATTCTCCTGCCTCAGCCTCCGAGTAGCTGGGACTACAGGCGCCCGCCTCAACACCCGGCTAACACCCAGCTACTTTTAGAGATGAGGTCTCACTCTGGCTCAGGCTGGTCTCGAACCTGTGAGCTCAGGCAATCCACCTGCCTCGGCCTCCCAAGTGCTAGGATTATAGGCATGAGCTACCACGCCTGGCCTAACAACATTTTAAAAATAAGCATTTTATTATAGAAATCTTGTCATAAGTAGACAGAAATAGTAGATAATGTAATGAATCCTCATCTCTCTATCACATAGTTAGAAGAGTTACCAGTCATGGCTGTTGTGGCATGTAATTTGATGCCTACGGTAACGGAATGCCTAGAGCCCTGGCCTATAGAGGTTTATATGACAAACATAATCTTACCCTGGGCATCGTGGCCTGCCATTTTGTAAATGAACTTATTGAGGACAGATCAGGAATATTTTTAAGGGTAATAGAAAGGTTCTAAAATATCTCTCCTGATTCATTTTTGTGAGTATCTAAAATTTCACCATTAGTTCAACCATAAATTTGCAAATTGTGAATAAGCCTGAGAAGGGAAGGACATGAAGCCCCTTGCAGTTACTTTTATCTTAGTGGAAATTGGCTAATTATAAGCAGGCTTAACAGGTAAGCAAGCAAGAGCAGGCTTTGATGGAAGGTAGAGAATCATGAGGACTTAAGGTGGAAAGGGCCAAATAGAGACAAGACATGCAGCATTCAAGACAGCAGGAGGGGCTGCTTTGCTCCCTTCCCACCTGGCCTCCAGGTGATCCTGGTGGCAAAGCCTGGAGCGAGGGGCCCTTATTCCAGTTGAGGTTGCCCCTCAAGCTGTTACCTGGGTTCCCATTAACTGGCTCCTCAGGACCTTATGTAAAGCTGTCCAGAAGATGCTTCCAGCTAACTCTGCTGCTTGTTTATTTTTAGGTATCTTGCAATATATTCAGAACTCTCCCTCCTAGTGACAGCAACGAATTTGATCCAGAAGAAAATGAACTTACCCTTGAGGCATCATGGCCACACTTACAGGTACTTTGAACTACCATTTGTTATAAAAGAAAGCTCCATTAACTCATTAGCTGATTCAGCATGGAAATTCCTTTGAAGGCCGTTATTCACCAAGATATCAAATTAGAGTACATCAATGGAAAATTGGAGAGTGCTTTTTATGTTTTTACTCTTGATAATCAGGATGCCAAAAGAATAAAATAATAGGTGTCAATGTAATGCTTTAGTGTGGGTCCCCCATGTTGCAGGGACAGGCATAGTTCTTACTCTTTTGATAGAGCTTCTCGAAGATCCTGCCCACTGAAGTCTCAAACAAGAACAGCTCTGTTTCCACATTATTATTAGTTGGATGTGATTAGGTCACAGAGTACATATCTCACTTTTAGCAGTCGGTACCCTGGGGACTTTGTATGCCTGTCTTCATGATGACCACTAATATGTTCCTTTAAGGACAAAAACTGCGATAGCTATTTCTTTCAGTGTTGTAAGGGAGAGCAGCAGCTAGGAGAAAGCCTGGGTGAAGGCCAGTTGTGTTCTCTGGCCCTGAGAAGGCCATGCTTTGCCATCATACCTGTGTGCCAGGACAGAATGGGGCGTCTGCGTCTGCTTGTCCAGGACAGATCGGGGCATCTGCGTCTCCTTGTCCAGCACCAGGCCCACCTGTACTGTAGGTAGTTACTCAGACTTGTTGCTTTGCAGCTCCTTTCTAGTTGCCTTCTCTATGTTGACATTTCTCAAAAGAATAGAACGAGGAAAATTGTACATATTGAGCCCCAAAGCCATCTTTCCATTCATTGAGTCAGAATGTCTTCAGAGGCTGGTTGACCAAACACAAGGACGGAGGATTGGAAGACAAGGACTATGACCTTGTGGGCCGTCTTCACCCCTAGGCAGAAGCCACTGCATCTCTGCAGAAGTGTGTTCACTTTGAAGAGCAAAAAACCATGCAGCAGGGAGCTAGAAGGCCTAGAGATATCTAGGAGTTAATTTTTTCCCCCACTTTGGAATTTTTGGCATAAATCTGCAACATTGCCTGTCCTGCTTTGGCAACTCAGGGTTTCTACAGATACATGTGTGTGCTGTTTCCCTGGTTATACAGAGAGCCTTGGGGGGCTTTGTTTTCTTATCTCTTACTCAGGCACGTCATACATGGGTATATATTCCTGCTGCCAGTGCCAAGATTGGGTAAATTAGATAAAACACTACAGGTGATTTACTATCTTAGATGTTTAATTTTTTTTCTTAAGGTGCTAGACATGTTATCTGCATTCTAAGAACTTTGTAAGACTATTTATGCTTTGCCCAGATTGTGACAAGTTCCAAAAAAGAGTTACTCTTTTGAATGGGCATGTCTTATTTGTAATTCTAGGTCATCAGATTACAGTTTAGTCTGGGAGAAACTTTTAAAAAAAAGAAAGATAATCTCCTCAGAAGATCCCCACATCCTATGGTGGAAGAGGCAAAGAGAGAGATGCCTTTAAACATTCAACTTACTTTCTTCTCTGTATCCCAAAGAAGACCACCTTGCCATTTGTAAGAATTTTTTCAATACCTTAAATCATGATCACCATAGACAACTTCCCTCTAAATTACAAGAAAGTTTAACTCAATATTTCAGTTAATCCTTCCTATACTTAATAACTCTATAAAATATAAGATCAAATTATTTTCTGAACCTATTAAACTAAATTCTGCCACCTGAAAAACTCTAGGACTGTTAGTACTGTAGGAAAATTAATCATTAGTTGATCTGAAACCTGAAAACCAAAGTGATGATGAGATCTGTGCTCTTTTGGCTATGAAGTCACAAATTTCATTACAAAACTGGCTCTTTCATCTGGGTTGATGTCCTCTTCAAGCCTGAGATCCTTCTGGTCCCTTCTTTAGCTCAGATCCCTAACTAGATCATTTTAAAATTCCCAAACCAACAGGCACGCTACTGCCTCCCGCCTGTTGTTCTGTGTAAATCTTGTGTAAGCTCCTGACTTGTCTCAAGAATCCTGTGTTTCCTTTATATATTCTTCTTCTTTGTTCAATATAATAGTCACTTTTTATTATTATGAGTTTAAAATATATATATTTTTTCATAGCTGTGTACATGCAATCATGGGTCCTGTATATATTCTTAACTGCACAAATGAGTTACCTGTCCATTTGCACCATGGGGTGGTTTTAGCACTGTCAAGAGCATTCATGGAGTGTGTAAGAAATGGTTTTTGTTTATGTATTTTCTGAAATTAAGTCTGTCTTTTTAGTAAAATACGGTTTTGTGGGACTTCCATTTTACAATTAAGGAATTGTTGTTAATGCACTTGAGACTGAAAAACGGGAATGCTGAAATCTTTTTATTCAATTCCTTGGAGAATTCATCTGTGTGATCTTGAGAAGCAGTGTGTCCTCCTTGGCCCTTTAGAAATCGTTCTCTTTAGAAATTTAAGAGAAATTTTTCATTCTGAGGTAATAATGTTTCTCTTAAGCTCAGAGAACATTTATTTATACTTATTAATAAATGTCTGAAGTATTTCCACCAAACTGTTTTAAGCCACATCTGCTTTCAAGGGACCAGAGATACAGGAGAGCTCTGCCACCCTGCGTGCCTGGGAGATGAGACTCTCCCCATTTTGTGGGAATTAAAAGAGGGATAAAACCCACTTTGAATAAGGCTAACATTCTGTTTGTAAAACTGAGAGTTGGAAGATGCATAAATTAATAAAAGAACAATTCTATGAGGTGTTAGGACTCAAGCATTATTTTGACCAGAAGAACAACATATCAAACTCAGCAACACCCAGATCATTGGGAAAGAAATTTTTCTGACTTCAGAGTTTCAGAGAGAAAAACATAGTTTTATAAAGAAGTAAAACGCTAATGTGAATACCAAATTTAAGTTTTAAGTGGAGTCAGAAGTCACAAGTTCTGATATATAGGAAGCACATAAGTCAGCGGTATCTGTGGACAGGTAAGGGAAGCCCTAGACGTGATTTTCAGTGGCCTGCAAGGTTAAAACTACTTTAATGCTGGGTAGTACTCCCTATGCTGTTTGCCCATGTCACCATATTGACACTTGTACTATTCATTGTAAAACCAGTGGTGCTTAAAAGTGCTGCTGCCTTAGTGACAGGATGATAATTAAGGCATTTGTGCCAAACTGGTCAAGTTGTCATTGCATTCTTTTTTTTTTGAGGTAGAGTCTCAAGCTGTCGCCCTGGGTAGAGTGCTGTGGCATCATATCTCACAGCAACCTCAAACTCTTGGACTTTAGTGATTCACTTGCCTCAGCCTCCCAAGTAGCTGGAACTACAGGCGCCCACCACAACACCTGGCTATTTTGTTGTTGTAGCTGTCATTGTTGTTTGGCAGGCCCGGGATGGATTCGAACTCACCAGCCCTGGTGTATGTGGCTGGCTCCCTAGCCCCTGAGCTACAGGCTCCGAGCCATCATTGCATTCTTTACTACTGTCATGCATTTGCAATTAAAAAAAAAAAAAAGCCAATTGAACTTGTTGAACATCCTTGAAGAAGCACTATAAATTATTAAACCTGGGCGGCGCCTGTGGCTCAGTCGGTAGGGCGCCGGCCCCATATACCGAGGGTGGCGGGTTCAAACCCGGCCCCGGCTGAACTGCAACCAAAAAATAGCCGGGCGTTGTGGCGGGCGCTTGTAGTCCCAGCTACTCGGGAGGCTGAGGCAAGAGAATCGCTTAAGCCCAGGAGTTGGAGGTTGCTGTGAGCTGTGTGATGCCACGGCACCCTACCAAGGGCGATAAAGTGAAACTCTGCCTCTACAAAAAAAAAAAAAAAAAATTATTAACCTTATTAAAGTTTGACCCTGGAGCACATATTTAAAAACAATATCCTGCATGACAAAATGGAAAGTATTGATGAATCACTTCTGCACAGCGTACCAGTTATCTTGTGGAAAGGCACTGGTGCGATTGTTTTTATCTGTGGGGTAATCAGCAGATTTTCATGAAACATTTTTACTTGAAGAAATGATTAGCAGAGAGCAGGATGTCCAGCTTCCAGCTTGGAACTTTGGTGCTGTCAGTAACCAAAGAATGAATTAAACATGGGTGATACTGAGAAAGGAAAGACGATTTTTGTTGAGAAGTGTGCCCAGGGCCATACTGTGGGAAATGGGGGCAGGCACAAGACTGGCCAAATCTCCATGGTCTCCGGGGCGGAAGACAGGTCAGGCTTCTGGCTCCTCGTACACAGAGGCCAATGAGAACAAAGGCATCACCTGGGGAGGGGATACACTGACGCAGTATTTGGAGAATCCCCAGAAGTACATCCCCGGAAAAAATAAAAATGATCTTCACCAGCATTAAGAAGAAGGGACAAAGGGCAGACTTGATAATGTGTCTCAAAAAAGCTACTTATGAGAAATAGTTGGCCACGGCCTTACTTATTACAAAAGAGAACTATCTCACTGCTTTTTTTTTTATGTGTACAGTAATTTGATCCATCACATTTACCAGAATTTAGACCATGAATGAGTAGCAGAGTATTTTTGTTGGACAGTCCTGATTTAACTAAGACTGGCTTGTGGCTAAGTGAATAGGATTGGTTTTTTGGATTTTGATAGTGATTCCAGTTCAGTAGATGTTATAACTGTCTTCCCGTTCTAAAGATATGATTAGATTTAATTAGTGATGTTCACCTTTTCACAAAGGTAGTAAACTGTCATCCCCAAACCTACTGAAGAGTGGTTTATATTAAGATTTATATAACTGGTTATGTGAATATAGTTAAATACTGGGGAAATCCCCTCACTGTCTCAGAACCAAACAAGACTCACTGGTGTTTTAATTGATGTTCATTAGGTGTTCAAGGCTGGAGAGAAGGTTAAAAAAAGAAAAAGAAATGATTAGCAAACTGTGGTCATTCAGACTTGAGTATTTGGCAAATTCTTTCTCTAAAACAAGGACACCAATTAACAGTTTTGTTACCACTGATCAAATTGGAGCATAGAAGCAAAATTTAAAATTAGAAATTTTAAAAACTTGTATCTGTTTTGTGTCAGTCACCATGAGCTGTATACAGCTTCCCAAAACTTGAAGTATTTTTTAGAGTAAATTTGGAGATATTAAATAATATATTTTTTAAAGATAAGGATCCATTCAAAGCATAAGACAAATGGTTGGATTTTAGTGTAACGTATGAAAAGTTCACTGATACATTTTCAGATTCTACTTTACAACTAATCTTTAAGAAATGACACATTTTTGAGTTTTGGTGTAGTATCAAGGAATATCCACAATTATGTAAAAAGATAAAGTAGTCTTCCTTTTTCCAACTACTAGATCTCTGTGAGGCTTGATTTTCTTTATATACATCAACAGTGTATCACAACAGATTGAACACAGAAGCAGATGAGAATCTGTCTTCTATTAAGTGAGACATTAAAGAGATTTACAAAAATGTAATCAATACCTTTCAATAATTTGTTTTGGGAAAAAAGTTATGTCTCATTATGTTGCCCTCGGTAGAGTGCTGTGGTGTCACAGCTCACAGCAACCTCAAACTCTTGGGCTTAGGAGATTCTCTTGCCTCAGCCTGCCAAGTAGCTGGGACTACAGGCACCTGCCACAACGCCCAGCTATTTTTGGTTGCGGTTGTCATTGTTTAGCAGGCCTGGGCCTGGCTCGAACCCGCCACCCTCGGCTTATTCACTGAGCTACAGGCACCGGGCCCCCCCAAATATATCCTTTAACATGTAATACATTTTATTGTTTTAAAATGAAATACTAAAAACATTTTAAATTTTCACAGTCTGGTGGGGTGTAGTGGCTCTGCAGTGCAGTGGTCCTAGTACTCTGGCAGGCCCAGGTGGGTAGATTGCTTGAGCTCAGGAGTCTGAGACCAGCCTGAGCAAGAGTGAGACTCTGTCTCTACTGAAAGTAAAAAAAACTAGCCAAGTGTAGCGGTAGGAGCCTGTAGTCCCAGCTACTTGGGAGGCTGAGGCAAGAGGATGGCTGGAGCCCAAGAGTTTTAGGTTGCTGTGAGCTGCAACACCATGGCACTCTACCCCAGTGCACCAGAGTGAGGCTCTGTCTCAAAAAATAAAATAAAAGTTCACAGTTTTATATATAGCATATAAACAAAAGCTTTTTTGTTTTTTGTTTTTTGTTTTTTTTTTTTGCAACTGCTGTTCTAAGAATAGTGACAGTGATGCTATTTATTATTTGCTGTACAGAGGGCTTTATGTATATTATCAAATTCAATCTTAGGGATTATTATCCGCAGTTTCAGATAAATTAAATTGCTCAAATTTATACAGTTTGTAAGGGAAAGAACTAGGCTTCTAGCCCTAATGCTTTTCTCTTAAAAGTTCTGATTTTGATGTTCTGTTGTATATTACACCAGGATCGAATGTAGCCTTTAATAATAATTTATTATGTAAAGAGAATAAACAGTTATCTCCCACTTTTTATCGGAACAGTAATTTGGGTTTGACTCTTGGTAGATGAGAATATTGTGCTGTACCACCCTATGTTGCTTGGAGGAATGTACATTGCCATAAACTTTCTGAAAGAAAATTTGACAATGAGTATCAAAAACCCTGAATGTTTTGATATTTTTTGCTCTAGCAATTTTACTTTTAGAAATAGTTCCTCATAAGGTAATTGAACAAGTGCACAAATGATGTGTGTTATATGATGCATATTGTGGCATAATGACAGAGAAATCATTCAGAAATTACTTAAATGTCAAAGCATAGGAGATTGATTAAATTAATCGTAAATTGTGATGACTACTTAGTAGCTACTAAGATAGTTGATGTAAATTGTTTGCAATATATTGGGGTTTTTTGTTGTTGTTGTTGCAGTTTGGCCTGGGTCGTGTTCAAACCTGCCACCCTTGGTATATGGGGCTGACACCCTATCCACTGAGCCACAGGCACTGCCTGTGCAATATATTGTTTAAATGGTAAAAGTAGTTTGCAAAACTTTATAAAATATAATACACTGGTATGTTGTAGAACAGCGGTTTCAACCTGTGGGTTGTGACCCCTTTGTAACAAATACATCATTAGGAAGGTTGAGAGCCACTGTTGTAGGAGGAGGTATATATGTTAAAATGGTAATAATAGTGGTTGTCTCTGAATGGTGAGACTATGGTAGATTCCTATTTGCTTTGTTTGATTGTATTTTCTAATTTTTAATTTTAAAAGTTAAAAAGCATAACAATAACTGTGAGCTACAAAAAGGCTAGCATGATTGTCAATTGATACAAAAATTAATTTTCTAAGCCCTGTCAGTTTTGGTGTTATAGGCTTTTCATGGTTTTTAATACTATTCTCAGTGACTCGTGATTTGAAATTAACTATAATCTGTTTGTTACAGCTTGTATATGAATTTTTCATCCGATTTTTGGAAAGCCAAGAATTCCAACCTAGCATTGTCAAAAAATATATAGATCAGAAATTTGTATTACAGGTAAGCATATTCTTGTAGACATGGTTATCTCTTAATCAATTAACACTGTGTAATTTTCTATTGGTGTTTGTTTAGAGAAAGTTTGCAGTGACAGTTAACATCACCTCATAAACGTATATACATGGGTTAATTTCCATTGCTGCCCGTTAAAAGTTATAGGTATAGCTTTAATTTATGTATGGTAGAAATCAGTAACATTTTAGATATCTAGGAATGCTAGTGCCTGAATCCTGTGGTGTTCTTTCCTAAAGTTTAATTATAAAGGAATTTTATTTATGTAGTCCTAGTTTTTGTGAATCTTTGTGTAGCTTAAAAACTTATATTTACGTAAAGAACTATTGGATAGATCTGTTAAAACTGAGTAGGTACGTTCAGACTGCAGAGCTGAATGCCTTTTAATAAACAATCTTAAAGTCAGGGTGCTGTGTGCTTCCACTGCTAGGGAACAGCAGAGTTAGCTAATTCCATACAGGAGTTAACTCTGACCTATCCATTGGAAACTTCTCAGGGAGCATATTTTTTGTGATTCCTCATTTTGTATGTCACAATCATGGATTGCATCTTCCTTTTTACTGAGACTTTTGGGTACCTTCATGGCATTGGAATTTTAGGTAGCAGCTTTTTGCTCCTCTTGTTGCTACTCATGTATAAAAATGGGTACTTGAGCCAAACTGCTGTATGAGCTGTTGTAGCTCCTTTCTGAGTGACATATGAGGCACCTAAGGTAGAAAGGAACAAGTATCTATCTCCTAGTGAGCCAATAGCAGAATTTCAAATTTAAAACATTAAGTTTTCAGGAATTTAATCTATGCCTAACCTGGATAAAGTTGAATAACTTTCATCACAGCTGACCTCTTTTCCCTCCCTCCATAATTAAATTAATAAATTTAGAATTTGGAGCATGTAGATTGATCCATAGCTAATATTTAGACTGTTTTTAACATTTGAGACACAGTTTCATGGGGTTTAACCCAACAGAGTGCCAGCAGCAAGCCAGGTCCAGAGAGCAGAGGGCTGTGGTCATGTGGCTAAGTGGAATTAAACCTGAAGTACAGTGGTCAGCTCAGAACAGGAAAGGAGCTTGGTGCCTTAGCTCATTAGCACCAGCGTACCCTGCTCCCCCAGGCGCAGGAAGCAGTTCACTGAGCTATGATCTACTGTACATTTACAGTACTTTGGTACCATACTGGTGAATCATGGCTCTCTCTTCAACCTGGGAGGCTCTGGAAAACTGAGGTTTGAGAGAGAGTTAGGAGGAAAGGTGGATACGTGGATCACTGGGCAAATAGGTAGATTGATACAGATCCTTCCATTCCTGGAAAATGACAGTTTGCATGGTAGACCTGTATTTTGTGTTGGAAAGTTGTTGTACTTACGTAACATGATGTAGTTGTCAGGGTAAATTCACATGCACTATTTAATTTGAGTTATACAGGGATCTTGTAGAACTCACGTGGCTAAGCTTTTATGCTCTTTCCTAGATGAATAAACTGAGGTCTAGAAAGATCATCCAGGTTATTCAAGCACATTCCTGTTGCGATTTTCTGTGCTTTATGCCGTGGCCTCTCCTTGTGATTCCCCTCTCTGTCACTCGGAATGACTTCAAGGAAGGAGTAGCTCTCCTATCTCCACACTAATGAAGTAATAGAGTTCTCAGATTTATGGTGAATTAACGTGCCTGTGAGGATCAGATAGTGATCCTCTGTTAGAGCCTGTGTTGGGCTGACATGGAATCAGCAAATCCTGTGATCTTACCATGAAGCCAGGGCTTTTCTGACACAGAAAGCAGGCAGCGCTCAGCCCAGTGTGCTGTGCATGGCAGATGGCCCTGAAGATGAAACTCGTAACGCTGAAACATCAGAGAAACCCAGATTTGGAAAGGAAGCTTTGGGTTGTATACCCTCGTTCTTTACCCAGGGAATCAGTCTCCTCTGAGACTCTTTTTTAGTGTGGAAAAGCCACGCAGACAGTTTATTCCATTTTTGTTAGAAAGTTCTTTTTTGTGTTGAACCTCCCCATATCTTGTACCCTTTGGCCTTATTCTCTGTCAGTGTATCACTAGCCCAGACACAACCTTTCAGGTCTTAAGACACTGCTCTTGTTTTCACCTTTGGCTCTTTTTCTCTAGAACAGCTCACAGGCTCATTCCTAGTGTCAGACAGTAGGATATGGACTGGCTCAGATTAAAGGGGTCTTTGTCTACACCTCTCAATTCAGCTACTGCCAGGCTTTTCTTTACCTTACCCCTCCTTTAAGAGAAAAAGAAATCCAGATTTTTATATGAAATTTTCTGATCTTACTAAAATGTTGCTCAGGATGAGCTAAGCCTGTTTGCCTTCTGGATCTGGCCTGCTGGCTGTCCGTGTGCATTCCTGCTCTAGACTGAGACCTCAGGTCTGTCAGCCTTTTCTGCATTTGTTAGTTTTTGAAGCCTTCAGGGTCTTCTGAATGTGTCTGTTTGTCTTCAAGAATGACATCTGTCTCTGAACACAGTGCCCTGAGCCTGGTCAGCACAGTGCAGCTTGGAGTTGGAGTTTTCACCCTCTTGTCTACACTCTAAAAGGCCAAGTCTCACCAGCACTTCTTGGTGGAGCATGCCATTGCCAGCCTAGGTTAAGCTGTGGTCATAGCTGACTTCTCATTGAGCTTTACTCATGTAGCTGTAAAACCATGTTTTCCTTTTATTTCTCCCTTAAGAGATGATGTCTTGCTGTGTTACCCAGGAAGGCCTTGTATTCCTGGGCTCAAGCAATTCTCCTGCCTCATCCTCTTCAGTAAGTGGGACTACAGGCACGTACCCTGTCATCCAGCTTCCTTGTGCTTGTTTATGCAGTTTGCTTATTTTTTAATAATTTTGACATAATTGCTGTGGAATATCATTTCTCACCAGTTTGTGGAGGTCTTTCTGTATCATTATTCTGTTATCTACTTTATTCACCATGTTTTCCTCTTTTATGACATCTGTAATTATTGGTCTCATCTAAGCCATTGATTAAAATTGTTCCAAGTCCTGAACATGCTTTTTAGAAATTCCCTGATTGTGCTGGTGCCCATAGCACAGTGGTTACGGCGCCAGCCACATACACTAAGGCTAGAGGGTTCAAATCCAGCCTGGGCCTGCTAAACAACAATGACAGCTGCCACAGACAAATAGCTGGGCATTGTGGCAGGTGCCTGTGGTCCCAGCTACTTGGGAGGCTGAGGCAGGAGAATCTCTTGAGCCCAAGAGTTTGAGCTTGCTGTGAGCTGTGACTCCACGGCACTCTACCCAGGGCGACAGCTTGAGACTCTGTCTCAAAAAAAAAAAGAATTTCCTGATTGTACACAGATTCATTAATCAGTAATCTTTGAATTCCATCCTTAAACTAGTCAGAAATCTACTAGCATGTTATCATCCCTTCTGCATTTTTTAATTTTGTTCATAAAGAGGGCATAGTGACTTTGTTAGATGCTGTGGTAAAAGCCAGGACTTTGTGTTTACTGCATTTTTCTCGTCTGCAGGTCTTGTAATGTCATCATGAAAAGAAATGCCATTTGTCTGCCACATGGCCTTGGTGAACTCCTAGAGCCAAGTAGTGAGGTCCCTCTACGTATAGTTCATATTTGCAGCTCCTTCCTTGTTTTTACAACCTTTGCCTTCTTTACCTGCCATCTGTTAGATTTGTTGATGAATTTGACCTTCAGACCAAGGCTCAGAAGAGTTAATGCTCATATTTCATTCCATTATTCCACATTATTCCCTCCTTAGTCCTCCTTCCCGCTCAACGTGCCTTAACTGTCTTGAGCCAGCAGGTCTTTCAGATCTCTGCACTCTGTAGTCAGGTCTTTTTCACACCCCCCTTTTTTCCCTTCTCTACTTCACAGACTCCTATGATAGCACTTGGTCCCAGTGTGTTCGTGCCCTAAGCCTGGTTCTTATGGCACGAGAACCATCATACTTTTCCTTTTGGCAAGTCAGGATGATGTTTACCTTGTTCCTTTTATTTAGGTAGATTTCTTACTTTCTGTGGATTCTCAGTGATCTCAAAAAGAGTTTTGGTGATCTCAACTTAAAGCTTCTTTCTTCTGTTAGACATAATTTATTCTACGAAATTTAAGCTTACTTCCTATAAAAGCTAGATGTGTTTTTTTACAGTCTTTTCTGACTCTGATTCCCTCATCAGTGACTACAAAAGCAAAATAAGAATTGAGCCATTTTGCCATGATGTAATGGAAAGTTGGTTAACCTGGGTTTGAGTACTGGTTCCCCTCTGTACTATAAGCATAGGTTAGGAGCTGAGGATGTGAGCTGTGGGATGGGAATGAACTGCATACAAACTCTGGCTTTTCTGCGAACTTGCAGTATGACTTTTAGCAAGTTTGGACACTTGCTGCCTAAGCCTGGGTTTCCTTATTCAAGACATGGGCAAAACAGGAGAGACCCTGTTAAGTAAAATAGGAGATAGTTTCAAATTGACAACTGGTAAATCTGCTTAGTTAAGCTGTCAGTGTGGATACAAAGACAGGATCCCTACCCTCACTCCTAAATAGGTACCGAAAATCTTGCGCAGATTATTAACGACCCTGAGCCTCAGGTTCATCTGTAAAATGGCAGTAAGAGTCACCTCTGTCACAACAATTCACAACAAGTAGGTTCGATATGATGTAAAATGAGATGAGAATGTCTGTTAATATCATGCATGGGACATAATTGTTCTTTAAATATTAATTTTTCTTTTTACATTTTTCTTATATTATCTGCTCACATTGGTAGGGTACCTTATTTTTCTTGATTCCAATATGAATTTTCAAACCTCTGCCTTAAAAATGTATGAGAAACTTACAATGAAATTTTGTAAAGAAGGTTTGAATAAATGTAGACTTTTAACATATTTCCAGATTAGAAGGCTTGCTGCCATCATAAAGATATTAATATAATCTCCAAAATGAGTTATATGTTTAGTGTAGTTCTAGTTAAAATTCTACTCATTTTTATTTGAAATTTTCAGAGTTCACAAAATAAATGTTTGAAAAACACAACTAATGATATGGTACTTTACAAACTATTAGATAACAAAACATATTATAAAGGTGCGTTACTTAAAACTATATCATGTTTTAAAAAAACTATATTCTGTTTAATAGGAAAATGGAACAGAGTAGAGGTTTTTTTTTTCCCTTTTTTTTTTTTTATTGCTGGGGATTCATTGAGGGTAAAATAAGCCAGTTACACTGATTACAATTGTTAGGTAAAGTCCCTCTTGCAATCATGTCTTGCCCCCATAAAGTGTGACACACACTAAGGCCCCACCCCCCTCCCTCCATCCCTCTTTCTGCTTCCCCCCATAACCTTAATTGTCATTAATTGTCCTCATATCAAGATTGAGTACATAGGATTCATGCTTCTCCATTCTTGTGATGCTTTACTAAGAATAATGTCTTCCACTTCCATCCAGGTTAATACGAAGGATGCAAAGTCTCCATTTTTTTTTAATGGCTGAATAGTATTCCATGGTATACATATACCACAGCTTGTTAATCCATTCCTGGGTTGGTGGGCATTTAGGCTGTTTCCACATTTTGGCGATTGTAAATTGAGCTGCAATAAACAGTCTAGTACAAGTGTCCTTATGATAAAAGGATTTTTTTCCTTCTGGGTAGATGCCCAGTAATGGGATTGCAGGATCAAATGGGAGGTATAGCTTGAGTGCTTTGAGGTTTCTCCATACTTCCTTCCAGAAAGGTTGTACTAGTTTGCAGTCCCACCAGCAGTGTAAAAGTGTTCCCTTCTCTCCACATCCACGCCAGCATCTGCAGTTTTGAGATTTTGTGATGTGGGCTATTCTCACTGGGGTTAGATGATATCTCAGGGATGTTTTGATTTGCATTTCTCTAATATATAGAGATGATGAACATTTTTTCATGTGTTTGTTAGCCATTCGTCTGTCGTCTTTAGAGAAAGTTCTATTCATGTCTCTTGCCCATTGATATAAGGGATTGTTGGCTTTTTTCATGTGGATTAATTTGAGTTCTCTATAGATCCTAGTTATCAAGCTTTTGTCTGATTGAAAATATGCAAATATCCTTTCCCATTGTGTGGGTTGTCTCTTTGCTTTGTTTATTGTCTCCTTAGCTGTACAGAAGCTTTTCAGTTTAATGAAGTCCCATTTGTTTATTTTTGTTGTTGTTGCAATTGCCATGGCAGTCTTCTTCATGAAGTCTTCCCCCAGGCCAATATCTTCCAGTTTTTTGCCTGTGCTTTCTTTGAGGATTTTTATTGTTTCATGCCTTAAATTTAAATCCTTTATCCATCTTGAATCAATTTTTGTGAGTGGGGAAAGGTGTGGGTCCAGTTTCAGTCTTTTACATGTAGACATCCAGTTCTCCCAACACCATTTATTGAATAGGGAGTCTTTCCCCCAAGGTAAGTTCTTGTTTGGTTTATCGAAGATTAGGTGGTTGTAAGATGTTAGTTTCATTTCTTGGTGTTCAATTCGATTCCAAGTGTCTATGTCTCTGTTTTTGTGCCAATACCATGCTGTCTTGAGCACTATGGCTTTGTAGTAAAGACTAAAATCTGGTATGCTGATGCCCCCAGCTTTATTTTTGTTACTCAGAGTAGAGGTTTAAGTGGAGGAAAAACTTTTGAATATGCCATTAAATCCATAAGAAAATATATCCATCAGTTAATAAATAGGCACATACATATGTACATGAAATTGTTATAATTGTTCAGAAGAAGAAACTGTACAGGTGTTCTGCCAACTCAAATATTGATCCAGCAATTCCATCAGAAATAATCAGATATGTACACAGAGATACATGTACAAAGATATTGAATGCATCATTGTTAATTCCAATTAGAAAATTGGAAACTTAGAATTTCTGAGTAGAAGGTAGTTGAATTGTAGACATTTGTGCATGGAATATTCATCATTTAGTAAAAAGAACCTGATAGAGTTACTATCTGTTTTTAAGGGAAACATGCATTTTATAGAATAGATGAATTTTTGAGCCAATGGGAAAGGAATGTTGGTATGTTTGTCTTAGTTTGGCTGCTGTAACAGAATATGTGAGACGAGGTAATTTATAAAGAACAGAAATGTATTTGCCATATTTTGGGAGGTTGGGTCCAAGCTGAAGGCGAAGGCATCTGATCAGAGCCTTCTTACAGTGTCCTCAGAGGGCAAACGTGGAAAGACGAAAGTGAACTCCAAAAAGCCCTTTGTGTAGTGCTGTTATTTAGTTTGTGAGAACAGAGCCCTCATTACCTAACACCTCCCAAAAGGCCTTCCCTCCTCACAGTGGTGCCTTGCGTTGCCAACACATGAATTCTGGGGGACACGTGCAGACTACAGCAATCAATATGCGTTCACAGCTTTGGAAAGATATCAGATTGTTGTTAATTGTCTCAAAGGGTGTGATTACATGATGATCTTCTCTTTCTATTTTTTTTAAATATTTCTCTATTTCTTGCATTTAAAAATAATGAGCGTATGTTACAATCAATAAGAATAGTAAAAAGATTTTAATCGCAAGTACATTCTCGTTTTACTGCCTTGGATTTTTCATAAACGTCAGTTGACTTTGTGTGTTAGCCTAAGACTATTTTTGTAGGACTGCACCATTCTTTTATGCCCAATATTCGTAGTGTTTCCTTCCTTTCAGCATTTATATATGTCCTTTTAAAATCTGCAGCTTGAAGGAAAGTTTCCTGTGTTGTCCTAAAAGCCTTTTCCATACCTTGAGTTTTTCTTCTTCACCAGGAAGCAGTATGTATACATTGGGGGTTAAGTGTATAGACTAGTTTGAATTTAGACTTGCCTATTTTAATTTTTTTTAAGGATACAGAGTCTCACTTTTTATCACCCTCAGTAGAGTACTGTGGAGTCACAGCTCACAGCAACCTCCAACTCCTGGGTTTAGGCGATTCTCTTGCATCAGCCTCACCAGTAGCTGGAACTACAGGCACCTGCCACAACACCCAGCTATTTTTTGTTGCAGTTTGGCTGGCGCTGGGTTCGAACCCGCCACCCTCAGTATATGGGGCCAGTGCCCTACTCACTGAGCCACAGGTGCTGCCTGTAGACCGGCCATTTTTTAGTGTGTGACCTTCTGGGAGTTACATATTCTTTGCCTCAGTTTTCTCATCTGGAAAGTAAATGCAAAATATGTACAATAGTAATGACATTGTGAGGTTGTTGAGATTTAATAACTAAATACCTGTACAGCCTGAGCAAGAGTGAGACCCTGCATTTAGAATAATTCCTGACACATGGGGAGTCAGTAAGTGTTATGCTGGTTCTGTCAGTAATGTTTTCTTTAGGATCAGTTCTGATAAGAAAGGTTTTGAGAACTTGTGGTTCTTCTCAGAGTGTCAGATTCTCTTACAGTATCACATGCTGTCTCGTGTGTCCCTGGATCCTCATCAGTCCCACTTTGCCAACTGAGTTCTTCCAGTTGATGTTGGAAGTAAATGTTTATTAGTGCCAGGAGCATATAACTTATGTGAAATAAGGGATAGTACATTTAAATTTTGTAGAAGACAAAATTTACATGTGGGTGTAAGAAAAAGGAGTTATGGTAACTGTGGTGATGTAGAGAGCTTGGACCCATTTGTCAACCCACTCCTGTTAGCTACTGGCCTCTAGGTAGGTAAGCAAGACAAGTGTCGCTAGGTCTTCTGGTTTTATCCAGAGAAGCTGGAAATCCAGATTTTTGTATGGGCCAGGCAAAACAGTCCGTTTCACCGTTGTTGTTTGAGACAGAGTCTCACCTTGTTGTCCTGGGCACAGGGCCATGGCTTGATAGCTCAGAGCAACCTCAAATTCCTGGGCTCAAGTGATTCTCCTGCCTCAGCCTCCTAAGTAGCTGGGACAACAGGCAGCGGCCACAAGGCCCAGCTATTTTTTGAGACAGCGTCTCACTCTTGCTCAGGCTGGCCTCAAACTTGTGAACTCAGGCAATCCACCCGCCTTGGCCTCCCAGAGTGATAGGATTACAGGCCTTAGCCACTGCATCTGGCCTTGTTTTGTTGTTTTTTATTCAAGGATCTGGAAGGGTCTCAGGCAATCCACCCGCCTTGGCCTCCCAGAGTGATAGGATTACAGGCCTTAGCCACTGCATCTGGCCTTGTTTTGTTGTTTTTTATTCAAGGATCTGGAAGGGTCTTGTTCTTCATTCAAGAATAATATGGCTGGCTCACTTGAATTTCAGAATTTTTATTAAATTTAGACTTACATAAGCTTTAGCATTTTTTATGTATAGTTTTAAATGTTTATGCAAGAAAGCTGTCAGATTTATCAAAGGTAGTCAATTTCATTGTGTAATGTACTTGTATCTGTAATAATGTTGATTTTAAGTAACTTGGTAAATTGTATTCTGCAGCTCTACGCGTATAGACTTGTCTTAGCTTATGGAACAATTTTGTCTATTCTCAATAAGGTTATTTTTTAATCTATGTTAGGATGGTTGGGGAAATAGTTTCTTTATGACCTCCCCTACCCTTTCTTTAGACAGAAACGAATTGCCAAACCTTAAATTATTTCATCTGGTGGGTTATTGTGGCAAGAGTTTCGCAGCATATTTCTAAAGATTGCTTTTCACCACTCCGCAAATCTGAAAAGCAGTCAGTGGTTGCTAAGAGACATACTATTCAAGTATCCCCATAAACATATGTACTGCTGGAGATAGCTGTTTAGTAATTTGTACTTCATGTTTGCGGTTATATTTAGCTGAAAGGTATTGTAATTATCATGAAAATTATGCAAATTATGCATCCTTAAAAGTGACCTTTTGCTATTGTGTTTTTAAAAACTGAAGACTAATTAGACATGACACAAACCAACCTGTTGAAAAAATTTTACGTTCTAAACTGAAATAAATTCCAAAAGCCTTGAATCTTAGCCCTAATACAAAGTACAAAATAATACTGTTTTTCAAATAAGTTCCTTGAATATGTCTAAATGTTTACATTTCTCTCTCAGAACCTATAGCAAATAAGCCTTTAGAGAAGTAATTTCTCCCTGGAATTCTATCAGTCATTGTCAGTTAGCAATAAATCACTCATCCTGTCCTGTCCACCGTGTAACTCAAAGACCTTTTTAAAAGGGCTTCACTGCTTCCAGCATCCAAAGCCAGCCTGTAACATGTGCAGGTAGGTGCTCCGGGCCCTGTGCTTAGAGGGCCCCGTGCATGGTTCAGCCTCTGCCCTTGCTGCCTTGAAAGTCTTAATACTTTTTGAACAAGCAGCAGTGCGTGTTCACTGGGCACTGGCCCCACAAATCCCAGGCGTACATCATCATTGAGCACAACAGCTCTTTCTTGAAATGCTGGCCAAATGAGTTGTCTTAAAAATTTAAATAACAAGATTTTCTTGAGTCAGACAGAATACAGAAAGAAAGAATACGCCTGAAATTAGAAGGAAAGTAAAAGCATGTGACCTGGTAGAGTTGTTCATATTTGGATGACTTATACCTTTCCCTAGGGGTCTGGGAGTCATAATTGCTAACTTACAACATTTTGATCCCTTGTCCCCACTGTCCTTTCTCGATGGCTGCCCCTAAATATAATCTTCTTTCTTTTCTTTTTTTTTTTTTTTTGAGACGTGGTCTCCCTCTGTTGCCCTGGGTAGAGTGCTCATAGCAACCTCAGACTCTTGGGCTCAAGCGATCCTCTTGCCTCGCTGGGAGTTTAGGCACCTACCACAGCGCTGGGCTAATTTTTCTATCTAGATAGCCCTGTCTCATGTAGTGGTTCCCTTGAGTTCTGATTCGCTAGACTCAGACGACCATTCACTGTTGTTTCTTTGTTTTGGGCTTTCTCCACTTGTGTTGTTTGGACAAGATGAAGGCATCAGGAGGAAAGTCAGTTTTCAGTTAGTAGAATAGTTAAAGTTGCAAACAAAGCAGAAATGTGGACATCTGATTTAAGTGTTCTGTGATAATTTGGATGAAAACATTTAAAAACCAATTTTATTGACTATCAACTAAAAATGTCTTTTCTAAAATTGCTTTTGATGGAATAGGGCAGGGCACTTACTTCTTTATTGTGGAAGAGGGCAACTGGATTTTTTTTTTAATTTTTTTATTAAATCATAACTGTATACAATGATATGATTATGGGGCATCATACACTCACTTCGTAAACCATTTGACACATTTTTATCACAGTGGTTAACATAGCCTTTCCGGCGTTATCTCAGTTACTGTGCCAAAACATTTACATTCTACATTTACCAAGTTTCACAAATACCCCTGTAATATGCACCACAGGTGTGATCCCACCGATTCCCCTCCCTCTACCCACCCCCCCCTTTCCCACTTCCCCCTATTGTTAAGTTGTAGCTGGGTTATAGCTTTCATGTGAGAGCCCCAAATTAGTTTCATAGTAGGGCTGTGTACATTGGGTATTTTTTCTTCCATTCTTGGGATACTTTACTAAGAAGAATATGTTCCAGCTCCATCCATGTAAACATGAAAGAGGTAAAGTCTCCATCTTTCTTTAAGGCTGCATAGTATTCCATGGTATACATATACCACAATTTATTAATCCATTCGTGGATCGATGGGCACTTGGGCTTTTTCCATGACTTAGCTATTATGAATTGGGTAATTACATATCTTATAGAGCTTTAAAAAATTCCTAGAATTAATTGTTGCCTTATTTCTTGCTGGCTTGTTTTTCTGTGTATTGATTGGTCTCTGGTTCATCCCAAGGCACAGATCTTTGCAGTACGGCCCATACATCAGCTGTTCTGTCTGTGCGTTTTTTGTTTGTTTGTTTGTTTGTTTCTTGAAGGACTTCTGAGATTCCTGGTCATCCTGCTTTCATGGGCACTGGTTGCCTCCTCTAGGCTGTATCCACAGTGGGCTTCCTGGGACTGCCTTTCCACTCTTCCACACCACGTTTTTTCTTCCTTAACTTCCTCTCATCCCATGGAATGTAGCCTTCAGACGCTTCTCAAGAAAGCACGAACAGGATGTGATGTTGGAAGATCGCTTGTCTGAAACATACTTGACTGGCGTTTGGCTGGGTGTAAACTTGTACACACATGTTGGAACCCGTACGCCCTCCGATGTTAAGGAATTGTTCCTTAAAGACAATGTTGGCATTGAGAAGGCCTGTGTTAGCAGAATGCCCTGTCTTTTGTAGTGATCTGTCTTCTCTGTAAACTTCTGAGATCTTTTCTCTGTCCCCAAGTCCAGAAAGTGATATTCCTTGGTGTGGGTGCTATATCTATGTTGAAATAATTAATTTTTTTTTCCTGAAAAATTCCATCAGATTTTTCCACCGTGGTTTTCTTTTCTCTGTTTTCTGTTTTTCTGTCTCTGTGTTTCTCTGAAGGCCTGTTGTTCGTGTACTAGGCTTTCTGGATTGAGCCTCTAGTTTCTTATCTTCTTTCCTTGATATACATCTCTCTGTCTTTTGGTTATACTTTCAGAGGTAAATTGGCTCATTTTAATGTTCTAGTGCTCTGCTGAACTACTTATTTCTTATATTTTGAATTTCCAAAAGCTCTTTTTATTTTCTGAATATCCACCTGTAATAGCATTCTACTTTTGTTTCAGGGGTCCGGTATATTTATCTCTGAAAATGTTATAGTTTCTTTTTGCAGTTTCTCTACTCTTTGCCAAGTAGAGAGCATCTGTACTTTTCCTCCAAGTTCCTTATAATTGTTTGTTTACATTAGAATATCTGGTGATCCTTGACTTCCTAGTCATAGTTGTATATTAGTCTACCGAGAGTCTGCTTATAACCTGTGTATGTGCATGTGGGTGTGCATGTGTGCACATGCATACGTGTTTATATTTGCATAGTAATACTTGGCAGCTGGTAACTTTTCATAATATATTTGGGCAGGAACCTTGCCATTTCATTAGAAACCCTCAGATGTAGGTATAGATCCTCTCTCTTGACAGGGAAGAGGGATGGCAGAGGTCTTAATTCTTAAGTACACAGAATTGTATTTAATCCATTATTTTAAATTAGTGCTTCACTTAATTGTCTCCAAGACTAGGTACTTGCTGGTTCATTCTCTGCAGAGTTAGGTTGTAAACTTTTAGTGCTTGGGACAAGGATCTGGGGAATTTTGTTACTTCTTCTAGAAACTTGGAGCCAGTCTTCTGTTTAGCTCCTCTCACACCCTTGCGATCAGATTTATCTGGTGCCTTTAATTCTTAAGCCTTTCAGGGCTTCTCTAGAGTGAATTGGCCACCCTCTTGTTGGCTTTCCTTCCTGCTTGCAGAGTGGAAAAACACGTAGTGGACAGGAGAAGATAAGAGAGAACCTAAGATAGTCAGTCACCTGTTGTCATCCACTTTCTATCTTTGAAAAGTTTTCAAATATGTCAAATTTGCTTTCCAAGCCTTTCTGTGCTCTGACTTTTTTCCCTTCTTATTCTTTTACTGTCATTTCAGGGGGGATCAAGAAGAGAAAGGTTCGAGCTCCCTTGTGTAACTTACTGCCTTTTTCGTTTCACCCTTCTCATTTCACTGCAATTAATTATGAAGTTCAAAAAAAGGTTCTCTGGCTAAATCATGACAGTTCATCCCTGTTTGTTAGCTTCTGGAAAGCTGGGTTTTTGTAAACTTGGAGCCAGCATGTTGACAGGTCTGCCTTTCCTCTGTAATCACTTTGGAAACTCTCCAGCTTTTCTTTGACCACACGCCATGTCCCATCTCACTGCCTGTTTTTGAAGCCTGTGTGTTATGGGTGGCACCGTCCACCTTGGCATTATGGGTCAAGTACAGGATTCTATTTCTCATAGCTTTCTTTTTGGTGGGAGTGTCTGGTAGTATATATGACTAAGCACACGCATTCTGTTTTGGAAATTAGAGCTCCTCCTCCCCCCCCTTTTGGCCTTTGCACTATTATACTATTTCTTTTCTCTCACACATAAAGTCTCTAAAACTATATTCATAGAATGAAGGAAAAATAGTTTAATACTGCAATTCATCTTTCTCATAACACATAATACCTTTAATATTTGTGGCTTTATAAATAAAGTTAGGTGCTTAAATGTGCATTTTCTTTGAGAGTGTAATGAAAACATTAAATCATTTTTGTTTAATTATTATGTTTTCACTAAGCTCAAGAATAACATTATATGAGCATAACTGACTCAAGTTGAGCTAACATTACATGCTCATAAGCCTTCTCTTGTGTTTGCAAATTATTCCTTAAACTCTGCAACACTTAAAAATGGAAACCAAATTTAAAAAAATAGAATTTAAAAGGTTAATTATTTTCATTAACAAAGAATGGGACGGGTGGGTTAGAGATCTCATGTCATTTTTGAATATGTTATAGATAACGATATACTGAGTCTATACTGGACCTTTTTGCCTGTTGGAGCCACGTTCCTTCCTAGATAGAATGTTTTCCTGTGGAAATGTATTTTTAACCTGCTCTTTGCCTCCCCTACCGGGCTCCAAAATTATTTAACACTCTGTATGCTCAGCAGTAAGGACAGTTTCTGGCACATAGAAAGAACTCAGTAACTCAGTTCGTATTTATTTATTTTATTGCTGAATGGGCAGAGAGATGTTAATAGCAGCCTCTATTTGGATAGGCCCCTAGTAAGAGCGTGCACTGTTAAATCTTCTGTGGATACTCACGCTCCACTTCTAACTCACAGTTTCTTCCTGGGTCAGCCTAGATGTCATCACTTCCTCTAGAAGACTTCCCTGATCAGTCCACTTCTTCCAAAAAGAGTAGATGTGTCAGTGGTACGTTTATACAGCGTCCATGGTGTTTATTTATCTGTATTCCCCCCGTAGAATAGGCTCTAAGAAAGCAGAGATTGTCTTGCTTATCATTACATCCCTGACACCTTGCCCACTGGTTAGCCCTTAATAGGCACACGGTAAATATTTACTCAAATACTCATTGAATGAATGAATGGACGGATGCATCGGTGATGCTTGGAATTGTATAGACAAAACGTACGTTCCGTCTCATTCCCTATTTTTGAAGATGATTTTTCAGCGTGTGCTTCCTGCCATATTTGAAGGGCTAGTTTTTTGCCCATAACTCAGCTTCCATTCAAAGAAAAAGCACATGTGATTGTTGTTGATTGAGTGATTCTCTTGTTGTCAGGCTCAGCCTTGGTCTTAACCACCAACACCAGAAGTCAAAGTTGTGTATATCTTGATAGCTTTTTGATAATGATGGTTGTCCGCTTTTGTTGTGTGCTCTGGTGTGCTCTTGAAATGTTGTGCTATAAAGATCGGAATTCTGAGTTTTGCATTATTGTAGTAATGATGAATATAAAAACATCAGTAAAATTCAAACCAATCTACCAAGTTTGTTTTCCATCCAGAGGAACTTACCCACTGTCATTTTTAAAAAGGTTGCAGATTTATTGGGTTATAATTCACATACCCCAAATTCGTTCCAAGTTTCTAGTTTGTGTTTTTAAAGTATATTTACAGAGTTTTACAACCATCACCACAGTATAATTGGAGAACATTTTTATCATCCTCCAAAGAAACCCAGACCTCTTCTCCCCATTCTATTCTCTGTCTCTGGATTTGCATATTCTGGATATTTCGTATAAGTAGAATTTTATGTTATGTGGCCTTCTTTGTCTGGTTTCTTTTACTCATCATATTTGAAAAGTTCATTCATTTTGTAACATGTATCACTACGCATTACTTTTAATGGGTGAATAATATTCCATTATATCACATTTTGTTTATCCATTTATCAGGTGATGGACATTTGGATTATTTCAGTTTTTGACTATTATGAATATTGCTACTATTGAACATTTGTGTAAAATGTTTGTAAAGATACGTGTTTTCAATTCTGTTGGGTATATAGCTGGGAGTTGCTTTGCTTGGTCGTAGCATATCTCTTTGGAGGATGTTTCTTTTGAGGAACCGCCAAACTGTTTTCCAAAGTAGCTGAACCATTTTACATTCTTACCAACAGTAGATAAGGTTTCCAGTTTTTTTACATCTTGCAACACTTTTCATTATTCCTCTTTATGATTATAGCTATCTAACGAATGGTACCTCCTTCCTGTTTTGATTTACGTTTCTGTAATAATCAATGAAATTGAGTACTTTTGAGCTGGGCAAGGTGGCTCACGCCTGTAATCCTAGCACTCTGGGAGGCCGAGGTGGGTGAATAGCTTGAGCCCACAAGTTCAAGACCAGCCTGAACAAAAGCAAGACCCCATTTCTACTAAAAATAGAAAAACTGATGCAAGAGGATTGCCTTGAGCCTAAGAGTTTGACATTGCTGTAAGCTATGATGTCACAGCACTTTACCAAGGGGAATATCTTGAGACTCTGTCTCAAAAAAGAAATTGAGCACTTTTTTCACGTGTTTATTGGCCATTTGTATACATTCCTTGGGGTTTATCTATTAAGAAAATCCTTTGTCGGGAGGCGGAGCAAGATGACAGCCGAGTAACAGCTTCCTTGCATCTGGGCACCGTGAGTCTGGGGAGATAGGACTCCAGGCATCTCTGGCTGGTGGGATCTGCCTATCATCACCCCTGAGAGGATACAGGAAGTCAGCGAGAGACGTCTGGACCCCAAGAGGAGGACTAAAACAGTGGAAAACTGACAAGTGGTCGCATGTGTTCAACCTGTCTAAACCCGCTCGCAACTGTACAGTAGCAGCGAGACTGCAAACCAGAAAGGTCTTACCTGTGAACTGTTTTGGTGTCTTTGGACTTGGCACTCAGCTGAACTGCCTTGGGGAGAGCCTGAGCGGGAGTGCGGAGAACTTTGGCCTTTGTCTAGGGCCCCAGTCAGAGCCGCTGAGCCAAACGGAGCTAACAGTGTTTGGCTCTGGGTCACAGGCAGCCATTGTGAGCGATCTGCCCTGGCAAGGCTCCACCCTCAGGGTCCCAGAGCTAGAATTGGGTGGGAGCTGGTAACCCAGCGACCAAGTAGCCTAAGGGCGGGGTCTGAGCCGCCTTGCAGCCCTAAACCTCAGGGCAGAGGGAGACCAGTTTTGGCAAACAGGGCAAGTGGATAGCCACTTCAGCAGTGATTCCAGCGACAAGCACTTCCCTGAGAAAGCTTCTGCTCAGCAAGTGAACAAGTTCAAAGTGCCTTTTAAGTGGGCTGAAGAGAGATTTAGGGTGTCTACCAGCTGGGGTTTGAGAAACTAGCAGCCTCCAGTCGTATCAGAACTGTGATTAACATCTCATACCCCAGAAGACCACGTGTCACCCAGACAATATTCAATAACATATACATACTGCTTTGTTTTTGGTTGTGTTTTTTTTTTTTTTGTTTGGTTGTTTTTTTGTTTATTTTGATGTTGTTGATTGTTGTTTTGTTTTTTAAGTTCAACCTTTTCCATACAGATAATTTTTCTTTCTCAATTTTTCTAGTTTAATTATAATTTCCCATTGCTGCATATTTCAATAATTAGAACTTCATTTTTGTTAGTGTTTCTACTGCTATTATTTGGTTTTTCCAGCCATTTTATCCCGTAAAGTTTTCTGTTTGCTTGTTTTGGTTTGATTTATAGCATTTTTGTCTTTCCTCTCTACTTGGTGGAGGTGGGGTACTGTGTATGATCAGGTTAGCAAAGAGCTGCTGACCTCAAGGGAACCACCCACTGGCCACCCCCAGAAGGTGGTTTTTTTTTTTTATTAAGGTTGTATCAAAGTACCCTACTGTACACTTATATTGCTCTGTTTCCCTCTTTCTGTGCCTCTCTTCTTTTTGTCAATATTCCTTTTACCCACCCCCTCTCCTTTCTCCATTTTTCTTATCACTTGGTCCTTCTTTCTTTCATCCCTTTTGTGCTCTTCAACCTTCTCACTCTTCTACTCCTGTAACCCTTAGTCCACAGGCACAAGAACTTAAAGAGCAAGAGGAAGTGAAAGGAATATTAGGGCAAGGAAACAGAAAAAAGAAATCACTCATGAGGAAGAATCATCAGAAAACTCCAGGCAACATGAAGAACCAGTCCAGAACAACCCCGCAAAGGGACCATGAGGTAGCTACTGCAGAGGATTCCACCTATACAGAAATGTTAGGAATGACAGAAAGGGAATTTAGAATACACATGTTGAAAACAATGAAAGAAATGATGGAAACAATGAAGTAAACTGCTAATAAAGTGGAAAATAACCAAAAGGAAATTCAAAAACAGAATCAAATAAGAGATGAACGATATGAAGAATATAAAAAGGATATAGCAGAGCTGAAGGAAATGAAACAGTCAATCAGGGAACTTAAAGATGCAATGGAAAGTATCAGCAACAGGTTAGACCATGCAGAAGAAAGAATTTCAGAGGTAGAAGACAAAGTTCTTGAGATAACTCAGATAGTAAAAGAGGCAGAAAAGAAGAGAGAGAAAGCAGAATGTTCACTGTCAGAATTATGGGACTTTATGAAGCGTTCCAACATATGAGTTATAGGAATTCCAGAAGGGGAAGAAGAATGCCCCAGAGGAATGGAAGCCATACTAGAGAATATTATAAAAGAAAATTTCCCAAATATCACCAAAGATTCTGACACACTGCTTTCAGAGGGCTATCGGGCCCCAGGTCGCCTCAACTCTAACCGAGCTTCTCCAAGACACATTGTGATGAACCTGTCCAAAGTCAAGACAAAAGAAAAGATTCTGCAAGCGGCCAGGAGTAAGCACCAGTTGACCTACAGGGGCAAATCCATCAGAGTGACCGCAGACTTCACTAATGAAACTTTCCAAGCAAGAAGACAATTGTCATCTACCTTTAATATACTTAAACAGAACAATTTCCAGCCCAGAATTCTGTATTCTGCTAAGCTAAGCTTCAAAATTGATGGAGAAATCAAATCATTTACGGATATACAAACATTGAGGAAATTCGTCACAACAAGACCAGCTCTACAGGAAATACTTCAACCTGTTCTGCACACTGACCACCACAATGGATCAGCAGCAAAGTAAGAACTCAGAAGTTAAAGGACAGAACCTAACCTCCACACTGATGCAAAAGATAAAACTAAGCAATGGACTCTCACAAAATAAGACAAATAGAATACTACCACACTTATCAATTATCTCCATAAATGTTAATGGCTTGAATTCCCCACTGAAGAGACATAGATTGGTTGACTGGATTAAAAAACACAAGCCATCCATTTGCTGTCTGCAAGAAACACACCTGGCTTCAAAAGACAAATTAAAGCTCTGAGTCAAGGGTTGGAAGACAATTTTTCAGGCAAAAGGAATTCAGAAGAAAAGAGGAGTTGCAATCTTATTTTCAGATACATGTGGATTTAAAGCAACTAAAGTCAAAAAAGACAAAGATGGTCACTTTATATTGGTCAAGGGAAAAATACAACAAGAAGACATTTCAATTCTAAATATCTATGCACCCAATTTAAATGCTCCCAGATTCTGGAAACAGACCTTACTCAGTCTGAGCAATATGATATCTGATAATACCATCATAACAGGGGACTTTAACACTCCTCTTACAGAGCTGGACAGATCCTCTAAACAGAAATTAAACAAGGATATAAGAGATTTAAATGAGACCCTAGAACAACTGTGCTTGATAGACGCATATAGAACACTCCATCCCAAAGATAAAGAATATACATTCTTCTCATCACCCCATGGAACATTCTCCAAAATTGATCATATCCTGGGGCACAAAACAAATATCAACAGAATCCAAAGAATTGATATTTTACCTTGTATCTTCTCAGACCATAAGGCACTAAAGGTGGAACTCAACTCTAACAAAAACTCTCGACCCCACCCAAAGGCACGGAAATTAAACAATCTTCTGTTGAATAACAGATGGGTGCAGGTAGAAATAAAACAGGAAATCATTAACTTCCTTGAGCATAACAACAATGAAGGCACAAGCTACCAAAACCTGTGGTATACTGCAAAAGCATTTTTGAGAGGAAAATTCATCGCTTTAGATGCCTACATTTGAAAAACAGAAAGAGAGCACATCAACAATATCACAAGAGATCTTATGGAATTGGAAAAAGAAGAACAATCTAAGCCTAAACTCAGTAGAAGAAAAGAAATCTCCAAAATCAAATCAGAGATCAATGAAATTGAAAACAAAAGAATCATTCAGAAAATTAATGAAACAAGGAGTTGGTTTTTTGAAAAAATAAATAAAATAGATAAACCATTGGCCAGACTAACGAGGAATAGAAAAGTAAAATCTCTAGTAACCTCAATCAGAAATGATAAAGGGGAAATAACAACTGATCCCACAGAGATACAAGAGATCATCTCTGAATACTACCAGAAACTCTATGCTCAGAAATTTGACAATGTGAAAGAAATGGATCAATATTTGAAATCACACCCTCTCCCTAGACTCAGCCAGGAAGAAGTAGGGCTCCTGAACAGACCAATTTCAAGCACTGAGATCAAAGAAACAATAAAAAAGCTTCGAACCAAAAAATGCCCTGGTCCAGATGGCTTCACTCCAGAATTCTATCAAACCTTCAAGGAAAAGCTTATTCCTGTACTGCAGAAATGATTCCAAAAAATTGAGGAAGAAGGAATCTTCCCCAGCACATTCTATGAAGCAAACATCACCCTGATACCAAAACCAGGAAAAGACCCAAATAAAAAGGAGAATTTCAGACCAATCTCACTTACGAACATAGACGCAAAAATTCTCAACAAAATCCTAGCCAATAGATTACAGCTTATGATCAAAAAAGTCATTCATCATGATCAAGTAGGCTTCATCCCAGGGATGCAAGGCTGGTTTAACATACGGAAGTGTATAAACATTATCCACCATATTAACAGAGGCAAAAATAAAGATCACATCATCCTCTCAATAGATGCAGAAAAAGCATTTGATTAAATGCAGCATCCTTTTCTAATTAGAATACTGAAGAGTATAGGCATAGGTGGCACATTTCTAAAACTGATTGAAGCTATGTATGACAAACCCACAGCCAATATTTTACTGAATGGAGTAAAAGTGAAAGCTTTTCCTCTTAGAACTGGAACCAGACAAAGTTGTCCTCTGTCACCTTTACTATTCAACGTAGTGCTGGAAGTTCTAGACAATACAATTAGGCAAGAGAAGGAAATAAAGGGAATCCAAATGGGAGCAGAAGAGATCAAACTCTTCCTCTTTGCTGATGACATGAACTTATACTTAGAGAACCCCAAAGACTCAACCACAAGACTCCTAGAAGTCATCAAAAAATACAGTCATGTTTTAGGATATCAAATCAATGTCCGCAAGTCAGTAGCCTTTGTGTTCACCAATAACAGTCAAGATGAGAAGCTAATTAAGGACACAACTCCCTTCACCATAGTCTCAAAGAAAATGAAATACCTAGGAATATACCTAATGAAGGAGGTGAAGGACCTCTATAAAGAAAACTATGAAATCCTGAGAAAGGAAACAGGAGAGGATATTAACAAATGGAAGAACATACCATGCTCATGGATGGGAAGAATCAACATTGTTAAAATGTCTATACTTCCCAAAGCAATCTACCTATTCAATGCCATTCCTATCAAAATACCAACATCGTACTTTCAAGATTTGGAAAAAATGATTCTGCATTTTGTATGGAACGGAAAAAACCCCGAATAGCTAAGACAGTTCTCTGTAACAAAAATAAAGCTGGGGGCATCAGCATACCAGATTTTAGTCTGTACTACAAAGCCATAGTGCTCAAGACAGCATGGTACTGGCACAGAAACAGAGACATAGACACTTGGAATCGAATTGAAAACCAAGAAATGAAACTAACATTTTACAACCACCTAATCTTCCATAAACCAAACAAGAACATACCTTGGGGGAAAGACTCCCTATTCAATAAATGGTGTTGGGAGAACTGGATGTCTACATGTAAAAGACTGAAACTGGACCCACACCTTTCTCCACTCACAAAAATTGATTCAAGATGGATAAAGGACTTAAATTTAAGGCGTGAAACAATAAAAATCCTCCAAGAAAGCATAGGAGAAACACTGGAAGATATTGGCCTGGGGAAAGACTTCATGAAGAAGACTGCCATGGCAATTGCAACGACAACAGAAATAAACAAATGGGACTTCGTTAAACTGAAAAGCTTCTGTACAGCTAATTAGACAATAACCAAAGCAAAGAGACAACCTACACAATGGGAAAGGATATTTGCATATTTTCAATCAGACAAAAGCTTGATAACTAGGATCTATAGAGAACTCAAATTAATCCACATGAAAAAAGCCAACAATCCCATATATCAATGGGCTAGAGACATTAGTAGAACTTTCTCTAAAGACGACAGACGAATGGCTAACAAACACATGAAAAAATGTTCATCATCTCTATATATTAGAGAAATGCAAATCAAAACAACCCTGAGATATCATCTAACCCCAGTGAGAATGGCCCACATCACAAAATCTCAAAACTGCAGATGCTGGCGTGGATGTGGAGAGAAGGGAACACTTTTACACTGCTGGTGGGACTGCAAACTAGTACAACCTTTCTGGAAGGAAGTATGGAGAAACCTCAAAGCACTCAAGCTATACCTCCCATTTGATCCTGCAATCCCATTACTGGGCATCTACCCAGAAAGAAAGAAATCCTTTTATCATAAGGACACTTGTACTAGACTGTTTATTGCAGCTCAATTTACAATCGCCAAAATGTGGAAACAGCCTAAATGCCCACCAACCCAGGAATGGATTAACAAGCTGTGGTATATGTATACCATGGAATACTATTCAGCCATTAAAAAAAATGGAGACTTTACATCCTTCGTATTAACCTGGATGGATGTGGAAGACATTATTCTTAGTAAAGCATCACAAAAATGGAGAAGCATGAATCCTATGTACTCAATTTTGATATGAGGACAATTAATGACAATTATGGTTATGGGGGGGAAACAGAAGGAGGGAAGGAGGGAGGGGGTGGGGCCTCGGTGTGTGTCACACTTTATGGGCGCAAGACATGATTGCAAGAGGGACTTTGCCTAACAGTTGCAATCAATGTAGCCTGGCTTATTGTACCCTCAATGAATCCCCAACAACAACAAAAAAAATCCTTTGTCCATTTTAAAATTTGATTGTCTTTATTTTTGAGCTTTAAGAGTTCTTTATATATTGTGGATACTAATATCTTATCAGATCGGTTTGCAAATACACTTGACCCTTGAACACCACAAGAGTTGGGGTGTCAGTATCCCCACACATTGGAAAATTGATCTGTAACTTTTGACTTCCCCCAAACTTACCTATTAATAACCTCCTGTGGGTGGGGAGCTTTACTGATAGTTGACTAACACATTTTATATGTTATATGCAGATGGCGTCCCAAAATGTATATACGTTTTAAGAAATTTTATTTGAAGTTGTTAACACCCATGTCACGTTTGATTTCTGCGATGACAAGAGGTGCTCAAATGTGTCTCACATTCATCTTTTGTTATTCGTGTATATTATTACAATTTTAATATAGTTTTTTCCTTTCTTAAAATGTATATACATTTTTGGGCACAGTGCATATTATATACCATAGTCTTACCATTAAAGTAAATAGAATTAAATGTTATTAAGAAAATCATAAAGAAGAGAAAGTATATTTACTATTCAGTCAGTGGAAGGGGCTCACGGTAGAGTCTCTATCTGCAAAATCTTCATGTTGTGCAGGATAAGGAGGGGAGAGGAAGGGGGGCAGAGGCCGAGGAAAATTCATGTGTAAGTGGACCCATTTATAAGTTGGTCAAGGGTCTGTGTCTTTTCATTTGCTTGAAGGTCTCCTATGAAGCATGAAAGTTTCCAGTTTTCACCACGTCTACTTTATCTGTTTCTTCTTCTGTTGCTTATTATTTGGTGTCATGTCCAAAAGACCATCCCCTTATCTAGGGTTATAAAGACTTATTCTTATGCTTTCTTCTAATTGTTTTACTCTGCCCACAGGTTGACTATTATTTTGAGTTAATTTCAGTGTATGGTGTGAGTTAGGAGTCCAACTTTATTATTCTGGATTGCAGCTACCCAGTTGTTCTGGCACCAGTTGTTGAAAAGACTTTTCTTTCCCCATTAAAATGTATTGATGTTCTTTGTTGATAATCAGTTGGTGTAAATGTGAGGGTTTACTTATTTGAATTCCAAATTCTATTCTTTTTTGAATTCTGTTTTCTTTTGATCTGTATGTTTGTCCTTATGCCAGTACCATGTGGTCTTGACTACTGTGGCTTTGGCTTTATGATGCTAAGTTTTAAAATTGAGAAGTGTGAGTCTTCCAACTTTGTTCTTTTATTCCCAAAATTATTTTGGCTCTTCTGGGTTTCTTGTATTTCCATGTAAATTTTAGGATCAACTTGTCAATTTCTGCAAAAGCAAAGCAGGAATTTTTTATTGTAGGAGTTGGTTGCGTCTCTTAGCTTGTTTCCTCTTTTGGATTTGTCTCATTATGAGTACATAGATGTGATGTTACCTGGATTCTGTTCTTAACTTTAGATTACACATGATTTGGAACTTAAAAACATCATTCGTGGACTGAGCGCAGTGGCTCACACCTGTAATCCTAGAACTCTGGGAGACCAAGGCAGGAGGATCACTTGAGTTCAGGAGTTCAAGACCAGCCTAAGCAAAGTGAGACCTCATCTCTACCAAAAATAGAAAAATTAGCCAGGTATTGTGGTGTGCACTTGTAGTCCCAGCTATTTGGGAGGTTGAGACAGAAGGACCCTTTGAGCCCAGGAGTTTGAAGTTGCTGTGAGCTAGGCTGACACCATGACACTGCAGTCTGGTCAATAGAGTGAGACTCTGTCTGAAAAAATAAAAATAAATAAATAAATAAATCCATCTTTTAAAAAAAGGCTATCCATGTATATAACATGTACCCAGAAATAGTAAATGTTCACCTCAGTGAATTTTTTTTTTTTGTAGAGACAGAGTCTCACTATATCACCCTTGGTAAAGTGCCGTGGCATCACACAGCTCACAGCAATCTCCAACTCCTGGGCTTAAGCGATTCTCTTGCCTCAGCCTCCCGAGTAGCTGGAACTACAGGCACCTGCCATGATGCCCAGCTATTTTTTTGTTGCAGTTTGGCCGGGGCCGGGTTTGAACCTGCCACCCTCGGTATGTGGGGCTGGCGCCCTCCCTACTGAGCCACAGGCACCACTCCACCTCAGTGAATATTTACAGAATGAAGTATACCTATGTAAGAAGAATCCAGACCTAAAAGGGAAACATAGCTAGTATTACTGGAAATTTTTTGGTGTTTGCTTGATTGTTTCACTTATTTGCATGTTCTTGTATTGCTGAAGGCTTATCTTAATTGTGTGTTTGGAATGTAAGTTCAGTAGCATAGTACAGTGATTGAATTCATGGACTTTGGGCCTTGACAACTTGGGATCTAATTCTAGCACTTACTAACTGTGAGACCATTGGCAAGTTACTTACCCTTTTTGTGCCCTGTGTTCTTCATCTGAAAAATGGGAGTAAAACTAGGGGGAGGATTAATATATGTAGATTGCTTAGAAAATTGCCCGATGATCATAGTAAGTGCTGCCTGTGTGTTAGCTGCTATTATTATTTTTATTATTGTTGTTATTGTTATTACTGTCATGTATTTCTTCACTAGAATATGAGCCCCTGGTCTGACTTATCACTATATTCTTAAAGAATAACACTATGCTGGCACATACGGATACTCAATAACTTTTTTAGGAAGGAAGGAAGGAAGGGATATTCCATAATGAGGATAGAATCACCACATCCTTTGCTGAAGCTGCCTTTGACAACACCGTGTTTCATTTACCACAGCTTTTGGAGCTATTTGACAGTGAAGACCCTCGGGAACGGGACTACTTAAAAACAGTCTTACACAGAATTTATGGCAAGTTTCTTGGTCTTAGAGCATTTATCCGAAAACAGATTAACAATATTTTTCTAAGGTAAGTGGAGGGTGGGGGATAGAATAAGAAGCAGCAAAGTTGGTATTTTTGTAGAAGTATTAAATAAACCTCAAATATGTGAACATCTTGTACTGATTTCTTTCTCTCCCTTCTTCCCCTATACTGTCTTCTTTTGTCTTTTTTTTCTTTCCCGTTCTTTTCTTTTTTCTTTTTCTTCCTTTTCTCTTTTCTGTTCTGTTTTCTTCTCTTTTAAGGTTTGTTTATGAAACAGAACACTTCAGTGGTGTAGCTGAACTGCTGGAAATATTAGGAAGGTAAGCACTTTTTACCTCCCAACTAACCTCAGGTGATTATCGTCTGAAAATGAGGCTCAGGCAGCAGGGGAAGCACTGCTGTCTGTACGTGGAGCCGCTCGCCTGTGCTTACTAGCATGTTCCCCAACAACTCCATGAGACACGATTTCCTGTTCCCTTTGTTCCACAATTACGTGTAACTATTTCCACTGGAATTACTGACAGAGCTAACAGTTCATTCGTTACTACAGAGATGACATCTATTTGCAGTCAGGACAGTTACTCCAAAATATCTTCTTTTCATTAGTTTCTAGGCTGTCTGTCCTTTGCCAAATCTGTTGAAAGCAAGTTTGTAATAAGTTGGAAAGATTGCCCTTTTCAAAGGCACTGTGTACCCAGGTGTAGCTCTTAGGCTGCTGCCTAGAGTAGTGGGAGGGCTTGGAAAGACGCAGGTGTTGTGAGGTTTCTACACACAATGGAGGCTAAGACAGCTGGACAGTGCCGTGACTTAGTCTCCTCCTCCTGTGAGGAGAAGGAGAAGGTGGAGTCCCTTAGCCTTGTCTCAGTGACTTCCCTGGCCTGGGTGGAGACTTCAGACTTGAGAAGGCATGATGTCTAGAAAGGGAAAAGAGTCATTTAAAGAGAAGGTGAACAAGGCAGGTGATTATTTCAAGAAGGGAACGGAAGAGAAAATAAAGAGTGTTGACAAGGAGCTTTTGGGAGCATCCAACTAATTTTAAGACACAGGACTCTCTGTTGGGTGATCATAAGCAAATGTTCTTCTTCCCTTAATTCCTTCATCCTTAAATGTATTTTTTGAAGTGACTAAGAAATCTTGGGTGTCACTGGAATGGGTATTAGGTTGTTCTTTACAAACATAAATTGATTACTTTTAACTATCTCACAAGAACAGTATCTTCACTGCAATATAAGCCCCTGGTCTGATTTAGCTTGTTGTGGTAACATAGCTAATTTATGTCTCTTTCTTTTTCCTAGTATTATCAATGGCTTTGCTTTGCCTCTTAAGCCGGAACACAAACAGTTCCTGGTGAAAGTGTTGATCCCTTTACACACCGTCAGGAGCTTATCACTCTTCCATGCCCAGGTAGAATTCTGTGCAACTATGTTCGGAAGCAAAAGGTTGTCATATTTCGTGTATCTTTGATGTTTCCTTAATTTCTAAAAAAAAAAAAAGAAAAAAAAAGAAAGAAACTTGTTAAAGTTTAAAATGCTTGGTTTGGCACCTGTAGCTCAAGCGGCTAAGGCGCTAGCTACATGCACCAGAGCTGGCGGGCTCAAATCCAGCCTGGGCCTGCCAAACAGCAATGGCAACTACAACCAAAAAATAGCTGGGCGTTGTGGCAGGTGCCTGTAGTCCCAGCTACTTGGGAGGCTGAGGCAAGAGAATCGCTTGAGCCCAGGAGTTGAAGGTTGCTGTAAGCTCTGACGCCACGGCACTCTACCCAGGTGACAGTTTGAGGCTGTCTCAAAAAAATAAAAATAAAATAAAATAAAATGCTCCCTGAGGAAAATACATATAAATGTGTATATTTTCTTCTATTCATAGTAGAATCATAGGAATATTTTAAAAATAGGACAAGCCTTTGTTTGGCCATCTCATTTTACAAAGAACTTAGATGACCCAATTACATAGTGAATATGTTGCATGTGATGTATGTGAGTTTGTCAAATGTAAGTCTTCAGCACATGTAAACGTTTGTTAATGTTCCTGAGATTTTGTCCTGCATTAGTAAATGAGCTGGCCTTTTACCCCCTTCTAGTTCATTCACCATTTTCTCACGTCCTACACATGGATACTCTCACAAGTAACGAAACTGGCTGATATTTTCACACCTTTTTTTAAGCCTTCATTACTTTAAAAAGCATACTGTCTCGTCCCCACGCTAATTCTCGTCCTAACGCTGCCTTGCATGGTAAGGATGTCACTAGAAGGTAGATAAGCCGTCGAGTGGTATTCTCAGTTTTGAGATTTCAAACCTCTGACTCTCCACTCTCTGACAGGAATATTTTGAGTTTGCTCAAAAATGTAATACATGGGCGGCGCCTGTGGCTCAGTGAGCAGGGTGCCGGCCCCATATACCGAGGGTGGCAGGTTCAAACCCGGCCCCGGCCAAACTGCAACCAAAAAATTGCTGGGCGTTGTGGCGGGCGCCTGTAGTCCCAGCTGCTCGGGAGGCTGAGGCAAGAGAATCGCGTAAGCCCAGGAGTTGGAGGTTGCTGTGAGCTGTGTGAGGCCACGGCACTCTACCGAGGGCGGTACAGTGAGATTCCGTCTCTACAAAAAAAAAAAAAAGAAATGTAATACATTTTTCTAAGCAGTATTCCTCTTTAGATGTGAAATTCTGTATTTTGAGGAAAAATTAGTCCATATGTTTCTAATTTAGAACACTACCAAATGTTGTTTTGTGAAGGTAGTGTTCTTGTTCAAGAACCTTTACAAGCCCTTTACAAATCTTGCCTTTAGTTTTCAAAAAGGTATCATATTCTGTGATTATTTAAAAGAATTCTCACTCTGATGTGTTAAATCAGATGTAGCGCTCTTTTTACATCTCCCCAGGTTCTAGCCAGCAGCCCCAACCTTTTATCTCTTTATAAACTGCTGTAGTTGGCACATGCGCCATTTCAGGGAGTCAGCAAGTCTTCGAGTAAATGCCTGTTTCCCATGGAGGCCTCTGCTGGAACAGTGAAGCCCAGTACTGTCAATGGCAGCAGAAAGAAAAAGGAAGCCCCGGCGCTGTGGCTTAACCTCCGTAGATGAGACGCTTCCCCCGCTCATGGGCCGTGACAGCGCACCCCTGCTCCACGCAAGCTGGGGACCTCTTAAAAAACTCCCCTGGAGTCTTGTAAATGTCAATTTGTGGCTTGAAAAAGTTTCTTATTTCACTTCATATATATATATATATATATATATATATATATATATATATATTTAAATAATAGTTAAAATGAATTGAATGTAAAGTTATTAAAGCCAGTCTGGAACTTTTTAGGACGTGTTAATAAAATGTCCTATTGAGCTCTTACTATACAGAATTAAAATTTTTGTCTTTCATTTTTTTCATTTCTTTAGCTGCCGTATTGTATAGTACAGTTTCTGGAGAAAGATCCTTTACTCACAGAACCAGTAAGTATTTATTCTTAATTTCAAAAAGCTTCAGAAAAACCACCTTTTCTAAAAGTGTATGTGAAAAATTAAATGTCATTTGTTTTTCCCTTTTCTTTTTAGGTTATTAGGGGTTTAATGAAATTTTGGCCTAAAACATGTAGTCAAAAAGAGGTAAGTCCTGGGCGGCGCCTGTGGCTCAGTCGGTAAGGCACCGGCCCCCATATACTGAGGGTAGCAGGTTCAAACCTGGCCCCCGGCTGAACTGCAGCCAAAAAATAGCTGGGCGTTGTGGCGGGCGCCTGTAGTCCAGCTACTCGGAGGCTGAGGCAAGAGAATCGCTTAAGCCCAGGAGTTGGAGGTTGCTGTGAGCTGTGTGACGCCACGGCACTCTACCGAGGGCGGTACAGTGAGACTCTGTCTCTACAAAAAAAAAAAAGAGGTAAGTCCTGAATGTCAGAGAGTGGTACTGAATACTTTGTGGAGGCCAGACATTGGGCTAAGCATGTGATGTAAGATACACCATCTCATCCAAACCTCACTGTAGCTCTATAAGGGCTATGAATATTTTTGTTTTACTAATTATGAAACTTCAGAGAGCCTAAGTAGTCTGCCCAAGAACAATAAATAAGAACAAGTGATTAGGCCAGACCCCGCCTCCCTGACTCTGCACACTGAGGTAGGTTTTTTTTTTTTAGACAGAGTCTCACTTTGTCACCTTCAGAAGAGTGCCATGGTGTCACAGCTCACAGCAACCTCAAACTCTCTGGCTCAAGCTCACCACAACACCCAGTTATTTAGAGATGAGGCTGTTGCTCAGGCTGGTCTCGAACCTGTGAGCTCAGGCAGTCCAGCCTCCTAGAGTGCTAGTATTACAGGCAAGCCACCACACCCGGCTGCACCCTGGGTTTTTAATTCATGATGTCTCTCAGCCTCAGGTCAGTCCAGGTCAGGGCCCCAGTCATGTGTCCAGTTGTCTAACTCTGTTGATGTCACTTTCCTAGTGACTTCTTTCATAGTATGGAGATTTTGCTTTCACTATAGACAGATGATAAGGCAACCTGCCCAAATGCGCACTTTAAAGCAGAGTATAGACAGAATCTCAACTGTCTTAAAATTTACAACAAGCCTTTAGTTTTAGCCATTCACAAGTGACACTGGAAAGTTCAGACCCACAATCATTTGTGTCTTGTGAGACACGTACAAGGTTGTTACAACAGAGGGAGTAAGTATCTTAGCTTGGAGGTGAACTTGACTGGACACCAGACCTGCAGCGCTCTTCTAGAAGGTTAGAAACTCTGGAAAATGGCCCAGAAAAAAAGGTCAGCTTTTAGTTTTATGTTCTTGGAAGAACCTTGGTAGAATCGTGGAAGAACCTCTTGCATATCTTGGCTGATGGAAAGGGTCTACTGTATTTTACTTTTAGCAGAAACATCCCTCTTCTCAAAGTAACTTTAATTCTCCAAACCCTAGTTTATGTAATACCTATTAGATAAAATTAAACTAGGGATTGCAACCTGTATTCATCTCAAGATAAGAAAGCATGGCTATTTTCATACTTGAATTGCATACCTAATTTTTTCCAAGATAATTATTTTTTCATGGCTGAATAAGTACATTGGTTTTCATTTCTCCATCATTTTTCCATTATATTTAAAACAGTTGACTTGCACCATTGATTTGATGTTCCCTATTGTGGTCTAAAAGCTCTGTTTCTCAAGGCACACAAGATTCACTGTGCCCTGTAGAGAGTAATTGTGTTTGTGTGTGAGCATGGAGAACGGGTCAGCATGTGGTAGTGGCTTTAAAATCGAGCCTACGTGTGGCTGAGTCTGCTATTTTGTGTTTTTTAAGACTTTGTCTGGCCCAGGCACAGTAGCTCACGCCTGTAACCTTAATACTTTGGGAGGCTGAGGCAGGAGGATCACTTGAGCTCAGGAGTTCAAGACTAGCCTGGGCCAGAGTGAGACCCCATCTGTAAAAAAACACAGTGATGCTATTTCTTGGACGGTGGTGAGGACGGCAGATCCCATCTACAGCATTGGCACAGTGCCTGCCTGCAGGCAGTGCTGAGTATATATTGCCCTTACAGGGATGGGCAATTCTAGGCTTTCCTCAGTAGCTGTGGCTGAACACCAGCCACGTGCTGGGCCCAGTGGTTGATCTGAGTGTGTGGGATCAAAGTGGTGAGCCAGGAAAGGAGGCCTGGACAAGTCAGGAATTTGAGACCAGCCTGAGCAAGAGTGAGATTCTGTCTCTACTAAAAATAGAAAAACTAGCCAAGTGTTGTAGAAGGCATCTGTAGTCCCAGCTACTGGGGAGGTTGAGGCAAGAGGATCACTTGAGCCCAAAGTTGGAGGTTGCTGTGAACTATGACACCAGGACACTCAACCCAGAGCAACAGAGTGAGAGACTGTCTCAAAAAAACAAAACAAAACAAAAAAGCCCACCAAAGACTTAATGTGTTCTGTGCATTTGAGAGGGGCACATAGCTCACTGTGGGACCTGTAACTATCTGGCAAATGACTGCATTTGGACGTCTGCCCATCCATGCAGGAGGGCCTGCCTCCTATTATTTTTACAGAAGCCTTGAGGGGAGATAGCTAAGTTGGAAGCAACAGAGAGGAGAGCCCCACGGGGGCAGGAGTGATTCCCGGGAGCCCCAGTGCAGGGCGTAATATACAAACATAGTGAGTAGAGTAGTTTTTCCAAGTAAGTAGAATTATATTTTCAGTGCTGTGGGGAACTTGCTTTTAAGAAATACTCTATGGTGAATTATTTGTGAAACAAACATCTAACATGGAATAATGCCTGGTTCATTTATATTTGGTTTTATTTGTAAATTTCTCTTAAAATATTACAAACTTAAAATTAACTAAATGTCATTAATCTTTGTGATTCATATGGATTTTTAATAGAAAGCCTCACATTTTGTTTTTTACTTGTATTTATAGGTCATGTTCCTTGGGGAGCTGGAAGAAATATTGGATGTGATTGAACCTTCACAATTTGTTAAAATTCAAGAACCTTTGTTTAAACAAATTGCCAAGTGTGTATCTAGCCCCCATTCTCAGGTTAGTAGTAAAAAGAACATGAGCCAGAGTGGCCTATACAGCATGGATTTTTTAGGTTAAATTTCATTTGTGTTGAAAGAAATGTTTGTTTGCTTTTTTCTCCCATGAAGGTAATAATTTTAGCTGCAGTTACCTTTGTCTTGAGCACCTGCTACGCAGCAGTGACTGTCGTGGTGTTTTTTCCCAGTAATTTTAATTCTCACAGTATTCTGCTGGGAGGTCTTGTGTGTTTTACAGATTGACAGATGTGAACACCAAAGCTCAAAAGTGTTAAAAAAGTGTTCCAAGTAAACTGCAGAAGAAGTGGGCTGGGAGGGAGTGTGTAAGAGAGAATGCTGAATGATGCTCACGAGGAAAGAGAACCTCAGATTCCACACTGTGCTAGGTGCTTTACATACATTGATTATAAACTTTTCTGTGTCTTCTGATGGGCAAAAACAGTGATGCTCAGCAAATGTTTTGCTCAGGCTCCCGGGTTCACAGGGAGTGGAGTCTAACGCGGATCTTAGGTTAGTTTCTTCTTCCAGTGGCACTGCCCTGCCTCCCCGTGGCCACTCAGGAACACAGGGGAGGTGAACCTGGGCAACTGGCTCTTTTCTTGAAGTCGTAGCTGTAGCGCTGTGGCCTCTGCCGGGAGGAAAGAAGGTTACGGGATTGAACACACTTTAGGTTTTTATCCGTTGGCCTCTCACTGAAGGTCATATCATAAACCCGAGAATTGAGTCTTTCAATATTGCCTGCCAATTTGAAGAGGCTGTTCAGATTATAGTTCTTAACACAGAACCACACCTCTCATGGTGGACTTTTTCCTTAAGCTGTCATTATCTTTCATAGTTAGAAATACTGGCTGTTGTTGTTTTAATTGGACCTAAAGACATGTTAGTATGTTAAAGCAGTGATCTCATAACAATCTGGCAGCTGTACCACAGAACAAAACAGAAACCCCGAAACCAGGAATATAGAAACTATTACATGAAGTGTTCAGATAATATAACACATGTAGCAGATAAATATTAGACTTGTAATTGGATATAGTAAAATCCTAGGTTCCTCCTCACTTGAGCCCAAGGGTTTGAGGTAGCTGTGAGCTGTGATGCCATGGCACTCCACCCAGGGCAACAGAGTGAGACTCTATCTAAAAGGAAAAAAAAAAAACCTGTAATCCTAGCACTCTGAGAGGCTGAGGCAGGTGGATTGCTTGAGCTCAGGAGTTCGAGACCAGCCTGAGCAAGAATGAGACCTCATCCCTAAAAGTAGCTGGGCATTGTGGCAGGCACCTGTAGTCCCAGCTACTCAGGAGGCTGAGGCAAAAGGACTGCCTGAGCCCAAGAGTTTGGGGTTGCTGTGAGCTGTGACTCCATGGCGCTATACCAAGGGTGACAAAGTGAGACTCTGTCTCAAAAAAAAAAAAAAAAAAGAAAAAGAAAAGAAAGGGGACGTAGAAGATGGCTAACATGATCAGGAAAATAGAATGGTACGTGGACAGATGGTAAACATGTTTGTATCTTGGGAGCTATATTGGGAAAATCTGGAATCGGGTGACATAGACAGAATTACAGGAGAATATAAATTAACAGGCCAATTTCTTTTCCTTCCCCAAGTTGACGAAACACGTCGGAACTTTCTGAGAGATTTTAAATCTATAAAAAAATGTAAAATATAATTAATATTTAATTTTACATTTGAGTGAATGATTTAACAACAGTCTTTCAAAATACTTCTGTTTGGAAAGATGATTTTATTTTCTCTTCGTCTTTTTCTCTCTCTTAACATTTTTTTTCCTTTCCCAAAGGTGGCAGAGAGGGCACTCTGTTATTGGAATAATGAATACATCATGAGTTTGATAGAAGAAAACTCTAATGTCATCCTTCCCATCATGTTTTCCAGTCTTTATAGGATTTCGAAAGAGCATTGGAATCCGTAGGTTTTCAGTTTCTTTCCCCTCCCTCCTTTTCTCTCTCTATTTCCTCCTCTCCCCCATTCTTCTTTTTCTTGAAAAAAATGTCCCGAGTACTCACTGTGTGCCAGATGCCCTGCTTGCTGCCAGGGACAGATTTGTGAAAAGATAAAATCCCTTTTAGAATTTCACTGACTGGTTGGAGAAAACCACAAATAAACATTTTAATGAAACTGTGCCGTTTTGTTAAAAATACCTGTTTGCTTAAAAGGCTTCTTGACCTCGGTGGCGCCTGTAGCTCAAGGAGTAGGGCGCCGGTCCCATATGCCGGAGGTGGAGGGTTCAAACCCAGCCTCGGCCAAAAACCACAAAAAAAGAAAAAAAAAGGCTTCTTGACCTGTCTGTGAAGGTAGCAGTTTGGGGTGGGGCTTGGAGAGATGCTCTGGTGCTGAGAACAGAGCATTGTAGATTGGGGGTTTGTGGGGGGGGGAGGTGGCATGCTCAAGCTGGATCTTAAAGGAATTTGGCAAATGGACAAGATGGGGAAACGCTCATTCAGACAGTGGGTCCCTCCATGACACAAAAAGGGCAGAGATGTAATAAGCACCTGTCAAGTTCTGAGACCCGTGCATTTGGGAGGTTAAGGTACAAAGTCTTTGGGAGAAGGTGCTAGCAGATAGGCCAGGGAAGGAAGCAGATGGTTTACCTGAGCCTTCACCAGGTGAAAGATAAGGAAATGCCAAAGGCTTGTGAGGAGGGAAGTGGCCCAGCTACCTTTGCATTTTAGCAAGATCCATTTCTTAACTGCCAACTCAGTCATTATACATAGTACCTATTCTCCAGGAAAAGTAAAATTTAAAATCTTTTTTTTTTTAATTTTAAGGTTTTTTTTTTTTTATTAAATCATAGCTGTGTACATTAATGCAATCGTGGGGCACCATGCACTCTTTTTATATACAATTTGAAACATTTTCATTTTTTTTTTTTTTGGTTTTTGGCCGGGGCTAGGTTTGAACCTGCCACCTCCGGCATATGGGACGGGCGCCCTACTCCTTGAGCCACAGGCACCGCCCAATTTGAAATATTTTCATCAAACTGGTTAACATAGGCAAATTTAAAATCTTAAAGGAAAAGTTTAATAATATTCAGCCCTATGAAAGTTGAAGTATTCTATATTTGAATGACTTTATGTATTTCTCTGTAGGATGGAAGCAAAATTTAATGTGGCATCAAAAAATTAGTAGGTGTAATTGAGTATATTCATAATATGTTTGTCTTAAAATTATATAATTGTAAAATATCACATTTTCTCAATGTTTCAAATTTGCCAGATTTTATGAATAGAACTTACAAAGATAAGGGGCTCAAATGATGAAGTCCCATACAGATAGTCTTTTGAGGACCTAGAAAGTGGTTCTAGCAGGTGGCTGTAACTGCCACGCATATTGTCTGTGGTACTTCTCCGTAACTGCCCTTGTGCGGAAGGCCATTCTGGAAACTTAATAGCAGAGAACTTCAGTTTTCCTTTTACTAGACGCGGGAAGGGGGCTACATAGCAAGTATGCTTTTCTTCTAAATGTTTCATGGTTTATTTAATCAGTGGCTTAATTTTTGCCAATACACTTTTCAGTGGTATTGGAAGCATGTTTGTTACAAAACAGAAGCAGTGGGTAATTTTGAAGAGCTTCAGACTCTAGTCTGAAGCTGTCGAGATCATCATAACCTCACATTGCCCAGAGCTGCTTCTTCCCCTTGAGAAGTGAAGGCCACTGTTTTGGCTGTTCAGCTGTGTGGTGCTGCAGAGCTATTAGCCACTTACTCACCAGGGCACGTCCTAGGTCAGCAAGGAGCCAAGAGGGATGAGTGGACTAAAGCAAGTCATGGCCCGATAGATAGCTCATATTGAACTGCCCATCTTATAGGGGCTTGGTTTCGTCTCTTTGGATATGAATGGTTTTCATAATATATATATATGTTTTGTTTTGTTTTTTTTTTTGAGGCAGAGTCTCACTTTGTCACCCTTGGTAGAGTGCTGTGGCGTCACAGCTCACAGCAACCTCAAACTCTTGGGCTTAAGTGATTCTCTTGCCTTGGCCTTCCAAGTA